>NC_139044.1:83445192-84045192 GCF_965140915.1 Aythya marila | reverse complement strand
AGGGACACCTCCCACTAAACCAGGTTGCCCAAAGCCACACTCAACCTGGCCTTGAACACCTCCAGGGATGGGGCACCCACAGCTTCTCTGGGCAACCCATGTCAGTGCCTCACCAACCTCAGAGTAAAGAATTTCTGCCTTATATCTAATCTAAACCTACCCTCTTCTAGTTTAAAGCCATTACTCCTTGTCCTGCCACCCCACTCCCTGACAAAGAGTCCCTCCCCAGCCTTCCTGTAGGCTCCCTTTAGGTACTGGAAGGCTGAAATGAGGTCTCCCCAGAGCCTTTTCTTCTCCAGGCTGAACAACCCCAGCTCCCTCAGCCTGTCTTTGTAAGAGAAATGCTCCAGCCCTCATTAGACTAAGTCTCGTTAGCCCAGCATCTTACTACAACAATACTCCTAATAATCTTAATCACCAAACCATCTTTGGCACTGGTATCTCTGAAAAACATGTTGCTTTTTAACTATAAATTCAGAGCATGCAAGGCTATTTCTGCAGTTGCAGAACAGTTAACACAAAGATACATTCTAGGACTGAAAGAAAGCCTTCTGCACACTCCAGCTTTAATTCCTTCCCCTGCTCTGCTCTCAGTCTGATAACGATATGACCTCGGCAGCAAACCTTGCCCATGCCATAAAGGCAAATCACATCACCAAGGCCTTCGTAAAGAGGCAGCTCTACAAGTTAGTCTGCTAAGTGTGGCATACCACACACAGAGGTGCAGACCAAGGACTCTGGAAGGTCTCAGGGCTAAGTTACTGCCGTATTAGCAGTTTTACATGAAAGTCTGAAAGCCTCAGAAGTACATGCATCTAATGCACACCTGGACTCAAACATCTTCACAGACCTGGCACGCACCAGCACAGGGCCCCACATAAATTGTTTGTAAACCTTTTTTCCTTTCCTTTTTGGTCCCTAGGTGAGAAGCTGCCGCCAGGTTTCTCAGCACCTTACCCCCTACATTCAAAGGAGTTTGTAAAGCAGTGCAGCTAACAGAGGGACTTACCAGGCTAAACCCACACGTAAATAAACTGTCCTTGAGGGCCACACCCCTGCACGTGATTCTGTTAACAAGCTTTAGGTGGGGCAAGAGCTTTTTCCATGACAGTACCTTGTTTGTGCCGGCTGCACACTGAAACCCATCAGGTTCCTAGAGGCTGTTGTCCCCCCCACACCTCAGCTGCGAGGCTTGGAAATCCCTGCTGGGTGGTGGCTGCTGCCCTGCTGCTCCCGCAGCACGCAGCTCTGCCCAGTTACAGTGATACTCCGGCATTCACCTGGAATTATTTGTTTCTATTTAGAAATGCCCGGCCCCAGCCCCGGCCCCTGCCGCCATCTGGCGGTGACCGCCAGGGCGCTGCCGGGCTCGGTCCTTGAAGACCGCCCGAAATGAGGAGTGTCCCTTCACACCACCCTGCTGAAATACACACATTGCCCTAAATCATGCACAATAGTCACCACGATGATGTCTGAAGGACATGAGGTACATGGGCACAGGTGTGGCAGTTCCACATAAGTGGGCATCACCATGCCACTCTCTCACTCCTCATCCTCAAAAGAACAGGGGCAGAAAATATGGAAATAGGACTCAGAGGTTGAGATAAGGACAGGGAGATCTCTCACCAATTACCATCACAGGCAAAACAGACTCAGCCCAAGGGAGATTAGTGTGATTTATTGCCTACTAATAACACACCAGAGCAGTGAGAACTAAAAGCAAATTAAAAATGCCTTCCTCCCATCCACCTTCTTCTACCTCTTCCCCACGAGTGGAGCAGGGGAATGGGGCCTGCAGTCAGTCCCTAATGCTTCATCTCTGCTGCTCCTTCACGGTCCCTCTCTGCCCCTGCTCCACATGGGGTCCCTCCCACGGGATGCCGTCCTTCCCGAACTGAGCCTGTGTGGGCTTCCCACAGGCAGTAGCTCTTCAAGAATTGCTCCAGCATTGGTCCTCCATGGGCAGCAGCATCCACCTGCTCCACCAGGGGCTCCTCCACCCATGGGGGGGCTGCAGCATGGAGATCTGCTCCATGTGGGACACATGGGCTGCAGGGGGACAGCCTGCTCCACCAGGGGCCTCTCCACAGGCCGCAGGGGAACTGCTGCTGCCTGCCTGGAGCACCTCCTGCCCTCCTGCTGCACCGACCTGGGGGCTGCAGGCTTATTTCCCTCAACATTTTCTCACTCCTCTCTCCCAGCTGCTCCTGTACAAATTTCTTCCCTTTCTTAACTATGCTTTCAGAGAGGCACAACCACCATCACTCACTGTCTTCTCTATGGTCAGCAGGGAGGTCGGGTCCCTTTTGGAGCCTGCTGGAGCTGGCTCTGGTCATACACAGGGCAGCTTCTGGACTCATCATAGAGTCATTAAGGTTGGAAAAGACCTCCAAGATCATCTGGTCCAACCATCACCCTACCGACAGTATCACCCACTAAACCATGTTCCTAAGCACCAGGTCCACCCCCAGGTGAACCGTGACTCCACCACCTCCCTTGAACACCCCCAGGGACCGTGACTCCACCACCTCCCTTGGCAACCCATTCCAATGCCTGACTGCTCTTTCTGAGAAGAAATGTCTCCTCATTTCAAACTAAACCTCCCCCGGCACATCTCGAGGCCATTCACTTTTGTCCTATCACTAGGTATCTGCAGGAAGAGGTCAACCCCCAGCTCCCCACACCTTCCTTTCAGGTAGCTGTAGAGAGCAATAAGGTCCCCCCTGAGCCTCCTCCTCTCCAGACTAAACAACCCCAGTTCTCTCAGCCGTTCCTCACAGGACTTGTGTTCCAGGCCCTTCACCATTCTCTGGACACAGTCCAAGGCCTCGATGTCTTTCTGGTAGTGAGGGGCCCAAAGCTGAACACAGCACTCGATGTGTGGCCTCACCAGAGCCGAGTACAGGGGGGCGATCACCTCCCTGCTCCTGCTGGCTGCACTATTCCTGATACCAGCCAGGATGCCATTGGCCTTCTTGGCCACCTCAGCACACTGCTGGCTCATGTTCAGGCACACATCAACCAACACCCCCAGATCCTTTTCCTTTGCACAGCTTTCGAGCCACTCTGCCCCAAGCCTATCGTGTTGCATGGGGTTGTTGTGACCAAAGTGCAGGACCCGGCCTTGTTGAACCTCATCCCATTGGCCTCGTCTCACAGAGGCCACCTCTGCAGAGCTCCCCGCTACCAAAACCTTGGCATATAAACCCAGTAAAGCAGGTCTGGGAGAGCAGTTCCCAGAAGGGTACATATATTGAAGCCCTTTTTATCCATCTGCCTAGAACCTCGCCACCAGTCTCCTCTTCATTCTGAGGTAAATCACTGGCTTCCTCTCCCTAGATAGTAGAGATATAGCTTGAGATTTTTAATAATTTCAAATGCCATATTCTCAGTATTTTCTCATTATTTCTGATATTTGTATTTCTAAATTTCCAAAGAAAAAGTGAGAACAAAGCAAAATTCAATAAAGATCAACAGGAACCCACTGATTTCATGTCGAAAGTTGTTATTTAGAGGATGGGGAGGGTGTTTCCAGGGGTGCTGGAGTGACCAGTGCTCATGGCAAAGAACCATTTTAAGCCACCAAACAGGAAAGCACCTGGTGAAATCTCATGTCTTTCTAGAATGTCAGCACTTTGTGCTAGGTGTAAAGAAAGGAAGCTCCTATACTCGGTATCCTGAGCACTGAAAACCCATCTGAAAATAGACATTCAAAGCAAGAAGGACTCAGTCTTCTCTTAAACAGGATCAGTAGGTGGTAATGCTATCACCAGTATATTTGAATGGTTGGATCAGCCACCCAGGAAGTGTTCACAGAAATTTCCTTCCTCTGCCCAAGGTCAGTTCCAAATCCATAGCAATTTGAACACAGGAACTTTTGAGGCTGTATTACAATTCAAAGAGGAAAACTTTCCATCTCTCATGAAGAGCACAAGCATGCTTGCCTATTTTATCCATAAGTGTAAATGGTACATACAATGGAAAGAATAACAAATGCTCTGAATGTTCTCTGGATGGATAACATGGCAACAAGCACAAAATTTGTGGGGAGACCAGACTTGTCAGTGTATATAAGACATTCTCAAAATAGGCAAATGGATAAAGCCCATAGGGAGATATAGGCCAAAACCAATTTGATTTCTGGATCCCAGTCAGGCTCTGAAATTGCTGAAGTATATCTTATGCCAGTACTCAGACAATGCCAAATCTGAACCTATCTATCTTTTTCACAATTTAAATACCCCAGTTTCACTCACCCCATATCTCCAGCTGTTGAAGTAATGCCATTTTCAACAAAATATTTTTTCTTTAAAGAGGAATAGGAACTGTAAAGGAATCGGAACTGTAGAAGACAGAGAAGCTCCACAGGAAAATTTGTGTCAGGGAAAAGTAGGATTTGTAATAACCTTATAAGAAAATCCTATACTATAAAGGCTCAAGAGAGTAGGAGGATTTGAACAACCAGACAGAAACTCAGGGATAATCCAAGGACAGTGGCAAACCTTTTCTTCAGTTGTTACTAATGAAGATGATATAGAACATGACAAGTAGGAGGGAGTACATAGCCAAAATGGCTCGTGGGGATGGATATGCTAAACTGCAAATTGCTATCCACAATTTGGAAACTGAGCATGTAATCACAGAGAGAAAAAAATAGACTAGAAATTAGTAAAAAAAAAAAAAAAAAAAAAAACAACTTCTTATTACGGGAGAGTTAAAGCTCTGGAACAGCCTTTTGATAGCAACATAGGGCCCAAACCTGCCCATTTTTAACAGCTCCATAAATCAGTGCAGGGGAGTCTATTAGAGATTGGACAGAAGAGACCCTAGATATTGTTGGCAGCTATACTGTTACGTTTATTCAGGGAACAGAGAGTCAACAAAGACCTTGAGAGACCAATCACAGAATCAAAAACTACTCTTAGAATAACTAAAATTTCAGTCCGATGAAATAATAATGCAGACAAAGCCAAATTTTACTTCTAGGTCTTAAGATGATAGGGTATATATATATGGGTGAAATTCCATTAATTAATGGCTCTAGATTCACAACATTTTAGAAAGTATGAATGTCACAGGTGGACCAAAAATATGAAATTGGTAGCAATCTTGCCAAGACAATAATACCAGGAATTCATATTTTGCTTTGAATTTACTTTTTTTTTTTTTTTTTAAATTTGTTTAAATAAAAGCAATTCTTTTTCAGAGAAACCCAGACATCTGTCAAGACTGCTCAATTGCTTTTTGCTTTGAAGATAAATAGTATGCTTTTATGTCCATATGCACACTCTTCCGCTACACAGCTTCAGCCCATTGGAGACACTGAGTCTCTGAAAAACAACCAAAGGGAAGGAGGCCAGCTTTAATCATTTGTAGCTGATACATTGTGTAGTGTAGAGTGACCGGGAGAAGAATAGTACGTAGGAGACAAAAGTATTGTATTCCTCACAATTATCCATCTTCAAAGGAAATAAAGGCTTTGGTGATACAAAAAAAAAAAAAATAATAGTAGTGGTGCTATAGTTATTCCATATTTGCTGCATCCTGTGTGAATTAGTTTCATTCAAGTATGAACTGTGTTGGTGGTTTTCTAATTTACATTATGCCTCTGAATGCTTTTCTTTAGTGCCTTTTGAGAAGAACTTACAGTTTTAGACAAATTGAATATTGTTCTCTCTTTCATGTACATCATCCGGATCCAGTCAATGACTTAGCTTTTTATAGCCCTTTTAAAATTTCATCTTATTTTTAGAGTGCAGAACGTTTTTTGATTTGTTGGAGATTACTCTTTTGCAGAGACACGTTGTTCTAGAAATCACAAGTGCTCTGTGGCATCCCATAAACATGCAGGACCCTTCAGGAGGGATCAGAGGCTAGAAGAGCTGGAGATGCTGTAGAAGAATCTGAGGCTGGAGCACAGCACTGCAGTTCAATGCTATGTGTTATGGCAGATATCAGATTAAGTGGAGGAGCTACTTGCTGTTCAACATATTTTAAGCCTTTGCCATGCTTGTGGCTTTGGGAAGGGATGGGGGAAGCAGGGAGGCTGCTCTTGCTCAGTAGCACAGCAGTGACAGCACAATAAAATTGAAATAATTTGCTGTACTCAGCTGTGACAGAGCAATGCTTCTGGTTTCCCTGGCACAGGGGAACCATCAACTCCTCTCATGAAATGCAAGCCCTCAGAAGAGGACTCCAGTTCTGAACTTCAAATCCCCAGACCCACTAAGGACAGGGAAATCGGAGCCTGGAGCCTGATGCCTGACTCTGGTGAGGTATATTTCTCTCTCTCATGGGCAGCCCTGAACTGAACACCACGTTGGGTTGTTCAGCCCAGAGCAGGGAGGCCTCATGGCGGCCTGCAGCTCCCTCATGAGGGGAACGGAGGGGCAGGTGCTGAGCTCTGCTCTCTGGGGACAGTGACAGGACCCATGGAGCTGGGACAGGCTGGGGGTTAGGGAAAGGGTCTGCACCCAGAGGTGGTCGGGCACTGGGACTGTAGAAGCAGCTGGGCCCTTGGGTGCAGTCTGTGACAAGGACAGCAGGCACACTGTAGGCACTTCTAGGCCCTGTAATGTAGTGTCTGTTGTGAGGAACAGTAGAAAGCCTAGTTTAAAGAAAAGGGGAAAATGAAATGTTAGGGAGGCACAGAAAGCTGCCCCAGGCACCAGGGCTTTCAAGGGCAGGCATGTGCGTGAGTTTAGGCAGCTCTGTATCAGTGCAGCTCTCCTCATAGGGTGCTGCACCCTATGCAAATTAACCCAGGTAATCCCATGCTGTCACAGAGCTACCTCAGATGTCTCCGCACTTGAGGCAATCTATATCTGAGATAATCTTCTGAGGAACAATGAAGAGCTATTGAAAGTAACTTAGCGCATTAATCCTCAAAGCAGACCAACCCAGGAGTGTCACAACCCATTTTGCAGAGGAGGCATCAGAACTTCAAAGCCCAGCAGAAGGCTTTGGGAACGGCAGTGCCCAGTTTTGAGGTTCCCTGCTGCCTGCTGGAGTCCTCTACCCATGAGGAGGAATGCAAGCTTGCAAGTAGCTCAGGGCAGGGGTGGGTGCCAACGAGTGGCAGCAGAGACCCAAGCTGCTAACCAGGACCTGCTATCAGGAAATGCTAAACAGAGCAGTTCTGAAGATGTCTATTGACAAGGTATTTAAGTTTTGTTGTTCACTTGCTGGCCACTGTAGGTTGTCCACGGCTTGAAGTGTGTAATTTTGTAATTTACATAGCTAATGAGTGCTAACCTGTGTCCTCTGCGTGCTGTAGCTGCTCGCTCTTTGTTTTGTTACCACAGAAAGATCATCTTCAGAACATAGTCTGTAGAGAGCCTCCAAAACACAATGGATTTATAGTAAAAAGGTATAGCATAGACTGATATTTATTAGTGAAGCACTCTAAACATCTTTTATGAAATTTCATCAGTATGAAATTCAGCAAGATTTTTTCAAATGGCCCCTCGTTATTTGTCTGCTTGGTCCCATTGGAGTCATCTGTGAAACTCCCATTAACCAGAAAAGAAGCATGTAGGAAATGTTTACCACTTTCACTCCGTTTATCTTCTAAAGTAAGTGGTGCTCCTATGTGCCTAGGTCTATGTGTTCAGTAACTCAACAGGCAACTCTGAGACAATAAACAGTGCTAAAAAATATAAAAACAATTTTACACTGTCTCCTCTTACTGGAGGAAGATAATGTTATAGTCAGAGGCAGAATTTCTTTGGTTGTTGTTTTCATTTTGTTTTTTTCTTCTAACAAAGGGTGAAAAATGTCAGAGGTAGCAGGAACATTTGTCATCTGCAATATATGTGCTCAGCTCACTGCTAGAGAGCTCCAGACAGTGCAATCCCACGCAACAGCTCGGCTTAGCCTTTCACTCAAACAATGCACCGTGGGCTCAGAGTCCTGTGTAGAGGAGAAGAGCATCTGGGCAGCTGCTCTGTAGCAGAACTCCCTGCACTTTCTTTATCTCACCTTTACAGCCGTGAGCTCTCTTCACTAGTTTGTCTTCCTCTCTTCACACACAAGCCATTATGAATTGTTAAGGAATATTGCATAAGGTATTTTACTAATAAGAGGTTATCCACATGATGTAAACCCCTATTAGATGAGACAGTGCTATCTATCTGCCCTGACAGGTTTGTGAACTGAGTAATTTTATTATGCTCTTGATGTAGTTTTATCTTCCAGTAGCAAGTACTACTGCAGAGGATCACTCAACAGTTTGTTTTTATTGCAATGTTTTTGGGCAGAGACCATCACTTGTATAAGCAGAGCCTAACACAATGGAAACTTGATTTCATCTGTATCCTCCAGATACTTCTGGGATGCAAATGATAAATATTATCAATTCACGTGGCTGAATTTTTCCTGACATGCTCACCCCACAGGCACCCACATTCACAGTACGCACACATGTCCTTGCAGCACACACAGAGATGGGATAGAGAGTGAGATGAGGCAGAGAGATGGTTAAGAGAAGGTTTAATGAGAAGATACAAGAAGGCAGGACAGGCTGCAGTGACCATGCTCAGGGCTCAGCCAGACAAGCACAAAGACCAGCACTGTTCAGCATGCACCTGGCACTTTTGTACCCCTCTCCATCTCCCACCTATTTGTCCCTCCTGGCTCCCCTTTTCCCACATGTTCCTTGCAGCTCTGGCCATCCCCATACCCCTCCCAGCCCCCCAGTTTACAATCTCATCCATTGCAAAGTCTGGGTTGATCTTCCTGGAAGCAGCACCTCTGCCTTCTTGCTAGCCCATCAAGCAGTGTGACCATGAAGCTTGTTTCTTGTCATTGTCTCTTTGTTTTGTCAAGTCTGCATCTCTGCGTATTTTGTTTCTGGTTTTCCCCTTTTCCCCTTAGTTTCCTATTTGACAGGGCTCCTGATCAGATTATCTCACTGAAATAAGCATTCCCACACTCCCATGTGCCCTCATCAATGTGTGTGACTGACCAGGTTTGGTTCCTGTCACTGCCTCCCTTATCATTTGTCGGCCAGGTGTGTGCCCCTGCATGTTCTTGTTTACGGCTTCCTCCTTTCTTATTATCTCTTGAAAAATATCCTTGGCCAGATACCCTTAGAGAAGCAGACACTCTCCCTCCACACACCCGTAGATGTCGGAGCATATCTAACTTGGGTGGGGAGGAGCTGAACCAGCTGAGATCCTTGGCTATAGGACAGGGAGACCAGAACAAGAAGAGTCCCTATGGGAACAAGGACTGAGTTGGCTGGCAAACCAACCTACAGTCCTTTCTCCTCCCCATACCAAGGCAGCACTTGCTGGCTCTGCTCTTGCTGAAGCAGTTAGAAGATAATTGTGGTGACTATGACCATCTCAGCCCTCTCCAAGGCATAAGACACAACTGTCAAGCTCTGAGACAACAAGTGCAGCCAGAGGGTATGGGATTTAGATCTGGAGAACAAGCCCTAGTTGTAATGTTTTTGTAGCCCTGTCAGCCACACACAGCTCAGGAACGCCTGCATCTCACCCACTCAGTATATAAATCTGCCTCTCAGCCCCCAGGAGGGGCTGGTCACCTTCACGTAGGGGTGGAGAGCTCCACAGGGGGAAGAGCAATTAAAATCAGGTTTTGCCATCAGCAGCCACGTGTCTTTGTACCACTGCCTGTTTTGTGCCTTTGGAAAGTTCAGCCCTGCATTGTGTTTAGCTTGTGGTGCTTTAACGGATCGTCCAGCCTTGGGAATCAAATTGTCATCGAATCCAGTCATTTCAAACCAGATTAGGCATTCGTCTTCAAATTAAAATGTTAAATATAAAAATCAATGGAAACATTTTGCTATCACACTCAGGATTGCTTTAGAGACACAGTTACAGGTTTCAGGCAGCCGTGGTTCACTGCAGAGCCCGGGAGCACCCCTCAGTCTAGAGCCATGCCTCCACTGACCTCCTGCACACACACACAGCAGTTGCTTATCCAGGTGACACGCTCCTGGACCAAGAACACACAGCATACATCTCTTCAAGTGGATCTGCTACTGATGGAGGAAGTTTTTAGTCCCCCCAAGTTCATCCTTTCCCCATTTCCTGCACCAATCTCCTCCCCCTGCACTGTGCCAAGTGGCAAATCCACAGCTTGTCTGCCTGTGCCCTAGCACGTGGGCAGGTGTCTCCTGGAACAGGGTCTGTGGCTGGACACAGGGAGCAGGGTGAAAACAAGTAGACAAAGATTCCCACATGAAACTGCCCCACAACTCCTGAAATTGTAACCAGAAAAATTCCTGAGCATCTCAGTAACGCTTGTGACAGCTACAGCGAGTCACACTTCCCTCAGAGGAGATGTTTTACACTCCTCTCTGCTGCCACATCAGGGAACTGTGCAGCTCTGTGTGCATCGTTTCCTAACCGTGAGCGATGCTTACAGCTTGTGTGGGACCTATTTGTCCTGAGCCAACTTCTTCCCAATCAATTTCATTGGCATTATGGGACCATGACAATGTAGCAGAGCAGAACAGGCTCTTTAATTTTTCTGAAACGCATCGATCTCACAAAACATACAGAATTAATTCACGGTACAAATCAATGGATGAAAATTCCCAATATTATGCCAAATACTCATGCCCCCTTTTGCAAAAGCAAGTGACTGCTCAATTTCGGAGGGAGAGCAATTCTGTTTGCAGTTGAAGAGAGCCCAGCAATGAAAGACCTGGCTCTACTCCATGTCTAATGTGCTTTATTGAAACATACACACCACTCCGGGAATACAGCAGCTCCTGTCACGACTACCGTAACCACCACAGTGCCCTGAGTGGCTCGTCTAATCTCTATCTCACATCATGCTAACAGACAGGCCAAAAGAGAATAGAGCAGTCCACCCAAATCCTCACAAGTTCTTAAGAAAGCAAGCTAGCAGAAACAAAGATGACTAAATTAGCCTGAAATCTGTGGTCAAAAAAAAAAACAACTTTTTTTTTTTTTTCTGGCAATATAGCAATGAGAATGTCATTTTAAGCACTGCCATGCAAAATATGTCGCTGTTATTTACTGGGGCTGCTAGCCCAAATCCTTTCCAAACTGCTGCCTCCAGCTCCTGGGGCGGCACATACACGGGCTGGGCATGGTGAGAGTGCTCCCCTGAAGGAAAGAGAGCAGTGGCCAGGACCAGTGACTTGAAATGGTTGTGAAGTTCAAAATTTCAGCTGGATACACAAAAGCCTGGAGAGAAAGAGGCAGCAGATATAGTCATTTCCATCCTCCCGGGTCCCAGCTTGCCTTGGATGGGGGCTGCCCCAGCCATCTGTAGCCTACTGAAAGTGCATTGGTGGCAACAGCTCCGACACAGGTAGCTCCTGAGGAAGCAGCTCATGGGCTCCGCACCCCTACGTGTGGATCAGATAGCTCTGTTGGATTTAAAGTAATCCAAATGATAAACTTCCGCATCACAAGTACTCAAACATAAATTCATTATTTTGACTGAAAAATGCAGAGCAACAGCACTGTGCATCTTTGGAAATGTGACTGTGTGACTAGTTTTTGGCTTTCCTCCTTTCTTGATAGCTTATAATAGTCCTAAGTTATTACTCAAGCTTAGCATTTTAGTCAAAACGAGAGCAGTTTTTCTCCAAAATTGATCTTGTGTGTCTGTACTGGCAGCCATCCACAGTCAGACTTCATGCGCCCCGGTGCTGGAAACGCACTTACCCAGATGAGATATCCCCTCCCAGCACGGCGCGCTCACCGATAGCAGAAGCAAGTCAATGCTGCCTGTGCCCTGGGAGTCAGCTGCTCACTCCTTATCTTGCTGAAGATTGAATTTATAGCATTTTTCATTCGAAGGCTCAACTGCAAAGACGCCACATTTGTGTGTCAAGTCAGCTCAAGAATAATGCTAAATCTCTGGCATTCTCAAAGGGGTTTTAAGGCTCACTATAGCAAAGCCGCTTTACAGAGCTCGTTCTTTATTACAGCTCTTACCTTTACAGCTTCGTTTTCTCAGCTACTTCAGAAGCAATGAAAATAAAGCAGCCGCCAATCTAATCCATTCCGTACACTGAATTATTTTGCAAGCTCAGCCAGTGCTGTATTGCCTGCAGGAACTTGCTTCTTCAGTAATTCTTCTCTACTTTAAAAAAATAAATAAATTAAGAAATAGCGGGTTTGCATTTTTCCTTTCAGAAATACAGGGGAAGCTGTGACCGAACAAAGATAGAAGTAAATAAAAAAGGTAAAGGAATTATTTCTGCTCCAGTCATAGGCTGCTGGACAGCACATGCAGCGTTTGCACCGTTCCCTTCCCTCACCACGATGCCACCATCTGCCTGTGCTGAGCTCCTCGTGTGGGACCTGGGTTACCCTGCGCAGGGAGCTGCGATGTGCCAGGTCTCTCCGAGAAGAGGCTTTTTTGGGAAGAGGTGATTGCCCTTCCCCAGTGCCACCAAAGTCTCTGCTCTTGCAGGAGGCGCGTTTACCATCGGTCCTACAACTGCAGCAGTGGGAGTGCAGAGGCTTGGGGTGGGTGTGCTTCATTGGCATTGTTTTGCTAGAGAGACACAGTCAGAGAGGTGAAACACAAGCCCCTAATGCAGCAAAATGCTTTCACTGAGGTTCGTGTCCTCCTGATTGAAGGCCAGGTCAAGGCACAACATAGACGTGCCCTTAAAGGTTTCAGTACAAAGGAAAGGACTACTGGAAGAGGGCACTGGTCATGACCAACCGGGAAGGTGTTGCAGGGAGTGCTCCGTGTTGCCACCTAGGAGTCTGCCCTCGCACAGCAGCCCGAGGCTTCAGAGCTGGCTGACTTACTTGCCCGCGTGTTGCTAAGCCCAGATTTACAGAACACACCAGTGGGAGCCCCACGGGCAAATAATTTCCCATTTCACCCCATGCTTCAAATCTGGGAGTGCAGCAAAGCATCCTTAGCTCTGAAGGCCTTACTCTCTGTGCTTGCTCATGACGAGTATAAATCAGTAATTAAGCTCAATCACAGAACAGCACGTCCTCGTCATGGTCTGGGAGAGTGGGGTCTGATGGTTTTTGTCTGCTGGCTGCAGCTTTGCTCTCCCTGAAGAGGTGAGAATCACAGGGTGTGCGCCCTGCCCAGGACCACGTTTTGCTCTGCCCAACTGGCCTCAGGGGTACAGGCAAAGGTTTCTCTTTGCAGAAAGAGAACAGAAGAAAGAATGGTGCCAAATTTACACCAAAGCTCACTCACGATCAGAATTTGCAATGGTTTTGTGGAAAGGCACTGAAGTAGATAAAACTGGGGAAAGTCTAAAGCTTGGGTAACCATTAGCCAGAACTCCTCCTGCAAAATCTTCTGTGGAAAAGCACATTCTGTGTATCACTCTTATCTTCCACGTCTTACAGGAAAAAAATGAAAAGGAACAAATTCTGTGTGATACAGACACATGGAATCGAGACTACTCTTTGGTAGCTGGCTGTTGCTGAGTATCTCTTGAATTATAGCATTGAATACCTAGAGCAAATGATTCGCTGAAAGACCTTTGCAAGTATACAAGTATACTTTATCAGGGTTAGGTAGACCCTCCGAATGGAGAAATAAACAGCAGGTTGTGTTGGATGACAACGTTGGGTGCAGCATGATCAGCCCCAGTTTGATAAGTGACTTCAAGCGATTCAGAAGAGTTCAGCACCCAGGAGGCATCCTAGGACATGATCAGATACTACAGACCACTCTGGTCATGCTTAGCTGTTACTAATGAAATAATAATAATAATAATAACTATATTTTACCTTTGAACCAAGCATACCTGCTTTGGAATTGGCCGGACCATAAGGGTTTGCAGAGATACTCTGAGGACTGAAAATTCATGGAAGAGAATTCAATTCAAGATGCAAGGAGTTAATGACACCGTGCACAGCAGCCTGCAGCTGTTTTTATTTATTGATGATACTCAGTGCTTCCAGCAGCCTGCAAAGCCGACTGGCTTACCATCACGACCAGCTACAGCTCATCTTTCTCTCTCAACTCACCTCCATGTCAAGTAAAAGCAGTTTATGGCCTTAGCAGCTGCAG
Source organism: Aythya marila (assembly GCF_965140915.1). Taxonomy (NCBI): domain Eukaryota; kingdom Metazoa; phylum Chordata; class Aves; order Anseriformes; family Anatidae; genus Aythya; species Aythya marila. Next base: position 84,031,185 of record NC_139044.1, on the reverse strand, counting down.
CTCTTTTCCAGAGAAATCCTGACTTCTATTAAAAGTTTGTCAGGAACAAAATCAGTGGCATGATTTTGAGAACAGAACTGACACTGATCTGGTTCAATAAAGGACAAGTTTATCAACAAAATTAACATGCCCAGTGCAGAATTTATGTCTACCTGTGAGGGAAAATCACAGGACTGCAAAGAGGAGATGTACACACACCCCATAGGTTACTTGGGCCACCTCTCCTCCATGCGTATTGCTCATGCAGGGCCCCACATTAAAGTACATTCACTGCAAATTCTCCGCAATATTTGGCTCTGAGTTTCTGGCGCTGTCACTGTTCCTTTCCTTGTAGGAAGAGTGACAAGGTGAAATTTGGTGGAGGCACTAGCTTCCAAGTCCCCATGAACGTGGGTGTTGGAGAGGGGCATGTACAGAAACGTCTTGCTTTTCTACCTAAGTAGTTGTGGGTTTGTAACATTCTCCCCATCCACCCCAATCCCTTGAACCTCCCCTGGCAGTGTTTTCATGCTCTCTGCCCAGGCTGTGATCTCAGGCACCTTCCCTCCCCAGTTCATTCAAGCACAACGTCTAGCATGTGGGCAGCCACAGCAGGAAGCAAGCTGGACTTACAAGACCCTGCTGGTCCACACCTCCCCCCAGCTCCTTTCCAGGAAAATAAAAAGAAAAGAAGGGATGATATGGCAGAAGCCTCCGTGTCAAGTCCTCCTTGTTATTTTGGAGACCAGAGCAGAAGGGCTCGCACCTTTCAGTGCACCAAACCCTTTGCCTGCAGCAAACAGAGATAATGAAATTAGGGGAGGCTGTTAAGCACTGGCGATAAGCAAGCCCTGGACACACAGAGGAGTGTGAGCATCATTTAACAAACTGTAGCATTTCTTTCACCTGTTTATTTGCAGATCGCTGACCACTTTCTTTCTGGCAGTACTGGTAAACTCGGCACCAGACTGTTAGTAACATATGCAAACTTCTTGATTACTCTTAGAAATTTTAACTGTCACTGCCTTCAATTACTCTGGCCAAATTGTCCAAAACCAATTTGTTTTAGAAAAGGTAACCAGTCTGGCTACCCTTTTCCTGCTGCATGTCTGTTTGTCTGCATGTGCGTGCATGCGCCTATAGCAGTGCCAGCACAGGTGTTACTCGGTGATGTATCGACACCGAAATTAATGCTTATTCTCAAAGCAGTCATCGTGCATCGGATTCAATCATTGTCCTGGAACAAGGGCAGTTCCCTTCTCTAACCTGCAGGCACGTTTATGTGGGCCTCTAGGGTGAATCCTGTAATGATTTCCAGCCCCACTGCGGGGCACAGCTCAGTTTCGGCCACAGGCACACCACCTACGTTTCATTTACATAAAAAGTGGCTGTTCAGTCACCCCGTCGTCTTGGCAGGTGACACAACTCGTAGCGTAACTACTGAATAGTGCGAAATAAATTAAATACAAAGTCCTTCAATAATGCAGTGACTTTATCATGTAGCTAGGCATAACGAGCATCCTCCCGTTTAATTATTTTTATTCTAAAGTTACAGCAGTTGCACTAGTGACAGTAAATCACCTTTAACACGTACCAAGGAAATCGCTGCTGAGAACAACAGACACTTAAAACCACACAGACGACTCGGCCGCTTCAGATTTCTTGTGCTCCTTTGTGTGTCCTCAGTCCCTCTGTCAATGACAGTATTTATAGCGTGCTGTCGCATGCTGAGGAAGCTTGGACGGTATAAAGGCACAAGAATAATTAGAAATGAAACAAAATTGAGCACCCTGGAGTAGCGACAATAAGAAAACCAGAAGGCTTTTGGAAAGCAGTGCATTTATTCCCACATCTCATTCTGCAGTCTTCCGCCGATGCTATTAAAATGCCTCAGCACGAGGCAATATTTTTGCCTTATTGTGCGACAGTCTCTTTTACTGAAAAAAAGTGAGTTGCATTTGCCAAATTCCCATTTTAATTTAGGGAATTTGAAGGTATAAACAGAATACAAGATAATCACATTTTTTCCTATACATGCAAATGTACAAGGTGGTAACAGCAGCTTTTTTGACAGTCAGAACTGGGAGAATTTCGGCAAGTTTCTACTGATACTTCCACAACAGTAAGCGGCAACACATTAAACTCTCCCAGGAGAAACTCCTGCAGCATGAATCCCGGTGGAGAGCCGTGTATATTGTGTGCCAAACAGGCACTGTGTGCTGCACTGGGACGGGCAGTCAGGTGGCACAGAGATCTGCATTTCTTGTGGACAGAAAGCACTGAGCTCAGCGTGGGGCAGAGCAGAAATGCAGGCTTCTCTTCAGCCAGCTGCATGGATTACAACACAGTTTGATGGTGTGAAGAGTTTTGTAATATGGCAACTGCACGTTACAGGCACGAGCTTCTTTCAGATGTATTTGAAAAACTTACACAAAAAAAAATTACATTAACTCATAAACAATAAATAGTGTTTTTATTGAAAAAAAGATGCCTTTTGGGGCTCGAACAGAAAGTAAACATGTTTCAGCACAGCCAGCATCTCTCCACTCCTAAGCACAAGGTACACGTAACGTGATGCACAGACTTCCCTGCCCCATCCCCACGGCTCAGCAGCTACAGGCTTTTAGTCTCGATGCCTTTACAACCATTTATAAACGAACTCGTGGGTGATACCAGGTCACCCGACTTCTGTGCTCCTTTACAAAAAAACGCTCCCAACATTTTCTGTCTGGCGAGAATCTACAGCTTCCCTAGAGATCAATCTTGCAGATCTGCCCTGCTGGGGAAATTGCTCGTTTCCAATTTCAGTGCTGATTGCAGCGTGAGGCTCACGCTGCCTGTTTGGCTGAAGAAGGCATCGGGCTAGGCACTGCTTAATTAGGGCTGTGGGGATAACGGATTTGTAGTTCAGTGGCTTAATAAATAATAATAATATTAATAACAGCAATAACAACAACAGCCATAACAACGACAACAGCTTGGTTCGTTTTCTTCAGGAAATGCCAAGGATTTGTTTCAGTCTGTGGTCAGGACGGCCCGATGGCTGGGGCGCTCCTGGGAAGAGGAAGACTCGAGGTCAAAACTCTTCTCTGCCTGGTCCTGAGCAAGGGCTTGGCTCCAGGCCTCCTGCCTCCCAAAGGGGCATCCCCAGGCTGAGAAACACTCACACGGTTGCTTCCCCCACCTCCCCTGTTGCACATGTTTGGTGCAAAATACGAGCATATTGCTTACTGGACCCCCTGGAGATCACATTCCAGCCTCCCCCAGGAGCACCCAGCTTTGTCCCTCGCAGCCCAAGGGGACAACGTGGGCAAAGGGCTGCAGCTTCCCCCTCCCGAGGTGGTCACCCTGGTGCTGGGCACCCCGAGCAGTCCCAGCCTGCCGGGCACCCCGCTGCTCCCCGCCTGCCTGCTCTCCTCCGGGGACAGGGCAGCCACACCATGCTACATCCCAGCTGCGGCCAGGGCACAGCAAAACCGCCCTGACCCCGGTGTGGGTGTCCCTACAGGCCCCCAGGGGTGGTCTCCCCAGCCCTGCTGTAGCCTGCTCCCAGCTTTCAGTCCCAGTTCGGATCCTCCCGGCTCTAGGTATAAGGAGGGGATAGCCCAAGGCACACGCTTTCTCCCTGTTGTTTGTTAATAGCCCTCCCAACCCACATCACTCCTACGCTTCCAAATTATTTTATTCGGGTCAAGCTATTCCCAGTGCTACATGTAGTTAAAGCTCACAGGAGAACGCCCTGCTGCTGCTGACCGAAGCTTCCCAGAAGTTCGGGTCTGGCTCTGCTCTCCTGCACACGACCACAGGAAAGAAGTGTTTCTCCTGAAGACACAAACCACTCGAGGTGAAGCAGGTCCAAGGCCCAGCCTGGCCACGGCATCGGGGAGAATTTCGGTTCTTCAGTTAAGAGGGTGACTGAACACCAATGTAATTAGAGTGGCACGATCTCTAGCTCTGTTGCAATCATATCGACACAGAGGAGCACACAGAACACAGTTGACAGGAGCTTTATATATTGCAGGAACACATTTACGGAGCGGACCTATAATTGGGTGGACACAGATACAGCAGCACATCACAGCGCCTCAAGCTACAGGCCACCGCCGTGTTCCTGGCACTGCCATCTAACCCGGTGGCACCGGCATCCCTCACAGCCGCAGCTCCTGGACAGGTGCCCCGCGACTTGCCATCACCCACCTCTCTCTGTATCCACAGCAGAGGACTCGGCACCTTTAGCTGTGGTGGGTCTGAACGGGTGTATTGGAAGCAGTTCGATGCAAGCCGAAAGCATGAGCAAACTCTGACCTTTTGCTTTTTGACAATGAGGTAAGATTATCCTAAACGGTTTGGATTGATTCGTCAGCACTGATGTGGAAATGTATGCTCTGCCTCTCCCCCTGTACAGAGAACCAGCTGTCTGTCCTCAAGCAACACGTCTTGTGGGGTTTTCCAACCTGCTTTTCAGGGGCTCTGTAGCTCTTCGTTTTCTATCAAATAATCCTTCTTTATATAATTAGCACCCCTCACCAACCTCCATACTCCGAGATAGGCATCCTTCAGCGAGCTCCTGTTCCCTTCAGGTGCACCAGCAGCTTTTCCCTGGGCCGCCGGTGCCTCGGTGGGCTCCTCAGCGCCGCCCTTCTCCTCCCCTGTGCTCTGGCTGTCCCCTCGGGCTGACCCTTCCACTGCTGCCTCCTCGGCCCCCTTCTCCTGGGAAATGGCCTCCATGGCAAACAGCGCTTGGTCCCCATCCTGCCTCGCTCCCTCTTCGGCTCTAGCTTCCTTCTCCAGGTCCTCGTAGGTGCTCTGCCGCCTGGTCTCAACGTACTTGGCCACGCAGTAGATGACAGACCCCAGGGTGTTGACCACCACGCCGGCTATGAACAACTTGGTGGGCTCCACGTCGTTGAAGGCCACCATGCCCACCGTGATGGTTGCGATGCTCTTCACCACCCCGACGAAGCTGGTGGTCACGGCCGAGTTGATGTAAGTGCAGTGGAGGGTGGTGAAGTTCATGGCACAGCTAATCAGGACACAAGCAATGAAGATGCACACCATGGCAGGGTCCTTCCACCCGGGGAACGACCAGACGTTGATGGAGTCCATGCTGGCAAAGGAACAGATAATGAGAAAGGGGGTGGCTGAGACAGCGATGGCGTACTGGGCCGTCAGGGGTCCGTATTCACTGTCTACGCTGGTCTTCTGAATGAGCACCAGGTAGGCGGCGTGTATCAGCACGGCCAGCACGCCCGTCACGTAGCCCATGGCATCCCCGGTCAGGTCACCAGCTCCTGGCGGAGTCACAGGGAGGAAGGAGCACGGTTGTTGCACGGAGATGGAAAGAGAGCCCCGATTCGGTCGGGGAGGAAGGAGATTTAGGAAACGGGCGGCAGCGCACACTCCCTGGCTCCCGGGATTTGTCATGCAGGTCCCGGGGCTGGGCACGCTCACCTCCCGACAGATTTCCTTCTCTTTTTTGAGGGTCTCCAAACATCCTCAGCGTTTTCCTGACCCCCCCCTCACCCAACCCAACGCAACCCAACCCAACGCAACCCAACCCAACGCAACCCAACCCAACCCAACCCAACCCGCCTCCTCCCGGGAGCGGCAGCCCCGGGCGCCAGCGTGCTGGGTGCCAGCCCCCGGCCCTCGTCCCTCCGTGCTGTGCCCCTGGGGGTCCCCCAGCCTCCCCGGGGCCCCCTCCCCTCCCCGCCCCGGTGCCCCCCGTGCAGCCCCGGCCGCGGCGGGCACTCACCGGCCAGCGCGGCCCCGCAGGTGGTGATGAGCACGGCCACCAGCACGCCGGGCGAGGGCATGCCGTCGCGGAGCACCAGGGCGCCGGTGAGGAGGGTGACGAGGGGCAGGCAGCGCTTGAACACGACGTACATGGGCAGGCTGAGGCCGCGCAGCGACCAGAGGGTGAGCGTGGACTGCAGCGTGGCCAGGGCGGCCACGGCGGCGAAGGGGCGCGCCAGGCGGGGCCCGAAGGGGGGCAGCGCCGCCAGCCCCCGCCGCCGCAGCGCCTCCAGCCCCAGCGCCGCCGCCGCGCTGCTCAGGCACTGCAGCAGCGTCAGGAAGGCGAAGTGGTAGCGGGCCAGCAGGAACTTCAGCAGGATGTTCAGCGAGCCCGAGCACAGCCCGTGCGCCACCGCCACCGCGACGCCCCGCGCCCGGCCCCGCCACCGGCCCATCGTCGTCCCGGCACCGGGGCCCGCGGCTCTGGAGCCCCGGAGCGGCCGGGAGGGGGGCGGGCGGGGGGCGGGCGGGGGCCGGGCGCCATCCCCGGGGGCGGCCGAGAGCCCCCCGCAACGCCCCCGCCGCCGCCGTCCCCTCCCCGGCGCGCCGCCCCTGCCACCTCCCCGCCTGTCCCCTCCCTCGAGTCCCCCCCGTGTCCCCTCCCCGTGTCCCCTCCCCGTGTCCCCTCCCCGTGTCCCCTCCCCGTGTCCCCCCCGTGTCCCCCTGCTGCTCGCAGGGCGCTCCCGTCCCTCCTGCCGGCAGGCTGCTCAGCGCGGGGCTGGCGAAAGTGGTTGTAAAACCGGGAGAAAACGGCAAAGTTGCTGCTCAGGGCTCGGCTTTGGAAGGCTTAGCAAGGGCTGTCAGCTCGGCTGGGCTCATGGCGAATGCAGCCCAGGCACAGCAGGTGCTTGACACCGATCACAAAGCCGTACCTAGCTCATGCCCGTGAGACGGACCCAGAGACACGTCCAACAACAGCCACACTTCTCCCAAGGGGTGTCACCGGGTGTCACCAGAAGCACGGCTCGGCGTGAGGGTGAGACCCTCAGCCATGGGGGACGCGGCCGTGCCCGTGCTGGGGCTGCCCGGCTGCGCCAAGTGACCGCGCTGCTGCTGAGGAGCAGCAGAAAAACACACCGGGAACATCTGCCCGAGGCTGTGCTGGGTGTGCTGGGGGTTTTCTGTGGTGGCAGGGACCAGCCCCTGCAGCGAGAGGGGCAGCGAGCAGGACTGTCGGGCTCGGGGAGGAGCGGCGGGACCCGCCTGGCTCAGCCGCAGCCTCTCCTGTCCTCCTTCACCTCCCTCCTTCCCTGCCATTACAGAATCCGTGGCAGGATGCCCCTGCTAACTACTACCTTAAATTGGCTTTTCCCTTCTGACTTTAAGTGCTCCCTGATTATTTTCCAACACTGGTTATTTATTTTCCTTTTTTTTTTTTTTTTTTTTTTTTTTTTTCTCTCTGTTTCTCAGCAAGACTGTTGTATTTTCACCTTTTTTTTCTTAAATGAAAATTTTTAGTTTTCATAGTATTCGAGCGCTTCTATTTCTGTAGGTTACAAACTCCACTGACTGAAATATTAAACACTGAAGAAAAACAAACAAACAAACAAAAAAACAAACACACACACACACAAAAATGAACAAACCAAAACAAAAACACACACACACACACACACACAAAAAAAAAAAAAAAAAAAAAAAAAAAAAAAAAACCCACCACAGGGCTCTGTGTGTGTGCCTCCTTAAGAGGGGAAAGCAATACCTGCACCCCCCAGGCTACCTCAGTGTGATCAGGGTGCCTGGCAGTGCAATCTGTGCTACCCGGGGGTAGGAATAAAGCAGGCTCCACAGCCCAGCTGAGACGTACATGCACACAATGAAGTGTCCTGAAACATGCAGGCGTGTAAGTGTTGAAGCTCTTCATTTCATTTAGACTCACTGGGGACCAGTTCTGGCTTTAAAACCCTCTGAAGAACCGTGCCAACCAATTTACACTGGCCTCCATTTGGATTCATCTCAAAGCCCAAAAAGAGCACAATGTGAAGGAACACGTGGATGGCTGTGATGCTCTTTGCATGGGGGAGAAAAAAAATCTCCTTCATAACTAAATGCAGATGGAGAAAAAAAAATGTGTTTTCTGGAAATACTGCAGTAATTGGGGCTCCTACACCTCAGCATGACCTCTGGAAGAAGCAATTTTGTCCCCTCTCCATGAGAGCATCACTTGAGAGGAGAGCCTCTTACATCACAGCGGATCTGGCTGCAAGTCCAGGCTGGGCAATACCCACCGCCTGAGAGAAACCAAAAAACACACATATTGGATGGGTAAGGATTTGTAAACTCAAGCATCCACGTCCCAGGTGCTGTATTTTACCTCTCAGGACTGACCTGTGTTGCGAGGTCAGCTTCTCTTGCAGCATGGTACCCCCAATCCTCTTGTGTTGTCCACACGCAGAATTCACTAACACAAGTACAAGGGGCAGCGGGGAGGGTGCTGCCGTTTGCCAAACCAACCTTTTCCGACGTGGACTCAGGCCAGGCCCAGTACAGATCTCCCACTGCCTCCCCACCTGTCCGTGCTAAGAAAAGACAGGCTTTCCTACACTTTGCTGGGAAGGAGCTGGATAAAGCAACACAGCAACCATGTGCTGCTAAACCTTTGTGCCAAACGAGTGTGACTGACACTGAAGCAAGAACAGGTCTATTCCACACGGCTGGTCCAGTCACCCGAAGTGACAAGAGGGGAAAATTCAGGCCACATCATGTGGGACAGCACTGCAGTGAAGGTACAGCCCTTACACTGGCTGTTCTTGTGTCCAGGGCAGTATGGTGTGCTCAGGTAATAAGGTGAGTCTGGGGGCTTTGCCCAGCTGGGCAGCTGAACTCCACAACTGCTTGATCACTTCTCCTCCTCAAAGGGAAAGGGGGAGAAAATGAAACGGAAAGGGCTCAAGGGTTGAGATGAGGACAGGGAGATCGATCGCCAATTATTGCCACAGGCAAAACAGACACGGAGTAGAGAGATTAGTAAAATTTATTGCCTATTACTAGCAGGCTAGAGAAGTGAGAAACTAAAATCAAACTAAAACACCTTGCCTCCCATCCACCCTATTCCACGTCCTCCCCCCGAGCAATGCAGGGGAACAGGCAATGGGGGCTGCGGTCAGTCCCTGACGCTTTGTCCCCACCGCTCCCTCATGATCCCTCCCTGCCCCTGCTCCCCGTGGGGTCCCTCCCATGGATGCCGTCCTTCCCCAACTGAGCCTGCGGGGGCTGCCCACAGGCAGCAGCTCTTCAAGCATTGCTGCCACACGGCTCCGTCCCACGGGGTCCATCCCCCAGGAGCAAACTGCTCCAGCACGGGTCCCCCACGGGTGGGCGGCAGCTCCCCCCAGACCCCTGCTCCTGCGTGGGCTCCTCTCCACGGGCTGCAGCTCCGGCCCGGGGCCTGCTCCTGCGGGGGCTCTCCATGGGCCGCAGCCTCCTCCAGGCCACATCCACCTGCTCCACCGGGGGCTCCTCCACCCATGGGGGGGCTGCAGCGTGGAGATCTGCTCCATGTGGGACCCATGGGCTGCAGGGGGACAGCCTGCTCCACCAGGGGCCTCTCCACAGACCACAGGGGAACTGCTGCTGCCTGCCTGGAGCACCTCCTGCCCTCCTGCTGCACTCACCTGGGGGGCTGCAGGGCTGCTTTGCACTCCTCACCCTCCCAGCTGCTGTCCCCAGAAGTTTTTTGTGTTTGTTTTCTTTCCTTTCTTAAATCTGCTCTCACAGAGGCACAAACAACATGGCTTATTGGCTCAGCTCTGGCTAGTGGCAGGTCCCCTTTAAAGGCCATCTGAAACTGGCCCTTATCTGACATGGGGCAGCTGCTGGATTTTTCTCAGAGGCCACCCCTGCAGCCCCCTGCTACCAAAACCTTGCCATACAAACCCGATACAGTGCCTCCATTACAAAATTCTCACCTAGCAATGGGGTATGGATCATAGTAATAAATAACTCTGTGGTTCCTTACAGTAGAGATGATTTTGATGCCTTAACTCAAATCCTTTGATGCAATTTATCCTCAGCGCTGTGTTTCACCTAGCTACACAGGTGGGAGGAAATATTTGTGTCGAACTCCTAAGAAGGGCATCATGTTTTTAAAATGGTTTCTTGAATGAAAATGGTAAAAATCTATATGGAATACATTTAATGGAGAGTTTGTGTTAATTAGGGTCTAATGCAACCATGAGGTATATAAGGGAAGTGCTGTGCAGAGCTGTAGCCACTCGCTATCATATGACCCAGTGCCCATTTAAACCTGAGCATTGCTACTGAAAGGGCTACTACATCTATGCCTATGCAAGCAACATTTGAGGCCAGCACTGTACTTGATCAAAGACGTCACTTTGTGACGGGAAAGTAGTCTGCATAGGCAGACAATGAGAATTGTTTAAAATAACTTTCTTTTATCAGAATGCAGACCTGATGAGACATACAGGTAGGCAAAGTTGTATAATGTTTGGTCTCTAAAAACAGGAAAAATGCAGCTGTCACCCAGTACTCACAGAAGATAAAGAACAATTATGAAACTTGTTACCTATAAGATACTCTCAGTACCTTTCACTGAGTTTACTTTTTTGCTCAACATTTCTTAACTGGGGAAGCAAATACAAGAGTTTAGCCAAAGATACTGTGTGCACTTCATTTAATAGCATTGCAGAACAACAAATCCAATCCTTTAAAACATAATTAATCACCGTCTTTCTTGAACCAAAGAGAAACATAGGCACTCCCATAAAACAAAATCTTCCACAAGAGCAAGTTTAAAAGCAGAACACATTACATCTTCAGGACTGCTGTAGTTAAAGGCTTGCTTCAATATACGAAAAAAAGATTAGAAGCTAGTTCTGTGGTCATAAAAAAAAAAAAAAAAAAAGTGTATTTTAAAAACAATTATAGCAACATTCCCTGAGAATTAAGAATCGGCAACAACTATTGCCTGATTTTTATTTTTTCCTGTTACAGTGCAAAAACGTGACAGCACGTTCTCCCCATTCAAAGATCAAGCAGGAAGATTAAAGGCCACAGTTTGTATTTACTATGTGCACCTTCGAGATGCACTCATTTTTAAAGAGAGAGAAACCTCAGCAACCTTCAGCACAGAAGCTAACCTGGACGGGGGGGAAGAGAAGGCAGTTAAGAAAAGGAGCAGCAGTTAATCCATGTGCTGACTGTGCATGTTCAGAACGGGCACTGCTTCTTTCTCTGTGCTAGCTTTCCAAAATCTGCCCTTCCAACCGGTGCACAATGGCAGTGTTCTGGAAACATCCACCACCACCCCCAGAAACATGTGTATATAGTACATACCCACCACCAAAACACACCGCTCGCTCACGTAACTTGCAGTTACTTCTGCAAGTCTAAGGAGAAAAGGGAGGTAGAGCAGAAGACTGGAGTAACTGTTAAGGTTGAAATAATCAATTTTAATGTTTAGAATTAGATTTTATGGCCCATGGTATTGCTGAAAGCTCTGTGCAGCATGGCTGTATGATTGCATCATTCCTCAGCATAAAGAATTAAAACTGCAATAAACATTTGGAATTTGGTGCAGCACACTCCCACAAAAGAGAAAATCCACTTGTGTTTTTCAATCAGCTAGAGAGGATGGCATTCCAGGGTCAGTTTGCACTGATCCAGAAAAACTTAAGAACCTATCATGATCTAAATTCTCATCTTGTGGAAAGGGGTTTTCTTTCTGTCTCGCTCTTGCACCAAATCAATATATACATATCTCCCTGTAGCTGCCTGCTAATTCCCAGGCTTTATCCAAGACAGCCCAGTAATTCTTTCCGCACAACTTTCTTCACAATAAATTTTAGTTCTGCTGAATTCTTTCCTTCATTTCTTCTAAGTATCCAGCAGTATCTGCTACTATTTGATATATGAGTGGTGCAACCCAGAAGTGTACTGCATTCATTAACAGGAGACTATAGGAACCCTTGCACCTGCAAAGAGTCTTTTGATGGTAAAGACTGATGACGTGGGGTAGCAACAGAAATGAGACAGCTTTAAGAATGTTATTAAAAAAAAAGGAATCAAAACAAAACAAAAAAAAAAAGGGCTAACATGAAACTAAGAGAGAAGCTGAAGATATATAACTGATAAGTGCAGGAGTATCACAGGGGGATCCTTAAGAGGCTGAAAAAGTATTTAAAGGAGAGTGGAAAACAAAAGAAATGAATGCCTCTGCTTGTTGCCAAAAAAATCTAATGAAAATACCAACCTGTGGGCTAAGGGATTAAAGTGGGCAAAGAAACTACTCAACATAGCTGTAATATGTTGGGTGTATTCTTGCAAGTCTGGTAATTGCTCAGCCACATTGGATCTGCTATGCTTATGCCAAGAAGTTAATCTGCATGTGTGTCGGCTCAACTAGTCCAGACATTGGCTTTCACTTTGGCCAGCCAGTGGTAGGTCCAGAAACACTAAATATATGGCCACATTCCTCTTCCATCTCTTGAAAAATCTCTTTAAGTGAAAGTAAAAGATAAGTCTATTAAAAGAGATGGCCGTCTTATCTCTAAATCTTGAGAATTGTGATCCAATTAGTATTGTTTATATTTCATGTGTTTCCTAAGCATTTTCTCTAGATTATCGTTCTGCATGACTTCATTAACCATTTTACTCAAGGAGATCCATGGGAAAAACGTATGAAAATAATCTCTGCCATCTCTGTGAAGCGGCAATCAGAAAGGTCAAAGGAATCAGATGGCTATCAACTATGACATTTACTGTCTATCAAGAGTATTCATCATGCTGCACAAGAAAATAATGCAATGTGAGGCAAAGCAAAATGTATCAGTATAAATGCATCCCAGTGATACAAGCCTCAGGTTGACATTACAGTACTCCACAGTGAAAAAAAAAAAACACTTTCTTCTTTTCTACAGTGACAATCTGTAAAAACGCATGTCAGTTATTTTTTTCTTTATAAGGATGAAGAAGATTTTGGCCTCTGCTCTCATCTGCAAGAATGATCACAAAATTGTGTCAGTGGTTCTTCTCTGAAGACACCAGCTCATATCTGCTACCGTCCTCTTCAGCCACTCAGTAGCTGCTGAATGTTTTGCTGGCCCAAGCGCTAACCTATTCAGTAGAGCAAGTCCACACGCTCAACTGCACAATCCTTTCAGTACAAACAAGACTTTTGCTTAAAAAGAGACATGAAGATTAGTGACACAGCTGACAGTTTAGCACAAGTCTGGTTGTGGATGACGACAGAAGGGTTCCTATCATGTCAGATCTTCATTTTCTCTCTAGACAGGACCTGTCAGGCACGATGGAGTGTAGATCTTGACAAGCTCATCCCAAGCACAGTCCACCACCTACAAAGTAAACAGAATCTGGTTAGTGTCATTTTGACAAAAAACAGAAGGAACTTCGAATAAATTAATGCGCACTGTTGGGTTAATGTTGGTTGGTACTCTAATTTACAATGCTTCAAAATTAGATAGTAAGGCAGCTGTTTTTTTTTTTTTTCTCTTTTTAAAAACAACAAACAAGCTTTGTCCTAGCTTCACTAAAGGAAAGTAAAAATTTACAATTTCCTATTTTGCAAACTCCACATGATGAAAGCAGAAAACCTTAGAGTTTCGAGTGATTGTTTCACATAGGCCAATGCAGAAACTAACAGCATGGGATGAAAGGAGGACAAATAAATTTTCAGACCGTGTGACGTTTCTTCTCTTCATAGGGTCTCAGGACTCTTGTACTATGATGTCTCAACACTTCATGATCAAATGTTACCATTTTTCTCATACTTGCGGGTAGGGAAAATCATTATAGACATTTTCCTAATGGAGAGCTGAGGACTGAGAATGCTCTATGTGACCCTGCTTGAGCAGGACGGTTGGACTAGATGATCTCTGGAGGTCCCTTCCAACCTCAACTATTCTGCATGATTTCTGCATGTGTGCGTGAGAAACAAAGAAGTGAACCAAAATGAGCAATGGAAGTTTTTTTTTTAAGAATTAAGACCGTTCTTCAGTCTCACAGTGATGAGCTGTGAGATCACTGTATTGTCTTTTGTTGAGAAAAGACATGCCTACCAGGAAATTATTCCAACATAACTGAAAACTTTCTGAATTGCAAGTCCCAAGATAGATTTTAAGTGCAGGCTAGAAACTAAAATCACGAACAAGGAGGTTAACCTTATTCTACAGGATTAGATTTGAATAAATAATGAGATACCACAGAGGAGACTGTAGAATCACAGGATAACTGAGGTGGGAAGGGACCTCTGGAGATCATCTGGCCATCCTCCCTGCTCAAGCAGGGTCCTCTAGTGCACATTACTCAGGATAGTGTCCAGACAGCTTTTGAACATCCCCAGGAAAGGAAACTCCACAGCCTCTCTGGGCAACCTGTTCCAGTGCTGAGTCACCCTCGCAGAAAAATAATTTTTTCCTCATGTCCAGATTTAATGTTTTAATATATTTTTTACCTTAATGTTCAGAATGCTTTAGGCTTGGTAATGACTTGACAATGCAATTAAGAGAGTAACAAAGTGAAAGGGTTAAGCACATTGACAATTACTCAAGTAAACGTGATACAGTGTGTACTAACAGAATATTGTAGGGAACAAGAAAGAAGGCAAAGGGAAGTGAAAAAAAAGAAGAGCTAAAGAGAAAAAGTTGATGAGCCTCACAGATAGATGCCAATAAATCTGGCTTAATCCATCTTGAATTATCTTTACAGTGTATTTTCCAGTTGGGATGACAAAGGATGTAGTGTTGGATCCCCTACACAACAAGCTCCCTTTTGCTCAGACTCCAATTCCTGTTCTCTTCTAGAGCCAGAATAAACAGCTGCACACAAAAAATTTGGAAATCCAACTTCAATATTTTATTTCATATTATAATCAGCCTGTTTTGTGTTTACTATACCGCACTATTTTTTCATTTTTATTGTTTCCTTAGCTGCTTCTACAAAGTTTTTGAAGTGTTTTCTGTGTATATCTAAATGTACCAAAAATCTCTTGAAAACATGCCTGTCTATTCATACAACATAATAGAGCTTTGTGTGGTATAATGTTCTGCTGCATTGCAGTCCATCCAAATCATACAAAAAAGAAAATCCAAGTTCTCCACTGAACAAGCTATGTAAAAACTGTGTTTTATATGATTGACAGTTTCTAAATATTCCTCGGAGCTCTGGATCAATATCTGTATTTCCATAAGCAACACTTTTTGCTTTCATGCAGAAACAAGATAACATTTGGAAAAAATCCCATGGGAATTCCCACCTGTTATCAGTGTAATTAGCATCCTGAAGCAGCCTCTGAACAAATACAGTTACAGAACTGTTTAATCTAGCAACACTAAAAATAAACAGGGGATATTAAAAGGGAGTTTGAAAAGGATCACTTGCCGTAATTTGCCCAACTCATTGACTTAATGATAACACATGAAAGATGACAAGGTAAGCAGCTAACAGAAGGAAAATAAAACTACAGCAAACAGCACTGTATCAAGTTCTGCTGTGCAGCAGGAAGTCCATAAAGCAAGATTAGTATTAGAAACCTTGGTGAGAATGCCGATGTAATAAGCAGCAAACAGGCATGCATGCAAACCTGTGACACTACAGAATGGAACAGCACTAGAAAATGCAATAGCATTTCCATTTCTCCTTAATACTTCTCCAAAATACAGCCACGTCTGTAAGAGAAGGGGGACAACTGAGAGGTGTCATTGTGGTAGCCAGCATTAATTTATGGACAGCTGCTACATGCCCCTTTGCAGTACTTCATAAATTATCACTGCCACAAATACAAATGACTAAAATAAACCATGGGATAAAGAGAAGTAATGTTTATGCAGCTACTGCATCAGGTTACCAAATGCCTTCTTTCATTTTGCCTTTTTTTTTTTTTTTTTCCTTATGATGACATATTTTATACAATGGTCTTATAACCATTGTATGCCTTTCCTAAGAAGAGGGAAATGTAAGATATTGAATAAGCACTAGAAATATTTAGCAATGTCAGTTCTCGTGTGATATGCGATTTGGTTATTTAACTAAGTGCTATTTCATTTAAATATTAAAAAAGCAGCAGTAATTCCAGCTGAGAGGAGGGCTGATCCAGCACAACACAGTAAATAAATATGCAGTAAAAAAAAGCAACTTCCTAGAGTTTACATTTTGATTAATGAGATGATGTTACTAATAGGTGGAAAAATGCTCCTCTGGTAAGATGAAGGAGAAAAGAAAATTCAAAAATTAATTCAAACGTTGTCTTCATATCCAATAAAGTCCTCACCGCTAGGAACGTGAAGGTGTGGAGGTTCACCTTTCTGTGTTCATGACTTCAATGTCTTGGAAAGAAATTTTACTCACAAATTGAAACAAATCTCATTGATTTCAATATTTAGAGAGTCCATGATTCACTTTTTTTTTTTTTTTTTTTTAATTGACATGCAAACAGAGTAGAAGACAGTTTACTTCAGTTGCAAAGAACTGCAATTATAATCCTTATACGATTTAATACCTTGGACACCCGTATGTCACGCAATTTTCATTATAATATAAATCGTTCTTGTAACGATAGAATAAAATTCTACTATAGCAACTTTTAACTATCTGAAATTGCAGAGGAAAGGAGAATAACTAAAGCTGAATTGTAAAACAAGAATATTTCACCTGAGAGTGACTGTTCAGTTACATCAAGAAATAACACAAATTTAAATAACATTCTAAAACAGGTAATTTTTCTGCTGGTTATGAACTGTTACTAAAGCTATATGGGACAAAAGCACTTTGCCAAAATGTCTCTAACCTTATTTAAGTAGCAAAGTTGCTGTACTAGCATATATGCTCGGGATAACTTATTGTTATTGCTGCAGCATAAATGTCATGCCAAGTTATCTGCCAGTAGAGTTTTTAAGCAAGTCTATTTGAAGCACAGAAATCAAAATGGGCATCACTATATTTCCCTTTAAGTAAAGCCAAAAAGCAAGCAAAGGAACAAAAAACTGCAGTCATCATAGGAAGCTGATTGCTTGACTTGAAAACCATGGATTAATTTAAATGAAACAGCTATCCTGTATTTTATTGAATTGTTTATCCTTGTCCCAGAGTATAACAATGTTTCCCACCAATTGATTTAATATTGATACCGTTCATTTATCAAAGACATTTCCATTTACTCACAAACTGATTTACTTTTCTGATAGGCCCTCTCTTTCCTATTCATCACAATCATCTTGCTTTGCAACAGACTTAGACCTTTTCCAGAACCTGAGGGCAATCCATTGAGACCAGGGCAATTATCTGGATGACATTCTGCCTCCTTAACGTTCAGAAAGAAAAAGAAGAAAAGAGAAATCTCCCAAGTTAGTAGCTTTTTTTTTTTCTTTCAATATTTGAAGGCATAATAAAACCCCAACCTCCAACCCAGAGGAAATACGTTGAAAAGATCAACTAAAAACTTTGGTGAGTTCAGTAACCCCTTTATGAAGGGGGGTTAATCAGAAGAAAATGCAGCCTTCTCCATGTTAATATTTTCAGCCTTTTTAATGGGCCTATCCAGAAGCACCTTGGTGCCACTCAGCTTCCTGAGTGCTTGTAATAAATCAGAGGATAATGCACAAGTGTGTCTGATAGCGACCCATTTCTCTTTTCAGCTTTTCTTCATCCCACCCCATTTTCAAATAAAACCAATATGACTTGTCTTTTTTTTTTCCCTGTGAGAACAGATATCAGAAAATGTATTCAGTTCTTCTCATCCATTAATGTTGTGTTTCCCTTCCTCTTTTAGTTTCTTATCTTCTGTGACGTTTTATATGGAATCTAACAATCTATTTATATCTTTATTAATGTATTTTGAAGGGACCTGAACACCCTCTGTATGTGTGTAAGATGGAGAGATGGAGATTAGGTGGAGATAAAGAAACCTATTAGGTTTGCTACTCATCAGATTACTTTGAGAGGTGATCATTTCTCAGATTCCACCTCCAGACCAGCTTTGGCCTTAGTTCGCATTCATACACCATATGATAGAAAAATATAAGTACAGGGGATCTCTGTTTAAGCACCTTTTTTGGGGGGGGAGGTGTGAGGAGGTGATGAGGACCACTACGAACAGATGGAATAGGCAGATCTCCCCCCTCATTAAAACTGTTTGGTTAAGTGCATAATGGGACATGCATAAATTGAAATTTAGTCAATACCTATTTTTTTACTAGAAAATCTGAATCCCTCGTGTGGCCTTTTGTTTCATCAAAAGATGCCAGGAATAAGCTGCACACGATGTCTACCTTCACAAGAATGAAGCGATAGGAGTCTGTAAATTAAAAGTTTTTATTTTGAATGTGCAATGAAAGATTTCTCTAATGTGCTTCTGAAAAAAAAAACACACACACATTGTTTTAGTTATTATTTCCAATATACGCAGAATTGAACAAACCCTGAACCGTAAGCTCTTATGAAGAAACGCTGTTCCAGATACAGGAACAAAATCCACTATGCTGACTAACAGATGAGGCTTGCAGGAGTAGAAATTATTTTTTAAGCCACTGATACACGACACACAAGCAGGAAACTGCTGCCTCATCTCTTCCCAGCACTTCATAATCAAAGCTTGAGAAGTTTTTCCTCTCAGCAGACTGCCATTGCAGCTCCTACAGAATTGCCATGCATGACAGCAACCCTTCCACACACCCTATGATGAGACGTTTGTTGATAACATATAAGAACAACCCTTATTCCTAAATGGTTGGCTTTGACTGACATAGTGAAAGCTGAACAGTTAGGGAAGGACCTGCAGTAAGCACCAGCAAGAAACATCATCTCCCTTTCTATAAACTCTATAAAGGTGCTCACATCGGTTTAATGACAACATTTGTAGCTGTTTAAATCTGATCTTTCCATGCAAAAATCCACTCTGAAACTAAGTAAGGGTAGGATCTTTTTATCTCAAAGGATCACTAACTGCGTAACTTTAGTAGCATCCCCGACCATACGGAGAGATCAAAAAGAAGTACAGACGGCGATACAATCAGAGCAGCATGACAGCCATGGCAGCTGGGTGGAAGCTATCAGCTCCTTGGCAATCAAGTGTGAAAATTAAGAGCAAATTAGCAAAAGCAAGGTCTTTCCTTTTCTGCACATCTCCACAAGATGCAGCGCCACTTTTATATGGAACAGTCAACATTTCTAGGACTGCCAAGGGCACATGTCTAATGAACAGCAGAATAGAGGGCAAAACAGCCCTGCTATAGACACCTCCTGCATTTCTATTTGGCTCTACTGGTTAAGCCAACTTCAGTAGCCCCTCTGCTGCCTGCTGTGTTGGCATTGCTAATTTGACACATTGCATAATCTGCACATACACAAGAGGTAGCAGAGCAAACCTGTACACCAGAATTTGACCAATGATAATAAAAAAAAATCTCCATCAAGCTGAAAGATCTTACGACAAGACTTCAGTTACCTTCAGGGTATACAGCTCAGGTGGATACAGGTTGGCTACGACCTCTCTCCAGCTAGTGAGAAAGGACAGCTTTTTAAGTTTTAGTGACACCGATGCCATATGAAAGCTCACGATGCCAACAGCACAGCAACATTTCATGGGATCAGACTGCTGCTACAAACAAGCATTGCCCCTCAGCTCTAACGCCTCTGGCCAGGTGGAAGGGAGGAGCACAGACAGGTACAGACACAAAATGCTGGTGATACCCCACAGCTTTAGGGAGAAGAAACAGGAGATGCAGAGAAGCTGAGTCACAAAGAACAGTGTAACACAGAGTCAAGGCTATTTTCACAGGTACCGTACTGGTATTATCACCAACTCCATATTATTTGTAATTATGTACAGGACCATGCACAGGGAAAGTAAATACCAGAAGAGAAGTAAGAAATCCGACGAGTTGCAGAATACCAGTCCAATATAAGCTGCGATTTGGAGTGTTTTCTCCTAGCTCTCACATCAACACTTGCATTTCAACAGCAAAATACCCTGACTGTCTTACGGACCCTTTCTGTTAATGCTTTGCACATTTTAACATATGCTTGAAAATGTGTTAGTCCAAAATTATTATGGACATGACACAACCATTAAGGTGAAAGAAAAAAATAGTTGATTTTATTAAAAAGCAAAGCTTTCAACAAAGGCTTACTTTTATGTAGGGGCAGATACCCCAAGATAGGTATCAGAATAGTAATTAAGCACCAAGGAATTATCTGTGTCACCTAGATAATACTTACCTCCACGATTGGGTCCATTCCTCAATGGCAAATCTCTTCCCCACCCATGTTGCCTCTTCGTAGCAGGACACTGCCCAAGAACCCACCTGCCTACGTGTACCTGCCTGTGGATTCTGTTCAAAGCTCCATCAGTTCCACAGGAACATCTTATAAATCCCATCTGCTATTGCAGATGCCAAACTTCTGTCTGGAAGGCACATTGGCATGAACTGTATGTGGTAAGTACCTCAGACTTTCCGGCTGGTACTTCTGCATTAAGTCCAACACAGGACTTGCAGAATTTCTGTATGGAAAAAAAATACCTGGATGCACGAATACCCTAATGTAGACGGGTATACACGCCATCATTTTCCTTTTTCCACCACCCAAGTGCAGGTGCAGCTGTTTGCTTTGAACTCATTATCTGTCATCAATGAGCCTTGTTCCAAGGAGGCTGTTCCATGCATTGCAGTTACAAAAGGAAGAATATCCTTTCAGCGGGAACGCAGAGTTTGACAGACATAGCATACAAAAAGAAGTCATATTTAGCCAGTCAGAAACACCATCCACTGTAACAAACACCCAGGGCTCTTTCCAACAGGCTTAGAATCAAGATGTAATCACACTCTCAATATAAAAGAAGAAAAATCTTTTTGTCTTCTCACTCAGATCCATGGCAAAATCCACAGCAACTTCATGGAAAGCCAAGTTGGGCTCAGAGCATGCTACAATGTGGCAGTGCAAGGCCCTCAGGCACTACATACGCTATGCTTCCTGCTGCCTCTGGCCCCAATTCAGCCAGAATCATAACTGTGCACTCACTTGGGATGAAGCTTTACTTCCCAGCAACTGGCCTTTATGCTACTCTCGCCCTCCCCAGCCCCAGTCACAAATACCCTGAAACTTCAGATTTTTACTCAGCCTTACAAATTCCCCTACACTGTTCACAGCACAGCCTCATGAACAGCCACTGCAGCACCCCTGAGG
Source organism: Aythya marila (assembly GCF_965140915.1). Classification (NCBI taxonomy): domain Eukaryota; kingdom Metazoa; phylum Chordata; class Aves; order Anseriformes; family Anatidae; genus Aythya; species Aythya marila. The sequence goes on along the minus strand of NC_139044.1, from coordinate 84,010,254 downwards.
CAGCAGAATTCGGGGAATGAGCAATTGGGCATGAAGCTCTTCAAGCCTGTGCTGATGCCAAGAATGGCTCCCCCTGCATTAAGCTAAGTATATTGCCAAACTGACACCTTTCTCCTGTGTCTTTGTATCAAGCAGCAGAAATTTGGATGGTTTTATTTGCTTTGCCTAGCCAGAATTTCATCAGAATTGTAAAAAGTGATTTTTATCAAAGATAAAAAAAAAAAATAATTTCACTGTGAATTAGCAAAGAATCCAGATCTAAATAACACCTGAGGCACGTTAAATACTGTGTTTGTTATAGTTAACTCAGTGGCAGTAATTTCTATGTGAAAACTATACACTTATAGGTATTAAAGCAAATAATTATGTTTATTTTTAGCTTCCTCCTACCTTTCTTTTCAGGAAAAAAAAAAAACAGGTCAAACTATGTATGACAATTCTCTGTTTACAAAACAGAAATTACTGTAGCAACAGAAGCAGAGGAGAGGATTATACTGTAACCTGTACACAGGCATGTGCCCTTGCCAAAATGAGTCCCACTCATTCATATTAATAGCTGAAGGTTTTTATACTTCTAAATACATTTTAAGCCTCCTACAGTACTCCTGCTATTACGACAAACCAAGACTTGGTATCACATGTGACACTAGCAATGCTTAACTTGAGTTTTCAAGTAGACAGAACAAAGCTCTGTGTCTCAGCTTGGCATCCTAGGCACCCCTGTCCATTGCCCTTCCTTCCGAAATAAAGCTACCTCATTTTCCCTGAGCTCACCATGGCTTTCTGCTATCTCATTTTGCAATTCTGCCTGTTCTGCCTTCCTCTCTGCCCCAATGTGAGTAACTGCTTTATAAATAAATATAGACCTAAAGAGAGGTTTATTTAATAAGCATTCGGCCAGATTCACTTCCAAAAGCTTTCTGCGGTCCAGTGGCTCTTACTCAGGATCCGAGATGGAGTCCAGCCTCAACTGAACTGACTGTAACAGGCAAGGGAAATGTAAATTCGTCACACCTCTTACCTGACCAGAGTTGTGAAGGCTTAAATCTAGTCCACATGTAAATTCAGTATGATGCTCAACTGTTTCCAGCAAAGGGTTAGGCTTGGAAAAGTCCCAGAATCTATACAGAGAGGAAGGGAGGGGGGGAGGGAGAGAAAATCAAACAAACCACAATTAATGTAATTGAAAGGCCATTTTAAAAATATAATGCAAGATATTGACAAATCTGTTGCTGCCAGGGTATTTAAAAAGAGCAAACTCATCCACTTAGGGAACATAATTAATCATATTCCTGCAAAGCCATCTGCTGATTTGCATAAATTAAATTTCACTGGGCAAAACCGTCTTTGTCTCCTGTTGCAGAAACTGAGATCAGAACTGGCACCAAAGACCAGCTTTTGGGACATTACTGAAACAGAAGAAAATATAGGCGAAATAATATTCTTATGTTTCTTGATAGCTGAAAAATTTTATCACATTTATTTATTAACATAAATTATGATCTATCGCTTTTTGTAACTGTTCAGTATGAGATGCTTATTTATGGAAAATTACATTTTCATTCATGACACTGGTCATTCCCTGTCTCCAATCTGAGACTGTGTTTCGGTAAAACAAAATACAATATTATGACTTAATAATAAATGTGTACGACAAAGATCAGTGGCATTAAACAGTTTATTCCACTAATTTTTATTTCAAAAATAAGTTTTCCTTTCCAAGCCCAGTTGATATAAATGCCTAAATGGATTTCTGAAGCATTCTACTTCTCCAGGCTATTCCCAGGGTAGATGCAATGTCATTTATAGCAAGTATAAAAGAGGTATAAAAGAAAATAGGATGACAGTGTAGGTACAACAAGAAACCTCAGTCGTAAAACGTGGATTCAGGAATAGAACTTTCAAGCAATCATACACTTACAAGACACCATAGCCTAATGATGGCACAGAAGAAAGATTTGTTTTTCGTTTTCGGGCTGTATAGTATTGCTTTAAAAGCCCACAGACCTCAGAGCACCACATTTTTTATGGGCTAACAGCTGTAACCAAATTTCCTACAGGTTGGATTTTCTCACAGTGGTCAATGATTAGCTTTATTTCTTCTGTAACAATCACAGAGGCCTCTGCCTTACTCCTATTGGAGAAAGTGACAGTAATTAATAACAGCAGTTGATTATCAGACCAACTACACTGAAAGCTCTGTATGTTCAAACCAATTCAGATAAAACAGCAAACACTGGAGCCAGCAGGGTCAGTTTGTTTAAAGTGTAGATGTGATTTCCTTAATAAATGAGCAGAGTGGTATCAGCACAATGGCTACGCCATAGCAACAACCCTCTTAACTTTTTCCTAGTACCTGAGATCTAAGACAAACAGCTTATTTTGCAAGAGAGATGCACAAAAAGACCATTTCAGCATTTTCATCCTCACCCATTTGCCCCTAAGAACCGAAGGAAAGCAGTCTTCTTGTCTCTAGGTAAGTGGTAGCCTTCCTTACCACAACGATCTTTACTAACTCCTTCTAAAACAGTTGCTCATAACTAGAAATTAAGATTAAAGGAGACAACTTTAGATCTATACGAACAGAAACTTAGACTATCTGACCAATTTTTAAAATAGCGAGGCAAATCGGTGTTTGCTCTATGAAGTGATGTTTGCAAAACATCAGCAGCAGTACAGAGTTTAAGAGTACTACAATTCAGTTCAAGTTCCACAGACTGTCTGGGACCTTTGTTTTGATATAAAAATACTTACTAATGAAAGACCAAAAAAAGCACAGCCTCAGGACTGATAACCACTGATGACAAGTTAACGGTGGCACTGGTAACTCACTGCAGTACCAAGTGAAATACGCTGTCTGTAGCCCAAGTTCCAAAACTAGCATAGTGCCATTTTTTTGCTCTGCCTACTCTTTGCTCCCTGATTGGTTCCCAGAACATGAATTTAGTAAAAGGGGATGCAAAACCCTATCTTAGAGATGTCTATGGTCTCATCACAGCTTCTAGATATTCCCCATTTAGTATCATAAGTCTGGAGTGGAGATCGGTTCACCGTGACGCATGCATCACTCTTCATCAAGCACTTGGAAAGGCCAGATGGCTAAAAATAGGTAAGCTGGAGATGAGAAATACAAAAGGGGTTGTCACTGACATACAGATAATACCGTATGTAATGCTTCTCTGTGAGGGTGGTGAGGCCCTGGCACAGGCTGCCCAGAGAAGCTGTGGGTCCCCCATCCCTGGAGGTGTTCAAGGCCAGGCTGGATGGGGCTTTGGGCAGCCTGGTCTGGTGGGAGGTGTCCCTGCCCATGGCAGGAGCTTGGAACTGGGTGTGTTTTAAGGTCCCTTCCAACCCATGCCATTCTATGATTCTGTACTGTAGGCATGTATACTCTCTCAATATTTGATTTATTGTGTGCCCACAAAAAACCAACTTTACCTTTCAAAAGGACAGGATACATTTTGTGGAGAAATGTTTAAACATACTGATACCACAAACTGAGAAATAATAGTTAGCCTCACAACCAAAAAGCAAAAAGGGGTTATTTAGAAGAAAAAGGATTCGTTTTCCATAAGAAAAAAAAAAATAGATGCTGCCATAGTTAAACATTTACTACTTGAAAGTTTTAATTACAAACATTTAACATTTATACAAAGAAACCTGTTTATTAAAAGAAATTAAAAGAGAAAATATACAAATATCCCTTTGCTGTGTTCACCAACAATGTGCTATTACTAGCACCAGAAATTTGTTTGGAGCCTTTGGTGACTAGCTCCCGTGTTCAGAATTTGCCTCATTTTAAGAGAAATTTGACCACATTAATACTTACTTCAAAAGAAAGCTAGCACACTCAGGCAGGAAAATGCCAGCGAAATTATAAAATACAAGAACCTGGGCACTTGTTCATGTGTAATGATAATTATTATGAAATTTTAATTCTTGCCTTAATCCTAAAAGAAAGCATAAAAAAGAACATACGTTGCTTACACTGATATAGGAGTGACTGTGACTACCTCCACGGTCACAACAAAGTTAAATCATAACTGAAAAGTTACAATCAGATTTGAATTAGGTTAATTTCAGATGTAATGCTCAAAGCTAAGATTGCCACTAGCAACTTTGCTGTCAATTGGAATTTTTATAATGTTGCAGGAGCTACCATCAACTGAGACGCTGAAATTAACAGGTTCTTCTACTGCAGAGGTTTCAGTTTCATGCTTGAAAACACCATTGATAAGTATTTTGATTAGCAGCAAGACATTTCATAGTCAGGAAAAAAAAAAAAAGAGTAAGTGAGTAAAGAAAAAACATTTTTATTTTTTTTTTTTAGTTTGAAGAAAAAAAGGGGGGAAAAAAAAGTCAAGGACAAATAAGTAAAGAGAAAAAAGTTTTTTCGTTTGTTTTTTCTTATGAGCAGCATTATTCCAGAAATTCTGAAGACTTCTTTGTGATCCATGTTACTGAACTTGTACACAGTGATGGGGAGGTGGGGACAGTGGTTTACCATAAAGCCTCTTTCAGAGATGATAACCAATACAGAATAACTTTCAACAAAAACTGCTTTTCTGCCTCAGAGGCAAGATTCTGTGAATATATTTCAAGATCCGGCTTGATATCAGCTTAATGAAGTTCTACAATTTATCAGATCATCTTTTTAAATGTGAGTGAGCACTGCCTGTGCCTAATGCACTAAGATCTTTTTACACTGAAGAGTCTCCAAAAATATAAAATTACGATTCCAGTAAGAGATGACACTGAAGTTCTTTCAAACTGAATTTTGATAGAGATAAGGCTTAAGAACATGCATGCAGACCTAAATAAGTCCTGGAAATGTTCCTGCACTTTGTACATTTCCTAACATTTTAATGATTCGTTTGTGTTAAAACTGCTTTTTAATTAACCTGCATTTTTTCTGAACTCTTCCAAAGAGTAAGGAACTAGTATAGAAAAGGTTGTCTTGATGAAGGATCTACTAGACACAGGGTTAAATCCAAATCATTATACTCAAGTACAAAAAATAAAGCTCAAATCTAACACACTCTTTATTTTCTTAGCCCCCAGTGTGAAGTTGGCATGTGAACTAGCTTTCAGTGGCTTGACTGCAGTGCACACAAGCAATTATTATAATTTTTAAAGGCGTGCCATTCTGTGCTGTTCTATGGCTTACTATCAAATGAGACTTAGAAAGAAAAGTCACAAGTCTTGAGTAGATTTGACAAGATACAAAATTAATACCACACACTGGAACCCCAAACCTCTTACCCATTTCTATATATAAGTATTTATATATATAAAATATAAATTATTTTTTGTTCTTACATTGAAATGTGTATAGTCGTGTGTCTATAGTCACGTCCTCATGCGTGTACGTGTATGCAGTTACATACATGTCTGCATGCAGGCACACGTGTCCGTGGGGCGTTGTGTGCATCCACTCAAACTCGGAACATTCCTAAGTGACCTCTACATCTTACCGTGAGCTACACTCCTCCTTGCAAGAGACAGTAAAGGATACATGGTAGAGGTACAACATAATATTAATATATTCTTTAGAAGGGACCTTCCCAAGGTGTCATGGTGACAAGTTTCCCCTGTTACACACAATATTTTTCTTGTGCCATGTTTGTCAAAGATTTTCACCTGCCCTTCTTTGTTATTTGTTCACTCACGCCAAAACCAGGAGCTAATAGTTTTAGAAAACTGCTTAAAAAAAAAAAAAAAAAAATGTATTTCACCTCTTCAGCTCTGTTCCATCTGTCCCTGGTCACAGCAAGTAGTTGTTTGGACAGAAAAATAATGCCTGTAGTAAAACATGTCACTTTGTGAAAAGGTCTCTACACTCTGCATTTTCAGACACCATGGTAGATGAGCTAGGAGCTCTCCTCTTTGCTGACTGTTTCACAAATGAAATGTCAGAGCTGAAACTGCACTGGATGTTGGTGCTAGATGAAGCATATTAGTGCCAAACCTGAAGGATATACAGTTGGTGTCAGAAACGGGAAGAGTAACGGGACACATTAAAGTCACTTAAATGCATCAGCGCTGCTCAGACAAGGCCTCTGGAAGAAACCAACCACCAGTCTTTACTCCGGACTTAGCAGCCTTTTGAGAAGTCGCACGCTGCAGAGCAGCTGGCACTGCATCAGGAGAGTACGTTAAGTAAGACCACATAAATAAACCTCTACAGTCCACCATGCAGTATTGTACGAGAAGTACATCTAAGACAAATAAAACTAGGCGCTTTACATAAGACAGAACGCTGGTACAGCAGTCCAGGAGGTTATACACGTATGGACAACACAGCACTTACACTGTCAGCCTCCTGGCACCGACCGCACAACAGAGGATTTCACTGGCCCGGCACTACCCCTTCGTACATTAAGGAAGAGAATAACAATTAAAGTAAACTAGGAAAAGGCTCTCAGGAGCTTCGGTACGTAACAGCTCACGAGACAGCAGCGTTGCAATGGATAAAGGCTCCTCACGAAAGCGGGGCTAGGAAGGTGGCTGCATCCCGCTGTAACTCTAAAATCCCCAAGAGGCTACGGCTGCGCAGCTGCACATGGCCTTCTACTTCTCCGTTTAGTTTCCCTGCTGCACACAGGTGTCAGGCTGCATTCAGAGGGAAAGCGAAAAAGCCTCTGACATTATGCTATTCCCCACACCCTTCTCTGACCCTCACACCTTCACTTCTCTTCAGGTTATGGTCGCTCTCCCCGATGTTCCTAGTCGGACGCCTTCCTCAGTAGGTTAGCAAGCCTGCTGGCAAAGATGCACTTGCCCTACTTTAACAGATGGACCTTAGCCTGCCTTGCAGTACCCACCACACAAAGAGGGCCCTGTGGTTGTGAAAGACACAGCCCTGTTTGTGACAGCAACCACACAGCCAAGCGTTGACTTGATGAGTAGGCCTTTTTCTACCTGGTCTTTTCTCTTTTGCTGTCAGAATCAAGAAAAACACCATCTGGGTTCCCAAAGCCACAGAGCTGCTCTCGATATATTCACGGTCACCACTTCCAGTAACACTAGAGCCTGTGGCCCTAGATAAGTGGGCTCTGAAGCTGGACAAACCCTTGCTGTCTCTCCACAGCCTCCTGGATCTCAACACAGGGCTGCAAAACCTTCAAAGACATCAAGCTGGGTGGCAGGTAGACGCTTCAAGAGGGAATGCAAGAGGAGGAAGTCTCCAGTACTGACACACTTCTTGCTCTTGGTGCAGACACTTGCTTCAGGCTCAGCTGACACCTGTCCAGAATGAGCTTGTTCTTGCTCATCCATTCCCAGGGCACCAAACTTGTTCTCTAGAATTGGAGAAGGGGACTGTTGTGTTGCCAGATGTCACAAGTTTCCAGCCTTCTCCATCAGGGGAACCTTTATCTTCTACTTCCTGAAGCATAGCTGCTAACTGTTCCTCCTTCCTCGCGGAGGTGAGAGCCTAAATCCCAAGGCGCTCACCATCCCCAGCCCCAGGGAGATGCACCAGGTACTCCCTGCAGACATGGAAGGCAACAACACCCTCTCTAGTGCTATCGAGGCTGAGGACTCTGACGTGCCCAGGACAACCACTCCATCAGCTCCTTGTGGAGCGTCACCATCATCACCACACAGTCTCAAGCAGTCCCACGCTGTCTGGAGCAGAGCCTCTCAGCCCTGTTTCACCTCTGCATGTTCCTGTTCACTGTGCTCTACAAGCTGCACACCAGGCATGCAGCTGCTCCCCAAGCTGCCCAGATGTTTGGCAGCATTCAGCCTGCTGATAAAGAGCTACAGGCACTCTTTAAGCAGGACACAGTAAGCAGAGACTGCTAGAAACAAAAGCTTGCAGAAGCTAACCCTCACTGTCTCCAGAAGTTCATATCATAAGGTAGTGTGACTTAATGCAGTGGAGGAAGGAGGGAGTGTTGGCTTTATTTCCACCGTTCTCAGCTCCTTTCTTTCAGCAGAACACTTCTGGCAGTGCCCAGTCTGCAAATCCCTCTCTTCTTACCATAATGCGTGCATTCCCAGTGATCTTTCCATCCTGTATTGCTCACAACTTCACCCTTCCCTCACTCCCAAAGTACCCACACCTCCTCTCCTCCCGTCACCAGGAAGGGAATGCCACGCTGCCCAGGACATGGAAAGGCAGGACTACAGCAGAGAGCCTCTGCAACCCAGAAGCTGTCCAGTCAATCAGCACGTGATTCCTGGCTGGCCCAGTGAAGGTAACAGCCTGTTACTTCAGCAGCAGATCCGCTGAACAGAACTACCATCAGTGAGGAGAGGAGCTTTCAGCTGGCACCTGAACAGTAACCACAGGCATCAGGTCCAATCACTCTTAAAGAAACGCTGTCCAGATCCAGTCATTAATCACATTTATTTATTTATTTTTTTTTTTTAAACAAAGCCCAGCATGGGAATATTACTTACCCGAATACCAAAGCTCTAATTTCATTTAAAACTCTTTTACCTTAATTATCTGATAAAAAGTAAAATGGGAAAAAATATACCACCAAGACTGCAAGTTTGTAAGCATTAAAATTAATACAGCAAGCAGGGGACTGAGACACCAAAACAGGTGGGGAAAAAGAATCCATCTAATTTAAGGATACGACTCAGATAATTAACAACATACTGCTGGTTAGTTCCTTTAATGTTCAGGGCATATGCACTTTGAATTTTAAACACAGTACATTGAGTTGTGGTTTTAAGAGCAATCAGAACTCTACTGTATAGCAGAACATTGCTACTTCTGCTGCCTTGGGGAAAACAGTAAGTTATACTTGCTGTGAGAAATTTAATTTTTAATCATTTAACTTATCTGATTTTAAAAATTTACCACTTCAATGGTTCCCAGTGTGTGGTTTTACACACAATAATAATTTTCTGCTTTAAAACCACTATTCTCAGGTGAACTCAGGTGAAAGTTGCTTTACAATGTAAGACTGGCACTATAGATATTGCATCTACAGGCAAAAAGTAATAATCAAATATTATAAAATCAGGAATTCAGAAATAAATTTGCTTGGAAATGTCCCTTTCCTCTTTAATATGCAACATCCAATTTTAAAAAAAGAAGTGAATATATAAAAGCGTACATTGAGTCTTAATCACTTATTTTAGATTAAATTTTAAAGCCTGTATTGCACTGTATTCCTAAAGTATGTTATAGCTAGAACAGCATAAAATACAAGCCTTTGGATTAAAATTTTACAGAAAAAAAAAAAAAAAAAAAAGATTAGACATATCACCAGCAGGACTTTCTACTATACAATTGCAAATGGTGTAGAGGTTTGCTTTCTCATCAGAATCAATGAAAATAAAACTGGTGATGTCGTCAACCTACCCTAGGAACAGATGTAACATCAGCTCTCGAAATGTAAGCTTTCTTGTATACCAACCTGTATATCTCAGGCATTTTTAAACATAATTTTAGGAACGAGTATTTTTTTCTCCTCTGCTGATCTACTTAACAAGCTTATCAACTTCTTTCAATATGGTTCCACTTGTTAAGAAACAGAGAGAAGCAGATAACTTATATGAAAGCAGATACCTCTATTATAAAATCCTCAGCAGTATCAGATTTACTGGGCAGCCAGAACTTGCTCACGTACTGTGTACTTCAGCATACATACTGTGGAACAACACTAAGGCTTTGTCAGATACAAGGAGGTTGAAAAAGCTGTGTTATAAAAAGCTTAAATAAAAATAAAGCACGGAAACATACAAAGTCACCCACCTACCTTCATTTTAGAGAATGCTATTATGAAGACTGACCCATTTCTAACACTACCTTCCTATCAGGACTATCACAGCCAGACACAACTACGTGCGTTAGAATGATGTGAAAAGGCTTCCAGAAAGCATCTGTCAGCACCAACATCATTCAGAGGACTGACTTAGCCTTTAAGTGAAGAGACCGTGTATTTTCAACATATTTTACACAGAGAGAAAATATCTGAGAGCAACTTTTAACTGCGCTTCAGTATGTCCTCTCCAGAACTATTTTCTACTGCAGGCAATATTAAAGAAGATATGCAATAAAAAATTACTGTACCTCACAGTAAAATCATAGGAGCAAGAGGCCAATAAAGTTGCGTGGAATGGTGAAAACTGCAAGAAAACAAAAACAGACCAATTTTTAAAGCAAAAACATTGTGAGCATATACAGACTTACTGTAAGTAGAAAGTTACCAAAGTTTAACTATTTAAACTGCCTTTGTAGGTACCACATCATGTTGTAACAAAACAGACATCAACAGATTTCCCCACCATGTTTCTAGTTACAGGGAATGCTCTGTGAGATCCTTGTAGATTCCTGTAGACAGGCCTAAGAACTGCAGCAAAAAGGATGAAATTTGGTGGAAATTTTCACCTCGATTTCAGCTTTTTAGCAGCGCTCAATTTCCAACCATTTAAAGGTCTGTTTTTCTCAACAAGAAATACAAGTCACTGACATAACTTCAATTTGAAATACAGGTACCCCACACCTTGGTTCATAGGTAAGATTCTTCCTGCAAGACTTCCCATGTTGTTCACAGCTAATAGAAATTCCAAAGGTAGGCTTGGGCTATCACCACAACTGCCAAGCATGCAATGTGTGTTCCTACAAACAAATATCTCTTGGGTTTAACTCAAAAGCTATAGCTGTATTTCGGTCTTGAGATTGAAGACAGCTAAGAATATGGGATATCCAAACGCACCACTGCCAAAAGCTCCTGAGAAGGGCTCCAGATGACCCCAGCGTGCTGCTGGAGCCCTGTGCTGCAGTGCAAGATCAGAAGCAAGCTGCAAGCATCCTGACAGCACAGCGCTGGGTCGAACTCCCTGCCCGCCGCAGACCTGACAATCAACACAAGCTTGAACAAGTGAAGAGAATACAAAGGACAGACAACTGACGGCTGTGATTTCACGGTTGGTTAAGACTAATTTAAGAGTGTGCTGCTGCCAAGACTGGTGGCCTTTCCCTTCCTTTCCACTTCAGGCCATGCTCGTGCCCCATCCTTTGTGTCACAGCTTTTAATCATGCAGTTGAGGGACAAATAGAGTCAGCTTAGTGATCCAGAAACTAGCTACTTTTAGGGACAGATTTTCAGCCAGAGCAAGCAGCCGAGCCAGCCTGCTGCACAGCTTTGAAATTGCCAGTGCCAGCATGCTGTAGGGGAAGGGACACCTCTATCTAGGTGGCATTCTGGTGTCTCTCAAGGCGGTCTGACAGGTGAGTCACAGCACACAGGCATGGACACCCTCATCGCCACTAAGTGCTTGTATCTCACATCCATGGGACCATGTCTACCTTCTAACCACACCTATAAAAGCCTGCTAAGATGGATTAAAAGCCACGCACTCTCACACACGTCTTCCTTGAAGATGTATATATGTACAGCCTCCCCTCTGTCTTCTTAAAATCACTGAATTGACCTCAAAGTTGGGTGGAAAAAAGTTCTGGCCAACTCTTAATAATCATTTTAAGGTGTGTCAGAAGACAGGGAACATGAGGGGCCTTAAAATGGAAACTTAAATGAAACTGTGTAAGAATACAAAAAAAATACCCTACTTGGTGAGGCCAACTGCCTCCTAGCCCAGTGTTTTGGCTCCAGTAAAAGCAACAGAAGATGTTCTGTAAAAAGAGCTTGTGAAACCAGGCACCTGTCATCCATTTCTTCCATACACTATGTCTGGCTGATGGAAGATTATCATAGAATCACAGAATCACTGCAGTTAGAAGAGACCTTTAAAGATCATCTAGTCCATCCTGCCTTGCTCAAAGGTCAACTAGAACAGTTTGGTAAGGGCCACATCCAATTAGGTTTTGAATATCTCTAAGAATGGAGACCAGTGTCTGAGAAATCTCTCAGTTAAAAAAAAAAAAAAAAAAAAAGGAAAAAAAAAAAAGCTTTTGATTAAGCTTTTTCTTATGTTCAAATGGAATTTTCTGTATTTCAATTTGTGCCCATTGCCTCTTGTCCTCTCACTAGGCACCATTAAAGAGAGAGCTAATTCCAGAAGTCTTACATTATCTTAATTAGATGATCTTTAAGGTCCCTGCCAATCCAAACCATTACATGATTCAAGTCTACAATCTGATATGTAGAAAAAGTACTTGCATCTGTTTGTAAACCCATCTTCTTTTAGTTTTATCAGGTGCCTCTTAGTTCTACTATCACAGGATACAGTGAATAACAATTCTGCATTCGCTTTCTACATTTTATTGTGAAGACTTTGTTACGAATCCCGTAGTGGCAGAGCTGTTTTTAAAAGATCCCACATCCCACTAACTCCCAGAGAGTGAAAATGTAACATTCAAAGCTGTATTGATTTCACTTTCTTAATGGCTGTCAAACTGGAGTTAGAGAATGATCTGCCACTGCTAAATGTTCTTCTGCTATGGAAAACATTTCACAGAGCCTGATTAGAACACAGTTGTTCTGAAATTAAATCAGAAAAAAGACTTGGACAGTCACCACCAGTGGGGATACCAGGAAAGGGCAGCTGAGGTAAGCAGGAGCTTCTCAAGCTGTCTAGCTGAAAACAGGATTTGTGATACGGAAACTTTCCCATAGTTATAGGGAAAGGCTTCCCTTAGGTTTCTGAAAAAAATACAACCCAAATGTGGTAGCTTTTAAAACCATTTTAAAGGCACAGATCAAAAATGCCAGGATGAAGCAAAATAAAGATGTTTTTTCTGCCAGTTCAAGCTTCCTAGAAAATATTCATTAACATACCTTTTCCTGAAAGACTCCGTAATGATCAGGTATTATCTGTGCCACACTAGCCTTATATTAAATCACAGACCTGTGTCCTGTTGCCAACACACAACACTAATTCCAAGCACTGTGACTGTGCATCTAGAACGAGCTCCTAGCAACAGGTGATCTAGCAGTACACAGGTCCCGTACGGTCATCTGTAGCTCTTCATGCATACAGTTTCTAAACTTACTTGACCATCAACATTTAATTTGTATACACAAAAATGCACATTCACAAACAGCTCTATACCTTGCCTTACATCAATACTGACATCTTGTATCAGCAGAATAAAGCACAGCACCGCTTAAAGAAGTAGTAAGGGAAGGTTTTGTCTCCATATAAAATAGCCCACATAACTTAGCTTAAGGAAACCTCCTATCCCTCCCTAAATCCCTGGCATGCTCTTCCATCAATATATTGACTCTGACGATACCATTTCCTTTGAAAGCCTAGCACCCTGCTAAACATCAAACATGTTTTACAATGCTAAACTGAACAGTTTCCAAGAACTGCCACTCCACCATCTAAAATCTTCAACATGTTTTTTCAGAGTTATTAGATGATGGAAAATATAATTGCTTTCCAGAAAAGTTTGCATAGCAATCCAGTGATGGGCTACAGTGAATAAAATGCAACTTACTTTCACTCTTCTGATAGCATAGGTATGACCAAGCAAGACAAACACCGGTTGCCGGACGTTTCGCAAATCCCAGCCTTTCAAACTGCAGTCGACTGCACCGGTTACCAGCAACTTCTGATGATTTGATACAACACAGATATATCAGGACAACTTGATCATTAAATTGCAAAGATACATATCAGAAAAATGTTAGCTCTAGAAGTTAGACAGATCAAATAATAAGACAGACCAAACAACAGAGATAAATACATCATAAATGAGGTCTCCATTGTGTAAATTAAAGAGAACAGAGAAATGCAAACTGTTTCTCCACTAAGAAATATCCTGCTCACTATGTAAAAGAGTGAACAAAACTTCAGATCCACTTAGGCCAGTTATCGGTTGGAACGATGCTCTTCTGAAGACATAGCCAGCAAATTAGCTAGCTAGTAAGAGAACAACTAGGCATGCTTCTATTCCCATATGACTAGAAGATGCATTAATGTTGCAGTAAAAACCAACCAAAACAAACAAACAAACAAAAAACCAACACTGACACTTGATGAAACTGGTTCAGTTCGGAAAACAGTTGGATGCACAGGATTGTACCTCATCATACTTGCACCAGTCACAGCTCAAGATCTCAGCCTCGTGGGCTGGTATCACAAGTTTGACTCCTGGGGCTTTCACATCCCACACTCTTAACGTATGGTCACCTGAAACAAAGAGAAATTCATTTGGCATTGATGAATCAATTCTGGGATACAGTTAATCCACTGGTACTCAGGTAACAATGATGTCTTAGCTCTATGAAACACAAACCATTACATGAGGGCATTCAGGGTACATCAAGCATGTAATAGACAAAGAGGTCAGAGACACTCACAAAAGGAGTAAGAACTTACTATTGCTCTTTCATTAGGAAAAAATAATTTAATGTCATTACTAACACTTTCATTACTTTTTTAAATTCTGATTTGATTAAAAGGAGATGGGGTAAAATATTCAAATAGCATTTAAATCAAGTAGGAGCACAGATACATTTCAGAATGAACTCAGAAGATCAGAATCCTAAATATTTTTTCTCTGCAAATCAGATGAGAAAAAGCACCTACACACACACTTTTGTCGTGCAGAAGAGTGAATGGTGTTTCAAACACAACTCGTCTCTGCATTTTCAATGAAAGAAACATTTAACACACATTATCTGTACTCTTAATTTACAAAACCTGCAGTTGCTGTCATTCATTGGAAGATCAGAAGATAAAGTCACTCCGCTGTAACTGTTACACACATTAAATGCCACACTTTCCCTAACCTCTGAGCAGACACGCACCCGCATGTGTGCACGCACAAAGGTCTTCAGGGAGCAATTAAGGGAGTACAGCCTAAAAGCTGTCAATCAGCTGAACCTCTCTCTTTCCATCAAATCACACATTGTCCTCTAGCCCTACAGGTTTTTAGCATTCTAGGTGTACACCCTCCTTACGGACACGGTCGCTAATGGCTCACAAAGATACAGAGAACTGCATCAGCTCAGACAACCATGCTTTTAAACTTTTTTTTTTTAATCCATTCTGATTAACTGTGAATATTTAGCTTGGTGTCACCAAAAATGGATTCTCTGGGTCATTTGTTTGCAAAGAGAGAAAGTTATTTAGAATCCATGACTGTGCTGTGTTCATTCAAAAGATGAATAAAATCACTAGAAGCTGTGTCCAAATATCCGTGATTTGTCCAAAAAGCATATATCAATACTACCTAAACTAAAAACTTTGTTTTACCTTGCTACTGAATAGATTTCTCTACCAGAAACACTTCTCAAAATCCTCAAATTTGTTATCATCAGTAAGCGGTATGCTGTTTAGATACAAGCACTTTGACGGTCTTCATGACCAACTGCTTATTGTCCTCAAAATACCGTCAGGCACATCAAATCATAGCTCCTTGCAAGAACCTGCCTCCAGTCCAAACAAATACAGCCCTAAAGACACAGCAGAGGAACACTGCACCCTGTCGTCTCTGCAAGAAGACACAAAACATGTAGAAATTTAGAACAGAAAATTTAACCTAGAGGCAGCTTGGTTGTAACTCATGCCACTAGACTGGCCTTGTGGCTGTGATACTAAGACTGCAGCAACTCTCACCGCTTTCATTCCCCTTGCTGCCTCCAGTATTTTCAGGAGCGAGCCAGCTGAAGGCCCGGGAATCTCTCGGGTGGCTCTCAAACCCATGCAACATATGGTGGGGAAGGAAGGCGGCCGGCAGGCACCTGGCACAAGGGGTGCTGCGTCCTGCTCAGCTGCTCCGGACAGATTTCACTCAGGGTCTTACGGCTTCTGGAGACGCAGTAATGGCCTTCTCCAAAAGCTTTTATTTTAATTTCATCAGATAACATGGATTTGAGAGGGAAGTTCATATTTCAATACAGACAGGGTATCTTTTCTGAGCAAATAAATAAATAAATCGAGGTGAACCAGCATGAACTGCTACAGAGATGGGCCACGGTAGCATTACAATGGCTAGAAACATTTGGGAAAGTAAATTACCCAGCCAATAACAATTTTGACACCAAATAATATTGTCCAAGTTATTTCTTTTCTAATAAAAAAATGTTGACCCATGAGAAAGAGTTATTTTCCCTTCCTCTCTCTCTTGAAAAATTTGTTTGCAAATGCGAGACTCGGCTGTTATTAATTATGGCTGGCACTATTTGTAAAATATTTTTGATGGGATAACATAACATGCAAGGGAACCTTTCAGTCAATAAAACAAACTGAATTAAAGCCAAAGGCAAATCCAATTTTTCTATTTAAGCTGTAAGTGGCAGAATATTTTTTTTTTAATAGATGATAAACAGGACGACCCTGACACACTACACATTTTAACAAACTTTTTTTTTCTTCGACATTTTTCCACGACCTCAGAATACACACATACACACGAACCCTTCAATTAAAACTGCTGTTAAAAATTTTGGAATCTCCACATTTCCATAATTCCTTTAAAACTGCACTAGAAATTATGTGTGTGTGGTTTTTTTTTTCCACATGATAAAGCAGAAGTAGGATAACTATAATAGAAAGTACAAGTAAAGCACACCTAATGCAGTCATCTTCACTAGCAGTCACTTCCAGTTGGCATCCCAAAGCAAGCAACCAAAAAAGTGGCCAACATTTCCCCCACAAAATACTTCTATTTTTGTAAGAAGCAATTTCTCTATGGCAACAGATTTTTGCTGGTCTGTTAGATAATTATGATTCCAGATTTGTTTGTATATTGTACTTGCTTTCTTTCATTTTAATGAATATTTGTGAAATCTTGGACGAATCAATAGAACTACACAATGCACACTCATCTATTCAAAATTTATGAAAGAGATGCTAATCTATAAGTCCATCATCCCCGTACATAAGATGATGACTGCTAATGTGAATGATAATGTATGACAGAGAAGAGATAAAGTTTGTTTAAGATTTAAATTTCACTTAGGTTTTATACTGCCTTTTTACTCATAGATATTTTTAACCCGCATCCATAAATCCTAATTTCAAAGTCCTGTGACAACGATCAAGCAAGCCAGCATTGCCAGACAGTGCAGAAGTACAACATTAACTATACAACATAGTTAGGCATTTAGGAGATTAAAAACAAACAACAGCAACAAAAAGAAGCAAAACAAAACAAGAAACTTTAAGCACTACCTGAATGCAGGAAGGATTCATCAGGACAGATGCAAAATTTATTTTTATACATGTATAAATATACATATATTTTTACTAGACAGAAAAAAGCAGATTAACGTATTTAATCAGAATCAAACATAAAATCTGTGGGAGAATGAAGAGCAGAACCCAAATCTTAAGACTCTCCAAAACAATCTTTCCAGACATGTTAAAATGCTCATGCTGCTCATTTCTCCCCTAAATAATACAAGAGAACCTAGGACAGGATTAATAAAGCTCATGACATTCCACACAAAAAGACAGAAATAGAGCAAATACAAATAGCAGCTTTATTTAAATCACCCAATAGCACTCTATCAAACGCACAAAATCTATTTGTGTGTAGCACAATCTAAATATCAAATAAACAATTACAAGTGGAAATGTACTGGTAATTTTTCAGTCTGACATGAAACGCTGTAAAGTAAAAATCTGAAGAGCCTCTAGTTACCTCATAGCAGACCTCAACAGAGGCTTTTTCTGAAAAGAGTGAATTGTTGAGAAAAAAAAAAAAAGTAAATTTTATTTCAGTTTTCTGAGATGAATAAATATAGTCTTGGGACAGAATTTGCATTTCCAAATCGACCAATTGACCTAACTTAGACTATCGTGTTATTAACTGCTCTTTAGCAAATGAAAGTCTTTCCTACATACCTAACTCTAGCCCAACTCACCCAAAACATACTTCCCTGTAAATAAACTGCTACTATATTTTTCTTCTCAACACTTACACATTATTTTACAATATAACATCCTAATATGTAATACTACAATCTGCAAGTGCTTCATTTTCTAGGCTGTGCTGCATACGACACTACCATGGTTAGCATGAGTGGTTAGCCATAAACTGAGGGCCAAACTCGTTTCCTGAGAAGTGCTGCAAAACAGAGGTTCATTTAGTAAACCTCCTTGGGCACGAGACCCAGGTGAAATCAAAATCGGAGAGGGGTAAGGATCTTAGGTCAGGAGTTGGCAGGGCTGATAGATAGGGCTTTAAACTAGAGTCAAAGGGGGAAGGGGCTAAAACCAGGCGCGCCGGTGAAGACCTAAGGGATGGTACGCTAGAATCAGAGGGGCTGTGTGCCAGTGGGGTCCTTTGGTCAGATCCACAAGGTGCTGAGTGTAAGGAGACGCACCTGAAGTGCTTCTACACGAACGCACGCAGTATGAGGAAGAAAATGGATGAGCTAGAAGTCCTGGCCCAGTCCCGCAACTACGACATCATCGGCATAAGCGAAACCTGGTGGGATGAGTCCTGTGACTGGGGTGTTGCGATAGATGGTTACAGGCTCTTCAGGAGGGACAGGCAGGGTAGGCGAGGTGGTGGGGTGGCGATGTATGTGAAGCAGGGGCTGGACTGTGTGGAACTTCAGGTCGGCGATGGCAAAGTTGAGAGCCTCTGGGTAAGGATCAAGGGACGAACGAATAAAGGGGATGTCGTTGTGGGAGTCTATTACAGACCCCCTGGCCAGGATGATAGCGCCGATAAATTATTCTTTACAGAACTAAGAGAGGCCTCGAGATTAACTCCCCTTGTCCTTATGGGGGACTTCAACTTGCCGGACGTTAACTGGGAGTGCCACACGGCTGACACGAGCAAGTCCAGGAGGTTCATGAAGCACCTAGATGATAACTTCTTGGTGCAGGTGCTAACGGAGCCAACTAGGAAAGGTGCCCTCCTAGACCTGTTGCTAGAAAACAGAGAGGGTCTGGTGGGAGATGTGGTGATTGGTGGCCGCCTCGGTCAGAGCGACCATGAAGTGGTTGAGTTCAAAATTTATGGTGACAGAAGGAAAAGTGCCACCAAAACCTCATCCCTAGATATGGGGAAAGCGGACTTCAGGCTGCTCAGGGAACTAGTCAGTAAGGTCCCCTGGGAAACTGCTCTTGAAGGCCTCGATGTCCACCAGTGCTGGTCACTCTTTAAGCGATGCCTCCTAGAAGCACAAGATAAGGCAATTCCTAAATATCGCAAGTCAGGCAGGCGGGGCAGGAGGCCGGCGTGGCTAACCAGGAATGTTCTAATGGAGATTAGGCGGAAACAGAGAGTGTTTCGCTACTGGAAGGAGGGCCAGGCGTCATGGAAAGAATACAGGGATGCTGTTCGTGTTTGTAGGGAGAAAGTTCGAGTGGCCAAAGCACAGCTAGAGTTGAAGCTGGCTGTGTCTGTGAGAGAAAATAAAAAGGTTTTTTTTAGATATGTAAATGGAAAACGGAGAACTAAAGAATACATAGGGCCGCTCCTTGATAGGGAAGGTCTCCTCACAGACGATGACGTAGGCAAAGCAGAGACGCTTAACGCCTTCTTTGCCTCTGTCTTCAATGCCGATGATGGGCTTCGGGACCCAGGGTGCCCTGAGCTGGAGGACCGGGACGGTGGGGATGACAAACTCCCAACTGACCCTGAACGTGTGCGGGATTTGCTACTCCACCTGGATCCCTACAAGTCCATGGGTCCAGATGGGATTCATCCCCGGGTGCTGAAAGAGCTGGCGGATGTCATCGCGGAACCTCTATCAATTATTTTTCAACGATCCTGGGAATTTGGAGAGGTCCCTGTAGACTGGAAGCTAGCAAATGTTGTGCCGATTTTCAAGAAGGGTCAGAAAGAAGACCCTAGCAATTACAGGCCTGTCAGTCTCACGTCAGTGCCTGGTAAAATCATGGAGAAGTTGGTTCTCGGACTCATTGAGGCGCACCTGGGGGACAAAGCAGTCATTGGTCCCAGCCAGCATGGGTTTGTGAAGGGTAGGTCCTGCCTAACTAACCTGATTTCCTTTTATGATAAGATCACCCGTATGGTGGACCAAGGGAAACCAGCTGATGTGATTTTTTTGGACTTCAGCAAGGCTTTTGACACGGTTTCCCATAGGATCCTACTGGACAAAATGTCCACCATACAGCTAAATAAAAACATCATACGATGGGTGAGCAATTGGCTAACGGGCAGGGCCCAAAGGGTTATGGTAAATGGGGCTGTGTCAGGCTGGCGGGCGGTCACCAGTGGGGTCCCTCAAGGCTCCATTTTAGGGCCGGTACTTTTCAATATTTTTATAAACGATCTGGATGTAGGAATAGAGGGTATTTTGAGCAAGTTTGCTGATGACACCAAACTTGGAGGAGTTGTGGACTCAAATGAGGGTGTAAAGGCCTTGCAGAGGGATCTGGACAGGTTGGAGAGCTGGGCGATCACCAACCGCATGAAGTTCAATAAGAGCAAGTGCCAGGTCCTGCACCTGGGACGGGGAAACCCTGGCTGCATGTACAGACTGGGCGATGAGACGCTGGAGAGCAGCCTAGAAGAGAGGGATCTGGGAGTCGTGATAGACAGCAAGTTGAGTATGAGCCAGCAGTGTGCCCTGGCAGCCAGGAGGGCCAATCGTATCCTGGGGTGCATCAAGCACGGCATCGCTAGTAGGTCAAGGGAGGTGATTGTCCCGCTCTACTCTGCGCTGGTACGGCCTCACCTCGAGTACTGTGTGCAGTTCTGGGCACCACAGTATAAAAAGGACATGAAACTGTTGGAGAGTGTCCAGAGGAGGGCTACGAAGATGGTGAAAGGCCTTGAGGGGAAGACGTACAAGGAACGGCTGAGGTCACTGGGCCTGTTCAGCCTGGAGAAGAGGAGGCTGAGGGGAGACCTCATCGCAGTCTACAACTTCCTCGCAAGGGGTTGTCAAGAGGCAGGAGACCTTTTCTCCATTAACACTAGTGACAGGACCCGCGGGAACGGGGTTAAGCTGAGGCAGGGGAAATTTAGGCTGGACGTCAGGAGGGGGTTCTTCACAGAGAGGGTGGTTGCACACTGGAACAGGCTCCCCAGGGAGGTGGTCACTGCACCGAGCCTGTCTGAATTTAAGAAAAGATTGGACTGTGAACTTAGGCACATGGTCTGAACTTTTGGGTAGACCTGTGCGGTGTCAAGAGTTGGACTTGATGATCCTTAAGGGTCCCTTCCAACTCAGGATATTCTATGATTCTATGAAAACTGTGCTGGTATCTCTTGAAACAACAGATTCCAAATGAAACCATCCACCTCATTTTGTCATGTAGATTCAGCACAACAGTGCAAGTAAATAAATGATATTTTAATTGCTTGTAGCAGAAACAGCAGTTTAGCTAAACTGCATCAAACCACAGTAACGTTGCTGTTTGTTTGCTCTTTAGACGCTTGATTTGTACAAAGAGTCACGCAGTAAATAGAAACCTTTAATTTCTTTTATCCCTTGAGGACAGGGATTCAAATGAGGTCTTGCAATGCCTTGAACCTTGCTCATGGTGACATTTCTTTTAACACCTTCACAGACAAGTAATCAGAGAAGAACTCACAAGAAGCAAAGGAAGGACCCCAGCCCTCCTGCCCATGCCTTACATAAACTAATGGAATAAAAACTTTCACTGAAGTATTTTGGAACTGATGTCAGTCTTCTGTTGTAGTACAGCAGTGGTTTATTTCCTCTTCTTTTTTTTAGGAAACCCGATAAATATGAACACATTTGGAATTACTTGTCTGCAACCCCCACTCCAAAGACCTTGCTTTGCCTTGTGCTACTTCTGAAGAAGAATACAAAGTCAAAAACCTGACAATCCCAAATTTGGTCCAGGAACTTGCACATGGAAAACATCCCTTTCTTGAGGAGCTGTGCTCAGGGCAGTTTTCCTATCCCACTAATTTGGTAGATGTACACCTTCCCCAGCTCCTTCTTTCACACGCATTCAGATCCCAAGCACAGGAAGCTGTGCCAACATTACATGCCAACACAGTTCCTGGATCTACAGCTCGATGACCCCTCAACTACACACGTCAGTCAATAAAAGACAAATAGGCAAGGAGACAAACATTTTTAAAGGCAATTCAGTGTGTCAGGGCCCGCAGTAAAACCTGACCTGACTAAAAAGTTGCTCTCTATCTTTTTTATAAGCCCACTTTAAGTATTGAAAAGCTGCAATGAGGTCTCCCCGGAAGCTTCTCTTCATTCGTAAACCAGTAAAGCTGTAATTCCCAGGTATTTTTGTCAATGTAAAAAAAGAAAAATCAAAAATGATCACACTTTGCTGTAGCATGAGAAATTTATTCATCCTGGGCCTTCAGTGTGAAAAAAAAATGTATCTTTACTTATATGAATTAACTGTATTCTTTGCTCAATGATAAATATAGACATTACCTTGCAGATCTGAGAACCACTTCCTCACCCTTTGTTAAAGATATAATAAAAACTATGTATCTGCCCTCATCAGTGAATTTAATGACTGCAGTAATTACTTAAAAATCATTACTAAGACACAAGCTAACACTCATTCTAAATTTGGGCCTAGCTGATTCCTAAATACTTGTATTTTCGTTTGCTAGTGTCATATTTGTATTGAATAATACTGTAGTTATGCAGCTAAGGGCAAAATAGTTTTCATTAATGACTTCCCATTGGTAAATTTAAAGGGCAATAAAAATGTTTGATACTATAAAAGATGTTTTCTTTATAAGCCACAGGACTAAGCAAGGCCTGTTGCTCTGAAGTTGTGGAGGGTCATTCACTGAACTGATTTACATTTGCCGACAAACTACTGCTGCGTGCATCTGGCACTCTCTGTACGTGCTGCTCAGCCATTTGCTTTCCAGGTTAAAAAAAAAAGACCTTCTGGGCAAATGACACAATGACTCATTACACCCTTTTAGCCATGAACTTACTGTTATTTGTATCATTTCTTTAATGACATTTTCCACATCACTGTTTTTTCAGCGTAAAGGCAGACGTTTAACAGGGCTCTGTGATGGTGCCACTCGCACACGTGAACGTCCTGCTCAGCAGCTCAGACATTGTTACTGACATCACTACAGGATGTATTTACATATACAGAATTAACAGATTGTTCTGGTGCTATTAACATCTCTCATTTTCAAACAATAAAAGGTAAGTCAATTACTTAATTGCTTTTTAAGAGTACAAATGATTGTACACGAAGATTACAGCATTATAAAGTACCTCGCGCATCCCTGCAAATGTTAAATGGAAATGTATTTGATGCTGAATAAAAGCTAATTTAACTGAAGCTTCAGACGTATTTATTGCCCGTAAGGTAACTGCATTTTATTGTCAACTGCACGCAAAGCTAGTCTTCTTGTATGTATTCAGATCAAAGACTTATGAACAGAATATTTTATGCCTAGCATCAAATTCTTTTTCATCTTTTGTATTACAGACTTAGGTTTCTTATTGTATTCACTCATTCTTTTTCTAGTCTCATGATAGCTTGAGAGAAAGTCCTATTCCAAAAGCAAGCATTTAATCTTATTAGCTTCAGGCAGAAGTTGCCTAGGCCAGTAACGGTCCTCCTGAGCAGCTATTTTGCTATGCCCTGCAGTTGTGTTAGATTTTGTCTTCAGTGTTCACAAACTGATTAGTTAAGCAGAAATTAAACTTCTGCTGGCACCTATGTGGATTTAAATAAAGGAAGCAAAAGGGCAGTGATGAGGCACAGGTTCCTAAGTCTCCTTCCATTTTGCTTATTTTCAGAACAGATACATGGAAAGACATGGAAAAAAGGGAAAAAAATAATTTACCTAAAATTCCCTAAATTTCAGGTAAAGTTTAGGTGCTTTAGGTCAACCTCCACAGTAAGTGCATGAGAAAGAAGCAGTAAATGAGACACAAATATAAGTTCAGTCATCAGTGAAATTAACTTTTCTGTCCCATAATTTTCTGTCATCTGTACAGCATGCATGGATCAAAGCAATTTTTTTAATTATTATTTTTTCCTGAGGAGGTCCAGCTTCCAATATAGCTCTACTTGACTTTCATCACATATTTTGACCACCACCATAGAGTGTAATTAAACACTGAAGAGTGAAATAAACTGAGTGTACATCTGATATGTCTTTCTTACAATACGGAAAGAGTTTTTGCACCCAGGGCAAAAGTCACAACTACTTCTACTACCTACAGTCCTGCTGACTGAAGAAAAAGCTCCCAGTTTGTTATTTTTAGTAGTAATCTAATCAAACCAAACCATAGGAAAATTCCAATGTAAACTAAAAAACATAACTTCAAACCAAAGATTTTGCATAGAAGTCATTTCATTTAGGAGTACACTGAATGTTTTATTTTGAAAACATAAGAAAAAAATCACCATTTTGAAGGCTTCATTTTCTCTTAATGATTTCATGCCTGATATTTCACTATAAGATTTTTATTTCATATCTGTGTAGTACTTGCAGAAGAGAAATCCTGTGTCTCTTGTGCATGTTGTTTTTCCTATAAGATACTATGGAGTCATCAATCCTGAAAATTTACTTCAATTAGCTTCAGGGTCTGACATTAAATGTTTGCCCCTTTCAAGAATTAAAGTAAAATTCACAAAAGAATATCTACTCTTTGGCATTTTAGCCAAACCTTTCAACAGCTGCACCCACCGAGTTTCTCAAAGCGCAAACAATTGTATGTTGCTTTACACAAAGTACCCTCACATACAGCATCTAACAATCAACGTTTGCCAAAGCTGTTCAAGTGGCAATGGATTAGAAGAGTTTGATTTAATTGCCTAGAGTATCAATTTTGAAAGAACTTGCTGGATCAGCAAAACCCTTTTCTTCATCTAGAACATAACAAATTTTGTATAAACAAGACTATCATGAAAGGGAGGCTTCTAAGCAGGTATAGAGATTACAACTTCTAGAATTTGAAAACAAAAAAAAATCCTAAGCACCTGCGTTTGGTCAAATTGTACTTAGAGAACATTTTGTGGTAAATAAATTGAGTCAGAAATAGCCACACAGATTTTATAAAATTAAAGTCAGGTCCACTTTTTCCACTGTACTTCCCACAGAATTGGGAAGACCGTTATCTTTGTGCATTGAATTTCTCTTTAATTTTAGCAGCAGGAAGACATTTCTACTTGCTTACCCTCTTGACGTAAAAGCTAAACAAATTCTCTTTGAATCACTACAGAAGTCCAACAGACTTGAAATCAGAGACATTTAAGCCACTAATTTAGTAGTATTTGCATTAAGGCAGCATCTTAGTGCCCTCAGTTTCTAACTCTGTGGCTCACAGCAGCCCTCACCCCATCCCACCTAGTCAGCTGCTGATGGTCCACTGCTCCACCAGGAGCAGCGCTTGGAAAATGCTGTCCCATCACTTTAACGTCTCTCTGCCTTGTCTCTTCCACTGCAGATGCATCCAGCTCAGTTATGACTAGATAAGTCAGCAATATTCACAGCACCGGCAGATACAGAAAAGTGTAATTGATGATTACTGTTTCTGAAGAACCTGACACAGTGATCTCCATCAGCACTGGAAACAATTCAATAGTAATTGACTGTGTTTTTCACAGGCCTAACAGAATGCTGATGCTTGAGACAATTTTATTGAAAGTGTAAGCCAGAACAGAAAATAAAGTATGTAGCATATTTTAGTGGTTAGTAACAAGAGCCAGGTGAATGGATGAGATTACATAAAATCATAGAAAAAAATTGCCACAAGGTCACTAAAGTGACTGCTAGAAAACTGCTGATCCCAGTCGGAACAGCCACCAAGAGAATAACTTAGAGGTGGTAAGAGAACTTACGTCCAGCTGCAGCAATACATTTATCTTTCCCTCTTCCATTTTTATGTATGAGGCACAGTACCACCTGCTGGACAAAGCACTGAACTAATGCAATACCATTTAGGCTTTTTTGTTGTGAGAACTCCTTTACCATCATGCTTACCTGAGGCAGATGCAAAACAACCAGGGATGTGAGGAGACCAGATAGTGCTGTAAATGACCCCTTCATGGCCTTTAAAAGTGCGTAAAGACTTCCCCACAGCTGGATCCCACTAAATAAAGCGAAAAGAAAATTGTTGAAGTACACATGCAGTAGTAGGAGAGGATGGGGTTTCATGTATGTAGGAGATTTATACATACAGAAAGGACTAAGCTAACTTCTTTTTACCACGTATCATGAAAAGCACTGGTAAGCTTAAACTGCTGTCAACTGAAGGATAAAAACCATCTCAGTTAAAACAGAATTGCAGCCTCAGTTTAAAATGGAGGAAAGGTTAATCAATTTTGTTTCTTAACATGAAGAACTATCAGTTCCAAAACAAATTACATTCTTTGCTTTCAGAAAAAAAAAAAAAATAAACATACCAGCTTAGCTGTTTGATCCCATGAACCAGACACCACTAGCTGTTCTCCTCTAGTTTGGCTCCAGTCAACACTATATGCCTACAAACGATATAACAGCCTGGTTTAGAAAAAGCATCACAAGTTTGAAACTCTAGTTAGCCAAAGTTCCACTAAATACACTTGGATTAGCAAATTATACCATAATCAGCAAAAAAACACATTGGTCAAGCATCACAGAGCTGCCAACAATGCCATTTACCTGAGCAAAAATTAAATTCCACATCTCCATCTGGCATTAAAGGCACCTATAGCCTCAGAAAAGTATCCAAAAATTAAAGATGGATCAAAATGGAGAAGAAAAAAAAAATAAATACATGAAATCCACAAAATCTACACAGACCCACCATCACTATAAGTTTCTAGCACAGTAAGAAGCCATAACTCAAATTGATTCCCGATCTCTGATCCAATTTTATTCAAACATCCAGTTTGTAATTGCTACCAATGTAACTGACATCTCTCTTCAGAGCTGACAATGGAGTTGACTGTGAGATTTTAGCTGACTAACTGTAAATGCTTTTTTACTATTTCTAATTCTCAAAAGAACTGCATGCCATCAAATACTCTTGATTTTCACGTTTTCCAAGTTCTACGACATTCTTCTTTACTACCCATACCCTCAAACAAACAAAGCAAAAATAAAAACCCCATTTCCTTAACGACTAATCATTCCAGCTATTAAGAAAGTGCTTTTCTCTTTGAAGCTGAAATAAGCTCTCTCTTCTCTCAGTTTATTCTAACGTTGATCCCCCTATCTTGATAGAGAGTACCTTAACTCTATCCACCATTGCTGATTTTTCAGCTCTGCTGTTCCAGCAAAAACATACAAGCTCTAAGGTGTCAGCTGGGACAGTCTCATTCCAGCACAGCACTGGATCTAATCTGCAAGTCAACATATTAGAGGCTGCTCAAGCAGTTCAGTGCAGTTTAGCCCCCATAATCATGCATTAAATTACAGCAACCCTGTTTCGAAGGTGAAAATGTTTTGACCTGTGTCACCAGAGGAAAAGCAGAAAAGTTAGACAGAAAATAAAGTAATCTAGCAAGAGACAAAGTCTTCTACGGAAAGCGTCCTGCATGAGAAAGGACATCAAGGTATTATTATCTACCTCTGGGCATTTTCCTTCACAAAACAATTTCAGACTACGCTGGATCCAGTTTTAATTAACTGTTTTTCATCTATGTGCTCATTTCCCCAAAGGTGAAAGCAACCATTGCCCACAGGAAAAGCAGCGCAACACGTACAACTTTTCTTCTTAAACTTGCAATGCCCCACTTCCATATACCGGAAGGGTTATTGCCCTGGCACCCTTTTGTGCTTTGTGTTCTGTGAGGAGTTTATAAACCACATGAACACGAGAATTACACACTATTTGATGAAAGCCAAATAACTGAGCTGTAATTCTTCAGTCGTTTTTCTTTTTTTTCCTCCAAACCATGCCTTTACTCCCTTGACTATTCTACCTTTGCCAGCTTCCTACCAGTACTACAGCTCCTTATTCAACCTGCCTCCTTCTATTAAATTATTAATAAAGGAGACACACAAGTACCTGCTCATGTTTTAAAATAGAAGACATCACATTTTTCCAACTGGCTCCTCTCCTTCCCCATGAATCTGGGGAGTAGTCTTGTGTTATACTCTTAACATGTTGTTTGGCAATGCCCCTAAACATATCACTATGCCTCATTCGTGCAACAGCCCTACAAAGTTTGCTCAGTTCAGGTGCTGGGCTAGCATACTCACGCCCAGAATTTTCAAGAAATGCAGAAACACGTGCCTCTGTCACACAGTTCACCTAGCCCCACAAATTCGGGATGTATCAGATGTGCCGTGCAGATAACACAAAGTGCACGTATGGTTTACAGCTCCCTGGCAAGTTATCAGAAGGCAGATCTGTCGAAGACACGCAATGACAGCGATCTGCACGCATATGGCAGGCACGGCTGAGGCTGCCCAGCGTCCTGCAGCTGCACTGCAGGTAATGGTACCTGGACAAGTTCTCCTCCAGGCAAGGATTACAAACAGAGCAGACAACAGGCTCTGAAAAGGCAAGAGCTGTCTTTCATTTGGCACATGTCAGGTCCGGGTAATGGGAAGGGAATGAAAAGAAGAAAATCATCCAGCATAAATTTACAGATGCTTCAACAGAAGCTGTGTTGAGTAACTGGGAAAGTATAGGAATACAGTACAAACCTCAACTGTTACTCTTTCAGTGCTTTATCTTCAGTTATGAGATGCTTTATTAATGCCTTAATGCCATAAACACCAGTATGAAATGTCTCAGGTAAGATGAAAAGAAGATGAATGAAAGAAGTTTAAAAAAAAAGTTCAATATAGCACTAAAAATCACTTTACAAGACAAAGTTAAAGTACTCTGTTGTCTCACATTCTAGTGACACTTCATCAAAACCAAAGTTACACTAATTTATTCATGATAGTCAGCAGTTGGTTAGTGCTGGAATAAAACTCATTGTCCTTTAACAGTAAAGATGCACTTTTAAATTAAAACTGTACATTCTGTTTGAGGGGGGACAACGATCTCATTTAGAAAACAAGAAACCAATCCCCATCAATCTTGCATTAGAATTATTACAAAACAGTGACAAAATCATCACTAAAAGTGTCAGACAAGGATTACGGATCAAGAAGGTAGTCAATCATTTTAAAGAGC
Organism: Aythya marila; assembly: GCF_965140915.1. Classification (NCBI taxonomy): domain Eukaryota; kingdom Metazoa; phylum Chordata; class Aves; order Anseriformes; family Anatidae; genus Aythya; species Aythya marila. The sequence goes on along the minus strand of NC_139044.1, from coordinate 83,981,344 downwards.
ATTGTTTGCCAATGTTTACCACGAACTCTTTGTTATGTTCCTGCTGAAATCTCTCCTCTTAACATACACTTACAATAAATACAAAACTTTCACGTCTCACAGTAAACCCACGTGCCCTATACCGTCTTTCCAACTCACGGTTGAATGCATCCACCTCCCCACGCTCCCCGCTAAACCAAGACTTGGACACAGAAATTTTTACTTCACAAACAACAGATGGTGTAGCAAAACCAAAATAATTCAATGGCCAGAATTTCAAGGAGAAAATGATAGGGTCCAAAAAAAAAAAAAAAAAGCAATGTTTTGCCTACATCTTTCCATCAGTCTTTGAACACTATCATAAAATAGTGACCACAACCACACTCATCTCTCACAATTCCTTATTTATCTAGTATATTTATTAAGCTAAAATAGCTACATTACAAGGAAAAAAAAAGGTACAGCAGATAAATTTTAGCTTTGTGCTTCATATCAGAAAAAAAAGAGTTCTTTGTGAATATAAAACTGGATTCCCAAAATATTTTTTGTTGACTAAATATCCACTAGCTTATTTCTTTCAGATAAAGTGCCACTAATTCAAGCTAAAACTGATCACACAAAGTACAAAGACTTGAGAAAAAGGAGTAGTGTGTCAGAAAGAGAGCATGGAAAAAAAAAAAGTAGAAAAATTGCTTGTGGCAAGATAAGTACGCTGAGGCATAAAAGGCCTTTAGAATATGCAGATATATTCATGAACGTGAATATAACATTTTCTCTAGCAATATTGCACTGTATAAAGAAACAGATTTTAAGCAAATCAAATTCAATGGTATCAAACCAAGGCTAAAAAATACACACTATCCCAATATTTGATTACTGTTGTCTTGAGCAGGATCTCAGTGATGCTAATATGGAAAAGGATGAGCAGTTACTGGGTAGAACAGAAGCCCTCAGGATCCACATTATTTGTATCATTCTATATCCTCAAAGATAATGCTGTTATATAGCACGTCAGCTGCCTGATTTAGACCTATCCAATGATGTTCACTGAAGCCACAAAATGACTTCAGGACTCTCATACTATTCAATGACTACTTAGCCTAGAAGAACACACAAATGCTACTTCTGAATATATTAGATTTATTTATTAAGTGGTGTTTGTGCATTCATATACTGTAGTAGATGAATACGTAGAATATATCATTTACTATATATTCAAAATAATGTTGTTATAAATTCAAAGCATGGACCCAAACTAAGTTAAAAAATAGACTGCAAAAAACACTTTTGACTATGAGTCCACACCTTTAATAATTCAAGCATTACATATTAAATTCTTCAAGACTGCCTGATTTACCTCTTGAGTGTGCTCTTTATAGACTTGCAGTGGACCTTTGGGTTTAGCCGTATCCCAGACTTGCAGAGATCCATCCCCGCTCGAAGTGATCAACACGTGCTCATTGTTCTCACTCCACGTCACATCAAAAAGGCCGTCGTTCCAGTCATAGCTAAGTGAGAACAATGAAAATATTTGTCCATAGGTAAGCACAATGCATAAGTCTGGACTAGTTACATGCGAAGACAGTATTTTTTTTAGAATTAAACTCTTTACCATTCTAAACAGCTTTTTATTTAAGTTTCCAGTGAGTCTCCTTACAAGTAGCTTACTGGATATAATGCTAACCTTTACATGAATAGGTTGATTAAGGTCAGAATAGGTTGATTAAGTTACAGCATGGATGAGCTAAGGATCTGTGACACAGAGAATGGAATCTGGATTTCAGTCCTTAACTGCTGGGCAAGCAGAGGTAAGAGATGCCACATATCTCATTCTGATCTACGGTTTCTTCAGGATGTTGCTACAGAGGTACTTGTCTGTAACAACTGTGGTAAACAAAGAAATAAAATGTTTGTGTTGGGAGGGCTCTAACCAATCCACAGCATCATTAAGAAGCTAAGTCAGAATGAAAAACCAACAGAAAGATAGTAATGAACTTACTAAAGATCTCTATAACTCCTAAAAAGGGCTTTCAGCACAACAATTCATGGTGTGGGATCTAATCCCATGTATTAGTTGCTCTGCAACAACTATCAGTGACAATGCTGTTATCTCATAATAAATACAAAGTTATTTACCCCCTTTTCTCTGAAGGTTTAGCTAAGCTCAGGTTGAACTTCACGGCACCTCACAGTAATTATGAGGGAATGGCACGCACACTGAAAGTTTCTATAGAGAAAATGACAAAGCCTGATGCTCGGGAAGGTACAGGACTTTCCATCACAAAACAAACGGAGTCTCCGGGAACAGAGAAATGAACACTACTGAACCAGGGTGCTTAGCAGAACCAACTGTGCTTAACAGCCTCAAACAGTCTTGCTGTAAAATTATGAATTAAAATAACTTCTCTGATTAACTGCTTGTTAAGTATTTCTATTTCATCTCTCTTCTTAATCTAAAGAATTGCCATCTCAAAGCTTCTTTAAAAAATGATGGCCCAGTACCAAACCCTTTCCTTCCTAACCTTTCTTATCTTTCTCCCTTCAAGATCAGAGACCAAACTCCCAGAACACTCCATCTCCTAGAAGGGACCTCCCTAACTTGCCACAGCTCCCTGCTCTATTTTCAGTGCAAGCCAATAATAAGGACAGAAATATAGCTAACAACACACCCATAAAAACAAACAAACAAAAAACTTAATTTTAAGCTAGGACATGAGGGCTACTTTTAACTTACATTGTGTGTTTGCTATAAAATGGTTTACACTTGGGGGTAAATCCAGGTTATGTCTTGTAACAAGATCTGTACAATGTAAGCCAATCATTTATACCCAAATACATGTATTTAGTAGATAATACAGCATAGACAATACTTTATATCACTAATAAGTCTGAAAAAACACTTGGGTTGGGTTTTCTACTCACTACAATATAGGCTTACGTTTCTTTTTTAGAAGATAAAATATTTCCTGCGTTACCTCCTGAGCAGAACAATCCCAGCTCCTTTTTGTTCCAGCACTGCCAGAGTTCCACAACCTGAAACACCGAAATACAACAACACAGCACAGCTCACTGCCCCGTGCCAAGGGCTCTGCCATGTCCCCAGGCAGTCAGTAGGCACTCGGATGGGGTCTGAGCTGCTTTAAGAGGCCAAACAGTTCAGGCCTGTGCACAAACAGCTCGTTGTCCCTCGTGTTCTCCAAAAAGAGTGATTTATTTACATCAGGGTTTCGTCCCCCGGTCCACCTGTGGATGAGGCAGGTGAGGAAGCAACTCACGCACAGCAGGGCGCGTTACCCGTGACCTGGCGTTACCCACATACCAGCACGGGGTCCCTTTGTATCTCCTTGATACCACAGCGGGCACCACATTTCTCCCTGTCTGCGGAAAGCCAGTCTGGGCGTGCAGACACAGCTCACCCACACCAAAACGCGCACCGAGCCGCCGCCATCCCCCATACCCCCCAACCCCCCGCCCCGCACCTGCGATGCCGTAGTACTGCGCGGCGGCGCAGGCGGCGCGGCCCGGCCAGTAGGGCGAGAACTCGGCCGCGTAGCCGTGCAGCCCCGGCAGCCGCAGGGCGGCGGCACCGACACCGGCACCGCCATCCCCGGCCGTGCCCATGGCCACGGCCCCGGCCCGGAGCCACCGCCCCACAGCCCGCAGGGCCCCGTCCGCAGCGCTCCGCCCGCCAGGCGGTGCCGAGCCTGCGCCGCCGCCATTTTGAGCGCGGGCAGCGTGTGGGGAGCTGCGCGGCCCGCCCTGAGGGGGCCGCTGCAGGCCGGGGTTGCTGGGGTCTGGCTCGAGGGTCCCGGAGGAAAAAAAAAACTAATTTCGGGAGGTGCCACCGAGAAATGTGTGGCTTGGTACTGCGGGGAGCTCGGCTGGGTACCTGGGTGGCTCGCGTAATGGAAGGTCACCTGGCCCCCGCCGTGCCTCCAGCAGCTGCTTTCTGCACTGTGCTTGTGGCAAACAGTGCTGTAAAGTCACCCTTTGGTAACAAAGCGATGGCTTTCAAACTTCAAAGGTAGCCCCTTCTAGTGTACGCCAAGTAAGACATTCATCAGCACGCTGTATCAGCTTGAATAAATGTTTTGATCACAGTACAGCTATGTATATTGACTGTCATTTTTCCTTTTCAAAAGTTCTAGGCTATTTAATCTTCTAACCTGTTGAACAGATCTGCATATATATGCATATATTCATAATGCAGATACATATAATACATATAATGCACATATATATAATATATATGCGTTTTATCATTCTTCTTGTCATACAGTTAATGCTTTATGGAGGTCCTCTTACCAACAAGCTCAAGTCTTCTTACACCCATGACAACTTCTGTTTAAGTCAGTGGGAGCTTTGCCCTCAAAAGGAAAATAGAAAATAAGTATTTGACCGAAACAGCAGCTGCAGCCTTAGTTATATCCCATCTTGTACATGATAAAGGACTTTAAAATACAAGTGCAGAGATGACTCCAGTTGGACGCAGATTACCCCAATTACTTATAATGACCTATCTCTATGTGTAGATAAAAATACAAAAGTATTATTTTACACATTTGGAAGGTATGGTGAAAGCAAATGGGATGATGTAATTGAAGTTGAGCTTGGAGTTTAGTTATGTATTCCTGCTATTCCTGTCATCCTTATATTTAAAATTAAAATCTACAAAGTCTGCTGTAAAGCCACGGGAATGTCTAATTCTTTAAACTGGTACTCACATGCAGATCACTGAATCCTTTGATACCATAGTAAAAATGAAAACAAATAAGTTTATCCAACAATCTCCAGGGCTTTACAATAAAATCAATCCAAATTCAGCACAAGCGAAGCTCAATTTAATGCATCCTCTGGGTTATCTAACAAGCACAAAACTTCACAGCAGCTCCTAGATCCTCACAACTAGCAATTTATAGGCTTAATTTATTGCCAGACACTATATGAAATCAGACTACTCAACCCTGGGGCAGAGGAATAGCTTATTGAATTGGCTGCTCCAGGTGGAATTCCACCAGTTTAGCCTGTACATTAAAACTAATGGATTTCTTCAAAATGGAAATTAAAAGCCAGTCTTCTGAGGAAGTGTTTTTAAAATAATTGTCCTTTGTGACTGGGATGCCAAGAACAACATTTGAGAAGATAAATACCCATCACAGTGGTGCAGTAAATAAATTTGGGCATGGCCTTTTGTGAGCTATTGTTTTGTTTTCAAGGGATTGGTGGTGGGAAGTCCAATTACTCTACAGACAAGTTATCACTGATACATCTGAGAATCGGAAGGGTTTCATCAAGTGCATTTTCAGGTCCAGTTATCTTTTGTTATCAATGAAATTCTGCAGAGGTTATATCAACAGGAAACAGTCCTTATCAGTGGCCCAACTTTGTTTTAAAGACAGATTAGAAGAGGTTTTGTAGACACTAAAGATCAGGGAGCGGGCAGAAGGTTACAAGGAAGTCCTGAGGGAAGGACTTGTTCCCTAAATAGGTTTTTTTCCACAGACGAGCTTGTAAATTCAGGTTTTGAAGGCCCTTAGAAGAAGAAAAATAATATGGTGAATAAAAGTATTTGCATAGGCAGAAATAAAAGCTATTTCACAAGCTGAGAAACATGACTATTTCCTCCTAAGGCCCTGGGCAGGTAAGTTCAAGAAGCATGAAGGGCAACCAGTAACAGCAGCGTGTTTTAGGCAGCTGTTGAAACCCAAGTGCTGCCATCCCTCTCTCCACCAAGTCCCACACAAGCCGGAAAGTGTCGTTAGATGGCAGCCGTGCTCCACGCAACAACCGAGAGCCCAGCGTTGCAGACAACAGTCCCCAAGTACACCGAGATATTTTTCCTAAGGCAGCATTATCACTTCAGTGAACTGATTTCGGCACGCTTAGCAGGCTCTGTTTATACCGCAGTCACTTCTCTGAGCAGAGCTCATAATCATGCCCCTTGCTGGCGCTAGAATGGGAGGTTGAGATGCCTACAGCAATATCCTTGCATCCAGTTCAGTGTCTTGTCAGGACACCGATCCCTCTTCTGCTACAGGCACACAGCTATCTCTCGTTTCCTCAGCTGAAATTTCTGTATAATCATAAGGCTGTATGAGTTGAAGCTTTAAGAAAAGCATATAATATCCCAAGGTTTGCGATACGGTTGGAAAACAGGCAGGAGTGAAAATAAAAGAATGGATGGGAAGGGAAAAATCTCACAGTGTCAGACAGGGAAAGTGAGGTTAGTGGGAGCTGGAAGGAAGAGCCTGCTAGCATGGAGATGCTTCGGGAAGTTTAAAACAACAAAAGAAATTAGAGGGGGAAAAAAACATTGGAGCAGAGGAAGAAAGATGATGAGACTTAGAAAGAAGTGTGAGACTTGCTATGTGGGGAAAAAAAAAAAAGTACAAAGGCAAGAACAGCACACATTTTTCCCTTCACCATGGTCACAATAAAGGGCCTTCAAGAAATATCCATGCCCAGAGATGTATTCATATTGCTCCAGCAGTTTTTGCTGAGTGTCATTCTACGCACCATGCCATAATTCACTAAGTTATAATTCCCCATGCTGTTACTGTTACATGAGCAACAGCACCCATGCACGGTGAACACCAGTTTATTTACCTGTCCCTTGGTACTTAAATATTGCTCGAAATGTTTATCTTAATCATAGAGCTACCATTTTTAAAGATCGGCAGCTGACTCCCCCATAACAAAGCCCTGCCTTTTCTATATTGAATATAAAGGCTGCTTCTGATTGTTTACAGGGATAGGCTTAGTCCAACTTTTTTTTTTATGATAATTATAAGGAAAAAATTTATTTTATTATTTTTTAACTTCAGTTTAACCACTTCTATTTGCTTGTAAGAGTTCTGGACTAAAGCTCATGGAAAAAAAGGATTATTTTATGTCCTTTTGAGATCCCATTTGGATTTTTGTATCTGCAAGTTTCCTTTATTTATTTATTTATTTATTTATTTACACCCATAATTGAAGCATACTGGATCTTACTTTTGCAAATTCCTATAGCAATGTATTTTGGTCCATTCTATCCATCTCCAACAGCATCAAGAAAATTCGAAATGCAGAGTTAGTCTTGAATATTTTTTCTCCCTGAACTGGACACTGATGCCCAGAATACATGAAAAATATATAACCTGGACAGAGTTCTGGAAATTGCACATAGGCTTCAGATTTCATTTCTCTAAATCAAAATGCTTACACTGGAATTACTTTTTTTTTATTATTATTATTATTTTTTTTTGTCTTGGATCTTGTTAACACTAGTTTGAATAGCTTGATCAAGTCTTTGGCATCTGACATGATTTTTTTTTTTCACAACAATTGCATTTATATTTACAACTAATAGGACTGGAAAGTTCTTGGGATGTAGTTTTATTCTGGGATATAGTTTTAGAAGTATAATTGTTTAAATCTAGAGACCAATGTTGTATAGCCATAAAAACATGGGAGGAAGAGAGGGAACTATTTCAACAAATTTACAGCTAACTACTTGTTGCAAGTTCTTGTCCTTGCAACAAGCAGAGCAGGAACAGGGTGATACTGGATTGTAATTATATGCAAGCCATCTGGTGCTAAAGATGTTAATTGCACAACACTTGAGTAACAAGGTATGCATATTTCTGATAATAAATGGGATATTATGCTGATTAAAAAAAATATAAATAAACTTTGAATGATTATCATCATTGTTTATTCAAAGATTCATACAGAAGAACTCCTGAAAACCCGATTGCTCACTTCGAAGAGTTAACAGATTAAGAGATATGCTTTTCCTGTATAAACAGATGGACAATTTCTGTGGCTTATTCCAGATTAATCTGCATTTTTGTTACTTTATTTCTTTTCAGTTTAGGGCCCTCCCTCACTCCCGGTCAAATCAATAGAACAACTGTCTTGAATTTGGAGTGGACACAGTGCTAATAATGAAGCAGGCCTCACGAGGCAGCAAGGCTAAGTAGAATAGCATGCTTCTTCCGTCTTCTTTCAGCCCGGGACTTCCTTCTGCACTTGACAAACATGGGTTGTTCTAGAGAACAACAGAGACATATTGTTCTTGCTTCCTGCAAGGTGATGTAACTGCAGCGCTGAATGGATTAACACTGATTCTGTGTTTTGTGGAAAACTGCTTTATTTAGGAAAACACTGATTGCCATTCTGACTGTAGCAAGAAACAATAACCTACTGTATATTGCAGATTAGCAAATATTAACTTTCCCCTGTAAATTAGTCTTTCGTTTGCTCGTCATCTTCCCACCCCATTTACCCATTCCTTATCAGCAGAAGCAAATGCCAGGCATATCTCGTTGAAAATGGGGACTGATCAACGCAAACACAAGCAGAGCTACTGAAGGTACCACAGTGACTAATTTTTCTTGATTATTCCAGAATTTATCCTCTTCCTACAGCAGTCATGGAAAACACTGGTATAGGAACAGGCTTAGTGCCAGCAAGTTGATCTGCCTCCGCAAAATCAATTGTAATAGGATGGACCTATTGATATGCCATATTAACATAATTGGGAATATATAGAGGGTGCAGTGAGGGTGGTGCTGGTTGGTTGCAGTGAGGAGGGTGTCAGTGTCTTGTCTCAAGCAACAAGTGATAGGACACGAGAAAACAGCCTCAGGTTGCACCAGGGGAGGTTTAGATCGGGGATCAGGAATAATTTCTTCATGGAAGGGGGGGTTTGGCATTGGAACGGGCTGCCCAGGGAGCTGGGGGAGCCTGCATCCCTGGAGGTATTTAAAAGCTGTGGCACTAGGGGATGTGGTTCGGGGCCCTGAGAGTAGGCCATGTTGATGGACGTGATGATCTTGAATACCATTTCCAACCTGGGTGATCCAAAAGCTTTTACATTTCTCCTGTCCCTACTTAACAGTATCCCTGGTCAAATAAATGAACGAGCAAAGAAAGCGATTTCATTCTTCTGTTTTGGCCCAGGAGCAGCGCAGAGCTCTGAAATTCGCTCGGACCTCTCACGACACCTCACCCCAAACCCCACAGGCCCTCTCTCCCTCGACGGCTTCCCCCACACCCAACCCCAGCCGCCGAAGCGCCGAGCCCCGGCCCTGAGGGGCCGCCCCCGGGCAGCAGCGGGCGGCTCTGGGCCGGCCCCGCAGGGCGGAGCGCGGCGCTGGGGCCGCCCCCGCTGGCCGCCCGTCGCCGTGCGGCTGCCGCCGGGGAGAGCCCTGCCGAGTGTGGGGCCGGGGGCACAGCCAGCGAGCCGGGGAGGAGGAAGGCGGAGGGGAGGGCGGCTGCTGCTGCTGCTGCTGCTTTTGCTGTTGTTGCTGCCTGCCGGGGGCCGGCTCGCCGCGTGTCCCCGCGGCTGCCCGGGGGAAGCGATGGTGCCGGAGGCGGGCGCCGGCGCTCGCCCGCTGGGCTCCGGCAGCCCCCGCTAAGCCCCGCGGGGGAGCCCCGAGCCCCGGGCAGCAGCGCGCAGGGCGGCGCGGTGGCGGCTCCGCAGGGATGAGCGACGGCGGCGAGGGGACCGTCAGCTTCTCGCTGCCCGGGCCCCCCCCAGGAGGCGGCGGCGGCGGCGGCGGCGAGGAGGGGCTCGGCCGGCGGGGGCAGGGGACCGAGCCCTGGGGCGACGACGGGGCCGGTGGCGGCGGTGGCATCGCGGCGAGAGCCAAGGGCGGCGGGCGTCGGACGGCGGTCACCTACGTGATCAACGAGGCCAGCCAGGGGCCGCTGCTGGCGGCCGAGAGCGGCGCCCTGCAGAGCCTGCGGGAGGCGTGCGAGGCGGTGGGCGCCACGCTGGAGACGCTGCACTTCGGCAAGCTGGACTTCGGCGAGACCGCCGTGCTCGACCGCTTCTACAACGCCGGTGAGAGGGGGCCGGAGGGATAGAGGGATGGAGGGGTGGAGGGATGGAGGGGTGGCCCATGCTTAAAAACAGCAGCCGGAAAGTTTCTCCTGAATATTTTTCTTCTTAATTTTCCGCGACTCTGAACTTATTTTGTGGTGTGTCTCTACGTGCATGCAGCGCTTTGGCAAGTGAGCATTTACAAAGTTTCGGCTGTAGCTGTCTCCTCTCCTGTGGAAGAGGAAAAAAAAATAATAATAAAATAAATAATCTGGACTGTCTGCCCTGTCCACACAAGACTCAGCAGCGTGGACATGCATGTGCACGTCACCTATCTGAAACACCAAGCGCTTTGCTTGGTCCCTGAGCTGGATGGCTCCGCAGCCGTGGGCATGTCGTGCCCTGCAGTTCTTACAGATCTGTGGCCTTAGAGGTGGTGTTCCCAAAAGTCAGAGGAGCTGTGCTCACAGACAGAAATAGGAAGGGCACAGAGCTTCATTACAGAGCCTATACTCTCCACGTGACAGGTAAGAGAGGCTTAAAAATTTTAGGAGCTTCAGTACCTCTTAACTGTAGGGCAGGTACAACCCGAGAGTCTCATTGGAAGGTGTATCTTATCCTCACGGATTATCTGAATTATCTGTGATGTTCGTGTGCCTCTTGTTCATTAATTTTCAGACTGGTCTGTGCAATAGGCGGGGTCTCCACAGTTCACAAAGGCTTTTCTTGTAATGGGAGATTTGACTTGAAGTGGGCCCCTTCTAATTCTGGCAGTAGGCGTCTGGCGTCTAGCACTACATAACTGCACGCTTATGTAATATAACATTTCTTATTTCGATGGGTTTTGAGCAAACTCTGTGCTGTGAAGAGCAGGACGTAGAAGTTTGTCTGCTCACGATCTATTCCGTGCTGTGAGAGCTGCTGCCTAAAAGCTATGCTGTGGTGTTGGCTGTGAGGCTGGAACTTAAGTCTAGGAGGGTCTGTGGGTTTTCACATTTCTGCATCCAATATATATTTTTAAGAACTAGTTGTTCTACTGGCTAAAAATTTCTGAAAAAAAAAATAAAAATTATGGCTCCCAGGTTAGGAACAGAAAAGCACTGAAGAGTAGAAGCTGTGTAAGCTGAAAAATGCAAATGGGGAGCAGTGTAGGGAACAAAATTGACATGGTCACAAAGGGTGTATTTATTCCACAGTTTGTTTTCTGTTTCAGTTGTCTTCCTTCCACTGGGGTGGAAAGGAAGCATTTGGACATGGCAAATATAAACTCCTTCCCAGTATCCCTTCTCGTTCTCTATCTTGCAATGTGCTTTCAGTGATCAAAGATGTTAGTGATAAGGTAAAGAATTATCTGCACCCTCCACTATTTAAAAAACTGTAGTGCATTACAGTAGTACAGCATGGCTGAACATCAAGTAAGATTTTAACAGTAAAATGACTTCCAATTTACGTAATGGTTAATTGGTTTCATTCAAGGTACTGAGTCTTACTAGACTCAGTGTAAGGGGCAATTAAGTCATGAGAGTAAGGAATGATGTGATGGAGCGTATTACTGTGTTTGAATGAGATAAAAGCAATAAATCTCTCAACTCTTGAAGTGTGTACAAATGAACTGGGATTTGGGGGAGGGGGAGAGAGGCAGTAGATGCAGGATAACTTTATCTGCCCATTATCAAGCCTTTCCTTTCCTAATGTCTTCTTTGTGCTCCTTCCCTTTCCTAATGTCTTCTTTGTGCTTTGTATAATGTAGTGTGAACTCCTGGTGATCTCTGATGGCTCACTTCATACCTTTCACTGCTCCAAAGAGAATTTTGGGAAGTATTAAATAAAAGAAAATCTAATCTCAGATGTAAATACTCATCATCCTGTCTAAATTTGGATTAGCCTGCTCATAATCTTCTTCAGCTGGCTTCCGTCAAGTGATGGTGCTTAAATGCTGAGACATAATTAGAAATACATACGAACAGTGAGTAGGTCCTAGCTAAGTATAATGGAACTTTTCAAGCACCAAATATTAAGAATTAGCCTATTCTAGCACTTTGTTGTGCATGATTTAAAGTCTGCTTGATTTAAAAAAAAAAAAAAAAAAAAAAAAAGCCTCATGAGAAGCAAGTGTGGAATCAGCCTTAGTAACTGTTGGAACATTTCATACTTTTCCCACCACTTAGAAGGAGTAAGGTGAAAAAGGGAAAAATCAGTCCGATTTCTTGCAGAACCCAATGTATATGGGGTTGGCCAGCTGTCTCAGGAGCTGTTTTTTTCCATGAAGACAGTATTTTTTTCTCATCTGTGTTGAGCTCTTGCAGTTCAATTACAGGTCGCTGAAATCCAGCGTAATTTCTAAACAGTTCAAGAATGTTTAAAGAGTCAGAGAGATGCCAAAATACCAAAATACAGTAGAGAAGCCTATCTACAGTGCTGTGTTCTGAAAGTTGAAATACATTACTATTAAAGGATATTTTTTCCACATTATAATGACTTGATATTCATATCCTGTTTTTTTTTTTTTTTTTTTTTTTTTTTTAATGGAGCCATAAATGAGTATAGATTACTTAGTTTCTTTGGTTAAGCAATTCATTTTTTTTCATTTGTTTTTTAGGCAACTGTAATTAGGATGATTTGCTTATTGTACAGATCCTTAACTGGTCATTTAGCGTTACACAAATGCATCCAGGGCTAGCTGAACAGTGTCCTTTTTTTAAAAAGAACAAATATAAAAGGAAAAACTGACATGAATCAGTAATCTGGGTCAGCCCTTCAGGAGAGGAAGGTGCTCTAAATTGAGGTGAATTCTTCACAGAGACTTTTAGGTTGAGGCAGGTTTTTTGCCAAGTTGACAGAAATGTTTCATGTGACTCGTAATCTGACGCTTTTAGAAATTGCATCAATTTTAAAGTGCAGGGTAAGTTAGGGGTGAGTGTTCAGTTGACTAGCAAAACAAGTAGCGTACAAGTGTCCAAGCTGGGATAATTAATGCATGCAGGTTTCTGGGATGACCTGTACTGTACAGCACTCTGACCTCTACAAGAAGGGAGACCACAGCTTTAATCTTGTACTTTGGGGGGAAATTGGATGCACCTTGAGGAATGAGAGAGAAACTTCATTGGAAATTTGTCTTACTCTGAAGTACCTTGCACTGTCTTTTGAAGCAACTTGCATTGACTGCTTCTAGTGCATGGGCACAGGGATCATTTGTTTACTATTTTCAGGTGTGTTCCTCCTCCTTGTCTGCCTTGCAAGGTTATTTTTTTTTTTTGAAGATTGGTAGTTTGTCAGAAGTACAATATCAGGCATTCTGACTTTGTGTACAATCTCAGAGGGGCTAATGGAAGATAAGAGATCGTGTACTTGGTGACTGAGGAGGATCTGGGTTTTCTAAGCTGTAGTTGCTTGTTTCTAAGATGGTTCTCAAGCTAAGCAACTTGACTGATGTACTTGTCATACAGTTATCTCCTTGTAGCCTTTATATTATGTTATACTAGAGCATCCCCTGTTCTTCAACATCTTATGCTCAGGTTTCATGGGTTGGTGGCCCTTGTGATGTTACTTTGTACTGCCACTTCTGTGTAGGGCTACTGAGATAGTTCTCTGTAACAGTGCTGACTGACTAAAACAGCATTCATCAAATAACAAATAATAAAATGGATTCAGGTTGTTCTCGTTGCTTCTGGAATTTGGTATCACTCGTTTCTCACAAGCGTCAGCTCAGTGGGCTTAAAAACATACAGTGTGGTATGTTTGGGGAGCATCTTGGCTCAGAAAATGACAGTCGTCAGAGAGCCAGTACAGTCAACTGGTGTTCAGATGAGGTTCTACATCTGAACCTTTTCTGCAGACTTTACAGAGCTTGTGTAGATGGTGTGCCTGTAAATGTTTATAAATGCACAGAAGTGAAATAAAGCAGAACCAGGGCTCGCTTGCCTTCCTGCAGTTTCTTCCCATTTTTCTCTAAGTACCCTAGATTCCGTGATGCTAAATTGTTCTTAAAGCGATTTATGGCTTTGTGACACACCGACACAGACTCTCTACTTAAACTCAAGAATTATTATTTTCAGAACTAGTGTTATTGTTTCAAGCAGTTGACTTAAATGTATTCCCCAGTTAAAAAACAAAAAGCGCTTGCTTCCTACTAAGTTAGCTTTATGCAGGACCAAGAAAAATGGTCCCACAGAGAGACAAACTGCAAGTTTTCTTCTAATCCGTGTTGTCTCTCAGAACATGTAGTTTGCTCAGTAACTTATTTGCTGTACTTCCTGATTATTATTTTTTCACTTCACTGGGTTTCGTCAGCCACTTGAAATGCTGTACGTTCTTTCTGTGATTATGCAGCACTTGCATCCATCACTTAACTTACTGCTTGGGCACTCCCTTCTTCTACCTCTCAGTGCTGCTGAATCACCGCTGCCCTTTCTGTAGCATCATGACTGGAAAGTCCCTGTTGGGAATGGTGGTTCATTACATAGCTGAAGAAATTATCCTGATGCATCATTCTTCAGAGTTGAGAGCAACTACTTAAAAAAACATCTACCACCAATCTACCACCATCAGTGGAATTCATGCTGAAAGAGCTTTGCATTCCAGCAGCGCTGTGTTGCAAGTGATGAGTTGGAGCAAGAAATGCAGATTAATAATGCAGAGGCTGCACAGGGTTGATGATTGTAGCCGTGCTCTCCAGATAGATAAGTCAGTGGTGAGGTATTATGGATACAGCATCTTTGTGTCTGCGTGTGTAGAGTACATTGTCACAATTAAATAGGGTTCAGAGATGGGTGGGTTGCAGGGCTTTTGACTGTGGATATTGAGCTCTAGGCTCTGTTAGGAGGCAACACTGGAAATTTCAACCCGTGAGACCTGGATTCTCCTTCAGGCTTGGTGACTGGCCTGCTGTAGCAGCTCTGCTGTGTGGCAGGAGCTTCCCCCGGCCTTTCCCCAGGCTGAGGAAGATGTTGCCTTGCAGAGCATCTGGCTTGGGTGTCATCTGGGCACAGAAACCCTGATGGGGCTGGGAGTTCCCAACCACTTCTATAATGTAAATAGTATTAAGGGTGTGCTCTTGCAGTGCTTATTGACTAAACCTCCCAGCGATACCAGTGAGACACTGGGATAGATGGTCCACGTTCAGACTTACGGATTATTTTTAGTTACTTTCTTTTGAAATGCTATCTTATCTGCTAAATGCATCAAGGTAATAGCACTAGTTTCTAAATATTATGTGTTACATATTAAAGTGTGAGGAAAAATGCAGGTTATGAAATTGTTAGGGTCTCTTAAAATACAGTAGAGATGTAAAGCTCATTGTGAGACATCTAGGTGAGAGGGCATCATGAAAGTATATTCCCCAATGGAAAAAGGGCTGAGTGAAGCTAGGTAAGTTTTTCTGAGAGAAAAACAGAAGGAAACCTTTGATTTTTATTTTTTTCCTCCTCCTGCAGTTTGTGTTTCTGTAGCTGTGAACAGGATGTGTCATGCAGAAGTGACTCCTGAACCTACCACAGCCATTATAAGAACTTGACTTCTCTTTTTTAGTCAGTTTCTAATGTAAAGAACCAGACTGGTTTGGCGCGAAAGGGGCTTTTAAAAGACTGTCTAGTGTCCTCCTGTGCCCCCAGTCTCTGCCAGAAGTAGGGACACAACCACACCAGGTTGCCCCAAACCCCATCCAACCTGGGTTTGAACACTCCTACCAGTGGGGCATGCACAGCCTCTTTGGGCAACCTGTGCCAGTGCCTAATCAACCTTGTGGTTAAACAAACAAAACAAAAACAAACAAAACCAAATAATATCCTATTTAAATCTGTCCTCTTTCAACATGAAACTATTATCCCTTGACCTCTCACTGTAGGCCTCAGTGAAAAGTCTTCTACCCTCTTTCCTGAAAGTCCTCTTCAAGTACTGAAAGCCTGCAGTGAGGTCTCCCCGGAGCCACCTCTTCTCCAGGCTAAACAAACCCAGCTCTTTCAGCCTCTCTTCAGAGGCAATGCTTTCCAGGTCCCATGTCATTGAAGGCAGTTTGCCACTGGACTGCATTCACCAGTTCCTTAACCAGGTGAAAGTTTTCTTTCCTAAACCCAAAGGCCTTAACTCTGCTCTGCCTGGCCCATGTCCGTGTCAGGAAGCAACAGGCCCTGTAAAGCTCCTCCTCTGGCTGGAGCACCTCAGCAGCGCTGTACCAAAAAGTCGTGCATGGAACAAGCTAAAGCAGAGCGAAACAAGTTGTCTAAAAAACTAAAGGACTAACTAAAAATGGAAGAGACCCTAATACATCATTTAATGCCATTATCTCAGCAATTTAAGAGCATAATGGGCAGGAAAAATCAAATTAAGTTAATGAAGGGAAAGCTTCAGTTTTGTCACTTAGTTTTCTTCTGTCCCCCAGTAGAGAAGAGCCGAGTTTTAAGATTATTCTGTGGTGCTGGTTGTTCAAAACTTGTTCCTTTTATTTCCAGACCCTTGGAACTGTCGCTGTTTAGCACTGCTGGATTCTCACGCGTAGGTGATCTGCCAGTCGTGTTTGTATGCTATAACCAAAGAAACTAAAAAGCCTCAAAGGCTCAGCAACGATACGGATTTTGCACATCTACGTTAAATAAAAATGAAATTGTTGGCTGGGATTCTTGCCTTTCATAATAGGCTCCCCACTTCACATTGTCCCAGAACATCTCCTGTTCGCTGTGGTCTCCTGCAGCTTATTTTGTATGGCCTCTCTGGGGGTTTATTTTGAGTGCTACAGATAGACTCAGAAATACATTTATTAGCAGGAGATGGCATAAGCAGTCAGTGAAGGCTTTTTGTGCAGCAGAACATGTGTGTGACAGCTGACAGTGCAATCTGTTTTGATAACTGGGGAATCTTCCAATAACCACTGACAGGTAAATACCTGTAAGAAGCTTGAATTGTTTGTATTCCAAGAGAAAATGATCCTCGGGCTAAGCTTGAGATACAAGCACAGGCTGCTTCTTTTTGTTGTATATTACTTTTTTTTCCCCTGAGAACTGAATTCACTCCTTGATTGGAGTGGCTGTAATCCTCAGTTCGGTTATGAAGAGCTGCTGATCAGCCCATAACAATGGCAAGCCAGAGCTGAATTCTGTCCAAAATCATGTCCGCTTTCATGAATAACCTTTAGGATATGTTTAGATGCAGCGTGGGGCTTAGAGATTTCCCACAGACGGGCTCATTTGAAATCGGTGGGAATCGGTGCTCTCTCAGATCCCACAAGAAGCGTACACTTTAATGTAGGTACGAGATGCCCATGTGAAAATTTGGCTCTGCGTTTCTTCCTTACGTAATAAAGTAAATGAGTTGCTCTGGGGCTTCCTTGCTGATGGCATCCGTGGATGTCTCTTGCGGAGTGTGCTTTGGGTGAGTAAGCAGCTGCTGCTTTTAGCGGCGACGACAGCTTCCCAGTGATGTCTTCACAAAAGAGTTATACGCAGCTCCTGCAGAGAGTTTCCTGTGATCTTTTCCCCTTTATGCAATGCCTGCCTGACGCAGGTGTAACAGTGCTTTCAGTACAGTCTGTCTGGCTCACTGGGGTCTAGAGACTGAAACCTGTAGTCTGGAGCGTAAAGGTACAGGTTAAATAACTACCAAGAGCTTGATGTTCTTCATCACCCTCTCATGGTCTTGAGCACTGACAATTTTGTAGAGCTGCTCTTCTGTCAGAAGCACATCAAATCACTTTTGTGAGCATAGCACAGAAAACTCTGGGGAATGAATGAGGAAGATCCAGTGATGTACCAAAAGGAAAGGAACATCTGTAAGACTGCAGGAATTCATTTGTGATTCTGGCCCTCATGCTTGGGATAACCTCATCCAGTTATGTTGACACAGGAGCAGAGTGCTTCATTTAACTCCACTGTAGAGGCACACCCATAGATTAAAAATTCCTGCTTCTGCTGTTCCACCTTCAATTCAATTTTTGCAGCTACACAGGCTTTTAAAAGCGTGATTGTGCTGTTCTGTCCCTTTAGAAAATATACTTATGCTAGATATATGGCTTTTTTTGTTTGTTTGTTTTATTGGTTTATTACTGCATTTCAATGCAGTATTTACGATAAGGTTACTGCAGGAAGGCTGAGTACAGGTGATTCATATGAAAACAAATCGTCTTTAATCTGGATGTATGTATGGTCATCATTGCTTCTGCTTCTACGTACTAGCAGTAGCGTGGCGTGCTGGTAAAAGCTGGGATTTTGGCTGTGCTCCATCTTCTCTTGCCCCTTGCAGCTTGCGCAGTCGATAGAGCGACATGTGGCATCCGTAGGGAAGGGCAGAAGCTATTTGCTTCCTGAGCACAGCCTTGCCTTCCAGATCCCAGTTGGAAGTGGGAAGAACTGGGAACCCCTCCAGGTCTCCTTTGGAGCAGGATTAGGTCAGTTCCAAACACCGTCAGAATTCCTGGGGCAAGTGCAACTGCAAAAGGATCGGCGACACTGTCCTGGTCGCTTCTACTAGAAAATAATTGGTTGTTATCTGTGTAAATAAACTGAAGTCCTGTGTGTTTATGTTATCTGTTTCCTTTGTTTTCTGCAGAGCTGAAGTCCACTGGTTATTCATACAGTAATAAATATAATTAATAAGATAGCTGGAGTCCCTTAATGTGCGGTCTCTTACAGGGGTTTTCTGTGACCTTGCAAATCATGCAATTTGCTGTGATACAAGTACTTGCTTTGGCTTACGGTGATGTTACATATTGAAGCGGGTAAAGTTCCCTGATTAATCTTATTCAATATTTGTATATTATATTTCAAAACTGCATTAGTTTACCATAGTTGAAAGCCCATGCCACTCTACCTTCCACAATCGATTTTATGGGTGTATGCTCATACCTACAGAGAGGAACAGAGCTTCATAAACATGTACCTATTTATTTACTTTGAGACTGCATAACTCAAAAGTTTGACAGCTTCTTTTTTTTGGAGCTTTTTTTTATTCTTATGTCTTTCAGGGTTGTCACTGAAGTTGAGAATTTTCCTGATATATTAACCAGGAGTAACAGCTCTGGATGTAGTATGGTGCATATGAAACATTACAGGACAAACAGCAAAATTGATGCTTCCAAAGCATCTTGTGGAATTACAGCATTGCTGTACAAAGCAGGATTATTATCTTACTGTTGTTTTTTTTTTTTTTTTTTAAGCGACTCCATAGGCACTTAGGGAGGGAGGGCAGGAGGAGAGGAGGAAGAATGCATTCCCTAGAGCTGCAGCTCTAAAGGGAGGAGGAAAGGAAAGGTTTTAAGGCATTATTATCCTTTTCTTGAGAGTAGGCTGATGCAGTCAGTGCTATTATCTTTTAAGAAAGTGCTCGGATCTTGCAGCATCACCTGTTTCTGGTTTGTTCATGAGGGATTATGCTCTTCCTTACCCATAGAGTGAGCAGAGGGCTCTTTGTTCCTATTCCATTCACTCTCACAGACTGAGGGCAGTGGGGGTATTATTACAGCCACAGAAAGCCATCTCTAGTGCTGATGTCTGAACTTGACGTGGCCTTGGTCTGTAACTTCACATCCAGACTCCTAACTGAAGAAGGAGGGAGACAGCCTGTGACTTCTGAACCCTCTGGCATGGGTTAGAGCTGGCAGTGAGTGGTGTGTGCTGGGATCTGGGACATCCTTCTCCCAGCCTGGGACTGATACAGACAGCAGTGTTCAGGGCCAGGCTGTGTGGTGCAGCCCAGTCCTGCTGTAGCTTTTGGCTGGATCAGTCTCCAGGTATATGGCAGAATTTGCTGTTTGCAGGCAAGTTGTCAGCATCTCATGGGCTGGATGTAGCTACTGCTCAAAGACTTGTGTTGAAGCTTTACTCCATTGCATTTATTTCTTTGAGGCTTAATAACTGGAGTTCTTGGAGATCACTAAGCGTGAAGCAGTTTTAACTTGGTTTGAATACCTCAACACAGTTGAGTGTATTTCACAATTTTGAGGAAAATGGAGAAAGTGTTTGAAGTATACATTCTGAAAATGTTCCACAAAAGAAGAAAGAAAATAAGGGTTCTTGCCAGTAATTCCGTTACCACAGCCCATGATCTCCCTTTTCCAGCTGATGCAAGGGGGCCAAAATGCAATAAAAGCACTAGGAAAATGGACTAAGCATAAAGTGAGAGCTTCTGTAGCACACCGTGCCAGATGGGTGTGTAACTGGAAGACTTCCAGTCCCTTTTGTTGGTTAACTGCTTGCATTTTGCTCTGTTGCCTGCAGTGTCCCAGAAGTGTCTCTGCTTTGAATGATCAGTGTGTCGACAACCTGATATTTTGCCTTTATTTCTTCTCTGTTCACATACTTTAAGAACAGCTCCAATGGGAAGATTTCCTGGGAGGCAGACTTTCCAAGCCTGCTCGGTGGATTTCAGTTTCTGCTGTGACTGGTTGCAAAGTGTCAGGTGCATGCCTTCAGGATTTGGTTCTGTTTACAGGAAATTACATTTTCTGTATGTATTCCGGATTGAAGCTGTTGCTTTAGAGCTACCACTATAGTAACTTCCAGCAGTATTTTTGCAGTAGAACTGTATCAGATGGCTGCTGCTAAAATGCCTGGATAACGTGGCATATTTTCAGGTGATCCTTAGAGGTGATAAGGAAATATGTACAAGTAAGGCAGCAATCCCTGTGATATGCACATCAGTGTTGGAAAGGTTATCGTCCTTATTGATGCTTCCCAGTTGGTGCAGTGATAAGCAGGGGAAGATTAGCATACATGTAAAATCCAGTTTCGTATGGACTCTAATCTCAATAAATTAGAACAGATGGATGTATTGTCATCCTCTGAGGTGCAATCCTATAGCAGTTTAAGTGGATGAAGCATTGGATTAACACGCTTCTTGCTTGCGCTGCTTTTAGTGCTCGTACAGTTTCATGGTCGGTGGGTCAGGGAGCTGGCACGAATGATGATATATTAACTCGTCCTTTCTTTTTAGTTAGCTTTCAGTTGAATAAGTTCTCTGAGCTGACGTACTGTGTTACAACACGACTTCCAGAGGACAGGCCAAGAGCAGGGCTGCAGCAACCTGAGTTAAGATTGCCTAAAGGTGTGGTTTTGTGTTATTCTTGATCCTGTCTGGTTGTGGGTTGCCTCATATCCTTTCCCCTTCCGGTAGGGGTGGCGAAGGAGGGGTGTATTTCGTGCTGGCTGTGCCAGCTGTTTTTTGCTTTCAGCCCGATGTTTTTCAGAAACCTTCAGTTCACAGAAAAGACCAAAAATTTAGTTCGGGTTTTGGTCTAGCTGGCACATGCTGACGCTCTCGTTCCAATTGCCTGAAAGTTCAAAGTTTCAGGCACCCCAGCTGAAACTGGTGGCTAACAAACAAGAACATCCCTGGGCACCAGCACTTGTGCTGCTGGAAGGCTTCCTCTGTGCTTGTGGCCTGAGGCAGCTACCGCTCAGCAGCTCTCCTGGTCGCCGGCCTGGAGGCAGCACCCTGAGGCGAGGGGAACTGAAGGATGTAGGCCACACCATGCAGTGCTGCGCTCTGGGGCACGTTTAATCAGCTGTGCTTCGCTCATTTTCTAGTCTAGGAGCAACAAGTGTGCTCCCTCGAGGAGATGTGAAGCTTGTGTTGGTGGCTGAGGCCACGCGGAGTTGCTGTGCCCCGTGTATTCCCTGGGGGTGGGTTAATGCTATCGCCCCTGTGAACTCAGGACTCCAGCAGCTACCTTGGCTTACAAATTCACATTTCTTCTTATAATGCTTAAGCTGTGTGAAGGGCAGCGAGCAGCTATTGGGAGTTTGAGGTCTCAGTAGTCATCAAGCAAATAATCTGCTAATATGTGCTGCCTGTAGGAAAGGAGTCCTTCCAAAAAAAACCACCCCAAACCCTAAACCACCTGAGAGAACTACATTGCAAGTACAGCATTTGTATCATTTCCAGCATGGATCATAAAGTACTTAATATCTGTATGCAACGTGCAAAAAAAAAAAAACATAAATCAAGACTGAATACAAAGTAAAACTTCTGGTTTCCATTTTAGTACATTTGGACCCTCAGTTACACCTTACGGTTGTACTGAGAGCACACCTCCCTGTCCCCGTTTTGACGAGAGGTACCATATTTTGCAGTGTTTGATTTCAGCATAATGTCGCCGCTCCGCGTTACTACGGTTATATTGGCAAGCCTTCAGTGTGGAAAATGAAGAGGCTTGACTGCTGGGGGAGGGGTGAAAAATGAAGTTTGGGAGCTTAATTTGGACTCCTGCTGTTATCAATGTTTTATTCAGTGCTAGCAAAAATGCTTTGTAGGTTGCATGGATTAATGAGCTGGACTCTGCAGTGTGCATTTTTGGACAAATCTCAGCATTCCTGGAAGTGAAAGGGTGCTCAAAGTGAACGTGCGAGTAGGTGGTGGTTGTCACTTTTTCTTTTTTTTTCCAGTGTCTCTAATGTTTCTTAAGCCTAAATAATTCTTTCTTCTCTTTAGAAGTTTAAGAGGAAGCTGACATAGGAATTCACGTGTTGGTATTTTACAAATGCAAACTAAAACGCTTTTCTTGCCAGCTTTGCCAGTTACTTAGCTTGTATAAATTTCTATTTTGCTGGCAATTATTCAAAGACTTGCATCTATGTAGCTTTCCTATTCATGTCAGTAATTGTTGTAGGAAAAAAGAATTCTATTTTAAGCATAAACGATTGTTATCTTACCAGTTCATCAATTCAAGTTGAATGTAGCTTGAAGCCTAGGTTGAATCTTGCAGTTAGATCTTGCGTACAGATTTCTTCTGGTTGACTGGTACCAGGCCAGTGGTGTTAGTTCTGTTTCAGAAACTTCTGCTTGAACAACACGTTTTTTTTCTAAACATTGAGTTTGCCACTGTGCTAGGCTGGTGAATGTCCATGTGGTAATGCTTTGGAATCAAATTCAACACTTATGGTACTTTGAGTTTCTTACCTCAAAGTTGCCTCTGTCAGCTACAGTGCTGGTTATTCCTATGTGTGGGTAAAACTTGTGGATTTCATCTATAAATCCCAAAGCACTTCATAAAGTAGGATGGTGAAACCAGAGGGATAGAGAGTAATGTGACTAGCCTGGAACAGCTTCCCAGGGAAGTGGTCACGGCACCGAGCCTGCTCAAGTTCAAGAAGCATTTGGACAACGCTCTCAGACATAAGGTCTGATTTTTGGGTGGTCCTCTGTGGAGCCAGGAGCTGGGTTTGGTGATCCTCGTGGGTTCCTTCCAACTCAGGATGCTCTGGGGTTCTGTGATTTGATGATTGCTGAGGTTTGGCAGTCTACCACAGATAGGTTGAGGATGGCACTTAGATTTCTGGAGTTCGTAAGCTGTCTGCTAGATCACATGTGCTGCTAGTGTGATCGGTGACCTAGATATGACTTATTTCTGTTAAGAAAATGCAAGCATCTATGGTTTCTAATGTCAAATCAGGAGAAAAAAGTTTTAAAAACTCTTATGGAACGGTTCAATATTAGAGCCTGCTGCAGTAATTCTAAGTCAGCAACAGAACAAAAGCAGCTTTTGGTGCTAGAATTATATACAGAGGTTATTTTCCTTTGGAAGTAAAGTTGGAATATTTGTGTTGTCATATAGACAGTGACAAAGCAGCAGTAAGTCAAGGTTACTTTTTTTGGTGTGCAACTGAATTGAATGAGAATGAAATCATAGCTATTGGAGGCTGTCTGGAGTTACCACTGACAAAGCCAAATGCAGGCTTGCTTATCAGACCTGTTTAATCTCGTTTTGCTGCAATTACCACCCATCAAGTCAAGTGTTAAGAATTCAGCTCAGATGAGTCATATCCGTTTTCTGCTGTGGGATGCAGCAGTGCAGTTACTTGTGAGGCCGGGCAGCCAGTGCTGCCTTAGTGGCAGATGGTGTTCTGGAGAGAGCAGTGCTAATTGGGTGTATATATAGTATTTTCTACTGAGATTTTTAGACTGGTTTGCAAGTTAATAGTTGTTTCATGGGAAATCTGGGTGTAGGAAATCCAGAAACTGAAATACCAAATAATTTCATGTCCACACATACATTTCTTCCACCCCCCAAATTCCTCTGGTAGTGCAACTAGCATACAGTTTTGGCCTCGTCAGCAAGAATGAGGCATGTCTGTTCCTCTGCCCCTTCCTTACTGGTACCTGTCATTATACCATGCTTACCTCCAACAGACTTGGACCATGATGGGTAGCTCTGTGATCTGCAGATCTGAGCTCCTCTTGGCTAAAGCAGAAAAGGTCGTATCTCAAATTCTGAAACTAATTTCAAACTTGATCTATCTGAAAGAGAGATGACTGTCAGGCAAATTAAAGTGGCCTGGACGAATCTGCGTTTCTGAACTTAGCTGTGCTAGTCCTAATAAAGCTGCTAGGCCACCAGTTCCAAAAAGAAAACTTCTTCGTTAAGAAGCTGGATCAAAATCACAACTTGTAGGAAACACAAATGTGTCAAGTTCCAGATTTTCCAGTCTTTCCTAGATGAGCACTATGTTTCATATTGAAGTCAAAAACTTTGTAATTATTGTCCTTGAACCCGTGAGAGATGGGTTTTGGAAAAGGACAGCTATTCCAAGCTTCCTTGTAGCTAACAGTAATGCTTACACTATAATCTCTCCTGTCTGAAACTGTATCCAAGGTTGGGACTTTGGTTCTTTCTGCCAGCAGTAAATGCTTCCTCCTGGATAGCTTACTAACAAGGCTGTTTAAATTTTCGAAAGGATTTGAGGCTTCTGTGTCACAGGGCACGGATTGCGTAAGTCCGTGCTGTAAAGGCTTTGTAGCGTGTAATCAGACAGACTCAGACTACATCTTTTCGTGAATTGTTGCAATAAAAAATAGTACCAAATGCTGCATTAAATGATACATGTTAATTTCTGCTGGAGGGTTGGCCCTTCACATTCTGAATACTTCAAACCAGAGTCGTCGTTAGATTTGAGGTATTTTCTGTGTGAAGTAGATACTTCTATGCAGTGGTTTTGGTGGAACCCAGGGGATCTTTCAGATTATTTGATCAGGTGTGTGGTGTGTACTCTGCACGTTCCCACTCTTGTCTGAAGTCACAGATTTGCATGGGTGAGTGTTGCAGGTGGTACAAAGGATTCAGCTTTTTCCTTGCTAAATTGCAGAAGTCGTGCTTGTAACTTACAGATAGGTAAAGCAGAAAAAGGAACTTAAGTGTAGTTCTAGTTAGTGTATTTATAACAATAAATCTTTAGGATATAGAACATTTAGGACATAGAACATATGCATTTATTATTATGTATTGTCTGTGCTAGGGATGGTGAATTTATTTTTGTCTCCTTAGGTATAGAACATGCTTTGCTACCTGCAAAATTGTAAGCAATAAAGCAGTTGATCATATGGGCTTCTTTTGGGAAATATTGGTCAGTGTAGGCGGGTGGTCACTATAGGCAGTTTATAAAAGCAAATGAAAGGACAAAAGATGCAAAGGGACTGAGTGCTGCTGGATATGCTTATTTTCTAATCTGTTAGGATGCGTTACAGAGGTTAGAGCTATTGTGAATATACTCCTGAAGACCTCATAGGAGTAATGAAGGAGAAAAGACAACACCAGGAGCTACTGTCTACTAGAAATGGATAAAGAACTAGAAAACACTTTTCTGTATGAGTACAGAGGCAAATTGTTTATCTTACAGGCATAAGGTGCTGTGGAGGTGGAAAGTATTGGTTTCACAAAAGGACTAAAATTCCCGAGGGATGGTTTGCTGAGACCTGCTGTGTATGCTGGACCCAGTATGACTGAAATGACTCAGGAGCTCTTTCGACTGTTGAATTCTCTCGGGGCTTCATAAGGATGTACCCTGTGGCTCTGCAGTTGCTCAGTTTCTTTTTTTCTTTCCTAATAACTGCTGTTGACAGTGGCAGAGATGGGCTTCCTGATCTGACATCACGTGGTTATCTTTAGGGCTAAACTGATGCAGCTCATTCACAGATGATGTTATATAGTAAATTTTCTAACTAATTTGCTAGACAAATGAAACTGTAGATGTTTTCCAGAGGTAGATGCAAATGCAAACAAGACTGACCTACTTAATGCCAATCATTTGACAGGTGGAGGCATGTCATCAGATAATGTTACCGAATTCACAGAAGCACACCGGTTTAACCCGGATGAGGAAATGGTATCAGTCTGGCATCTGAAATAGCAGGAAGGCTGCAGTGCCATGTTATCTAATGTATGCCTTTTCTGGGCACTATTGCACTGTCACCTGGATGGAGCCCCAGGGGCTCCCATCAGGATGCTTTTCTCTGGAAAAGCAGTTTCTTCCATTTGTGGATCTCCTTCTAAGTGAAGCCAGGGAATTCAGTATTTAAGCTCATTTTTTTGAGCATAAAGAGTTTTGCAACTTGGAATAAGAACCTGTAGAGCAGAATCAGGGGGAAGGTGGCTGGCATTCACTCATAGGTGTACCCAAAAGAACCCCCCCAGGACATGCTGAGATCTCCTAGGTACCTGAGCCAAGCTGGGCTCTGATGGCATTGAGCTCATCTTAGTTTGATTTCCTCCTGGTGGTTAGGCTCTGCGGTAGTGAGGATGTGCCAAAGCATCCCTGGAGATATGCTTTTCACAGCCTGCTCTCTGACAATTACATCCTCTTCAACTTTATGTTAGAAGCGGTGCCTGTTGGAGGTGGATAAAAGCAGTGAGGAAAAGTGCTGTTGATGCAGCTGTTGTTAGTAAAAGGTATAAACTAATCACGTTACCTGTAGCAATAAATCTCTGGATATCTTGCCCTGGGACATTTTCAGCCAGTGGGACTGGGGTCTGTTTTAAAAGGTTCTTATCAGTAACCCAATGTGTCTGTCCTTCAGTAACTATCTTATCGTTGATTCAAGTGAAAGAAAAATTCAAGTGGCTGATACGGAGTACTTCTGAAGGCAAAATCCTTCATCACACCTCCTACAGCATAACTGTCCTGTAACTTGGACACATGAGGAAGGTTATGCAGAAGGTGCCTCCAGGAACTTCCAGGTGGGGGTGGAGGAGCATTATGCAATCCTCAATTTATGCAAAACCACTGAAAGTACATCAGAAATCTAGAACACTCTGGAGTAAAAACATTTTCCGTCGATCTTTTTTTTTGAGTGTGTAATTTGCTTTCTGTGCTAAAATGAATCGCTATGGCTGATCATGGTCTAAGCACATTTTCTGCTTTGCTTCACAAAAATTGTCTTAATCTGTCTGATGCAGGTAAGAGCATCTTCTTTAATAAATAAATGGGGGCTTCAGGCTGGGTGTTCTCTGCTTTATTGTGAATACTAATTCCTGTATTTCATGAAAGCTCCTCTGACATCTAGTCCAAAAGTACTAGAGCAGACCTATGTACACAGACTGTTTGGAATACTTGCAGTGTAGATATTGGCACAGAAGCATTCCTATCTTATTTGGTTTATGCATAGTTTAAATTGTTATGCGTTTAAAACATGAAGAAACAGACAAAGTTTGCTTCCTAGTTGTGCTGCTGCTTCTGACTTCACACTATGTTTTTTGTTAAATGAATGTGGCATGGTTTGCAAATAAAACATGGGGAATGCAAATCATAGAAGAATGCAGGGTCAGCAGGGGTTCCATGAACTCATTAGTCCACCTTGAGCTCCAGGGAGTTGACTCAGCTGCCTTGTGAGTGCCAGGTAGAGACCTCTGGTGTTTTACCTTTGAAACTCCCATTTACGCAGTACAGAATGTGGTAGGGTTTGTTTTTTTTCAGTAGCATACGTTGCTCCCCATTCATTCTGTGACTTCTATTAATAACAAAACCCAGTGCACATCTCCCAAAGGTCTAAACCATCCAGGCAGTTTTACATTTGATTTCAGCACCTATAAGCACAGGGTATAATAAAAATTCATTAAAGGTGAGTTTTTCAGTCTTCTGTTCCAATTCTACTCCCATCTTTCTGGGTGCTTCCCAAATTGTTACAGAAAAATATTATCAGTGGCAACATACAAATCAGGAATGCAGATATGTGCTTGCACAGATCCTTTGATAAGTGCTGCGGTCTGACAGTGCATTATTGGTAAATACTCTCATCCTATAAAGGAAAGTTGTTCTTGAACATTGTAAAATAAACACCAAATTTAGTAAAAGCACAGAAAGTCCAAAAAATTGTAGTGAGCAGTTTAAATTCCTGAGTCTAACCTCAAAAGCAACACGTTACCAGATTAATAGTTATGATCAGATACCTTCACATGAAACTACACTTCCTTTTTAACGGTGTATGAATTTTTATGATTACTCTTCAGCAGAACCACTGAGCATGTACTACTTTTTGGATTAAACCTAATTAATAAAATCTTTGTTATTAAGAGAGAATGGTGTTTTCTGTTAGAAAACATAGCATATGAGACTCTTAAGCCTTTGGGCATTTGGTCTTCTCAGACAGTGTCGTTCTGTTCCTGGGAAAACTTCAAACACGGAGATTTTTGGGAGGGGTGGTGAGAACCAGAAATGGTAGACATACCCTGTACTTTTGGTTAAGATGAAGCTTGGGGCTAAAATTCTCAAATACTGTATCATTTATGACAGATACTTTCTCCTCATAATAGAAATACTTTCTTGAGAAGTAAAGACGTTTAAACAAACATGTTTACATCTCTTAGAATGCTTCTTCCAAGTTTTTGGAAGCCTGGGAAGCTCCCAGTTTTTGTGCATTCCAGCTGTTGTTCTTCATACTACTAAAATATTATGTATTTATTTTTCAGTCTGTGCTCACTGCTTGGGAATTTTTTATGTTTACACCATTTTTGGCAATCGGAGATTGGGAAATGTTAAATCCCATGACTTGAAAATAATACTGTGAGAAATAATTCTATATCTTTGGATCAGAAACACTTCTGGACTTTTTATCTACAGGTTGTGAGCTTAGTGGGCAGGGCTCTGCCCTTAAGAGACAGACGCACTCTGTCTCACTCTGGCTTGGCCTTCTAGTTTGGCTTGGCCCATCCTTTGTGCAGTTCACATTTCTACTAGGACCTGTGGAAAAAATGAGTAAGCTTCTGAAGAGGAAATTGAAAGGAATGACTAAAAAGAAGAGCAGCTTTCAGATAGCAGGGAAACACCTTAATGAAAATTGCTTCCATAAAGCGCTTGCTACTTATTTAAAGAACTTTTAAAGTAACCTACAGCAGGTGGCTTTGTTGAGACAATGACGGAATGAAGTGATGCCCTTTGAAAATGATGCGCTTTTGCTCAAATGGGGAAAAAAGTTGGAAAAAAACAAACACTAAGTATGGCAAACTTACTATAAGCTTTAAGATTGTTCCCAGAAGAGTTTGAGGAATACTTGCTGAAGACACTACCACAAAAGTACTCTCAAATGCTTCACCATCAGAGAGCAAGCTCAGGGTCCTATGCAATCAACATGGAAAAGGAAGGCTTGAGAAAGATGCAGTTTTCCTGCTATAATCTTACGAAAGACCTTTTCTTTAAGGGGGTAAGCCTGAGGTACTGCCTGAGTTTTAAGTTGCCACGAGAAGAGGCTTTAAAATAAGCTGATAAAACAAGTGGAAATGACTCATACAAACCTGTGATGACGTCTCAAGTTCTAAAGGAGCTCCAGCTGAAAAACACTGAGCTTTTAATTACGGCGTGTGACTTCTGCCTTCAGTGGATGTTGACACAGTAAGAAAGGACGATGATACTGTAATATTGGTAGAATAAAATACAAATAAACTTTGTAGACACGTGAATAAATTCTGACAGTGGGGAAGAGCTGACTGGATTTTTTGTAGAGGTAAATCAGACTTCAAGATTGTGAAGCCTTTGAGAGGCTGTCGTTCCATTTAAGACTGTATATTTGGATGGCAGAAAGCTTTTGACCAGATCCCTGACCAAAGACTCTTAAGATCCAAAATGCCTGGAACTGAGATCATTGTTCCCTTCAAATGAATGGTTTGTTCAAGGAGTGGAAGAGAAAATCTGTTTTGCAGTGAATCAAGGTTACCAGTAGTAAAATGCGCTGGCGAAAGCATTGCCCTGGACTTTGTTTGAACTGGACTTTTCAGAGTACATGTCAACAATGTGCTGGTGATGTTTGCCAATGTGCAGGCCAGTCAAGACTCTGACGAAGTGACTAAAAAATTGTAGAAAGCCTTCTGGTACCAGGCAAACGGGCAGTTCAGAAAAGCTGAAGTTCAGTAATAGTGAATGCAGAGCAACTTATGAAGAAAAGCAGCTCTAATTATGCACACAATATTAAGCACTAAGTTAGTTGTTGCTGTTCAGACTTCTAGTTAGCTCAAGACTTTTCTGAAAATGTCTCTCGATTGCTGATTGAAAAAGGTCAGTCTTTATTTGCCTCATTCTTACAATCCTTATGGTGTTGGCTGGCTTCTGGCAGGGAGATTTTGAGCCAAGCAGAGCTTTGATCTGATCCCTCTAGCTGTTGTGATGAAACCCAGAATTAATTTTGGAGCATGGAGGTGGATCTGCTTAGACATTCAGTGAGGTCCTCAAAAAAGCCAAATATATACTATGTTGTAGGTGAAAATAGATTGTATTCAAATAAAAATTAAAATACTTTTCATAAATAGGGGAAAATTTAGGTCACTGAGGCAGAAATAAATAGAATACACGAAAGTAAAAAGAACTTCTGATTAGCTATACTCCTGCCCCGTCTGCCGTCTAGGCGGGTTGTTGTTTCCTGGTTCAGTTTTAATGAACTCATCACTTTTGGAATTGTGGCACATTCAGTGGTTCTGGAAGAATTTAGGAGGATTTCTTTCCGTCACCTCCGAGGTCTGGCTGTTTGCTCCTTCCTTCTCTAAGCTCTTTCGTTGGCACACCTGTGATTCCACAAGTACTTTTTTCCTGCATAGTCTCAGTCTCTTGAGAGAATGCTTAATCACTTAATCACGTCTTAAAGGCACAAAACTTGAATATATAAACCAAAATAATCTGACAGGTACCATCACATCACTTATTTGTGTAGGTGGCTGAAAAAAAATGCAGCGATGCACATCCACTGGACAAAACTTACAGGACAAAAGAGTTGCTGCAGCTTGCATTGCTTTCCTTGACTTTTCCTGCTGTTGTCTTTGAAAATTGTTTAAAAATATGTTAACATTTTGTACAGGTCCTAAAACTTATCAGCCGTGCGATGCGCTCAAGCTTTCAGTGGAGCCTCATTAGCTACCTCACTGAGCTCAGAGTATTTTTTTTCTAAATGTAAAGTTTGGAGTTGTGTTTAGTATTTCATGTTCTTGGCACTAGGGAGCCCATTTCACTGGGATTGATACAGATGCAGTGAGCCTGAATATACTGAGGTTATTTTTAAATAAATGGCTCTTTGTTTGGTTGTCATCTTTTATTCTTACCTAATCCTGAGGTCCTCCCACATGCATCAAGCTGAGGGTGTTTTTTTGATTGTTGGGGGTTGGAAACGTGATAGCATCACAGTCCTTTGTCTTGGGCCAAGATAGTGTATTTTGTTCAATCTCAAGCTTTCTCTTTTTTTCTTCCTTTGCCATTTGTCTTCAGATCATTGACAGACTGCCATGTGGTTTGCTGTGTTAGTTCCTACAGGCTCCCCTTTTGTTTCTCCTACATTTCCCCCTCTGATTCCTTTACCCAACATCTGTATGAACTTTCTTTGTGGTACCAGCCACTTGCCGTCTTCTGCTGTTTTCTTTCAGTAAGTACCCTCTGTTTTGCTCCCATCAGCCTTGTAGGATAAAATCAAGAGCTTTTCCCTTCGTATCCTTGAAATGTAGTGCAGTCAACAACAGAGAATTTCATGTGGAGGCTGTGGTTTTAGAATATTGCATGATCATTCTTTTTTTTCCTCTTTTCCTTATCTGAATAGCTCTTTGTGATGTTTTGTACTTACTTTTATGAGAACCGTCTGAGCCAATTAGCGGCAAAAGTTAGCAGGGATCAATTTGTACAGGCTTTCATAAGAAGCACCTTGATGCGTAGTGGGAGGGACTGCAAGCTTTGTAATTCTCTTATTTGGCAGCAGAGCAAATACGATGTATGAAACGTTTTGGGAGGTGCTCCAGAACATCATAACTTGTGGGTTGTGAAGTTGCTTGCTAACTGTGAAGTTGCAAGCTGATGCTGCATCCATATCTGTGTGGTGGATAAAATTTCCTTACCCCCTGGAACAATACATGACTTAATCTTAAGCAGAAGCAGAGGGTATTCAGTTGCATTCCTGCACTTATCATGGTGCATTTTGCCTCCTCTGTATAGGACCTAGTGATTGTATGGGGTGCAGAATCATCTAACTGATCCTGTGTCTGCCCCTCCAACCCCAGTGCTCAACAGAGTGACTGGCTCAGTTATCTCCTCAGGTATCAGCCATGCTAGACCTGATACAAATGTGGTATACTAACAGTTAATAACAGGTAACTCTTAGAGTTTACCTGAAATGAAATCACACCTTTGCTTATTAATGTTTGTCCAGGTGTAGAAGTTGACTTCCAAATTCAAGACAAGCTGGACTCAGTATAGCTGTCCAAGGATAGCTATCCAAGAATAGCTATCCAAGGATATCCAAGATAGATTAGCAATCCAAGGACAGCTAAACATGGTGCTGTTGTACTTGAAGGTAACTTGCTGCTTTTGGGGTAAGTATTAAGTGCCCTAGTTACTTCTATCCATGGCTTGTTCTACAGAATGGGATGCTCGCCAGGGTGCTGTGCCTGTTCTGATGGGGGCAAGTGCTCAGAAATTCTCCTTCAAGCAGGTCCCAGGACTGGCTCTAAATTGTACTTGTGATGCAGGATCTCCTCTTCCATTTTGTGAAAATGAGACTACCAGACCCAGGATTATTGCAGGTGTTTAAAAACCAAACCCTTCTGGAGCATTGGTGTCACAGGTGCTTTGTTAACCCTGTCTGCTAGGGCTTGTGACATGTGAGGTGCAGAAATAAGGGTCCTGAACCATAATGCCCTATCCTATGCAGTGCTAGAAACTGGAAGTCTGTGGTGGAAAATAACTAACAAGTGTCACAGAATCACAGAATTTCTAGGTTGGAAGAGACCTCAAGATCATCGAGTCCAACCTCTGACCTAACACTAACAGTCCCCACTAAACCATATCCCTTGTGTCTTAGTGCTCTTGCTTATACTTTAAACATTAATAGGAGATTCTACAAATACTTTGCTTTTCCAACATACAGCATGTTTAATTTGCTCATGCAGTCAGTACCCTCTCTTCCTTCCCCATATCCAAGCCCCAGGCACCTCTACGAAGCTCTCTTTCTGGCTCGCCTCTCCCAGCAGACTGGCTCGGCCGGCCTGGTTTCCTGAGCGGCCAGCCGTTCCCCGGGGTGTAGGTGTGCTCACCCAAGTGCCTCCCGTCGATTGTTTCCGCTCTGGATGACACGTGAGTGGCTCCTGACAAGTTGTTCTTGATTCCAGCGGCGCTGACAAGTCGGTGGTGCTGCGGTTTGCACGGCCAGACCTGAACCATCACGCTGTACTGACGCGGTGCTGTCACTTCCAAAGCTGGTCTCTGCCAAAGCAGGCAGTCTCTGGGCAGAGAGCAAGATGTCCATGTCGAACGGAGAGAAACACAAAGAAGATGTGCTCATCTACTTGATCTGCTCGTTTCTGAAAGCTCACCTGATAGCACGGTATCACGGCTTGTAGAAACCATCGTTATTGCTGCTGAACGCAGAGCTGCTACTGCAGTATGGAAAGCACTCTGTGCTTAGGCTTGCGTTCACATAAATTTGGTCTACAGATATATCTCTGACAAGAGTTTCTTTTAACGCCAAGTGGAAGAGAACCCTAAATATTGTTCCATCTCAGAATTTGCCATTAGCAATTAGCTTTTCTTTTGTCTCGGTTAATTGTGGAACAGTGAATGCGAGGCAGCAACTGTGTGCTTAGCACCAATTAATCAGAAGATAGTAGCAAGCATAAACATTCATCAGTTTTATAACTGCGCTGTTTGTATTCATTATTTTTCCTGGCAGCGCTACTGTATGCAGGCAGTATCAAAAAGTAGGGTGTGCGTGCATAATACCTCACAGCATTCATTTAAGCATTCCTCTCTGCCCTGTTAGATTTTAAACAATGAGTGGGAGATGAACTTTGGCCACCGCGTTTCTTGATGACTAAAGGCACAGGTAATAGCCAAGGGAGAAGGGCCTCATACACCAGATAGACACTTATCATTCTTGACCATGATCTTAAGTTTTAATAATTTATTAAGAAAGAGCAATTGGAGATTTTATATATGAAGTTCATGTTCTTGTACATGTAGCTTAAAAAAAAAAAAGAGGATTTATGCTGCAGGTAAGAAATGTTGGTCACACAATTTTAACATATGCCAAGCTTCACAGAGGTGAGACCTTGAGCTTCTACTGCTCAGGCAAGAAGGGTCAGGTCACTTGCCTGTAATTCTGTCACACGTCTGCTTTCCCATATTGTGTGACAGTTTTGAGCTATTACTGGTGTAGATGTTAGTTAGCCTAATAACACGAAGCATGACTGCTCGGTGGCTGTTGCTATGTCTGAGCTCAGTGTGTGGCCATCCAAGCAAGGCTGTAAGTAGGCAGCTTTGTGACTGACGGCTTGGTGGCTGTCAGCTAGAGCTTGGGGTGGTTTGTGAAATGGACACTGAGAGCGTGCTGCTGCAGTTATGCTGCTCTGCTACCTCGGCCAGAGCTCAGCTCCCTTCTCCTGTGCATGTCATTCCAGTCACATCAGTGTAGGCATGCCAGTTATTTAAAGGGACAAGAGAAGGCTGTGACTAGACTTACTTTATTGTTCATAAACTAGCAAGACGACAATTTATCGTAAGATTTCTTATAAGGGTCTTCAGCTGTAGATGTCAAAGATAACTAACAAGGAAGAGCATCCTGATCCTGTTTTCTTTAAATAGCATCGGTGTATCTGTGATCTGTAAACAGAGAAAGTGACACTTGGTCTTATGCCCAAGACCCAGGTAAGGGATACATCTTACTCTTTCCTGCAACCTATAGGGTTATAAGAATTGTAGTTCTACTTTCCTATCTCTCACTTGCCTTGAAACTGAAGCTGCTTCATAAGTGGGTTTGCCTTATTCCACTGTAAATGTAGAGTTACTTCTACGGCTTTAATTGAAATGACATTGTCACTTGTGAAATCGTGTTTTCCAATAAGTAAGGAACAGATCTTTTGCTGCAGTAGTCTGTTAGACTAATTTCATCTGGTGGAAGTGAGAGTCTGCTAAGTGGGATTCCAGCAGTTTTGATGACCAAACAGGTTTTTTGCACTAAGTTAACTTCTGGCTTCACAGAACTGGTAAGATTTTTTATGGATATTCATTTGAGTTAGATTTGGCTTGGAAAACATCAGTCTTACTCAGCTTCAGTAAACCTCTAATCCTCCTTTATGTAACTGAATTCAGTGTTCAGCTGCCTTAGGTGCACTTGACGTTACCTTTCAGGCTCTTTGTAGAAGCCACTGCCCTTGCTTTACAGACAAGGAGATGGAAAGGATAGGTGAAGATGGGTGGAGTAGCTAAAGTTTTCCCAGAAAATAAGCTCTTAATTTGTTCCTCTGCATTTGACTTCTGAATTTGACCAACTTTCTACATGCTAGTCCGTGCCTTGGTCAGAGGAGTTTCTCTTCTGATGTTATGAAAGAAGATAGTAAGAAACGGGTCTGTTGCAGGAGGTTGATTAGGGTATATGTTGTGGCTTTTTTTTATTTTCATTTTTTAAATGGATAGACATCTAATCTCAACAGTGCAGACATTTTCTGTGGCTTGTTAGATTTCCAAATAAAAACTGGGCTTTTCCCCTTGTAAACTGTGATACCAGCCCCAGAGGACCAGTCTAGATGATAGAAATCTTATTTATGTCATAAATGAGAGCTTCTGCTTAAGATACATACCCACTAGTATGGAAAGCAAACTTCACAGAAGTCGGACGTATTCTAAAGTACATACTGCTTCATAGTGAGATTATCCAGAAGTCCTGGATTTCACAAAGTCTTAAAATATCAAGGAAAGAAACCACACTTACTTACAGTAAAAATAAACAAATACTGGTAAAAAGCGCCACAATATTTTTATCTTAGTGTCTTTTTTCTTGCAAGCGATGACTCAATCACATGGTGCTTCCTTGTGCTTATTAAACAGCAAAAGGCCTCAAGGCTTTTTTGTTTTGTATATTGATCTGATTTGAGGGATTGGACAGGATTCAAGAACGTTTCTTAGTGTGATCCTGAGTCAGATTGGTTCTAACAATTGTATTAAATGCATTTGGCCATCTGATCTTGTTAGTAGTAAGTTTATTTGCCTGTGTTTAAGGATTGTTTCCTTATTCGTGGTCCTGGGAACTTGCCATCTTAACATAGGATTTCTCAAGTATCTTCTGTATACTGACTTTGGTCAGGCTCTGTCAATTTTTGTTTTTTAGTAATATTTCTTTCACTGTTAGTTTTGCAACTCCAGTAAGAACACATTATCTTGCAAGATTTGAGAATTAAGTCATGGAAAGTTGCGCAAATTTTCCTCCTGCTCAAGGTAACAGCAATGTACCATACGCTTGCAGTTTCTGAGGATTAGATTTTTATGTCAATAAGAGAAGTTAAAAATAGAGCGTGTAACAACAAGTTGCTTTCCATGATGGAGTGAGCGACTGCAGCAGTCATCGAGAAAAGATTGAGCAATGTCATCTACCTGGACTCCTGTAAGGCCTTTGACATGGTTCCACACATCCTTATCTCTGAATTGGGGAGAGATAGATTTGAAGGTGGGCTGTGTGGTGGATGAGGATTTGGCTAGATGGCTGCAGCCAGAGAGTTGTGGTCAATGGCTCTATGTCCAGGTGGAGGCCGATGGTGAGTGGTGTCCCTCCCCTCAGGGGTCTGTCTTGGCACTGGTGCTGTTTAATATCTTCACCAGTGACATGGACAGTGGGATGGAGCGCACCCTCAGCAAGTTTGCAGGCGACACCAAGCTGAGTGTTGCAGTCCTTACAACAGAAGGAAGAGGGTCCACAGGGTCCTGGACAAGCTGGAGAAGTGGACCCACACGAACCTAATGAGGTTCAACAAGTCCAAGTGCAAGGTGCTGCACCTAGGTTGGGGCAATCCCAGAGAAGAGCACAGACGTGGAGGGGAACTCCTTGAGAGCAACCCTGAGGAGAAGGACTCCTCAGGGGCTTTGGTGGACAGACAGCTCAGCATGAGCCAGCAGAGAGTGCTTGTGGTCTGGAAGGCCAACTGGATCCTGGGCTGCATCAACAGAGGTGTGGGCAGCAGGTGGAGGGAGGTGATTGTCCCCCTTGGTTCTGCCCTTGTGAGGCCCCACCTGGAGTGCTGCATCCAGGTTTGGAGCCCCCAGCACAAGGATGTGGGGCTGTTAGGGTGGGTCCAGAGGAGGACCACAAAATCTATATCTGCCCTCTTTTAGATATTAGGAAGAAATTATTTACTCAGAGGGTGGTGAGGCCCTAGCACAGGTTGCCCAGAGAAGCTGTGGGTGCCCCATCCCTGGAGGTGTTCAAAGCCCCATCCAGCCTGGCCTTGGGTAACCTGGTCTGGTGGGAAGTTTCCCTACCCATAGAAAGGGGTTGGAATTAGATGGTCTTTAAGGTGCCTTCCAACCCAAACATATGCATGAGTTTTGTTTTTTTTTGTTTGTTTGTTTAAAAAAAAGCCCTATTCTTACCCAAACAATATATAGTAGGAGTATTGCCATTCGTACTTGGCTTTTGTGGTATTTCCATTTCCAAAAATCAGTTTTTGTGTAGTTTTAGCAATGTGCTGCCTTTTCTACTTCAATAAAATGGAGTTGGTGGAATCCATGCTGCAAATACGTGAAATTGAGCAGAGGTTCTTAAAATGCAATTTATGAAACTCATAAAGAACAAAATCTCATATTTGATTTTTGAGGGGGAAAAATCCCTTCTTTATATCATTTAGTTGCTTCTCATTAATCTTATTCTTGCAGAACATAAGCATGTATAGGCAGATGTCTGTTCTTCTCCCCATGTGCATCTCTTCTTTAGGTTTTTGACAATTTCCAAGCCTGTAAGCCAATTACAGTAAAATAGGACCGAAGGGTTGATGTCTCAAAAACATTACTTTTTCACAAGCTTGGGAGACTCCCTTGTTGCCTTCCCAGTTGGGGTATGGCCACAGGGCGTACATGTATTTAGTATCGAACATCTTCATTATACATCTGAAGATCTAAGGAAATAGGCAAGGTGAAAGTTGTGGTTAGAGGTAAAATCTCTTGCATCTAATTAGAGATTTAATTCATTCCAAGTAAATGAACTTCAGGGTAATAAGCTTTTTGCCAGCAGAGCTTGTCTTGCTACCTGTCTTTTGTTGTAAAAGAATTCACATAAGGAGAAAGCGGGGCTGGAAACCAGGCGGCTTTTTTTTTTTCCTGCTCTTCGCAGAGCTACATTTTTCTTGTCCTTTTTTTTTTTTTTTTTTTTTACTGGAATTGAGTGAAGAATGGCACTTTGCAGGAGAGGTGGAGATGAGTCAGCTGATCCAATAAAACTTTTGCAGTGGAAAAATGCTGCCTGTTGTGAGAAAAGTCTCAACTGTCTCTGCTGATATTTTGTCATTACCTCTTGTTTTACCTTGTTGTTCCTCCGGGAAAGTGAAACTTTTTTTTTTTTTCGGAGAAATCACAGAAAATCTTTTTTTCTTCATTTGCTTCTGTGTGCATGCATGTTTGTGCTTAATTTTATTCACGCAGGTCAATCTACTATGAACAGAATTAATGCACAATGAATTATTTAATTATCTGGAGGGTTCTACAGCTTTACGTATTCACTCCCTCTTTCCTTCCTTTCTCCTGTACCTTCTCCTTTTTTCGCTAGTCTTCCTATATGAATCAAGATAGATGTGAATGGTAATTTATGCTGGAATTTTACTTTTGCCGTGCTTTCAATTTGGTTGACATTCTCTTCCAAAGATCTAATACAAAATCTATACAGTTTATTATGCAATCATGTACCTAATTACATGGATTTTTATTGCAACTTGCATTGAAGATGAAAATGCACATCAAATACAATCTTTTTTTCCCCTGTAAGGACATCAATCATCATATACAATACAGATTAACTAAACAGATTTTAAACACATTTTGTTCTCTAAGGCACGAAATTTTGCCTTTTCTTGATTAATAATGTCTTAAAACTGTGGAAATGAAGGTCTCATGGGGGGGAACAGTAGTAAAAGGGGAGGAAGGAAGAGGAGACGGGGAAAAAATTT
Organism: Aythya marila; assembly: GCF_965140915.1. Lineage (NCBI taxonomy): Eukaryota > Metazoa > Chordata > Aves > Anseriformes > Anatidae > Aythya > Aythya marila. Next base: position 83,942,417 of record NC_139044.1, on the reverse strand, counting down.
AAACCACATCCTGCTGACATAGTCAAAATTCAGACATAACTTAAATGGAGGAAACCCTATAGAACTCTTTCCTACTTAAAATCTAATCTTTTTATCAAAGCAATTAAAATGGCATAGAAGTGTGGCATTCATTGACAATTAATTTTTCACTTCTTTCTGCAGATATTGCTGTTGTAGAGATGAGTGATGCCTTCCGTCAGCCTTCGTTGTTCTACCACCTGGGAGTCAGAGAGAGCTTCAGTATGGCTAACAACATTATCCTCTACTGTGATACAAATTCTGAGTCTCTGCAGTCACTGAAGGTACCTCTAAATGAAAAAATGGAGAGGGGAAAAAAAAAAGATGCAGTTATCTAACTCTTGCAATAGGTTCTCTATTTCCATGGGAAATACAGAAGCCATTTGTGGTTCACAAAAGAATAGCAAAAATGTTTTGAGGCTTGGAAAACAAGTCTACAGTGAAGTGCTGAAAAACAGAGTTTAGTTTTCCCAAGAGAAAGATTTAGATGACTTTACCGTGGTCAGTTAAATAGCTGGATGTTAAATAGCTCTTTATGGAAACATAATTTTGACAGATCTCAAATGAGAACTTAAATATGTGGTTTTGTCATTCAAGAGAATTACTTGCATTTGGAATAAATTGTTACAGTAAGAACAACTGGTTGAGAATGGTAGTGTGTAGAATAATTCCTATATTTTTTAGCTCCCTTGTGAAGTAGGAATTTTCTGCTCTGACCGGATGAGACTATGGGATTCTTGTGCTGGAGATTATTGACACTGTAGCAGAGTTAATAGAAATAAAACTTATGCCTATTTCTCAGGACCAGGGTTCACAGTATGGTAGGCTGGCTTAAGGCAAGATAGAGGTTTAAGGTAATCTAGAGTGAATTTTGGCAGCCAAGTTGATGCTTGCTTCCTCCACTGCTGAAGGCTTGCTAACTTCCCCAGGGATGGGGGAGGGCAAACGACTTGGATGGAAGTATTTTAAATTACTTCCACTCCCTCAGATTCATTGGCTGTGATCAGGAGGTGTTTTATACTACTGCACTTAAACTCTAGGCATTGCTGAAAAGAAGCATTTTAGTAAGCAGCTTGGTGAGTCACTGCAATCTGGGCACTGCCGCTTCTCATAAATGATTTGCTTCCACTGCTTCTGGTTAATGCAGGGTATTTGTTTTTGATTCTGCCCAACTATTCGCAGCTTGGTTCTCATGTAGGAGAGAAACACCTTGAACTTGGTTTCTGCCCACCGCACCTCCCTCCAGATGATCTTGGCCAACTGAATTGGTGGCAATCCAATTCCTTTCTTTTTGCAACACAAAGAGTATACAGATAAAAATCCTAAAAATAAAACTGCTAATAACAAAAGAGCTATCTTTGGATTGAATGTAATTATGCAAGTATAATGGTCTAGAATACAAGCAAAGCAGAATTTCATTGTATTGCATAAGGAGCCAAATACCCAACTCCCACTGAAAGTTCACTTGGAGTGATACACCACTTGGGAAAAACTTTTACTAGTTTGAGCTGGACTTTGCAAACTGGTCACGTGCCAGGTTCCCACTGATGTCGATGGAATCTGAATCCTGTGCTGTGAGACTTGGATGTCCCAGTTGCCATTGGTACAGTGCCCATTGAAAGACTTGGAAACTGTGCCCATAGTTTGTTTAAGTTTTGAGTTGGTCCCATGCTTCTGCTCTTTAATTGTTTGCAGAAAAATCGCCAGAGATTCACAAGACCCCTTCCCTATTATTTAGTTACTTCCTCAAAAAAAAAATGTTGTCGGCATGCACGAGCATCCTTTGAGGCAGTGTTTGTTCCTGTATTCCTATTTGTATTTTGCATTTAAAAAATGAAGATGTATTCTTTGCACCAAACTTACTAAAGCAACATGAATTTCACCTAATTTGAGTAGCTCATGGTTGACTTTCAGTGCAAGTTGAGAAAGTTTTAAACCTCTTAGAAACACTGCTTTCACTGTTCTGTTTTACTGTCTACAGTTTTACTGTGGGCAGCAAAATGGCAATGATAAACTTTACAATTGTGAGTATATGTTGACAGTCTCTTATAGGAGTACATGTGCTGTGCATATATTACAGGATGTATGTATCTACTTAGTTCTATAAACTTTTGTCTCTCCTGAGACAATACTCGATTCCTGTCAATTTGACAGGCTTAGAGAACTTCTCTCAACCAGCCTTTTCCTGTCATGTCAGTATATGTTAATGTTAGCAAGTTACACTGATCAGATATCTTTCCTAGTACTTGTTCAATGTTGTCAATGTCTTTTTTTTTCTTCTTCTTCTTCTAGGAAATTATTTGCCAGAAGAATAATGTAAGTATGACTTCCGTGTGCCAGTTGAATTCTAGGCATTCCGTACTTCTGTGGCATTCAATGTTGTTTATCATATGTTTTCCACTTGAATCATTTAACACTTTCCTGCTGTGTTCTACAGAGTTAGATGCAGAATTCTGGAACTCCTAACAGCCAGTCTGTGTGCATCACTTTGTTGCTAGGTACCAGGCTCACTTTTTACCTTGCTTCTATCTATCGGTGGCATTTTCTTTGCTGCCTTTACTTGTTGGTCATTTTTTTTTCCACACACCATTTTCATCTGTCCATTTTTTTCCTGTTGTCTTTTTCAGCACAGTGTTCTTCAGAGCTTTTTTTTTTTTTTTTTTTTTTGAAACTCCATTGAAATGGAGTTATTTGCAAACTGGTGCTCATTTTAGAAACCCATGGTTGCAGCTGTGAAAATAGTTGTATTTATAGAGAGTGTGTGTGTATTTATTTCTAGAAGCAAAGGTCTGCAGCCTGCTAGCCCTGCTGCAGTGCTGGTCCCAGTATTCTGGCTGTGACTGCCTGTCGCTAAACTGTAGGCTTCTACACCCTTGCATCCTGTTGGTTTCTGAGGTTGGCCTTGCAAATCCCCCTTTCCTTTTTTACCCTTAAGTTCAAGGTGAACAGACTTCAGACTGTGAAAACATCTTTTCACGTGCTTCTCGGTGTGGTTTGCTCAGGAGCAGTGGGGTCAGTCACATCAGGATACGCATTTGGTATGCAGAGATCTTGGCTTCGCCTGGGGAGGTGCTGGTAGCCATGGGTTTTAGGGTATAATTTTGTAGCAGTTAATCGGTGGTTTGCAGATATCCTGAAGAGTTCTGTGCATGCTGTAAAATTCATATATTTGAATAAACTTTTTAAGGGGCATATGAAGTATTTAAAGCTCAACCAATTTCTAAAATTATTATGCAGTCTCTATGGCAGTTTTAACACTGAGATATTCTGTTTTCTTATGGTATTTTATTTAACATGGCAATTCATGGATTAAATACTGACTTCTATCAGTATGAAACAAGTTCCTTTGAAAAGGACATGGTTATCTACTGTAGCTAATAGAATTCCTAAAGAAGACCTTAAATCCAGAAGACCTTTGGCCCTAATGTTGCATTTTAAATTGTGTAGTATCTCTAGATTCATTTAAAAAAACAAAACAAAAAAAAAAAAAAACAAAAAAAAACCTGCAAAGCACATTCCATAGACTTCTGTGCATCTCTTTAATAAAAAGTGCTTTTCAGAGATCCACAGAATGCTGTAAATGCTGTTTAGGCTAAAAATACCTAGCTGTTCCCCAATGAAAATGGGGTAGGTGATTGGTTATGACTTTATGCAAAATTAAACAGAACAGCGAGTTTCTTGTAAATTTATTTATTGCATATTTCTTTCTTGCTTTGACCCACAATGACAGAGATCGAGGTAAAATGTTGAGTACTTAATATACTGTCTGTGTGAGAGCAGGGGAAGCAGCTCATTTAGCAGGAAACCAGCAGGATATGGCTTGTGCAGTAGAATAAAGGGGAGATGTTGTCTTGTCCTATTTTTAAATGACAGTCCCTCAAGCTCAAGGAGCAGTATGATAACTTGGCCTTTATCTGTTTGAGAATGAATTGTTCCGTTTTCCATTTAAATTTAGATAGGTGGCTGTGAAACTGTCACTTATCACTTTTAGAAACGTTTCAGTGTATGCCACAAAAAGAATGTGTTCCTTGAGAATCTCAGATGTTTTCAAGCACACCCACATAACATGTTTTCTGGGAGGAAGTATTTTCCCAGTGATTAGAACAGGGAAGTCAGTAAAACTGGCTTAGCAACTCTGCAACTGATTTTTTCCCCTCTTTTTTTGGCATGGTTTCGTGCCAATCCGTGAATTTCCTCAGAAAAGTTACCTGGAAATAGATTTTTCAAAACGTTGGTGTGCACTTGTCTACTGAATATAATTCCAGCTTCATAAAAATCACGTTTGTTCACAAACCCTCAGACTCTTGCATAAATTGGTATAACAAATGGTGATGATCCCCCCACCCTTACTAAAAATAAGTACGTGAATGATTGTGATGCTGCAAATACAGGAAAAACGAAATTGGCATATGAAATAGAACAGGATTTTAGTCATGCAGTTCTAGAAAATGTGTTTTAATAGCACGCAAACACCAACCATAACAGTACGATGGTATCCCTGGCACCAGTGGATTAAAAAGGCTGCAAAACCAGTAAGTGTCTGTTTGTGTATTTATCTATATATAGATCTGTCTGACTGAAATGGCTTGTGTTTGCTTTCCCTGAACCTTGTCTTCCTAAAAGTGGTGGGGAGGAAAAAAAAAAATACATTACCAACTGTTTTGTTCTTTGTTCTGACTGGATTTTTGTTCTTCCCAGTAATGGCCAATACAGCGTTGCATAGCTAGGAGAAACCTGTAAGGGCAGAGCAGTGAAAGATAACGTAGGCTCATTTCCTGTTATATGTGGTTTTATAGCTGTTTGGTTGGACCTTTTCCAAATGTTGCAGTAATATCAGAAAAAAACATACGTTTTTACAGGGAGTGATACTCTGGCAGGAGGCAGTTACTTTGATATTTGAAAGCTTAAGTTTAGTCTTTGCTGTTATCTGATTTTTGAGGTCAACCAAGCAGCAGAGCCATTCTAGAAATTACTTGTAAAGAGTTTCAGTCATAAAGAGATGTTGGTATAAAGGTTACAGTACGTGGTTGTACTTCGCTTGTTTTTAGCTCACCTTTTTTTTTTTGTTGTTGTTGTCTTAATTCTCCCTGGCTTGAATCTTGCTAACTTCGGAGAAAAGCTGCAGGTCAGGTTCCAAATGTTGATTTACTGGTTTTTATTTTTTAATACCAATACTTGCTGAATCTGAGGAAGTTTAATGTGCTCGCAATATATGTACGGTTTGCAGCCAACCTCTGTAACACCTTGGCAGTGTTTACCTTTTGGTTCAGGCTTTCTGCTTGCACCATGCATGGCCTCAGGAGTTGCCAGGGGTGTGATCCTACCTGACAGCTGCCAGCCCAAGCAGAGCAGAGGTTAGGACCGAAGGGGAACCGCTCTGCTAGGCAGCTGACGCTCAGGGTTAGCATTTAGCACTAAGATTAATGCTGTATGGCTGGGAACACTTATTAGTGTCTTCTGTCATTTAAAAGGATCAGAACTTGTAATTAATGCTGGTTTTCCATGGCCTTTCCTAATGATGGGACTGCCTCCTGTTTAGAGCACAGCTCTTTTAGCAGCAGTATGAGAATGGGTGATCCTGACTGAGGCATGCCAGAGACTTCACTAAGCTCCAGGCCTCCCTATAGGTACCACTATAAAACTGCAGATCCCATGGGATTTGTTTAGCTGTTGGTCTCTCTCTCTGTAGAAGTAGAGAGAAATATTTCTAATACTCCTCTCCCCACTCCCCACTAGCAAATCAGTTGGGAACAGTTTGAAGTTTTTGGTATCCAAGTGTGTAGAAATGTGATGCAGTAACCTTCAGTAAATATTTCATTGCTAATGACAGCTGTGGTATTTGTTGTTTGTGGTACATCACTATCTCTTGCTCATTCTTTCATATTTTGTGTTTATTGATACATTTTGCACATACTTCCCTTGAAAAAAGTTAGAACTTCTTTGGATATGATGTAAGGATGTATACAGCATATGCTGATTTTTAATGGGCCTTTAGGATGTGTCATAGCTGCAATAGATTGTCGTTGCTGGACATGAAAAGAAAATAGGAACTACTTGAAAGAGTAGACCCATTTTGTGTGCTTTAATTCCTTAGAGGTGTGAGGCCTACTTACGTTCCTTTTCAAGTCAATAGCAAGGCTGTCATTCATTTGAGTGGGATTTGCAGTAAGCCCAAACTGAGCCTGTATTCATTAAAACATCAGCACATGTTGATTTACTGTGTGTTTGGGGATGGAGGGAATAGATTTAATAACTTGTTTTAGGATTTTGCCATCTGCTACAAGCAACACCGTGAACAGTCACAGAATTACCTTTAATAAAAATCTCATCAAAAGAATTGAAACAAGAGCAGATATTCCTCAAAAGAACTGGTAGGGAAAAACGGGGAAAAAGCTGATCTTAATTAAAGGAGAGTCAGCAGGAAGAACTGTTCCCACTGTGAGAGACGCTAGTTATTTTTATTACAGTGGATAATTTTATTTTTGAAGTAAATACATTGGTGGATGCTGACCTTAAGGGTAGGCAAGTAGGTGGGATTCTGTCAGATTCTCCCATCTAGAAGTAAAGGAGCATGGTTTTGGTTTTCAGGGTTTTCTGTTTTCTTCAGTGCTTCTCGTCTTTGAAAGCAGCCTTCTTCTGTTTGTGGGTATTTGGCTGCTAAGTGGTTACAACAGAGTAAAATAGAGTCTCAGGAGTCAAGAGGACTGGACACCATTGACTTCTTCAGATTCTCCTGAGCTTCTCCCTCCTTTTGAGGTAAAATTCAAGATTGGAGAATCATTTGAGCAGAACTCAAATGTTTATACCACCATGTCTTAGTCTATGCCACTTTCAGAGAAAAACCTTCTTTACCACACTAGATATCTTTGTGGGGTAGAGAATAGTGTTCACCTTATTGCATAATGTGCTTTCTAATAAGATGTGGTCTCCCAACTATGTTTCCCAAAAGGCTGTGCTTTACACAAGCAACAGTTCCATACTAAAAAGGATGTTGGCTGGCTTGTATTCTTGTGGTGATCAAAATAAAACTACGTGCTATGTAGTTTTCTTATCCCTCTTAAAAACAAATAGGTGAAATGCTCATTTACTCTCACAAGCAGAGAAAGGATACCAAGCGAGAAGGAAGCGCTTATTGTTCCAATGAGCAGTGGGCCTACCTGGGAGCACTTTGGTTTCAAATTCTGTAATGGCAGAGCTAATTAGACGAGCTTATGGCTGTGTTTAAACTGAAGGTACACATAGGCTGGAATTGTTTAATTTTGTACAGCAAGCTACAAAGGGACACTAGGAAAATACGTAGCAATTAAAACATCCATAAAAGCGAATTACAGTTTTAGTCACTTGCTGGTAAACACTTGCGTGTGTATAACTGGCTCCAAGCAGAAGTCCTGTTTGCCGAGCAGTCTGACTGATTCGGTGATGGGGCCGTGATGCAGATTTCATTTCAGAAGCTGACCTGATGCTGCCAGGCACTGAGTGTGTGGGTCTAAAGCCTTCAAACTAGGTGTTGGTGTCTCCTAGATACCGCTAGTTCAGCTGCTCTGAGAGTCAAGGCTGAGTTTACCTCATGTAATGTCCTGAGGCTTCCTTGTGGCTGAGCTACCGAAACCCTCTGTGCACGCTGGTGGCCTGCCGCAGCCCTGATGCTTTCAGTAAAGGCTTGCAGCTCAGGTGACCTCCAGGAACTGTAACTTTCATTAGTGTAATGTGAGCTTTTGAACCATAAATAATAATGATGGGTTTATAGGCAAGGATTGCTGGGAAATGAAACTTCTAGCACCTCTTGTCGATTTTGGGGTCTCTTCTCACATGCTTTTGAAGTCATTTTATGTTACTTGAATTTGGAAAAGGGTGCAAGTGCAACTAAGGACATTGCAATTGTATTGGAGGTGTTCTCCCTCGTTTTTCTTGAATGACCCGGTGCTATTACTCGCATTGTACATTTTACAGTGAGTCAGAGTAATGGATCAAAGGAAAACAACACTTCTGTCACGGGTGCTCAGCAAGCTTAAAATCAGGAGCGAAGCTAATTAGGCTTAGGAAAGAATATCAGTTTGTGAAATCAGAGTTGGGGTGGATTGTTACAGGGGCAGATTTTAATAGGGTAAGTGGAAAATGTTTAAAATACCAAGTGGAGTAATGGGCTGTAAACAAGTCAAAATCAGAAGAAATATGTGAACAGCTAGGAAGGAAGCGTGTGTCAGAAAGTCCACTAAAGTTGGTGTAGCCTACATTTTGCCAAAGATGGGGAGAAAAGAAGTAAAAGCAGCAGAGATGGAGGTTGTGTAGTCTGGGAATGAGGAGAGAAGAAGTTCAGACTGTTTCTGGGAGGAAGGTGTGGAGCTGCCTGGCACTGGTACCACTGGAGCGGTTCTTCAGCTGCTGCCTGGCAGCTCGGTCCCCACAGGCTCCTGTCACGGTTGTTGCCCAAATACAGGTGTAATTTGGGTCTCTGTATTTAGAATTTGTGATGGTGATAAAACATTTTTCTCTGTAGTAGGAGACTCTGGACTTTATTATATGAGAGCAGTCTTGCCCTCATTCTTATCTTCTTCGTCCCCCCACCCTTGGTAAATAATACATAGCTTGTTTGTTTTTTTTTTTTACTTGTGTCACCTGAGCTACTGCATCTTTGCCTCTGTCAGGTTCATCTGCTAAACATCTAGCTTACCCTTTAGATAAGATAGTGAAAATTAGATCAGTATTTGATGTAGCTGTTAACTTTACTGCACGTCTTGGTGGTTTGTTGTTTTTTCTTCAAGCCTTTTTCCAAAATAAATGAATATTAAGAGCTTGTACTTTTTTTCTCCTCTACCCTCTTGCTGTATCTGCCTGTTTCTGTCTGATGAATTTCAGCCAAATTTGAAAAATTTCAGACAGATCCCCAGAAACATAACAGTCTAGGTTAAGTTAACATCCAGATCAGTGCCCTGACTGAGGGAAAGGCCTTTGTTTCCACCCCACTAGAGACCCAAGTGACATTGTGCCTTCAGACAATTACCTGAGAAACCTGGGGGCATGTGGACAACAGTGAGCTTACTTCTGTTTTATTCCCATGTTGTGCCTTCTCCTGCCTTTTACTGTTAAGTTCTTCCCCTGCTCTTTTTGTATTCTGCTTCTGAAGGCTCCTGCCTTCTGCAGCAGGCTCTAGCACATAAACAGCTTTTCTGGTCTCAGGTTAGAGGCAAAGCACATGTAAATTAAGTTTTGCTGGCTCTCTTGTTCCACTGAAATGGATACTTACTTCCTAGAGAAGGTACACTCAGGATCAGTTTCTAAGAGCTCTGAAGGAGCAGTCTTCCTGCTTGTAGGATTATTTATGAAGACTCCAGTGCTGTCTCTGTAGGTGGCCTGACCATTACACCAGGATAAACTTCGGGTTCTGTGGGTTTCGAAAGCTGGAAACATCCTTCTTCAGAGCTGATTTTTCCTTAAGAACTATGCCAGAGGTCTGAGAAGCCTTCCTGCAAGCAGTCTTGAATTTATTTGAATAAACATTAGGAAGTAAAATATTTGCCCCAGGATATCTGTAGCTACTTCACCCTTCTCTTGGCTCTGACCTCCCAACCTCTTTCCTTGATTATTAAAAATAAATAAATAAATTGAAAAATAGTCTTCCTGTGCTTAATAGCAGCTCCTGTGCCGGTCACTGCCCACCCTTGCCTTGTAATCGCAGAAACCAGTTCCAGTAAATTCATTGCTGCCTCTCTGCTTTTGTCTGTGGGGCACATAAGGCTTTACCAGGTCAGATATTTGTTTGTTCACTCTTGAGAGCATCTAACAGTGTAACAGGTGTAATTAAAAAAAAATCATCCTTACACTGTTCATACCTAATCTCAGATCTGTACACAAGCTAATTTTTGCTGACAAATATGTATACACGTTTATACAGTCTAGAGTACCTCAATCCTTCCAAATTTTAAAAATCTGATTACGCGTTAAAGTGCATGCTTTATGCATGCAGCTGGTTTTGTGCTTTGGAAAACTATCCAGTCACTGCTGTTTCATTGCATGGAGCCCAGCTTGCCAGAGGAGTGTCTGAAGTGATGTGCTGATTGCTGTATTGACTTCTGGGAGAGCAGAAGAAGCTGACTGGAAAGTAGTTAGCCTTAGAAATAATTCAGGGGTGCCAAAATGTATCTCAAGAATCGTTTCCTTACGCTTTTCTTCCTGGGCTGCTTGCCACTTCAGTAGTGGAGGCTGAGCTTCAAAACCAAATGGCAGCACTCCTCCTGATTCTGATGGTATGCTGTTTTATAGTTGGGACCTTTCAGAACCGCAAATGTTCAGCAAGCTTTCTATGGGCATAAATCTGTACTCACATACCACAGGCACCAGACGCCTTGTCTCCCTCTTTCCTGGAAGATAAATGATTTTTTTTTTTGCAAAGTATCTGTCATACACTGATATATGGAAATCAGTACAGTTTGGCAATTCTAAGACATTCTGTAAGTGATTATTCTGAAATATGTATAGTTTTAAATCCTGCTTAAGGTTGCTGTGTAGCAGAGAATTTCATTTGTCTTTGTTAGGCTAAATTATTTGAGTTGGTTTGCAGTTCATGTGTGCATTAGTTTTTCTCAGTTTTTCTGTTGTGATCAGTTTGTTATTGTATATCAGAAATGTTAAAAACATTTCAGATGTATATTGTTTGAGATGCAAATTGAATTTATGTAATCCTACATCTCCGTATATAAAATCTTTGTCCTTTGGACTTAAGTAAGTGTAATTTTGCTTTTGGTATATGCAGTTATTTTATGTTTAGGCTTGCTAAACCATAACTATCTTAACCATTGCATCTTGTTTTCTCACAGATGTGCACTGGTAACTACACATTTGTTCCTTATATGATAACTCCACATAACAAGGTGTACTGCTGTGATAGTAGTTTTATGAAGGGACTAACAGAGCTGATGCAGCCCAGTTTTGAGTCGCTGCTTGGGCCTATATGCTTACCTTTGGTGGATCGATTCATTCAGCTCCTGAAGGTAGCACAGGCCAGTTCAAGGTAAGTTGTCTTTTTGTACTCCTTTGTAAAATTCATGTTTCTGCTGGCTGTATAAATGTCAGTCTCGCTCTTCAGGGTGATGAAATTTTTTTTTGAGACAAATTGATAACGAAAATTTAGTTTGACCAACTCTCCTCACACTGATACTGCTCTATTCATAAATGTTCCATAATAGTATTGTGGTAGAGTTGCAGGGCCAGAAAAGCAAATGCAAGGGATCTGTCCCAAATTGCTAATGTGATGTTGTTCCTCTCCAGCCAGTATTTCCGGGAATCCATTCTGAATGACATCAGGAAGGCTCGTACCCTCTACACAGGCAAAGAGCTTGCGGCAGAGCTGGCAAGGATTCGGCAGCGAGTGGATAATATTGAAGTTCTGTCTGCTGACATTGTAATAAACCTGCTGTTGTCCTATAGAGACATCCAGGTATGTATCCCATGCTCAAAGATCATCTAAAAATATATTAAATTTAATTATTAGTGGAATTTCTAGTGTATTTTGCACAGATTTGCTAAGAAACTCTGAGCAATAAAAGTAGCATGTTACAGTAGTAAACATTACTACAGTAGTAAACATTACTAAACATTACTACAGTAGTAAAAGTCCTTTACGGTATCTTCAGATTCTTTCCACTTTACTTTTAGTTACGTTGTTTTATAGCACGCCTTTATACTTCTATACGCTAGTGTGCCTTTACACTTCTGTACACATGTCAGCGTTACTATTTGATGAGCAGCATTTAGTGTCTCCTACTTAAAGGCTATGTTAGCATTCTGCTATTGATACGTATGTATTCTTACTGTGTATGTGCTTTGTCACCATGCTTATGATATTTCTCATGGCAACAGAACATGTTTATATACACTGCAGTTTCTCTGAGCGGAGCTAGTAATCACTCTACATTGTAATCCAATAGTTGCTTCTTAATCATCCTAAAGTGTTTTGTTTTTTTTTCTTTAACTGTGTCTCAAGCTTACTTTAAAGAGTTCTAGAACTCTTATGTGTTCAGCCCCTGAAGCAAAATTGAGTCATGAAATATATGTACTGAAATTTCCATAGATCTACATTTAAGTACAGGAGGCCAAATTGTGTTTCTATGCTAAATACTGTGTGTATTCTCATCTCTGAATGCCAAGCCATTTACAGGTTGAGACTGAGTATACTGAAATCCATATAACTTACAGCAAACTAAAAATTCATCATAGTATGAAATGCCAGGTCTGTAGCTCAACGAGGAGTTCATATAGGTATACTTTGGTACAGGCACTTAAAACTTCATTATTCCCTTCTTTTGGAAGGATTATGATTCCATTGTGAAACTGGTGAAAACCTTAGAAAAACTGCCTACTTTTGACTTGGCTTCCCACCACCACGTGAGATTTCATTATGCATTTGCACTGAACAGGTAAGACTCTACCCTTCCTTCTGCTGTTGACTAGTAAATCAGTACTCCAAACTTCGCATATAGTTGGTAATCCTGGTTAAAGGTCTCTGCTGGAATCCTTTTACACAGGTATAGGGTTTTCACTGAAGTGATTTTGGGGACTCTGAGCTTCGTGTTCAATCTGAGCTTTGTTTTCCTTTCATATTGTCAAATTACATTCCTCTTCCTTTACCGTCTGGTTTTTCTTTCCATAGGTCTGCATCAATATTTGAGGTTTCTGTTTTAGTACCTAAATCTGAGCAAACAAATACTACTAATGTTTTACCTCTGTCAAGTACACTTAACGTTGCTGTTTGAATGGCAGTGTTGCAGCATTTGTGCTGGCTTAGACAAGCTCTTATTTAAGTCTGAGTTCTTCTGTTGTCAAGAGTCAGGAGGAAAGCTTTCATCAAGTGTTAATCAAAGGATTTTACCGTAATAGACAATTTTTCATGTTCTCTGAAAACATGCACAAAATGTACCACATGCAGCAACAACCACTGCTTTCTTGGCTTAAATGGGAGCGGTGTCCTGACTTTTCTATATATTTTCATATTTTGAAAAATGAAATTCTAGAATGCTGGCAATCAGGCAAGGCATTAAGAAAGGAATTTTTCAGAGGAAATGAGAGATGTTCTGCTCTCTTAGTATTGACACAGTGAAGATTGTGCTGTTGATATTTAGAAGAGCAGACCCAGTCTCAGCAGGCATTGAAATTCTCAGATACAGAAACTGTCTCACAGATAAAATTTGTGAGAGAAGCAGAAAGAATATTGTAATTCAGGTTTGCCAAGGAGGCTGAAAACTGCATATCGTGTCAAAGTGATGTCAAAAATAACTCATAGGCAACTAGTTGAAAAGGTAAAGTCAGTTTTAAAACAGAAACAGGTTTCTAACATGTTTAGACCCCCAAGGTCACTGTTTTCTACAACAGTCACCTCTGAAAACAGGATTTGGCTAGTTGACTTGGGCACTAAAAATATTTTCTGTTGCAAAACTGCAGTATACTCTTTTCAGGCAGATCGTTACACTCCACTGGTTTTGTTGGGTCATCTTGCAGACCAGGAGGCATGTTTTTGAAGAGAAAACTGTAAGATGTAGCCTTTGAGGGTATCTGACATACAGAAGGTCTACATAGTATCTCCAAAGGAGTTCAGATCAGATTTCCCTGTCACCTTTTCAAATTGAATTTACAGTCTACAGTCAATGACAGCCATAAAAACATGTATGCCAAGAAGACATTATTTGGGGTAATTGTAACTTTCTCCATATCTGGAATACAGAGGATGTTTCCTGAACTAAAGCAGATCTGAAATACTCTGCATGTGTTAATATTTGCTGTGGAAGAAAATATTTATCTTGCTTCTAATCTAGGTCACTAGTACAGAAGGACAGAGCAGCTCAGTTAGGATTAGTCTGACCCGAATTAAGAAAGTATGTGAATGCACTGATGATGCTAGAGGAAGCAGAAAGAGAGGTAGGGACCTCTGTCTCTGGAGACCAGCAAAGTATAAGTGGCTCATAACACAAAACACTGCTGTGCCTTAATGTTCTTGTTGTCATTAAGTTCAGCTAGCTAGTGTTTTCATCTGGGTTAGTGCTAGTCAATACAAGATGTTGGAAGGATTATCCACCTGAAATTCCATTCTGACAATAGCCATTCTCTAATCAAAGTCAGCTGGCAAACATGAAGAAGCTGCAGTCTGCAGCTTTACTTGAGTGATCATAATGAGAAGATAAAACGAATCTAACCTTCCACAAATGGTCAAGTGATCATTTGGCTGGGAGTCCAGAATAGCATAGACTCGAAGAACTTGGTTATTTGCTTAGCTGAGAGCACTTGATTGCTCTGCCTGGGACTGGGAGCACTAGTGCATCTCAGACAAATGTACCAGTCTTGCTGTGCCACTCTGGAAGTACTTGAGGAGCCTACTGCAAGTCTGTAGTCTGAGTAGACTTCCCTCATTCCTTAGAACTCGACTAGTCTGAAGGTTGGGAAGGAAGGGTACTTGGTTTGATTTATTCTTATTAAGCTGACATCAATAGAGATTGGCCCAGCACGTGGATTTGCACTGTCTATTGTGTTTTGGTTTTGTTTTGTTTTTCCTCAGGAAAGGTGTTCATAATATCTGCTGAAGTGCTTTTGCTCTGTTTTCTTAATTATTTTTGTTGATACAAGTACTCGTTCTTCCTCTGTTACCTAGTTCAGCTTGACTTAAGCCTATTCTACCGCATCACTTCCTTCCAGAACTGCGTTCATGAGCTCATATTGCTTAGAGTACACGTGCTTTGGCCTCTCATTTGACATTATCTCTGCCTGTGCAGACATGCATTTGATATGTTCCTGCAAAGGGAAGAAAATTCCATTATTGAATCTCTGATCAAGCAGTATGTGCTTTAAGATAACTGTGACTTTTGATTTTAACAGACTTTTTAAAAGCCTTTTCTCTATCAGATGAGAATCTGTCAGTAGATCTAAAAACATGTGCTTATATTCCCTCAATTCAAATGATAGTTACTCAAATTCTGCATGCAACTTCTCCAAAATAAAATAAATTAAAAAAAAAAAAGCAAACAATAAACAAAAAACCCGTCCCCAAACCACAGAATAGTTTTTGCTGAGAAAGGAGTCATTTGCTTGTTCAGCACACAAATAGGTAAAAACAATTCTAAACTCTTGATACTGAATGATGTATGTATCCAAACTGAGTCACCAGGAAGTGTCTAATGCTTGCAGTTACGTGGTTTATTTGTATTAATTATTTTTGATAATACTACCTTATTGGCTTCACTTCTTAACCTTCTCTTATGGGGGAATTCAGTCTGTTTTGTACTTTTTTTTTCTTTGCTTCGCATTCAAAATATATATTTAAAAATCATAAACACAAGAAGGAATCTTTTGCCTTTAAAGTATGAATTACTGTGAAATAAGGTTTAGATATGAAACCTGGGTTTATATCTTTACATTTTGTAAGAAAGTATTACTTTCTAAGGATTGCTCTTGAGGCTTGCTTCTGCTTTGAGGCTGTTGAGGCTTACTCTTGCTTTGCTCTTAGCTGATACTTCATGCGGGAGTAAACGTGCTTGGGAGGCTTTTATGAAGTAGTTTTTTTTAAGTGTTCATGGTTTAAAATAGTGTTTATAAAATAGCCCATTGCATCTAGGAGCACATTTTACATGGGTAAAACATATAAACAAACAAATATTATCAAATTCTAAATATATAATTTAGTATATATTCAAATATGGCCATGAAAACATATTTCTTGATAACTTCATTGTTTTTTATTGAAATATTTATTTTTAATAGGCGAAATCTGCCTGGAGACAGACAGAAAGCTCTAGAAATTATGATTCCTTTGGTAGAACAGGAGGATCAAGTAGCTTCAGATATGTACTGCCTGGTTGGTCGAATTTACAAGGACATGTTTTTGGAATCTGGATTCATAGATCTAGAATGCAGAGACAAAGGGACGTTCTGGTGAGTACTGTTTTCCTGGTCTATGTCCCTTTCTTAAGGCATTCCTTAAACAAAAATGTATATTCCTTAAACAAGAATGTATTTTCTTGATTTCTCTCAAATATGAAGTCTCTTCTTTACTGTCTCTTCTTTACTTCTTTACTTTTGGATGCAATGATCTTGAGGTCTTTTCCAACCTAGAAATTCTGTGATTCTGTGTGATTCTGTATTATTCTTACAAAACTGGGCCAGACAGTAATCAGACTTGAATCAATTGGTGTATCCGCAATCTGATAGATATTTACCAGGTGAGCTTAAAGGTGCTGAGGTATAAATCTGCACTGATGCTTAGGATGTACCATTTTGTCCTTTTTGGCTTCTTTGCTCATGAGAAATATGACTGCTCCAAAATCATTCTGGGAAAAGCTTTATTACCCCATCACCACCATTTAATATTTTCAAGTCACAGTGGACTGTAGTACCACCAAGAGTCTAAGAAGCACACATTAGATTAGACATTCTTATAATTTTAGAGGCAGGTACCATGTTATTGCTTTTGAAATGCACAAAAAATGCTGACTTAATGTGGAATAAGTTTTCTCTCTCTCTCTCTTTTTTTTTTTCTTTTTTTTTTTTCTTTTTTTTTTTTTTAAGTATTCTTTCTCTCTTATTTTGTCCCTCAGGCTTTCAGTTCCCAAAAGACATGTTTGAAATGGCAGCACCGGATGCCATCTTAGACTTTTGTCAGGATGAGTTGCTTTTCTCCATTACAGTTGTGCATATCCTGCACATTAGATCCTAGTTCTGTCCTCATCAGCTGCCTATTGAAGTAAATGCTTAGAATTGAAAGCTTGCTTCTCTCTTCCTCATTTATCACTTTTCAGTAATCTTTAGATTAGAACTGTCTTCAGTAAAAGATAATATATAATTATTTACCATTTATGGTCTCAGAATGCAAGTACAATTCCTAACTGTTGGTCATGCTTTACAATTTTGTAAAGCTTACTGAACTTCTAAGTGATGTCAAAATAACAGGAAAGCAACATACTATTTCCCTCTTTCCCATTTCATAACTTCGAAGAAAAATTGTGTTTTCTCTAAGACAAAGCTCATAAGCAACTTTTGAGATACTGTTTAAAAAAAATATTTTGCTAAAGTCATGAATTAATGCAAAAAGAAAACTGTAGTAGCTGTGTATACAAATACTAGGCATTACCATGACCTAAATAGAATAAATAGATCTTAAATTTGCTGTTGTATATCTTGCTTTTTTCCTCATTCTTACTTTTCATTTATCCGTTTAAGAACAGACTGAGATTTTCAAACATAATTAAGAAAGATTATATGTTTAATAGGGGTAATTACTTACTAGGATATTTCACGTAGCCATTTTAACATGCTTTTAATAGATACACATATCAGTCATGATGCTCATCTATTTGATAAGGTGCAATGATTGCATTCAGGCATAAAAGCTTGTGAAAGGACAGGAGGCTGGCAGCTCCTGCGGTGGGGTGGGGATGCTGACAAGTCAGCTCCTAAAAATAATCCCTGAAGTCTCTGGCAAGTAAGACCCAATGCAGACTGCTCAGTGGGGCTGCTGCCATAGGGCTAGGTGGTGTCAGTTAGGCTGGAATTTGGCTCATCTGGTACAGGTTCCAGTCACTTGCTTTTAGCTTGTACCTTGTAGGATGTTGGTTTGAAATTTAGTGCCAGACATACAGCAGCTTTTGGTGTGGCTAAAGAGTTGAGCTGTAACCCAACTGATGGCTCCTGGGGGGGAGCAGAGCTACTACAGGTGCTACAGCAGGGGCAGGAGGAAGGAGCACACGGGAACAAAGCCTCCATGGTAGTGTTAGTTTATGTTGAGATAAGGGTCCTTATCTCTGTTTTAGACAAATGAGGATGCAGGAGAAGTATAGTGAATTGTATAAGAAAAGAATTTGGCAGCAGATCCAAAGCATTGGTTTTGCATCAGCCTGTGATGTGAAGGTACTTCAGCCTATTAAAAAAAAAAAAAAAAGGCAGTAAGTTTGCTTTTATGACAATTAAAAAGCAGAATAAAAGACATTTATATAAATATGAGACGAGAAATGAAAACTAATTATTAACTGTCACTTTCTTGTTGCTTACTGACAATGTAAATCAGACTCGCCAGTGCTGTCAAGTCTTTATTCAGAATTTCTTATTGCTACCTCTCTAATTTAGTGTCCACATTGCAACATTTTCCCAAATGTCAGCTTTCAATTTCTTGATGGCAATTTAATTGCATCAGCTAAGCCAACCTCTATAGGCAAATTTTTGAACCTGACTGCTTTTCCACAATGCTGCACAGGTGCTTCCAGTGATATTTAGAGTTTGACAAAGCACACCAATTGCACCTGCTGAATTTCAGTCAGTTCAGTGAACAGATATGATTTGAGTTATTTTGAAAGTGTGAACATTTTCATCTGTGCAAAATTATTACAGATTTTTTTATTTTTGTCTGTAAATTAGTGCTGTGCAAACTATGTGGATATAAGGCAGATTTGAGAATATCAGCACAGGATCACAACAAATGTAAAATCATGCTTTTGGTTATAAGATTTCAGGAGGCTTAAATAAGACTTCAGAGTTCTAAGATACCGGTATTTCTTGGTGCAAGTAGCATCTAGATAGCTAGGAAGATGAGTTTCATCTATGGGGAAGGGAGAAGCATCATGTCTATATTTGGTTCCTGATTGTTTTTTTCTTATGCATGTTGCAAAAATTATGTTAGAGGATGGTACTTGTCAGTCTAAGTATAAAGAAGCCAAGGACTGAGCATAATAAAGGAAATCAGTCTTATGATCCTATGAATTGGTTTCTTAGTCTGTGAGGGTCACAGCACATATTTTTTTGGGTGTATGGCTGTATTCATTGCCTGTATATGACATGGCATAAATAAAGGCATTCTTTTTGTGGGGCTGTTCCATCAATTGCGTCTGCGAGCAGTGACTATTTTGTATGCTTAAGGTCATCTCTTTTTCTTTTGCCTGTATGATTAACATTGTTTATAGCACAAATGTTCCCACTTGATGTGCGTTAGAGGTACAAAACTTCACAATTTAAAAACAAAAGAGGTATGTATCTGTCCTAGAACTAGAGAAATTTGTGTAGTCATGCGAGAAATCAGGCATTTTGTGGCAAAATGAATAGGCGGAAGCATGGAGTCTCCTGTATTGAAACAAACAGTACTTATTTTCAGGGTTTTTTTCTTCTTTTGTGTCAATTATTCTGCCAATCTTTCTTCTCTTTCCTGATACTGCATGACAATTACAACATGAAAGCTCACTAGGGGAGAAAAGGGAGTCCAGTTTCCAAAGCTGTCCTGTCTCCAAACCAATTATGTCAGCCAACTGGTCTACTCTGACTGTATTTAGAATCAATGAGGGTCTTTCTGCTTCGTTGGTGGCTTTTTATTGTTTTTTTGTTTTTTTTTTTTTTGTGATGGTATGTTCTTTTAGTGATCACAAATGTTTTGTATGTACTTTCTTACTCATTTTCTTGTAACTAACAGCAGAAGAGGAAAGGCAGATGATGAAAGAAAAGAAGTTATCTTCTCAGATCATTATGCCTTTTTTTAAAAGGAGTGCTAGACTCTTGTCTAATGATCAAGTTATTGGAGGTGGGCAGAGCTGTAGTATAGGAAGAGCATATATGTAGCAGATTGAAGAGGAACCTTTCTTGCAGTTTTGGAAAGCAGACCTTTAGAGCAGGGGAAAGAAAGATATATTTTTGGCCTATTAGGAACAAATATCATAATTTTGCTTTCATGTCAGAGTGTGGTCTGGAAGCCAAATCCTTAGGCTTTATGTATTTTTTTTTCTTTCCTTCTTTATGTATTAATCTTAAAACATGCTTCACTTTCATAATCTATTTGTTTGCCCGGGTTTTTCTTCTCCTTTTGAATGTAGTTATAAATTTCATTCCTTTTATTATAATGCAGTTGTGTTAACTGCATCTTTTGTGCTCCCTACCTCACGTATGTTAGCTTTGTTTGCCTTCTTACAGAGGTGCATGTATAAAAACCAAATTAGGCTCATATTCTATAGAACAAGTTTAAAACACTATAGATTTCCTCTAGGATTTATATTGCTAGCATGGGGATTAAGTCTGTTCTGTTTATGTGACACCCCTGGACTTCTCTTAAGACAAGACTTGAGCTAGATGAATACCACTGCCATTCCTTCACTCTCTTGCTCACCTCCTCTTGAGAAGAACCAAATCTAGTGTAGTCCATGCCTTATGTGAATAGACTTATGAGGACAATGAGGACAGGGGATACAGCTAGTAAAGAATAAAACTTGGAGTAGCTGAAATCCTGGCTGAATGCAAAGTGTGTTTTTGTGGTTTTACGCTTATGCATTTTGATATGCATGTATGTCACTGGAGCAGATCAGTCTAAAGTTTCAAGTTACTAAAAATCCATATATTTAAGAGCAAATTAAAGAGCCTATTAATAAATAAAACTGTGAAATGGGTCTATCACAAGTTGATAATATTCTCTTTTAAACTTAGTGGAAGAATTGCAAATCTAGTAGGAGACTATAAATTTACTGCGGTGGGTGGCTGTAGTCTGTACTTGTGTGAAAGGAAAGAAGTGTGAGGAACAAGCAACAATCTCCTCAATAATAGACAAAAATCATGTGTGGAAAACAGTAAAATATTTTTCCTTCCATGGATTTTTGCTGTGTAAACTGAAGATAAGTACTTAAAGTACCTAAAAGTATAATTATGTACCTATTAGATTGCATTATTTAGAAAGTAAACTTGCATGTTTGTTTTTTCTAGGTTCAAGAAGGCATTTGAGTCAGAGCCAACATTGCAGTCAGGAATCAATTATGCAGTTCTCCTCCTGGCAGCTGGACATTGCTTTGATACTTCCTTTGAGCTTCGGAAAGTTGGTAATTATAGCTTGCAAATTCACAGTGAAATTGCTTTCTGGTGAAAGTATAACACCACCCACTGTCACAAGGGGAAAAAAAAATCTAATGGTTGTGTATGAAAGCTTTGATATTGAGTATGTGAACGTCTAAATTAGTCTCTCGCACCACCATTAATTCCACCTGATTGATGGTGTGCACTGTCATGAAGACCCGGTTCCAGACTGAAAGTCTACAGGTTACCAGAGCTCAGTGAAAACTGACTGTCCTTCTTTTCAGTGCTGTCTTTTTTTGTTAGCCAGAAGGAACAGTTGAAGGGAAAATGCAGTCCTAGGTAGCAGTCTTCAAAATAAATAAATGAATGAATGAATAAATACAACAATAACAAAGAAAGCCACCTATGGAATGTTTGGAAATACAGATAAAGAGCCTATCCTTACAGTGGTGAAAACACACTTGACTTGATGTTGGGGTGGATTAAGAGGAGAAAGAATCATGTTTCTGCTCAGATGTTCTCTTGAGGTTTTCTGAACCTCTGTATTAAGGGGTCTGTCCTACTTGTGATTTTTGTTTGTGATTTTACTGTATTTGAGGAGAATGGAAAGTGTCAAGGAAGTCGTAAGAGAGAGCACTGAAAATTCTAATAGGTAGTAAAATATACTTTCTAACTGGCATTTTCCTCCATTAAATTATGTAATTCTTGACTTATTGCAAATTCTTTTTTTAATCCTTCTGTTTCCCAAGCAGAAGGAAGCAATGTTCTTCGTTCCACAGGATGTCTGTAATGAGCAACTGCACTTGTTTAGAAGTTCGGTGTGCAGTATATCTCTAGAAGTAAAGTTCTAGATAAAGAATTTTTTTGAGCATGGAGTTCAGAGATGGTTACTTCCATATAAATGATAGAAGTAGAATTTTATTTTTTTAAATGAAGCTACTTTAGATGTGATGGGCTGTGTAGAGTTGCCCCAAGCACCATATTTGCCCTTCTGTAAGTGGGTGAATTTTTTGGGGGCTTGGATAGAATGCTTTCGTCTCCTACACTGAAATTTGAATTCATGTCAGTGTAGGTGGTAAAATAATATATACATTTTGCTTTCTACATAATATTTGCAAATACTCGCTCAACTGGCTTGATTTTAAATTACAGATGGTGTAGTGCGTCTGGACTATATTTATAATGTGGTTTAATTTGAATCCTTCCCTTTTAAAGAAAATTCAGTTGCACACAGACTATGGAAAACTAGATTTGGACAAGCTGATTAGCCAGATTTCATAAGTACGTTATTTGTAGGGATCAGATGTTTGGTGTCATCTTGTGAGTTTATCCAGTGTTTGCCCTACTGTTCGTGTGGAGAATGGTACAGAAGTTAAGGCTCCTTATTATTTAAGGTTCCATCCATGACTGATGACTGAGATTTAGAGGAGAAATATCTGGTAGGTGTTTGGAAGTGTTTATGTGTTGTTGTTTTTTAATGAGATGTTGGTGTGCCAGTCTCTCATGTAAATACTTAGGTGGTGTCTGCTGAAAACCCTTAAAGCAGACAAATCCCTCCTGTGATCATAGAACCATATAAGAATAATAGATCATAGAATGGTTTGGGTTAGAAGGGACCTTAAAAATCATCTAATTCCACCCACCTGGGGCAGGGACACCTTCCACTAGGCCTTACCACCTTACTTCCACTTACTTCCACTAGGCCTTACACCTTACCACCCTCACAGTAAATAATGTCTTCCTAATATATAATCTAAACCTACCCTCTTGTAGTTTGAAGCTGTTACCCTTGTCCTATCACTACAATCCCTAGTAAAAGATTCCCTCTCCATCTTTCTTACAACACCCTCTTCAGGTGCTGTAAGGGATCTGCTAGTGTCTAATATTTATTATTTTGTTATAGGAAATATTGTCAAAATACTATAAGCTTCATCTAGCTGTGCTGAAAGAAAATTTCAAATACATCTATAATATAGACCCTGTGTATATCATTGGTCATTGAGTTCTTGGTGTTAAGACTGTGGTCCACGTTGATATAATGAGGTTTGTCAGTTGACTTGAGTTGTCTTTGCCTTGGACTAGTGTTAACGTTTTTAAACAAAAGTAAGCAAAACCAAAGGTTTTGTGCAATTTATTTTCTGTCCAAAGGATCTGTAATGCCTACATGTATGTTATTTTTCTGATGGTCACTTTCTTGTCTTGATCTGTGTGTGTAAGACCATTCGCTAGTAGCAGTTAGATCTTTGTGGCAGTGTTTTCAGCTTGGTGTCCACCTGTAGCATTATTATAGCACATAAAAGTTACAGGAAGGCTGTCTTCTGGAGGGAGATAAGGAGGTGGGTAAGAGCAAGCCAATTGAAGTTCAGTCCAGGTTCCAGTGGAAATTATATGGGTAGGTTGGGAAAGGCTAAGGAAAGATATTGCCCTTCACAGCACTTCAGAGGGTGTATGAGGCTGTAATTAGAAAATTCACATCTGGTTACAGTGCCAATAATTTAGTAAATCCAGTAAAACTAAGGATAACTCCAGTAACCAAGAGGCTTTTTATCCATTTGCATCAGATCAAAAAATTGCCTTCTAAAAGTTCCTTCCTATACTTGCCAGAATAATAATTCAAAATGCAATGATCAACTAAAGCATTAATATTGTATGTTAGTATATTTTCTGAACACTGCTGTTTTCTTAACCGTATAAAATTGCAGAAATTTGAGACAAAAACTTAAACACAGTGCTTCGCATTGGCAGTAATGATCTGTGCAGACTGTAACTTTGATACACAAAGGATCCAGCAATATGAATTGTTCTGTCAATATTTGAGCAAGAAAAGCAGTTTGTTTATGAAGCCTTCATAGTAATGTTTAACTGGTAGTATCTTGTTACCGTGTATTATTTTCTTTCCAGCTCTGGGTGTATTCATGGCATTAATGGCTTCTGTATTTTTGCTCATTTTTAAGGCAAAAAAGTATCTGCGATAAAACGTGCTGGAATTCAGCTGATGCTTTTTTGTTGGTGGTTTTGCTACTGTGAATGTGAAGTTTATCAAAAAAGGAGAGAATGTCTTGACTTTGCTTGGATGTTCTTACTCTCTCAAACTTTCAAAGACAAGATCAAAATAAGTCAGAGAAATTATAAGAGAAGGCCATAAACTTGGAATTCCATGTTTTCTCCTCAGGAATAAATAAACTTCTTTCCCTAAGAAGCAAACAAGTAATGCTTTTAATTACACTGAAGTATTACTTTGTTCTGTATGTTACTCAGGCATGACAACTTGTTAGCAAAGGAGCACAAAGGGAAATACAGGCATGAAATAGACTATAGACCTCTTGTATTCAAAGTGTAAAACTGTATCCGTTCATTGTCTGGGGTTGAGAACATAAACATACAAACAACAGCAGAAAACCAAATAGATTTTGTTGTCTGAAATCTAGTTAACGTAACAATATCTATTTTGGTGAGATTTATTGCTGCTTCTAGAATGAAATTTAGTCTGCTAGCTGCTTAAAGAAAGTTAAGGGGAAAAAATATAGATCAACAGTTGCATTGAAACTTGTTGAGAATACTCAACTCTGAATATCAAGGACAATGGCAGGTGATGTGGGAGGGAAACTGAGTTGAGTAGTGTGGGAAAAGTGAGTAAGTGGGCTACTGTGATGAAGAGGCTTGTCTAACAAGCTGGAAATTATTTTGTTTGCAGGGGATGGTGTAGCCTGTCTCATGTTGGCTATAAATATGCAGTAGCTAATGTGATCTAAAAATCATCCTGAAGACTACAGGGAAACTTGTAGCTTTCAGAAAACGTAGCAAGTCAAAGTAAGACCTGAGGCTCTCCATAATCTTGAGTTGCTGAGGGACTTATGAATATTAATAGATGTCTTTCATTGGGGTAGGACTTGCGGCAATTAAAAGAACATCACTGCTGGAAGAAGGCCAGTGGATCATCTGTTCCTTCTGCATGGGACCTTGTCTATAAAGGTAAGTTTGGGGCTTGGGGCTTGTAAGTCAAAAAAAAAAAAAAAAAATCACAAACAACAACAGCAGAAAAAAACGTAATAGGTGCCTTATTCAGCATCTGTTAAGTTTTTACAGCTATGTTGTGTAGCCTAAGGCCCCAATTTACCTTTACAGATGAGGTCCATGCAAGAACATAGGTAATCTGACTGTGGCCTTGTCCTGACAGTGATGTCTTAAATTTCCTTTCTTGAGATGCCTTTAGGAAGAGGGGGAGGGGAAATAAAAATCTTCTACCGCTTAGGGTGTTTGGAAGGCATATGATGTTAACTGGTAAGTATATTTTCCATCTTATTTCGTTTGAAATGGAGAGGCTGCAGTAACTTAAGCAATGAATAGATTTCATTAGATTTCAAATAGATTTCAAATCATGGAAATGGTTTGTACAAAGTACATTAATACATTCCTGTGACCTATTATTTTTTTTACTACAGGGGTAAAGATCAGCAGCCTGCTTGGTAAAAAGGGGAGCCTGGAGAAACTGCAGAGCTATTGGGAAGTAGGATCTTTCTTGGGGGCCAGTATGTTGGCTAATGACCACATAAGAGTGATCCAGGCTTCAGAAAAGCTGTTTAAGCTAAAGGCACCAGCATGGTAAGGTGATAAGTAAGATCATGTACATTGCTGTATTTTAAAACATTGGACTCCTTCAGCTATCACAGTCAGCATTGTATTTACCTGACAGATTTTGTTAGTCTGTGTGGAGTTTCTTTGCACTTTACATAGATGGGGAACTCTTCCTCTTTTCCCTTCACTCATGGATAGATATGATATGGCTCTATTTTGGTGGCCGAGAAGGACAGATTCACCATTGGCCTGGTGGTAGGGGTTTGTGGGTTTGGTCATAATTATCTGAATATTTCTGGGAGTGCAGACAGCTTGGCTAAAGTGGAATGGATGTACCTTGGAATACTTTGATGGTTACTGCAGATATCAGCTACTTTAAGAACTTGAATACGAGTGAGCTATCTGGTGCAAGTTGATCTGATTATAATTGAGAAGAATGAAGATTAAAGTGCAACTATAGGAAAGGTTATTTGCAAATAATGGAAAGGTTATATATCTAGAGGTTAAACAACAACCCTGTAGACTTAATTTCTGTTATGCAGAGGCCAAAAGATGTGTTCTAACTGCAGTGCAGGCTCCTGACACCTGTTCTGCTTTGGATGTGAGCAGCAAGTAGGGACCAGATGCTTACTCAAAGACTTCAGGCCTGTTAGCTGGGCAGAACCAAGATTTCTTTCTGACTCAAGTTGTCACTGTACCAATCAAGGTTTCGTGTATTGCAGCTTTATGTGTTTTTGCCCTTTATACAAAGGTAGGAAAGTCTGTCTCCAGAAGCTGATCAGAGGGGAATCTATTTATGCTAAGACATGGAAATCCTGAACTTACTGATATAACATAAGAAACAGTTGAAATGGAGAACTCTGACTTTTCTGACCAAATACGTTGTTATAAACTGTTCAGAGCATGCTTATATGCAACACTTCCCATTTTTACTATGTGCATGTTGTACTGAGGAGCTGGATAGCACTCTAGGAATCTCCTGGTAGAGTTTTCTGGAGTTTATGAATGCCTGTTTGTCAGGATTTTATGTACCCAGTGCCTTTGGGATTTAAGCCTGTGGATTAAACTCTGAAAAAAACAGCATGCTCATTTGTGCTTCAGAAAATTTCTCCTGTGAGCAATTCTTTCTCAGTCTGTTGCCTGCTGTTCAGTAGAGTGCCCCAGTGCAAAGGGAAGTAAATACAGTACCTTATGCAAGATATCCACACAATCTAAGAGGGAGAATTGGATAACGTATAGGTATGGAACTGCTCCCAAGAGGCCCTCTGAATATGCATTATATCTCTTTGTATATAGCTTGTAAATAAGCTTTCCATGAATAGTCTAACAGCAATAAGGTGATAGCTATGATAAATCCTCGTTAGGCATATATATCTCATTTCAGTTGTTTTCATTAAAAAAAAATTGCCCGAGGCTGTTTGCAACGTTTTTCAAAAATGCCAGAAGAAAACAACATGATGAGGAGCCCCACAAACTAACCCTGTGAAGGAGAATATTGGAGAGAGGGATGAGCTGCACTCGAGAGACATTCAGCGCTGCTGTTGTCCTTTCCCCAGTAATTCCAAAAAGGCTGCTTAGCATAATTGTTGTTGTCTTCATAGGGTAATCAATTCCAGAAGTGCCGTGCCTCAAAAATCTGAGTTAGGCAACTGCCAGCGCAGATGCTATACAGAAAACAGAATAGTATAGAAAGTTGAACTAGTGCACTATTTTTTTGAGCTATCATTTGAGGTTGGTTCACTATCTTTATATACTATTTACATAGTATTATATTATATTTTATATACTTTTATATACTATACTATAATTTGAGGTTGATTTACTATAGCAACAAGTTGGACACGGGAACAGTTTGGTCCATAGGCAGAGGATTTAGCTATTTCAGGAAGCTTTTATGGTTTAGGATAGGAGGCAGTATAAACAACCAGGAATACATGCAGGAAGCTTTGTCCCAGAACTCATCTGTATTTCAGATTAATAATGGAGCTGCTGTGTTTCCAGCTCTAAATGAGGAACTGCTACTATTGAAAGCAGTCCTAGAGAACCGAAATTGTACTGACTGCCTTGGTGTTGCAGTGGTGGGTGCTTCAGTTATAACTAAGGGTAGACATTACTATTTACAAACCGTATTTTATTTATTGTGTATGCTTGAATGATCACAGGTACCTGAAGTCTATCGTAGAGACTATTTTGATATATCAGCATTTTAAGAAACTGAATCCTGAGCAACATACGGCCAAACAGGAACTCGTGGACTTCTGGATGGACTTCCTTGTAGAAGCCACAAAGACAGATGTGACTGTAGTTAGATTTCCAGTAAGTGTGGTTTTTGTTTGTTTTTAATTGTGACACGAAGGAAATGAATACAAAACACTGCTTGTTTGCAGGTTCCCAGACAATAAACTGCTTGTCCAGAAGAAATGCATTTGGCCTGCATATTAGACTGTCTTAATTGATTTCACATGGCTACAATGGGATTGCACAGTGTGTTCCAATAAAGTACTGAGAGTCAAAATATTTAGTGTTTGCTACCAATGGTATGCTTCTAAAACAAAACTTTGTAACATATTCCAGGTGATACTATATTGAGGTACATTTTGAAGAAAAGGCATTTAATTCCAGTCTCTCTCTGACTCAACAGGCTTTGCATAGCCTGTTGCCAACCAAGTGTGTGCTGTTAGAGCTTAAAAATCTATTAGAGGTAAAAATCAGACCAAACAGACAAATCTTTTTTTCAGCTACCAAACAACGTATTTCAATAATGCTACACTACAACTTGTGTATATTTCTGATTTCTTCCACAAATACTCTGCTGAAATATTGTTATTAGATACCTTAGTGTTATACAATGTGCTGTAAAAAGTTCTTTGCCTCTATATGTTAATGATCTACAATGAGAAAATAATATCTTGGATATTCCTTTTAACTAACCATTGGCAAATACAGCTTTTTGTTTCAAAAAGTTGCTATTACCCACCAAGATACTTGAAGTAGTACATACTTGTTTTGCACAGTTCTTCTGGCTTCAGGTTGTAAATGGGATGATAAGTGATAAGGAAGAACATAGTGTTGAACAGCAATGGACTGAGACAGTGAAATGAAAGCAACATGGAACTCTCTAGGGAGTCTGCTTCTCTGAGGGGAAAGAACCTAAAGTTTTGCAGAGAAACAAAATATTCTGAATCCTCTCTTTTTAAAAAGAACACAGCCCAGTCTTATGATTTTGATGACAAAATGTCACAACTAGATACTTAAAATAAAAATAGCCTCTGACTTATAGAACTGTCCAAGACAAATAATTTCTTTTCTTATCAAAAGACAAAATACTCATAGTAATAGCAAGAGCCGAAAGACACACTCAATGAATATAGAGCTTGATTGTATTTGAAAACCTGCACAGGAAACTGTTCTGGTGTTGCTGACAGACATATGTCATCTCTTGTAATAAATAAATAAAAATATTCATGCCTATTCAAAAGCAAAACCATATCATGCAACAAGTCAGCAAAACGAAACATAGTAACTTCTTTACGCTTACAAATAACTATGTTTGCAAAAATAAAAT
Source organism: Aythya marila (assembly GCF_965140915.1). NCBI lineage: Eukaryota > Metazoa > Chordata > Aves > Anseriformes > Anatidae > Aythya > Aythya marila. The sequence goes on along the minus strand of NC_139044.1, from coordinate 83,913,469 downwards.
AATCTTTTAGAAAGTCTCAGAGCTTAAACTCAAGGATTTGGGGCATTGGTAGTCACTTAGCTGGCAGTTGGTCTCCTAGCTGGTAGCATTGGTGTTGTAATTCTCTTTGCAGCAATTAGAGGAAGAAGTGATGTGGCTTGTACAGCAAGTAGGCTGTAGCCTACTGACCCCCCCTTCATGATACGGTCTAAACCAGATTTTAAAAACTCTGTCTCGAGATGCAGATAGATACATTTGAAATTCCACTGGATATCCATTTACAGAATTAAATGCCTCAGTGCCTTTCAAAATTTGGCCTTGTGCTTCTTTCAATTTGTCCATGTGCTCATTGACTCTCTAGGAGCTGCTGGGACTTAGATATGACTGATGGCTCTTTCCAATCATTCATTACTTTCTAAAGCAATTCTCTGAACTCCCAAGATCAGTTTGGTGGAAGATAGAGTAGCTTCTTGAACTAATATAATTAATATAACTTCTCATTATTCAGAATGAGAATACCTTCCACACAGGCACTATAGATGTGTCATTTTAGACATCAGATTTTTACCTCTGAAAATCTGAAATAAATACATAAACAGTTTTAATAAGAAACCATGCTTCTTCAAATAGCTGAGCTTTGCTGACATTTTCCTTTAAAGGGCATAGATCTGAAAGCAATTCTGGCAGATCATTATTGAAGTAGCAGATTGGATTCATTTACCAAGTGGCTATGCTAGACTCAATCTTGATGCATTGTATCCCATCTCTTTTACATTATGTTTCTAGTTTTAGTTTTATTCTAGGAGGTTTTCTATAATCTTTTGCTGTCAGCCTCTTGCAGTGATGCTCGTTGCTTATGAGAAAATCATTTAATCTTGCTACCGTGATTCACAGTGGTCTAAATCAAAAGCAGTTCATTCTGACTGTAGGCTAATGTGTGTTTTCCAATTTACCCAAATGTGCTTCTACCAAAGATAATTAATGTACAGCCTGAATCTTGTCTACATGGGAGATACGTTCTCGAATGGCATTGCAATGGAAGGACTTGTAACAGAAGCTTTTCCAAATCTGATGGCTGTCAGAGAACTCATTTGGAAAATTACACGTCACTCATAGCATGTATCTTAATTAAAAAATTGGCATTTTTATCTTAATTTAGTGTGAGCCATAATAAACTAGCCCAGTACCTAAAACTCATTCATCTTGTTTCCCCTGTTTTTCTTGCTCTAGTATGACTACAAAAATAGTTTTAAAGGACTTTAATACTTCTCAAATTTTACATGTTTGATACTAACTCTTGCATTTTATTTTTTACAAGGTTTTAATATTGGAACCAACAAAAATCTATCAACCCTCATATCTCTCCATCAATAGTGAAGCTGAGGAGAAGACAGTGTCTATCTGGCATGTGCTGCCTGATGACAAGGTACCATGATGTTGTCTGCAGTTGTAACTTTTTTCCACAATTTAAAAGTATGCATGGAATATAAGGCATATAACGCAAAAAATTGTATATGTTAACTTCTGTAAAGGAGAGGGTGACTTAGCAACATAGATGAAAATAATGTGCACATACATTGACAGGTGTTTTTTCTTTTAAGTTTGTGCTGTTGCTTACTGGATCTTTGGTCTCCAGATCTTCAGTCTCCACTATCTTTAAAACTAACTTGCATCTTTCAGATTATCTATAACCAGTGTATAATATCAACAGATCTGATACTTAAAACTTCATAAATAACTTGCAATATACCGTCATTATGCAGATGAATCCATTGATGATAACTTCTTTCTCCAAGAGATAGTGCTTCTCCTTATTGGCTCCCTCTGTGCTGGACCTCATTCTCACCAAAGTTCAACAAGGCCAAGTGCAAGGTCCTGCATCTGGGACAGGACAGTCCCAAGCACAAATGCAGGCAGGGCAGAGAATGAATTGAAAGAAGCTCTGATGAGAAAGACGTGGAGGTGTTGGTTGATGCGGTGCTCAATGTGAGCTGGTAATGTGCACTTGTAGCCAGAAAGCCAACCGTATCCTGGGCTACATCAAAAGCAGCATGGCCAGCAGAGTGAGGGAGATGATTCTTCCCCTTTACTCTGCTCTTGTGAGTCCCCACCTGGAGCAATGTGTTCTGCTCTGGGGCCCCCAGCACAAGATACAGCACGATATGTACTTATATACCTTATACACGTTTTGTATAATGAACTTCCCTTCAAAAAAAGTATTGCTTTTCAGCTGTGGTGAATATTCCTTTAATGTGAACATAATAAAGGCTCATGTCTTAAAACAGCAGGGGAATCAATCAAGATGCAAAGAAATATTTGGCAAAAGGATAGATAGACATTCAGAAAGTATAGAAATTGGAAATTCAGGGAATTCCTTAAGTCAAGGTGTGAGATAGCCAGATATATTTAGAAAGCAGTTTAGAAACTCTGGAGATGTAAAGAGAGAGGAAGCAGTGAATGGTTATTACCTTCTGGGTTGCTTAGGAAGCAAAATCTTGGTAAGAGTGAAGATGGGGAGGACATCTTAGAACGCCAGAGAAAGAAGGGATCATGGAAACATGGAAGGGTTACATGAATAACGAATCAAGGCTGAGTCAGCTGGAGTCAGAACACGAGATATAAGTGCTTCCTAAGAAATAGCACTGGTCATTCTTCGGTGGCAGCATTTTGATTGCTTGCAAGGTAGGACAGTGAAGACCTACTTTCCAGGTAGTCAATACTTCATTTTTTGTACTTGTTGCCATTAAAGGAGAAATGTTTTTGTATGCAGACTACACGATACAGTACTGCTTAGAATTTTTGTTGCAAGTTTGAGGAGAACGTAAATGAACAGAGCCTGAAATAACACATTAGAGCACAAACTGAAATATTTGCATAGACCAATGAGTTTCTATTTGTGTTTTATTCTGACTTATGTTATTTTCAGGTAGGTTCAGCCTATGAGAATAACATTAAAAAATATATTTATGTTGTTCCCAGACAAAAGCAAAGCTTACCACATAACAAATTACGATTTCAGTATGACAGGGTAAACCTTCCTATTGTAAAGTATCTGTTCTGAAAGTGTTTCTGTACTTAGAATTTAGTCTATTTAGAAACCACTTGTACTTGTATGTGTTTTGTGTTTGTACGTCTGGGATTTTTTTTGGCGTGTAGTTCATTTCCAAATGTTACGTTCTGTTAAGCGGCTTGTCTATAGTATAAGAAGGAACATAGGACCAGAAAGAATGTTTTGGGCTATTGAGTCCTGTTGATCTCTGCAGAAACCCCTGCTGTATAAAGTTTCATATAAAGTGATAAAGCTCCATCTGAATACTGGTGTAGGTTTCACAAATGACTCTCTGTATTGGCAAGCGGTTTGAGAATGTCACTGCACCTGTAAAAGAGCCTAGAGGTGGACTAGTACTGCTGAAGTAGCAGAGTGCTGGTTTAGGTCTTCTAGTGTTCAGTCGGAAGTTGTTTGTAGCTGTTCCATACTAATTTGTTCTGTTGTTTACACTGTTTGTTAAATGGTTCTTCTCTGTTTACCTTACAGTATTTTTGAGGACAATCCTGGTAGCTTTTAGAGTTTAATTTAGGTAAAACAAGTAGGCTTGCTATACTGGCTGCACCTGTTATATCACTGCTTATATTCTAATTTGAGTTAACCTTACTTGAGCAAGTGCACCCATATTCCTAAAAAGGTATTTCATGGCATGTAAATGTTCCTTTTAGCTACAGGTACGTTTTGCTTAATATTTCACAGAATCACAGAATTTCTAGGTTGGAAGAGACCTCAAGATCATCGAGTCCAACCTCTGACCTAACGCTAACAGTCCCCACTAAACCATATCCCTAAGCTCTACATCTAAACGTCTTTTGAAGACTTCCAGGGATGGTGACTCCACCACTTCCCTGGGCAGCCTGTTCCAATGCCTCACAACCCTTTCAGTGAAGAAGTTCTTCCTAAAATCTAACCTAAACCTCCCCTGGCGCAACTTAAGCCCATTCCCCCTTGTCCTGTCACCAGGCACGTGGGAGAACAGACCAACCCCCACCTCGCAATATTTTCAGCAGTGGTCCTGATTTGGACAGTACATCTGTATTTTCTGTGCACTAGTGTTCACCTACCTTTGCTGCCCTACTTATATGATAGCATTAGATGAGGTCAGTTTTTGATGCACTTGCTAGTACTTTTTCTCTGGCCAGAATCCTTACTGTAGTGAGTTTCTACAGTAGCTTGGGGTCTGATTGATAGAGAGTGCAGGCATCCCTGCCCTACAAACAATAATATTTATCAAAAGAATGTACTGGCCAATTTGGTAGTTGCAACAGCTACAAACTTTCTACAGCTGAATTTGTAAGTTTGCCCAAGTCCTTTGAATCCACTGGAAACTTTACAGGGAGAAAAGGGACTAGAAGAATTTGGAGATACGGGATTCCTTGTCAGATGAATATAACCAGTCTAATACTGTCTTTAGGAAGAGATTTTGTAGAGGAAATCTGTGATCTTTCAGCCCGCTGCACTGAAGAATGCTCTTACTTTGATCCTTATTAGGCTGATGATAGGCTTTGTAGGGACTGGTTAACAAATAAAGACCAGCTATCATGGCTACAAGGACAGGTGAAACATCTAGGTTTGGAAACTGCTTCAGCTATACAATTTTATTCCACATAGCATAGGTCTGTTAGAGGTTTAGCACCTTGTGCTTCTGGTTTCAGATCACAAAACTAACAGATCTACTTGATTTCCAAAATGCGGTCATTGCTTTAAGAATAAGGATTGTGAGTTATTAAGCTTATGAGCTTCCCTTCATGCACGAGAAATTTAAATTCTGCTTCAAATTCAAAGTGGAACTCAGCAGAGCTTGTAGCTGGCAATTTCCTAATGAATAGGAGAATGACAGTCAATAGCGGGATAAATAACATGGCCTTTTCCTCTTCTGTGGCTTTTTTTTAGCAGCGTATCTTGTCGTTTATGCCCTTAATAATACCAGGTTTTACGTAGACAAACGAATATAAAAATCAGATGGCATTGTGTTTTGTAGAATTCATGATACCTTTGCCCTCGGTACCCTAATTTTAGCAGTCCTTTCCACATGGGGCTAGAGGAATGCAGCAGTGCTGTTTGCAAGTTTGAAGTAGAACAGCCTGTCTCTGTTTCGTGTTGGCTTCTGAAACCATTTTAAGTTTTGTTTTGGGTGGTTGGTGGTTTTTTGCCTAACTGAAGAACAGATGCTGGATTTGGATAGCATGCCTGATATGTTTACTCCAATGTATTCAAAACTTGGCAAGATCTTGAGGGACATAACTTTCATATTATTTCATTGCCTGAGAACATCGTGCGGTTAATGAAAGATGTATGAATCTGTGAGAGTTTAGTTGCATGTGGATGACATGTAAAGCCCACAATACTTATGCTTCTTGAAAATTTCTGCCTGTCAGGATGCTTGCTTTAGATTTAGACTTCAGATTATTCCCAGTACTGGGAATTGGACAAGTACCAATTGCTAAGCTCTGAAGAGAGTTTTCAAGCACGGAAAACTGGAAAGTGGTGGAGTTTGTATAGGGAGTGAGGAGTAAAAGACGAGTGCAGATAACACCCTCTGCTAATAAGGAGGGTGTAGTAGGTGATCTTTCTTCATGAAAGAGAACCAGTCAACTTGATGAGTACCAACGCTTCATACTAGCATCAGTTGGTACTTCAAGATGCAGTCCCACTTCTTCATCTCAGGTTGTTTTCCTGTCCCTCTGCCCCACTGGAAACTCTTGCCCCCATTTAAAATTTAAGAGATTCTGTAGTTACTGCATAATACTTTACAATTACAACAACGTGAAGTTTGTACTTCAATAAAAATGTTTGCATGTATTCTCAGTATGTTGTGTTAAGCATTTTATAGTAGCCTCATAACCTTTAATGCAATTTGAGCAGAACGAAAAGAATTACAGAGGAGAAAACTGATCTAGCAAGCCTTACAGAAAACTGCTATAGCTGAGAGAATGACTTTGTCTATTATTTGTTGCACATCGTGCAGCTATTTTGGCCGTGTATCTGTTCTGACTCTTGTGTATGTCAATATTCATGAAATGTTTTATATGCTAGACATCTTTATGTTGTCATTTTGGATACATTTGATTGTTTGGATACATTTGACACTCTGCCCTTATGCTATAAACTACCTCTCAGCAAGATCTGTCTCCATGCCTTCTGATTGCACAGGTGACTAAAACACAGAATGAAGCTTAACTGTAGAGAGTATTTCCTTCAAATACGTCGCTTATTGTGGTGGGATCCCAAGGTTGCCAGGACTTAGAGCTGGTGCAGTTCCACGTTTCCCTGAAAGGCAAATGTTTCCATCAGAAGATACAAAAGGCTTCAGATTCCTGAAGTAACTTTTATTAAAACTTAAGCGCAGATTGATACAACTGAAGAGTGAACTTGGTTCTGCTCAGTGTGACAGATTTAAACGTAAAAGATAGGAAAATAAATGAGGCCTGCCCCTTTGTATTTTTGTAGGGTGGCTTCTTTCTTCCAGCCTAGTTTACTACTCCAGCAGCTCATAGGAGTTTTGGTATGTTCTTACTGCTCCCTTCTGGATTCCTAGGGAAGTAGTCTGCTTTCTGTTTCTTTGGACAGTTGGCCTTTGGATTTGCTCCTTCCCTGAGCAATTTCATCTCCTTTTCAAGTATTTTCCATTTCACTCTCCAGCATCAGACTCCCTGCTCGTAGTGTTCTCAGCTGATTCTTCCCACACACTCAGGACGCTGAGCATGTAGAGCAGGCTGTTACTCTCAGAGATGGTTTTTCTTCCCTCTTTTAGAAGGTTGCAAGTAAAACTGAACTGAGAAGGGCTGCCCATATAGCTTGTCCTAGGTGCTGATCTGCTGCTTCACTTACTTTCTAAAATAATATATACTCTGTTTGCAAAGCAAACAGTGAAGAGACAAATCAACCAAACCTATGTAGAACTTTTATTGTTTTTTTACGTAGGAAATGCCCTGAAGAATAACTGTTAAAAGGTAATATAGGCTGTTGTAATCCAAATGTTTCTCTTTTGGTCTCTTGAGTTCCAGGCTAGAAGATATGTCTACTGGCTCTTGATTTTCCAAAAGGAAGGGGTTTTTATTTATTTAACTTTTTTTCCTCTCTTGTGTTACAGAAGGGTATTCATGAGTGGAACTTCAGTGCTGCTTCTATCAGGGGAGTAAGGTAAGTTATTTCCCTTTCATTTTTTGAAATGAAAAGAGTAATTGAATGAATATCATATTAAGCTAGTGCTGTGGACCTTGGTGGAGTAATGGACGCAAAATTGGAGCTGAATGTTGCAAGTACTTCCACAGATGCCCTGCTGTTAGTGAAGCCCCAGGAATCTTAGTCTGGATTCAGGAGTGACCACCTTCAGGGTTCATTATGTACAAAAATAGGAAACAATATTTGTTAAACTTAAGAACTAATATTTTTGTAAGGTTCATAATTTATGCTAATTAAGGTTGAATTATAGTAACTGCTAACATTTCATGTCACCTTCACTGAGTTGTATCGCATCCAAAAGCTGTGGTTGTGCACTGAGATTCTGACATACTGGGAAAGTGATAAACACAAGGAAGGTAGTCCTTGTCACAGATGCTTGTTGAACACAATATGTACGCCAGGAAGTAGCGTGGATGCAGAAACAAGGAGGATATGAGGAACTGACTAGGGAAGATGGGGAGGTGGGTTAATGTGTCTTGAAGTGTCCTAATTGCTTATCTCTTGAGTCTTGGTGTACGGGTTTTCTGTGCTTGCTTTTGGTATGGTACCAAAACTCTTTCAGAGAGTAGGGAGGGGAGATTGCCAATGCAGTGATGATAATGATAAAAGTGGCAGAGTAGTGGACAGATCATGAAGTAAAAGCTCAAAGATTGGTTCAGAGACTGAAAAAGCAAATCAATAGGAAAGGTAAATAAATAACCTCCCAAAGATTGATGTGGAGTAGGTTAACATGAACTAAGAAGCCATGGGATCAAGACTGATACGTGCAAGACTGGATTAGAGGAGTACAATGTTACACGTTGAAAGCCTTCTAGGTTTTCTTTGATCTGTGAGATACAAACAAAGGAGGAAATTTTGCCATCTTTGGCAAACTTTGCTTGGCTTCAGGGGAGTATTTTCTGCTAGGAAGAACTATTTGTTGCAGGTTTTTCTTAGCAGGGAAGTTTGTGTTGTATTGTGAACCAGTGGGTCTGCACTGCTAGCCCAGCTTAAATGTAGTGTACGTTTTTGTTTGAGAGGGTCCAGCCTTGCAATTTGTGCCTGCTGATACTACGAAAGTAGTGTTCTACCATTGTTGTGCTCCCTTTAGATCAGATCTTCTTAGTCTCATTTGTTTTTGTAGGATTTATCTGTACTTTGGCATCCTGTGACTTTCCACTTGGTGTTTGTATTTAGTGTAATTTAAAAAAGAGTCCAGAAGTCTAACTTTTTTTTAAATAGCCATTGCTCTGTTCTAATAATATCTGTTCCATACACACAAAGCTGTTGCTATGTCTGCAGTACATTTTTTGCACAGATGGATGATTATTTTTCCTTCCAACAACTAACTTAAAAACAAAACACCGTCAATAGACGTAGAAGTTCAATCCCGTGGGATATAGCTTATTTTTAGCAAAAATTGCAACGATACATTTAGTTTGGTGTGGTTTGGGTTTTGGTTACGGTATGTTTTGCTGTGCTTCTTTAAAAAAAAAAAAAAAAAAAAAAAAAAACACTTTTTTGGCATTATTAAGCTATAGTGTGGTTAGTACTTTTTTAGTATACTCATTTGTTATTTAAACCTGTCAATAGTCAATTATTTGTCAATCGAAATTCCAATCTGTTCATCTGGACAGATGTTCAAAACCCCTTGGAAAACTTTAAAATGAGCCAGTGTCAAGAGCCACTGAGTTTTTAGAAAACTTAGTGGCTGCCTCTGTGAAGAGCTGAAGGGGGAAATCTTTGTCTTACACAATTATAAAACTGAATAAGTCTAGTTTTCAAACATGCAAGTTTCTAATTTTTCCTTTTTCAGTGTTGTTTTTTCTTTTTCATTTTTTTTCCTGGCTTTATGAAGATAAATATTCTTCGGGGTGGGACATCCTTCAGAACCAGGCCTGTTTCTAATTTATTTTTGTATCTGAACTATTTTTGGCTCCTCTGAAACTTCTAGACTTAAAGCTGTCTAGGAAGGGAAAGTTCCCAGCCTTCTTAAAGATTCTCTGCCTCTCTAGACTAGTAAGAGCCAGGTTTAGAGGTGCAGCTTTAACATACAAGGGAGGTCTTTGTACATGATCTTGGAGGCTTTTTCTGCAAAGGCCTCCATAAACATTTACTGCATTACGTGAGGAGTCTCTTGGCAGCAGGGCTGAAGAGACATCTAGCCCTGAAATGAGTAATGTTTTTGATAAATACTTCAAGCAAATGTTTGAGGGGGGGACAATTATTCTGTGTGGTCCTTATCAGCCAGTGTAATCAGCGTCTTATTTTATGAGTAAGAGTTCAACTCTAAGGAGTTGCACAGGAACCTGAAAATGTGTATAGAGCTCCCTGAACACACTGCTGAATCACACTCTATATGCAGGAAATCATAGTAATTGGGCTTAACTTAAAAAAAAACAAAAAAAAAACAAAAAAAAAAAACAACACTCAGTGATTAGTAGTTTGTGCACTAACGTAAATATCTCGGCTTTCATCATATGCCTTCTTGACCTCTCAAATGCAAATGTTTATTATTGAATCAGGGTAAAAGTACTGTTAATCCTTAAAGGCTTTATCAGAGCTTTTGGAACCTAGCTGCTTCCCCAAGGTGCTTGGCATCTCTTCCTCAAGTTATCCAGAAAACTCCCGAGTATTCATTATATAAGCAAGAAGATATTTATTTTTCTAATTCAAAGATAAAAAATAAAGTAGCAGAATAAAGTTGGTAGACTACAAATTGGAATATCCTTGGTGTTCATTACAAGCCCTGGATTGTGAAATAACTGCTACTTGTGTCGTTTCCATGGGAAAATGCCACAGAGATCATGACAATAAATGTAGTGTTAGAAACAGTGATAAAATTGGATTCAGATCTGCAATCAATTTTTTTCATAGTTAAAGAATTAACAGGGATGTTCATCTTCCATCCCAAGTTCATGAAATTTGGAATCTTGTCAGACTGCTTAGTTATTACAGCGGAAGGTGTCTATCCTTCTCAATTCTGGAAAACAAATAAAAAATTCCATGAAGCTGCTTTTCTACGGTTTCTGCCAACGCTTAACTGTTTTATCTGCTGCTTCATCTAGAATTATTAGTTAGCAGTAGTTACAGCATCTGCACTATTTGTCATTAGCTAATGGGAGTTCTGGATGCACATGAGTTGGGCACGTGGCCACGTTGCATTGTGCTTCCCTGCTTGTCTTTTGAGTTTTGCAAATTGAGCTCCAATTCTGCTGTCATAGAAGTCAGTGGGTATTACATATGCTCAATAACTCTCAAAATGAGGCGTTTCCCAAGCAAATTACAGTTTCTTTTTATAACTCTGTATTTTTTAGTCTTCCTTTTCTTTTCCCCACCTTAACTTTCTTTTTTGGGGGGCGAAGAAGAAAGCAATATATATAACCAATATAAACATCCTTAAAGGCCTTAAATATTTATGAATTTACCTGGCCTCTGTGTATGCTCTACATTCTTACCTTTTTATTCATTGCTATTTTAATGGCTTCTGTGCATGTCATGTTAGTAAAATGTTTAAACTCACACGGAACTTTAGATGAATGAGTAATTCTGTTAATATCAGCTGGAGTCACTCCACAGCTAGAAAGTTCATGTGTATGCTTGAAAAAATTAATGAAATGAAAGCTGACTGGTAAACCAGGGGCAGTGACTGTCTTCCTAGATGTGTGTATCACTTAGTACATATGAACTTTTCCTGATAAAAATAGGCCAGTATCAACACCCAATGACAGGTAGTAATGAATCTGTCTTCTTATAAGTAGCTTTATGAAATGCAGATCCCCAGCTTGTCTAAACAGCAGTTTCTTTATCAAAAGTTACAGCAAGGGATCTACGGTAGGAATCGTAAAAAGAAGCAACAACCATAGACACCTATTAAATGTTGAAACTTACAAGTATATCCTGACATTTAAAGAACTGTTATGTTAAATCATAAATTCTTTGGCAAGATACAGCAAAATAAAGTAGAATATTATTCTAAGTTAATCAAAACCATGATGAATATCTTGATCCAACTAGAATAGGTTGATTTCATTAGCAGTGTGGATTTTGTATAGCATCTTAATAAGAAGTGTTAATTTGTTCTGGTTTCTCAAATACTGTATTATATTGTCATAACAGCTCTAGCCACCTTTTTTTTCTCTTTCTGATACACTAGCAATCAACTACACTGAATCAGCTTGACACCTGACCCTCAACATGTGACAGAATTACAGAAAGAGCACTTTCAAATAATGTTTAGTATTTTCTTTAATGAACATGGTAATGACATGTATATAGAAAAAAAAATCTGGTGAATGATTATCTTTGCAAGAGCTGCAAACTACTTTGGGTACAAAACTAGCAATTACACCAGAGTTTGTACATCTTTTATCCTGAGGCATATATGCATCCATAAGAAAATGTCATGCGTATTTCTACGTTATATTTGTACTCCTGTTTATGAATGCAAAACTGAAGGAAGGAATGGGTGGGCAAGGCTGGTCAAGTCATTCACCTCTTCTTTTTTTTTAACGTTGACTTAATTTACAAATATTTTTCCATTATACTATCACTTTACCAGTTCCTATGGAACCAATTGGAAACCTTTGTGTTCAGGATTGAGCTGTGGCTTATTTCTAAAGGTGGAAGAATTCATGATTTCAGTACAAAGGCCAGCTTCCTAATGTGATCCTGAAGCAATGTTTCATCCTGACTTTAGGGCTAGCATTTAAGGCCCTTACCTAAATGCACTGGAAACAAAAATGACTCGTCAATTTAAATCATTCTTTTAACTTCTTTGCTCCTACTTTTTGTTGGTCAGCGTAGGGGAGAAAACAAATGATAACAGACAACTGAATATGAACATTGGAGGATATAAGAATATAATTTTACAGTAAGGAAAGACTATGGCTTTTTAGGTTTAATCTGGTGCTTTTTCACAATAAATATGTTGATTGGTGTGGTTTGACATAGCTGGTAGAAGCCCATATGTGTTCTTCTAATAACATATTCTACTTGGCTGTTCTTTCAGCATTTCGAAGTTTGAAGAACGGTGCTGTTTTCTGTATGTGCTGCACAACTCAGATGACTTTCAAATCTATTTCTGCACGGAACTTCACTGCAGAAGGTGTGTCATAGTTATTTCAAAAAACAATCTGCGTTAGGGTGAATGTTGTCTGCGTGCACAACAGTGGCTGTTTCAGAACTATGGTGAGAGCATCCTCAGTTGTCGCAGTCTTTTACATGAAAGTATAGTACTACCCTAGAGATGCATGAGGTTTGAAAGTCAGAGAACAAGCTCAGACAAATGCTAGAAACATAATTAAGATTTACATTTTTATGTATTTTGTGGTATTATTTTTCACTATTTTCCATGTTAAGGCTTACTACAAGTGTTTGCTGCCCCACATTGAACAAAACATTCTAAACTTACAAATGGGCTTTCTGAAATAGCAGTATTTGTAGTAACAACAATAATCTAGGAGATCTCATTAAGATTTTTCTTTTAGTGTAGTTGAAGTTTTTATTTCTGATTACAGAGAAGCACACTTGATGTCCTTTACATTAGCATTGCGGTTACTTAAGTATGACTGTAGGAGTATCCCTATTAGAAACTTGGCAAGGGTTTGCACAAAATTAAGGGTATTTTAGCTACTCAAAGCTGCACTTCTGTGCTCTGAGCTTAAGGGCTGTGGTCTTGAATTGATCCAGAATTGGTCTTGAATTGTTCCTGAAGAGGATTTCTTGTATTCTTGTCCTTAAAAAGGCTGCAGCTTTACCAAAATTTACTGTATTACTTTATGTTAATGGCTGTGGCTACCTTGAAGCTCAATTCTTAGCTCGTCGTCTCATCAACTCCAGTCAATACGGGTTCTTTTACCGTGTTCCCTTTGTATCTGAATATTTCTCAGAAGATGAGTGAGCAGTAGCTTGGCATGATATTTTTGCCTATGTTTTTTCAAAGGAGGTAAGTCATATGTAGTGATATTTTTTTAATGGGAATTTGAAAAATACCCCCCCCCCCTTTCACTGAAACTGAAACTAGTCTTTCTGCTCTACAAAATGCTTCAGTGCTTTCACTGGATGTAAAGGAACAATGTTATAGGACAAGAATTTCACCCAATATGTACGTAGATTTTTGAAATGCGAATTCTATTGATAATTTCAGACATCATGGATGTCTCATCACATATAAAAGATGGACATTAATTAAGTAGGGGAGGTGCTAGTTTTGCTGTTAAATCTCCATGTAAAAAATCTTCTTTTTCCTTTTTGCTGACAAATGAGCTTTTACACCCAATCTATGCTTAAATCTAATCTTTCAGTTCATTCAGTACTTTAGAGAGAAGTGCTTTGTATGTCCCCATGCTGTCTCAAATATGTGTTTGCATTTTTTAAATTTTCTTTTTCTTGCTTTTAACAGGTTTTTTGACATGGTGAACAGCATCACTGAAGAAATAGGGAAGACTACAGAGGAAGGGGAATGTGATGGAGACTCCCTGGAGGTATATAGTGTGTTTTTTGTCGTTTTTTTAAACTTAGTTTCAACCCACCAACTATTATGGGTTTCTACTGTAGAGTTTCACTAAGGGAATAAATTACTCATCCCTTCTCTAAAAGAAGTTAAGTGAAAGCTATGGTTTACAAAACTTTATCCCCTACTAATTATTATTTAATGATTCTTTGTAACACATCCAGGTTTTATACCCAACGTAGATTAATTGCTTATTTCAGTTAGCATACCCACTTGAGAAAGTACTCATCTGAAATTCTTCATAATTGCACTTCATTGCAAAGTAATTCTTGCTACAGTTACTTCAGAGTCTAGTCATAGTCAGGCAATATTAACATCTGTTTAAATTTATAGACTGTCTATTTCGTGCATCACTGGCGTCATGTACACTTACATTATTGGCAGGTCATCTGCATAACAAACAAGGATATAATTGTAGTTGGGGAAGGCTTGTCCATGGTAGTTACGATATGTAGGCAAGCATCGTAATGAGCAGCAAACTCAAATCAAATGATGATGATGGTGTGGGTGGGAGTCTTTCTACCCTTAGCCTACTAACTCTCAGTGAAGCCTAGGATGCCTTACTTCTGCTATCAACCATGTTAGCTGAGTTATAGCTTGCATGTGTATGTCATTACACTGTATTTCCACCTTGATTTTTTATCTGAACATACACATAGCTGAGAAGTGAATGCAAGGCCACTGAGTGCAATGCAATACTTGAGGTCTTTAGATTTTCTTGTAGGCGGCAGGAAACAAGCTGGAATATTTAGGATCGTGTCCTGGATCTCTGGAGACATCTGAAACTAACTGAAAAAGTCAGTATTGAATAATAAATCCAGTACTCTGTCCCAGTTTTGATGTTGGAATTTTTATAGTATATCTGAAATTGGAGATGGGACAAATGGAAACCACTAGAGTGACATGTGGGCTAAAAAAAAATACCCTATAATGAGAAACTATGATTATCTAATTGTTTTATTTTAGCAAAAAGAAAAGCAGTAGGTCACTTGATTATAGTGTGTATCTTTACAGGGAAAATTGCTAATTGTTAGTAGGCTCTTTAATTTAGTAGAGGAAAAAAAAACAACAATTAAATATAGTGATGCCAAAAGACATAAGAATTAAAAATAAGAGGAATGACTTCACCCTGAGAATCTGTTGAAATATTACTAAAGCTAGTAGTGGTTTATCTGAATCTTTTACTAAAAAGATATCAATCTTCATTTGCAGGGAAAATATAAATGCTTTATTTAGTCTTGAGCTACTGGTCTCAGCATGGGAATGAGCAAGTGAAATTACATGTCTGTGTTACACAAGCGGACAGATGAGATAATCTAATGACCGTTTCTGGGCTGGCCTTAAACTCTTTGAAATTAAAATTCAGCCGAAACCATGGTTAATACACTGCAATCCTGACTAACCTCCATTGGCACGCTCTGCTGTCTGACCTGGCACTGGCAAAGTTGGTTGTGCTGTTTTTGGAAGATGTGGTCAGGTCAGGAGAGCATCTGGAATAAATTAAGACACACTTGCTTTGTGTGTCTGGGTAGAAGCTGAAGTTCTCAGTTTGGTGCAGAGTGCCCTCTGTCGTCCTTTGCTGTCTTTACTCCTGCCAATAGGATTGCGAGTGCTGTTAAAATATATAAATGTAACTACACAGAACAGATAAAGGCCGGCTTAGCTTTTCACACTTACCTTAGATGGCTACCTTAGAAGCCAATGCTTTCCGTAAAGACAGTGGAGTGACAAGAGCATGTCTGCACAGTACTCAAATTGTCATCTTTAAGTATTTTCCTCTCCTATGTAGTCTTAAGAAAGAAGCTAACGTCCTAGATGCCTTGGTTGTGTGCATGGAGTCAGATGAAATACATCTTACCTCTGTTTCATTTAAATGTTTTTTGTTTTGCAGTATGATTATGAATATGATGAAAATGGTGAACGAGTAGTTCTGGGGAAAGGAACATACGGCATTGTATATGCAGGACGAGATTTGAGCAATCAAGTCAGAATCGCTATTAAAGAAATCCCAGAAAGAGATAGCAGGTATGGTAATTGAGCCTTATTCCAGACTTTGTGCATTATATGCTTTCATTATTAAGTAATCTAATGAACCAAAATCTGATTAAGTGATCTGAAGGAAGAGCTCCCATCACTCTTTCACAAAGCTGTCAATAAATTGTCAGTTACATCATGGTAATTCCCTTTCTTTGTAAGGAAACATTTCCATGTTATGGAATGATTTATGATTGCAATTACTGAGAATTTGTTTTCTAGTTTTGGTCTTAGTAGTTCACAATAATTTTTCCTTCCAAAAGAAATCCTGCTGAAATACAGAATCTTGATCAAATACCTTGTGAAAAATTCTGTCTTAAGCATGTTTATAAGAAGCATGCATACATAAGCAGGATCTTATAAAAGAACTTCTGAAATTTATAACTTCCACAATCCTTTAAAACTCTGAGCCTGAATTGTTGATGAAGACATTGTCCTTTTCCTGTTTGAGCCTAATTTATTACGAAGCCCCTTCACAGTAGTACAAAACATGTAATGATCTCTTCGTCCATGCTTCTTAATGCAGTAACTTTGTCTGTGTAGTGCCTTGTCTCATTTATAATAGTTAACATGTAAAGGCCAAACATGTCATGTCTATTGTACTTGTATATCTTGAGGTTTGTAGTGTATAGTATTCTGAATACATAATTTCCACAAATATTCTGATGAAAGTTTATAGCAAGTCTACACATACAATTTCTTTGCAAATTGAACTGACTTTAAAAATAACTTGAAAGTTTAAAAATTCTACGATTACGTTTGTTTTTGTGGTCAAGTGTTGTGCGAGCTATTTCTTAACAGGTGAGTCAAGCACCTGGATCTTTGAAGTGCCTGTCAGATTATAAAGTATCATCAAGACTATAACTTGTGCCTCTATATTCAGAAAGCTAGGAAAAGTAGGAAACAGTTACTTCCATGGTCGGTAAATCCCTCTTTTTTCCTAATGATTAAAGAAATATTTTAATGAAGGAAGCTCTTCTGATAAATACAGAACACTACTTGTTATCAGGAGGAGTAGCATATTAAGTGAATAATACCATTATTCACTTAATTAATTCACCACAAAGATGGTCCCAGGGCTGGAGCACCTCTCCTGTGAAGAGGAGGGACAGGCTGAGGGACCTAGGGTTGTCCAGCCTGGAGAAGAAGAGCCTCCAGGGAGACCACGTGGCAGCCTTCCAGTACCTAAAGGGGGCCTACAGGAAAGCCGGGGAGGGACTCTTTGTCAGGGAGCATGGTGGCAGGACAAGGGTTAGTGGCTGTAAACTAACAGAGGGTAGACTGAGATTAGGTATAAGGAGGAAATTCTTCAGTCTGAAGGTGGTGAGGCCCTGGCACAGGTTGCCCAGAGAAGCTGTGGATGCCCCATCCCTGGAGGTGTTCAAAGCCAGGCTGGATGGGGCTTTCAGAACCTGGTTTAGTGGGAGGTCCCCCTGCTTGTGGTGGATGGGGTGTTGGAAGTGGATGGTCTTTAAGTTCCCTTCCAATCCAAATAATTCTAAGATTCTATGATTCCAAGAAATCCTACATCTTTCTAGAGAATTTTCTTAGGGGTTTATTTTATTTGCTTAATTATGTAAGTTGCTCAAGACTAACTGCGTAGTTTAACAGTTCTGGGGGAAGAATTACATGCATGTTTTTGTTGCCACTCTGAATTAATATTCTGGTACAACTCAGAAATGTAACCTCAGATGATTTTTGAATTTCTGAATGACTAACAGGGTAGTTGGAATCTTTATTTTTGTGCAGAGGGGTGTGACGAAACTCGATTTATTTTTAGTGCATAGACTGAGGGCTGCATGAGGGTCACACTTCCTTTAATGAAATACTTTTTGTTTTCTATAACATTCATATTCCAGAGGCATTTTGAGATGACCCCTTTTTTTTTTCCCCTCTACTTTTTAGAGTTCAGCCTCCATTTATAGCTTGAGGCTGTTGTTAGGGTGAACTGGTAACTACTTGCTCCAAAAGAGTGGAGCTCACAGGTGATTTTACCCCAAGAACTTGGGTTGCATTCCTGGGACTGGCACTTTACTGGCTCCAGGAAGAACTAAATCCTAGACTTGAAGCAGCAGAAAACCATCTCTTGACCCCTAATTTCCCCAGCGCAAATATGAATAAGTGAAAGTGTTGTTGCCAGTTTGTCAGGAAGCCAGAATGTCACCAGTCAAAATCACTCAAAATTTGTGCTGAGAGCAACCTGCCGAGGGTGAAAAGGAAGGGGGAGAGAATGTTTCTTCTGGTCACAATTAGCTGCAAGGTTAAGATTGTGGTTTAATTTAGTACTCCCTCAGTATAAGCGTCTGAACATGTCTTCACACGCTCAACACACTGCAGCTACTTCTTGAACTCAACGGAGAAGTCCGTGTCCAACATCTATCTCACCTATCCTGAAAGTATGACTACAGATGTTAGTATTTTGTTGGAAGTAGCCACCAGACTCTGAATGTATTACCTAAATTTTGCCAGACAAAACACAGGATCTGGCAGCTAACCTGCCAGGGTGTGTGCGACTCACCCGTGGGTGGAAGAAGAGTGTTAGAGCTTGCTCAGGGGACCACGTCAGCTTCTGAGGTAGAGTTCTGGTGCTGTTCCACACCAGAAGGATCTGGACTTCAGAAATGTTGACAAAAAAGACTGCAGAAAAAGCGTACATCTCTGAAAAATACTTGATCTTTGAGTAAACTCATTTTGAAATTATTCTCATCAGTTCTTCCGAATCTGTCTCCATGAAAAGACTCCTGATTTCTTACTTTGTTAGCTATCCACTCTTGCTTTCAGATAAGACTCCTCCTTTATTAGTAGAAACTTAAATGGTGATTTGTTTTAATTATTGAGCTGATCTTAATTATACATTAACTCCATTGTTTACGAGTTCACTTTGACACTAATCTAAACACAACCATTTATCCTCTTTCTGTTGAGCTGGATTGTAGTTCCTTTTCCACAAATTATTGTGCCTAGTCTGTCTATGTAAATAAATGTACACTTACCACATTTTGTGTGTGTATACAATATTACATATTATTTTGTATGCTGTGTATATTCATATGTGAATGATTTCTTATTATGTGGTGGTTATAACCATTGACGTTAAATCTGTCTAACAGATCATATTGTATTACTGTATGCAGTACTTCACTGTAAATATGTCTCATGGGACCTGAAATAAAACTTTACCCTAGTAAACCCAAGACTTTATTCCTAAAGCTCAGTATTGTATAAATTCTTTTCTTTACAGATACTCCCAACCTCTGCATGAAGAAATAGCTTTGCATAAGCATCTCAAACATAAGAACATTGTCCAGTATTTAGGATCTCTTAGTGAGGATGGTTTCATTAAGATATTCATGGAGCAGGTGCCTGGTGGTAAGTAGTGGTCAAGACTGGTTTGGTGATTATTTTTGCTTAACCTCTTAAAAATGTAAGACCTATAGCACTGCAGAGTGATGTATTTCATGCAAAAAAAAATACATTCTTTAATATGTCTTTCTTAAATTAATGGAAAAAACTGTAAGGGTTTTCCAAGTGGTTCATCAGGATTTATGCAAGATGTGCTACAGATACAGCTCAGATTGTTGTTGTGCCAGGTGGTTGGTGGTCATCCTACTAGGAAGACTGTAGCTAGTCTCCAATGACTGAGCCCTTTTCAAATACCTAACACAAGAGAATTGTGACTGGCCATTGTTGTTTCTACTTGAGACCAAAGAAGTTACACCAGCCAGACATAATGAAAATACCACTTGCGGGGTTTAGCTTCTTGAGATGCCGTGGATTTGGTTTATGTACAGAGGCATGTGTATGTATACCCACCCTTTTTTACTCTTTCACAACATTCTTCTTGGACAACTTCTCTCCAAGCATAACAGAGATGAGCACATTGACTAAAAAGGTTCTGATCTGTTTGATTGAGAGAATATATCTGCTGCAGCCAAGGCCAGTGGAGACACTTAGAGACTCTTTTTAATTAGTCAGGAATTTGAAAATGAAAGAAAGTATTTCCAAGAGAGGGCCTTTCATTATACAAGAGGTACCTGCACTTGGTTTGGGATTGTTGGTTGTTGTTACTTTGCTTATCCTTTGGGAGAAAAAGTAGAATTTAATTTGGTTTCACTCTCATTTTTTTCCTCTCCAAAATTATAGGCAGTCTTTCTGCTCTTCTACGATCAAAATGGGGACCATTAAAAAATAATGAGCAGACAATTGGCTTTTACACCAAGCAGATTCTTGAAGGATTAAAATACCTCCATGATAATCAAATAGTGCATCGAGACATAAAGGTGAGAAATTGTGGAGATTAAGCCTGGTGTTATGCAACTGCATAACCCATTTATTTGTTCTGTAACTTAAACTTTCTTCTGGAAGCTGTTCATTGTTGCAGACTTTATGCTACTCTGAAGTGTGCATTAGATAAGTGAGCCATTGTAACTTGAATTTACAGTAACAAAATATTTTTTAGAAAAAATTACATATAGCTGCATCAGATGTGGTAAAGCGGATATTTTGTACTTATGTTTTCAATGTTGTGATCAAGCTTTCATTAAAATGTATCAGGAGTGAAGAAGACTGTGGGTGGGATATGAACAGTTTCTTTTCCAATGAGATTCTAGACTTTAAAAGTTCTTTTTATTTTTTTAAGATGCGTTTCTCTGTCTTGGTCTTTAAACTAAAATTCTTGTAGATGGAGAAGTTTGCTTTGAGATTAAATTTCTGATAATGGGATTACATAAGGCGGGACTGCTATTGATTTCTCTTTCTTGTCCATGCTAAAGAGCTTCAGGAAGTGATTCTTACTTACAAAAGGATGTATTTGAGATACAAGTAATGCAAGTGAGACAAAACGCAGAGGAAAAATAATCGCTCTGAATATTCTGTTCCTTAGGGTGATAACGTGCTTATCAACACATACAGTGGAGTGTTAAAGATTTCAGACTTTGGAACTTCAAAGAGACTTGCAGGAATCAACCCATGTACTGAAACCTTTACTGGTATGTTCTCAGAGGAGATTCTTTCATTACTGCAACTTCCAGTATAGGGTCATATTTCATAGCTGCATAACTTACATTGACTTCAAATCAATGTAAAAAGTCACTGGAAGTGTAAGCTAATTTAGGTATACTTGCTCTTAAGCTATGCGGTGTTCAAAGACACATAGACAACGCTGCTTTAGAAGTTGCACTTGAGACAAAAAAATAAAAATAAAAATAAAAAAAAGTCCTCCACAGTAGAAGAGCACTGTCTTTCCTGTGTCACATTTGAGTCTGCCTCTTCTGTATACATGACTTTTTCATTGTGCTGACCTAAAGCTAACTTTTTTTCTTTCATGACTGGTTTGGGCATCCTGGCATCATCTACAAAGCTTGTCAAAAAAAAAAGCTTAACTTAGTTCTCATTTTGCTTGATAATTTGATTTGGATGTTAAATCATGAAATCACGCAGTGGCACTATATTAAATAATTACTCAAAATGAGAAGTGACTCTTATTTTAATTCCTTTGTCTGTTAAACTTCTGCTTAAATAGAACAGAATGCTTTATCAGGATGATTCCCATCAGAAAAGAAGCCTTAATATCTACTATTTTAGGTTCAAGTTTCACTTCCTTTTCCACTCTGAATGCAATTCAGATTAATCTTCCTGATTTTCATCTTACCATGTAACACAGTAAATAAAAATTACATCTAATCCAATGTCTTTGAAATCTCTAGTAATTGTCACAGTCATTGAAGAGATACAAGACCAGTACATGATATCAGATGCTTTTAGCACAAATAAAATTTTGAATAGTGTTTTGAGTTTGTTTAATGCATGAGGAAACTTCTAATTTTTTTTGAATAATAGTGTTTTTTGTTAACTCTCCTGATACCATTACTTCCCACTTATTTCATTTGTCTTGTTATTTCACTATCTATTGCATTTTTCATGTGGAACCCTTCAGGTACCCTTCAGTATATGGCACCGGAAATCATTGACAAAGGGCCTCGTGGCTATGGGAAAGCTGCAGATATCTGGTCTTTGGGATGCACAATCATTGAGATGGCTACAGGGAAACCCCCATTTTATGAACTGGGAGAACCACAAGCAGCTATGTTTAAGGTCAGACATCTTCCTTGTACAACTCAGACCAGTACTTGTAAACACAGGAAATCTTGTGACTGTTTTGGAAAAGCTGGAATTATA
Organism: Aythya marila; assembly: GCF_965140915.1. Lineage (NCBI taxonomy): Eukaryota > Metazoa > Chordata > Aves > Anseriformes > Anatidae > Aythya > Aythya marila. The sequence goes on along the minus strand of NC_139044.1, from coordinate 83,891,555 downwards.
AGGAAAAGATGATAAAGGAAATGCTTCACTAATGAGGATGTTAAGAAGAATGAGCTGATTCAATTGAGTGGGAGTGCTGTGTGTATTTGAAGAGAGTAATGGAGCAGTAACAGCTATTCACTAGCATTTTTTCTCTTTTTTTTTTTTTAAGGCAAAGAAAAGCAGTTCTGACTTCTCCACTTTGTGAGAGCCTCTCCTTACAATTGTATTTTTTTAACTTGATCAAATAATTACGCAGTTGACAATAATTTTGTTCTTTGCATTAATGACCTAGTTATCAAGTTTCGATATTACCTTTCTATAACAATATACTACATTTGGTATGTTTTTTGTTATTTAGCATTTGAGAAAAGAACAGTGCAGAACATTTATTTTTTTCCCTTTGTCTCAGGTGGGAATGTTTAAAATACACCCAGAGATTCCTGAATCCATGTCTGCAGAAGCCAAGGCTTTCATATTGCGTTGCTTTGAACCAGATCCTGACAAACGAGCTTTTGCTCATGAACTACTTGTAGATGAATTCTTGAAGGTTTCAAGCAAAAAAAGAAAGTCCCCTTCAAAACTCTCAGGTAACAGTTGCTAAACTCACTCTGGAATTTCTCTCTTATAAATCATCATTTTCAGGAAACAATATCATTTCTTCTTTAAGACAAAGAACGTAGATCCCCATCCCAGATGAATGTTCAGTTGTAGTGTTTTGTTCCAGTGGCTTTCTGTAGAAAGACTGTTGTAGCAGAATTCTGCTAGCAAGTTGTCACTAAGGTGACTAAATATTAAGGTTTAGAATAGTATAGAATAGTTTCGCTTGGAAGGGACCTACAAAGATAGTTCAGCTGTTAGAATTTTTTGGGGCTGATCCAAAGTATATCGTTAAGGGGTATTTGGATGATGCTCTTAAACACAGACAGGCACAGGGCATTGACCACCTCTCTAGGAAGCCTGTTCCAGTGTCTAACTACCCCCTTGGTAAAGAAATTTTTCCTAATATCTAGTCTGAACCTCCTTTGATGCAGATTTGAACTGTTGCCGTGCATCCTGTTACTAGAAACCAGGAAGAAAAGATTAGAATCTCCTTCTCTACTACCCCTAAAAGTCTTTCTCTGTCTTTGTTTTGTTGTTTGTTTTTTTTTCAGATGTGTGTATGTTTTCATTCAAATAATGTTTGTACAGAGTGCATTTTGTATAAGGTAGTAATACGAACAAAATAATGCTTGTCCCATAGCAAACTGCATTATTTCCCCCGCCACGTTCCCTGCAATGTTTTTAAATTATGGAATTTAACTAAGAAGTTTTGAAAGTATGAATGACACATTTTATGTGCATATATTAAATATATATTCTGCATAATTTTAGCATGATACCTACAAGAAGAAACTACTAGGTAAAGGAGATAACATTGAATGATAGCTTTTAGCTTCTATTTTACAGGTTCAATTTAATTTTAAATGGCAATAAATCTTATTTAAAATAAGAGCTTGCACAGAGGAGAGTCCAGATGGTCCATAAAAATGAGAAGGGAGTTATTCTTTAGATTACGCTTACTTTCCTCAGTTAATTTCAGCACAATTAACTTAATTTTTTTTCTTTGCTTGTCTCCCACAGTTCTTTCAGCTAACACAAATGGTGAGTTTTAACATACTTTTCTATGAAAACATAACTGCGTAGATACTGTGGCTATCACTTACTATGGTATAATTTGCCACACCAAATTCTTGCAAAGATAAGTGGGCATAATTATAAAAATAAATGATGTTTCTTAGGAAGCTCTAATTCATTGTACAAATTTTAATTAATAAAAAAAATATTTGTAATGTTACCTTGGCTTAACTGTCTATACAGGTGGGTAAAACAGGCTTGAAGAGCTGCGTTGTTGTTATGGGGCCCATTTAGTGGAACTCTGAACAGGGAACCAAATGGCTGTTGTGTGGTAGCAATAGAGCCAAAGTATGTGGAGAAAGAAAACAGATTTTTATTAGGTTAAATTTGTGTAATGTTGTGAGGGAGGTGGTGCAGAAGCAGGATTTGTTTGGGACCCCATGTCAAGCCTGGCTGACATCCCTTTTCAGGAAATAGTCCAGGTAGAATGGGGGTGGAAGGTGGGGAGGGGAGAGGGGAGAAAAAAAAAAAAAAAAAAAAAGCTAGCTTCCTGCTGAATAGAAGCACATTTTGAAATGTGGACATATGAAAGAGGTATTGATAGTTTCTTGCAACAGTAATTGTACGTACTCTTGATTAATAGAAAAAAAAATCCCCACCTTTTAACGTTCACGTTTATTATGAATCAAAGCCTATGAACTAATTAAATTTGTACAAATCTGATACATAAATATATGTAATAAGATATTTATATTATATAAAAATGCTTTTTATATTCTAATAGATAAATAAGCTCTATATAGAGAGACATTTAAAACTAAATTATTGGAATGTGCATGCATGACTTACCCTATAGGAACATTTTGTTATTGCTCAGAGTGCATACTGGTAACGTGTGATGCACATTCACTCCAGTGTTGAAGTTCTGGAAGTAAGCAGGCAAAGAGCCCAGGATTTCCAATATCTGAAGAACACTTTCAGTAAAAGCATACCTGAAGGGTAACTATTCCTGAAGGACAAATGTTAGGAGCTTTTTGTTCATTTTATCTTTAATATTTTGTCTGTGTGGGGAAAGACAGGAGTCAGAATTTGTTTCGTCTGAATGAATAACCTTTTTGTATCAGAACTGTGTTGATGCTATTTAATTCTACTTTCTAAATGTTCTTAAATAGAATATCTTCGGAGTATATCCTTACCTGTTCCTGTTCTGGTGGAAGATACAAGTAGCAGCAGTGAATATGGTTCAGTCTCACCGGATACAGAACTAAAAATCGATCCATTCTCTTTCAAAACAAGAGCCAAATCCTGTGGAGAAAAAGATGGGAAGGGAATCAGGTCCCTTTTTCTGAGGTAAGGGCTATCTGACATTTGTGTCAGTATCAGGAACATGTGCATTACAGTTGTTTTTTTATAAAGTTCCTTTTCACTGAGCATCTTTCATTCAGTATCCCAGATGAAAATTTTGAGGATCACAGTGCTCCTCCTTCACCTGAAGAGAAAGATTCTGGGTTTTTCATGCTGAAGAAGGATAGCGAAAGGAGAGCCACCCTTCATAGGATATTAACTGAGGACCAAGAGAAGGTGGTGAGGAACTTGATGGAAGCTTTGGCTCAGGTAAAGTAATTTCAAAAGGCAGCAAAAAAAAAAAAAAAGTGGAATTTGAAGACTTATCTACAATTACCTGGAAATTTCAAATTTACACATAGTAAAGCAATCAAAAAATATCACTTGATTAAACTAGAAAATATATGCAATATAAGCTTTCACAGTTTATTATTTTATTGGGGCTAATAAAATAGGCTCTAAAATTATGTTTATGCTGCATTAGATATGCATTTTATGTTCTTAGCACCTACCATATGAACACCTGCATACTAGTGCTGGCTGGACAATGGCAAACATGATTTCATGATATTGTTTTGCTAGTGTATCAACTGAGGACTTCAGATCAACTCACGTAGTGTCTGTCATGCCCAGGAGGTTGAGCTTCTTGTAGAGTTCCATCTTCTGAGTGACTGGTTTGATGCAGAGAGGGTTAGGTCTTTTTGGCCTGCTCTGGCCTTAAGTTAGGGTACTACATAGAGAAGAGTAGAGTGACTGGTAAACCCTTGCCTTCCAGCCAACAGCCACAGAAGGGGAGAGACGGGACTAGGTAGAAAATAAACTGCCGCTCTTCCTCGCAGCAGCTGGGAGCCACATATGGAGGGGCGGGAAGATGGAGTAGTAGTGGGAGTTACAGCAAAATAATTGCAGAATGACCTTTTGGTGCTCCTTTGTGGCGATGATTCATTATGATGTATCAATTCAGAATGACACTGAATAAATTACAGGTCATCCCCACACTAAATGTTGCAACACTGAAATTGGATGACATGATTTTTTTGTTCTTGTTTGTAACGCGTGTTAGTAGGTAATTGACTCACTTGATTCTCAAGGCTGAGTATTGCTGGTCTGAAACATATTTGTGTGAAATGTGGCAAATCAGCTTCTAAAAATAGTACTGTTTGGGAAACTGATGGAACCAATACAATTCTTATGCATGTACCACAGCTCAAGTAACTGGAAATTGCTGCCATACCAAATAATAATAATAATAAAAAAAGGCTTCTAATTCTTGGAAAAACACAACAATTGTCCTGATAACTACAGAAAGTATTAAAATAGAAGGCAACAAGAGATACGCCAGTGATCCATGCTTTGCAAGAGTGCTGCTATAAAAGACAGTTGTTATTTTATTCCTTGTCAGAGAGTAGAAAACTGGCTCAAACCACCTGAAAGTGGTGGTAGCTGCAGTTAAGGGGCAGTTGAGGTGTCCACCCATTATGCCCTGCTTAAATGCCAGAAAGTACCAATAGATAGAAGCCTGACTTGCTTGTTGGGCCTTATCAGGGTTTAGGTTTTCTTAGCACTTTAGTCATAAGAACTTTTTCATAAGAATGATTTCAGCAAAGTGGTCATGGGTGAACACAAGGGGAGGAGAATGACCTTCCCCAAAATAGACCTCTGTTCCCTATTAGGGAGCCATGCTGGTTCCCCTGTTCCCAGCATGCATTCGAGGGACTTCGAATCTGTTCTGTGTCCACCTCTCTACCCTAATGGCTGCTTAATTATTTACAGGGAAAGGAGATCGGATACTGTCGGACAGAGGGAGGGATCAACTTCAGTATAGACTGTAGTCAGATGAATTCTTCAAATCAAAACAGATCAGGGTCAGAAGGTAGAATTTTTATCTCAGAGGTGCTTTAGTTGTGAGCATCCCTCTTCTCCCTCTCACACCCCCCAAAAAACAAATGATCTTGGTTTCAACCAGATCAGAATTAATTAACTAGTCAAAAACTGAACATTATTGGCAAACAGAGTTCTTGATGCCTAGCCAGCTGTAACATTACGGCATAAAACTGGCAAATACAAGAGAACCAAACACAGCATGTCCTTCTGTTACGGAAATTGATACTAGATATCTTTAGTCTCTATAAATACTTCCCTCAAGAAAAAAAAAAAAGTGTTTTAATATTGCATGTTTGAACATCTAGTATGGTTTTCTATCTCTGACTTGATTTTGAGATTTGGAATTGAAATTTATGTTCAGTTGGCATAACTTCAGAGAGTAAACAGTCTTTTGCTTCGTGGTTACTCACGCTGGTTATTTGGATGAAAGCTTTTGAGCTTTTTGCTGCTTTTGTAGCTCATGCAAAAACACGTGAGCTTTAAAGATAGGCACAAGTATCTGTAATAGAGAAGGATGAGATTTGTAGACCTGCTTTAGCAATAGGTGAGTGTGAAAGTTCCGTTATGGGGAAGTCATGCAGGAAAGAATTAGTCTCTTTCTGAGCCTTCTCCATAACCTTGACTAATTCCTTCTTTTAAATGTTACAGTGGGACTTTGTATGCTGTCTTTCAGAGGCACTCTGAAAACAGTCACTTCAAAGTTTGTGGGGTTTTTCTTGCAATTCAGAGAGGTCTGTAATATCTAGTGCAGAGTATATTCATTCATATCTTTTTGCTCCTGTACAGTCAGACATATATAGTGTGTATGCATACTTCAGCAACTACTGTAAAATAAAGTCAGCTTTTTTGCTAGTCAGGTAATCTGCATTAGCAGGAAGCTCAGTGCTACAGCTGTAGTTACACAGCCACTGTAACCTGGCTTGCAGTTGCACTTTGCCTTAACTATATCTTTAGAGTTTCTGAAAATTCATATTGCTAACTGACATTATTGGATTAAGGACCACTGGGTGTGCATTTCAAAAGATGGCTATCAAAACTACTTTGTTTCCTCTCTTCCTCTACCAGGGAGCTGAAGAGCCGAAGCTAAAATGGGAACATATTATGACGCTCGTTTCCAGCCTCAGAGAGTTTGTACGGTCCACTGATCGTAAAATCATCGCAACCACTCTTTCAAAACTGAAACTGGAGTTAGACTTTGACAGCCATGGTATCAGTCAAGTGCAACTTGTGTTGTTCGGTTTTCAAGATGCTGTAAGTTGTCATTTTTAGTAAATACTTTATGCAAGAAAACTGCAGAAACCTAGAAACCAGAAGCAAACATAACTTCATCAACTTTCCTCCAGAGATACTGAAACAATAACATTTGAGAACTTTGAACTTGTAATAATGAAACAACACTAACAAACCAAACCAAAACAAACAAAAAAAACAGTCCACAACCACAATTTAGTTTGTTTGCCACGTGATCCTTTGGCAGGATGCAAACCCTGAACACAGTTGTTGAGATTTTGTTGATTAAAGAATCTTCATTTAGCACTGTTTTATAAACTTTGTAATAATAAAAGCAGGAAAAAATATCTTTTTTTGGAAGGATTTCCGATAACTAAGATAAACACTGATAGTCAAGCTTGCCCTACATAAATGAGATCTCTTGAACTTCTTTTATAAAACAAAAGCATTAAACCACTAAATAGCCTCAAGTAATAGCCTGTCTACATTATAATGTATTATAATTATTCTTGAATTTTGGTTAGCAGAATTCTTACAAATGAGCCCTTTTCATTTTAATGTATAATAAGCAGGATAAGAAAGAAGAAAAACAGGATACCTTTCTTCAAGCAATTAATGTAAATTTTGATATCCCACAGTGAGCAGCACCCAAACAGACACAGTAACACCCTTTAAATAGCTAGTTTACCAAAAGCAAATGTTCTTTTCTTGAGTTATGTATTCAAAGTTAGTTCACAAAGAATTATGCTTAATGATTAAGATGAATAATTGACATGGGAGGATGTAGCTGTGCTGGGCATCAGTGTGTCCAGAGTGAAGTTCTGTAGTAAAAACTGAGATGACAGTCCAAGTAGGCGTTTTGAGATAGATGACTTTTGTCAGCATTTTAACCTTGTGTACTCTGAGAAGTAACAGAGCTGTCAGGAAGGATTTAATCTGTTTGTTGCATAGACTACACTGACAAAGAAGTAGATTCTGTGTAACAAAACAAAAGCTAATATGTGAAATTAATCTGTAAGAGAGGTTTCTCCAAAGGAGGGATTTCTGAGCCTTTGCTTTGAGTACACTTCAGCTCTCCATTCTGTTTAGCTTCATATCAGTACAGCTGTGATGGTTGGAAGAAATAAACATGTACAAGGTCGAGAGACCAGTTGGGGGGGGAAGAGTACAAATATCTGAGTTGGGTTTCTGACAGACGTTGCTGTGCATCAGTTGTTTTGTGATAATTGCTTGAGCTCATGCTCTTTTTCATAAATATTTTACCCTCTTCTGTTAATCATTTTAAGTTGATGTTTTTAAGTTAACTTACAAATTTCTCTCCCCTTAGTATCTTGCCTGTTATTTAACTAAGATTAACCTACAAAAAGGTCAAAGAAAAAATTGCTTTGTATGTGTCCAGCCTTATTTTTTGACACATATTAGATATTCATCATAGAATACTGAAATCCAGATCTGCATCAAGACCTCAGATTATTGCACAGGCTGGGGATATTGCTAGAAGTGAGAGGAAGTACTTCCCTTGTTCTCAGGACCTAGACTTTACCCTGAGATTATTGCCCTGTTAATATTCAGGATATCCTCTTCAGGGCAACCAAGAAAAGGTACTTTCTGCTGTAGTCTGAATAGCTAAGTCATGTTATTGTGGATTTTTGTTCTTGACAAAGTTGCATCATGCTTCCGTAGTACTTAAATACGCTACAGTGAGCTGAACTTGTTGATGTTTGTAGGAGTCAGTCTGGGGAGCTGCTGGGTGCCTGCACGCAGGAGTCGCGCTGCCTCAGAGGGCCATGGGCAAGCCTTTGGGGGTTTTAGGGAGCTTCTGCCCAATGTGTCCGGCACAGGGCAGGCTCCCCTGGGATGCTGACAGCTCTCCTGCAGTGTCCAAGTGCCATCTAGTGGCCACTGGGAACAGAACCGAGGAGGCCTGGGTACTGTGGGGCTTTGCTCCTGGCCGGCAGGTAAACCCGCACCCTACAGGATACTGTGAAGAAAACATAACTCCATCCCAGCCAACCTGGTACAGCTACCTATATAAATCACTGCTTACTGAACATGGTTTCTTTAGGGCAGTGATAATATCATTAATAACATTTCCAGCCTTCAGAAGATATGCAAGTTATCATATGTGCTACTTCACTTTTCTTACAGAGAGGTTTTAACAATATGAAAGAAATAAATTAATCATTTTTTTCAGGAACACTTAAGAACAAACCACCTTCTTGATGCTTTTTTTTTTAAACAAACTGTAGTTGCTACTGTTTTCTCAATAAGGCTTTGAATAGCTTCATTGCTTTCTAAATCCCATTTGATTTGTCTCTTTCTGTAACTTCTGGAGTTCTTTTCGTGCAGATCTGTGCTTTCGACTGCTTCCATGCCTGAAAAACAGCATTAAGCTGTTATGTGTTATTGCTGGATGCTCCGACTGGGTATTTCATGGTAGTGCTGTCACCCCACTTGCTTCTTCCCTGTCACAGGGGAGTTGGAAATTATCTGGAGTATCCACACTCTGTGTCTAACATGGAGTATCCATAGAGGCACCCAGGAGTATGGCTAAACATGGTTTGAAAGCAGGTCTGCAGAGAATTAGGAGCAAGCCAGTGTAGATACCTATCTCATCAGATAAAGTTAAAAATAGAAGGAAAGAGGTAATGGCACAACATACAAATGAAATCCCCTGGTTATCTAAATTATTTTCTGAATCAAGGGGGAAAAGCATTACATTTGTTCTTTGGTATTTCCTACAATTATCCTTTAAAATAGTGAAGTATTGCTCAGAGCGAACAGTGAAAACCGTAACGAAAAAGTAACAAGGTTAATTAGCTTAAGTTGTGAGACTTTCATAATATGGTCCTTGGTCTTTGTCATGGAGTTGCATTTTTTTTTACGGTTTCAGTCCATGACTGTGAAGGTTAAATAAACTTTGGTATTAGTCATCAAAAATCACCTAATACAGGAACTGGTATTTTATTTAGAAAAAAAAAAAAAAAAAAAAGCACAAAATATTGTCTGACATACAGCATTGCCAACATCCACTATTTTATGAACATTTTCTGCATTTAATGTAAACGTGAAATAGTTTAAATCACCTGTTTGATACAGCATCTTTAAGTTCAAACACTTTACACAGTTCTGATGTAAATTACAGTTTCAGATTGTTGAGAATATAATCTCTGAATTGAATTCTCTGTTTCTAGGTAAATAAAGTTCTCCGAAATCATAACATCAAGCCACATTGGATGTTTGCACTGGACAGCATAATTAGAAAAGCTGTGCAGACAGCTATTACCATTCTGGTCCCAGGTGAGTTGTTTCTTACTACTCGGCAAGTATGAATTACCTATCTCCTTAAATGTGCTTTAAAGCTGCAATTATGATGCTTCACTTAAGAATTTGAAACCAGCAGTGACGTTTTCCTGTTCACCATCTGTTTTGCAACTTAAACACTGATAAGCATGTTGTCCAAGTTATTTTGGAAAGTTATCCTTTCCAAGATGCGTCCTCTAAACAATTCTGCAACCCAGTGAGCAGCAGCAGACAAAGGTACTCTGGGGCCTTATTTTATTTAGGTGCACAGTAGCACAGTACTGCCTCTTGAAATCCGAAGGATGGACAACTTGCCCAGCACATACCACTTTTCAGAAGGTGTTTTACAAAGCGCAGGTTAAGGGCATGCTATTTTAAATACTCAAAAATCTCTCTGTCTCCTCATCAGAAGTTGTCTAAAGAAAATAATAGATCAAAACCTGTAGACTGAATATTGTATTTTGAATTTTGTTGAGGTAGAATGCATAGCTTAGCTGAGGGGAGAATTCTGTATAGAAGAAATGTAAACCATTCTGTTATTGTTTGCCTATTTGCAGAGTTCATTTCTTAGGTGCATCTTAATTTCTAATGTTGTGATTTTTATTCCCTAGCACTAGAATTAGTGGTGAAATTTTTCAAATATATGATTTAATGCTCTAAGTCTGGAGTCAAAAATACTTCAGTTTCTGTTTTCTGTGATGGGTTAAAGACTGAAATTGTCAACAAGGGGATCTATAGGTTCCAACATAAGTTACAGCTCTTCCTGTTCTGCTTATTTTCCATATCCCCAGTACAACCAGTGAAGCATAAAGGGTTTCTGTGAGACTTTTAAGTCATAAGGGAAAATCTTGCTTTTGATTAGAACACTGAATATCATATAAAACATGTACTTTTTTGCTGTATAATAGGAGCACTGCAGAATTTCTCCTTGCTGAGCTCTTATCCCCATGCAGCCAAGTATCAGCATTATTGGTATCAGGTCAATCTTAAAATTCCCAGTGCCCCAGTAGCTTTCAGGTGACGATCATCCACCTCTTCCCTAATTGCATTACCATACTTCTGACTGCTTCCCCTTGCTTGTCTGATCTCTTCTTTGTGGTTTTTCTTCCATGGATGATGTGAAGATTAGTCTCTGGGTTTAAGACTTTTAAAAATTGTGGGGTACTTTTGGAGTAGTAACAAACAGATGTCCTATACTTACACTTACTGGTGCTTGCTCTACAATGGCAAAATTAACTTCAGTTCCTAGTAGTGTGATGTAAAAATTAAAAACATACATAGATCTGTTTCCCTAGGATAAAAATAATATTCATGGAACAGCTGTATAATAAATCTGCTTTCTCTTATGAAGAGGTGATTTGAATCAAAGCATGAATACCCCTTTTGAAAAGAAGAGAAATTTGCTTGTTAGTTCTTGAGCAGAAAGGAAAGGACAAAAAACTATGAAACAAATGTGATTTTTTTTAAAAAGTATGTTTTGATGAGGAAACTAAAGGGAGTGTTTTAAGGAGCCACAATTGAAGGAAGGAAGGAGGATTTATATTAAAGGGTTAGAATTAACAAACAGATGTTGTTGCAATAATAAATTTTGTAGGAATATAAGACCTTGTGTGCACATCTGCCATAGCTGGTAAACTCTCGTAGGTAGTTCTAACAAGGAATAAGAGAAAACAGAGTGTGTGTGTAGCTTTGTGTCCATGGTTTTGTGGGTGTATATCACTACACAATAGGTAGTGTTCTCTCTGATAACTGGGGGGAGGAAGTGTGCCACCTTCATTGCTGGGAAAGAGGTCTGTTTATTTCCTCTGTATATTTGGATACTTCTTTTTTTTTTTTTTTTTTTTTTTGTAAGCATGATATTCCTCTAATGAGAGGCTGCTAAATATGCCAAAACAGCAACAACAGGAATAGCTGGATATAATAAATAATGATTATTTACTTAATAAAACAACTAAGGTCAGACACATGAGAAATAGCACACCACTGAGAATAGAATAAAACAAGAGTACTTGTGGTGCTGCATGGACCTTAGTACCAGAAAACAGAATTTTTTCCAAGGTAATCCTCAAATCTAAAGCTTTCAAACTCATGGTCAGCTGCAGTTATTATTTGAAAGACATAACAGCTGTTCTTGATAGCTATAACATAAATATAATGCAGTAATGTGGCATAAATACGTGTTATTAATAGAAATATTTGTAAGGTAGTTATGTCCTCACTACTGTATGTAGTAGCAGCCATTCACCAAAAATAAGAGAATAGCAGTAAATTTCCCATGCAATTCAGCAAGTCCTCAATCAATCCTGCACTAGACAACAGACAGCATTCATACTGCAAGTTCTGATCAAATGCAGTGTTCTTTGCTCTGTGTGACCTTACATTGGGTGAATAACAATATTAATATCATAATTAATATTATTTGAAAGTTTGGGGATGATCTCTAGATAGTCACTTAGGCGTGCTCTTGTTTTAATGTTTACCCTTCATGTTTTTTTCCTTAATGTTAATGTTTCTAACAGAATTGAGGCCACATTTTAGTCTTGCATCGGAAAGTGATGCAGCAGATCAAGATGATATAGAAGTTGAAGAAGATCAAGACGACCAGCCTCAGAATCAAACTATCCAACAGCCTTGCATTGTCATGGAAGATGCAATAGCTACCTCAGGTGTGAGCACACTCAGCTCTACGGTATCCCATGACTCCCAGGCTGCTCACAGGACGCTGAGTGTCCAGCTGGGCAGGCTAAAATTAGAGACTAACAGGTAAGTCTGGACATCAGGAGACACTAACCTACTTGAGACTACATATTGTTTTGCTTTTGAAATACATATGCTAGAATAGTAGCAATGGTATCAATTCCATAACACTGCACCTCATTCCTTTAAATGATGGCCATTGTACGTGACCAGTCACAACTACACATTAACTTCATTAATTTCAGAATCATAGTGATGGAAGTTGAAATCAAGTCAGTCTCGATTTCAGGTGCCCTTTCAAGGAAGGTCTGGAAAAGCTGAGCTTGCTGCCAAGTTTCTGCTTTTTCTCTCCTTCATATGCTGTATATGGCTGATGAATGGTGTTATGTTTTGTTTCCATTATGGCAGAACTCACTGTTCTTTTCTGTAGTTATTCTTGGAGAACAAACACAAGCTAGTCAACAGCCGCACACGAACTGAACAAGGAAATTTTGAGATGTTTTGTGTGCAGAATTCACTGCAGCAGGATCTGTGTTTACAAGCAAGCGTTACATTTTTCTTTGAAAACCAAACACCAATCTGTTCATCAAAGAAAAATAAAAAAATGTGTGTTTTAAAGTAAGTGATCCAGAAACTGGATATTTCAGAAATATAAATATTCTACTTTCAGGTAGAATGGATTTTTATTTTCTTAAATAAAAACAGACAGATACAATTACCATTATTTTATACAAATTATAATTTTATAAGTAATTGTTTTTTCATTAAAATATACCAGATAGTCTGCTTAGAGCAAATATTTTAGTCTTTGCAGCACCTGACTTAGGACACTGCATTTCTCACTGACCTCGGTAAATTTTGAATATGACCTTGATAGGAGAACATATCTTCAATAACACAATTGCTATGCTTATGTGCTGCCAGCACATTCTGCATACTTATTGACCCAATTTGAATTGAAAGGCTAAATTGCACTTTACTTTTAAATGTGTCCAGAAACTTTGCCATAGAGTACTACGTTATATATACTATTTTTAATAGAGTATGAGTATTTTTGAATTCTCACCTTACAATTCATTTTTTAGTTTTCGATGACCACAGAAATAGTTTACCTTACTGATATATTTAAAACCAACATCAAAAAAATTGCTTGGATTGCTTCACTTTCCCCAGCATAGACTTGGGAAGTAATAGCATCAGAAGTGATCAATCTGTGGAGGTGTTGTTTCCTAGCACCTTGCTTTTGTAAATTTCCTAAATGCAAAGCCTTTGACCAAATAATCACATCCTGTCATTCACACAGAAATCTTGAGGTAAATAATATGGGCAGTTGTTTAGTTTAAGTATTAATTAAAGCTTTATTGGCAGAAGCAGCAAGTAGTTACCAAGTGGCTGATTATTTTTATTGGCCCCATAGGCCTTTTTCAACCAGAATGGGTAGAGGAGGAATAAATTAACTGGAAGTTGGCTTCACTCCTCTCTGCAGAATATTAAACTGCTTTGTGACTAACCAAGCTGTGGGTGTGTGTAGAGAGAGACGGAGCAGCGCTGTTCACGTGCAGGGTAGACTTTTCAACAATTGTTAACTCAGGTGTGGAAGCACTCATGCAGCGATGCTGCTGGTAGGCCTATGTGCCCCTCATATCCTTAAAAGTAGCGATAAATGCTTTTACAAAGTGATTACGTCAGAAACAGTTTTTCTGTGCAAAGCCAGGATACTTCTGTAGTCCATTCTCCAGCTGAAGTCTAAAATGTCCCTGTCTTTCAGTGTCCTGGAAGATGCATTGCTTAACAAACTTAAAAGAATATGGCACTGAAATAAAAAAAAAACAAGAAGTACTAAACTGGAACAGTTTATGCATAGTTCTCAGACTGACAGACTTCAAGGAAGGGATGAAGATGTGATTCTTTCAAGGCAGAACTTTCTAAGACTGGAAAGTCATAGGTTTATGAGCTATAACATGCACATATGTTATCAAGGTCTAATTTCTTTAACCAAGTTTCTCAGCACATTTTGTTCACAATTCCTCCTTTGTACTAAAAAACAAAACCAAAAAAACAACAACAACAACAAAAACTCTTCTAAAATAACAAATTACTACAGTCAGTTTCGCATACAAATTTTCTGTTGTATTCTGATTGTTTTCCTTTGATCAACTTGGTGTTGGCCACTGAATCTCTGTTCTTTTTTCTCTGGATTTGTGTTATGAAGGAAGTCAAAAATGGGTTCCAGTTTGTTTCTGTTTTCTCAAAAGTAATGCTTAGGAGAGGACAACATGTATTTTCACTCGTCTTCTCTTATTCTTCATATAGTATAGGGGGATAGGTACAAACCCTCTACTACGTGAGGAAAGGACAGTCCTTGTGTGGATTGCAATGTGTCTTCCCCATTTAAGAAATGGAACCATAAGTTTTTGCCATACTTTAATCATATCTGCATCCTTGCCATACTTTGTAAAATGTGTGAAGGAGAGATGCGAGTTGGCCTTTTGCCTTCCGTGGGGTGATGTGACAAAGTTTAGCCCTTGGCTCATGAAACTCTTTGATAACTGAGAAGAGCAAACATACATTTTTGTTTAAAGCTGACTACTAGCTGTAGAAATTTTACTGAAATTTTCTACCATACCACCTGTTCAGTGGGTGTATGTGTATATGGAGACAAGGTACTTATTTTTTGTTGTTTGAAGAGCTCTAGTTTTAGAAACCAGACCAGTGGATGTTTATAACTGTATGTATGCTATAATAAACCTATAGAGACAGGATGTTTCTGTGAAGAAATGAAGAATTCTGTCCTTGTCTCTGTCAAGGTTTCCAGTTTAAGTTTAGTAAGAGTGTTGCTTTCCTGAAAAAATTGAGACTAAAGAAAATGTGTGGTTTCTTCCCATTGCTTCACAGGTTATTGGAGGAATTGGTTCAAAAGGAGAGAGAATTTCAAGTCCTTCTACATCAAGCTATAGAAGAAAAAGATCAAGAAATCAAAAACCTGCGGCTTAGGTCACAGCCAATAGGTAAGTGAGAGGAGGTTTCAAAGAAAAATTTCACACTAACATCTTCACAGATGAAGACAGTAACAGCTAAATTTCTGTTATTTTTATTGAGCCAGTCTCAGTAAAGGTATTTTATTACACTGCTTTTGGTAGGATTTTCTTTGAAATAAGAGTGCATGTTGAAGGAACAAATTACTGTATTTTATTCCCAATAAAATGAATGATGTAATTTAAATATTTTTGATTGTGATCATTACATTAAAAGTTCAAGAGGATAGAATTGGTGAGATATGAGTACAACATATAAAGCTTACTGAGTTTGATCTGTATCTGCCTTGAAGAAGGTGGAAGTGCTAATGCAGTTTGATGTTTCAATGTTATGTGCTTCAACGAAGTGTCACTTTCCAAAAGCAGCTGATCCTGTCCAAGGCATTGCCTACACACCAGCTGTGTGAGTTACACTGAATGTTTTCGTTAAATATGTAAGAGCCTCAGTGTAGACACAATTACAATGATGCTGATTTGGGTAGTAGTCATTCGCTGAAGAGGACAGAAAATGCATCTATCAGATGTACACACTAGTTTAACTGCCTTCACATTGAAGTCCAAGATTACTTTTGAGTAACATAAGTAACCATAACCAAGTAAAGAGATTGTTGTATAACTTTCTGTGAGCTGTAATTGGGTATGGGCTACAGGAACAGACAGACATGGGGATAGTGGTATTCTAAGCTTGGAGGGAAAAGTCACTGAAGACAGTGCTTTAGCATTTAAACAAACCAAAAAAAGACAAGAGGTTGCTTTGTCAAGACATCGTCTTTTCTCAAAAAATGCTTGTTCTAGATATTCCTGGATTGTCTGTCTGTCATCGTCATTCCACTGGCACAGGGACCGAAGACCCTGATCTCGTAAACTGGTTGAGTGTTCAAGGAGCTGATGAGGCCACAATAAACAAGGTGAGAAGAGTCCTTCCTGTTTGCCTTGTCACGCACCACAAATCATTAAAATGATTAAAAAAAAAAAAAAGTACTGTTTAAAAAAGTACTGTTTTTGTGACTGAGTGCAAGAAGATCACAAATCATTTTAATTACTTCTCAAATTTTGAGAGATGAGCCTCTTTTCAGAGGAGAAGAATAAGGCATGAACATGAAGGCCTTTGTTAAAAATAAATAAAGTGTGTTCATAATGTCTATAACTGATTACAAATAGGAGAATAAATCGTCCTGTTAAAGAGACGGTATTAGTTCGGTTCATAATTTTTTCAGTCTTCACATCTTGCAGGAGTTCCTACTGATTATTCCCTGGATACAGGGTACACATTCACCCTTAGGCAAATGTGTTAAGTGAAATCTCCTGAAGTAGAAAGGTCTATTCTGCAGCAAATGATATATAATTTTAGAGGTGTTGAGCTTCTCCAAATTTCAGCTGACTTAAGAAGTCCTGCATATAATTATCACTCATGTAGATTAGTTCAAAGGTAGCTGGAAATTAAAATGCACCAAATTCAGATGATGCTTTTGAAAAGGTAGGTCTTACCACATTTCACCTGTAAGGAAATTAAACAAACAGTTATGCTCAAATGTGTATTCATTGAATTTTGATTCTGAGATACCAGTGATGACAATAGAAATGCCAGCTGACAAAAGTTTTGAGTAGCTGTGAAAGCATTACACATTTAGAGTAATGTATGGTGTGTCAGTGTGGAGTATGCTGCATCAAAATTAAGCAGTTTCACTGTGTTTCTAGAAACAATATGGATTAATCTGTTAGAGGTACCACATTTTGGCCCAATTTTAGATTTCTTCCAGATCCCTATTTTTAAGGGCAGATAGTATATAAAACTTAAAAAGACGGATTAGTTTTCTAACAAAATGTTCATTTAAACTTGTTTTTGTAGTTCTTGGCTGAAGACTATACATTAATGGATGTTCTCTGCTATGTTACACGAGATGATCTGAAATGTTTGAGACTGAGGTAATGTTTCACAGAATCACAGAATTTCTAGGTTGGAAGAGACCTCAAGATCATCGAGTCCAACCTCTGACCTAACGCTAACAGTCCCCACTAAACCATATCCCTAAGCTCTACATCTAAACGTCTTTTAAAGACTTCCAGGGATGGTGACTCCACCACTTCCCTGGGCAGCCTGTTCCAATGCCTCACAACCCTTTCGGTGAAGAAGTTCTTCCTAACATCTAACCTAAAACTCCCCTGGCTCAACTTAAGCCCATTCCCCCTCGTCCTGTCACCAGGCACGTGGGAGAACAGGCCAACCCCCACCTCGCTACAGCCTCCTTTAAGGTATCTGTAAAGAGCAATAAGGTCGCCCCTGAGCCTCCTTTTCTCCAGGCTGAACAAGCCCAGCTCCCTCAGCCGCTCCTCATAGGACTTGTTCTCCAGGCCCCTCACCAGCTTCGTCGCCCTTCTTTGGACACACTCAAGCACCTCGATGTCCTTCTTGTAGTGAGGGGCCCAAAACTGAACACAGTACTCGAGGTGCGGCCTCAACAGAGCCGAGTACAGGGGGACAATCACTTCCCTAACCCTGCTGGCCACACTGCTTCTTATACAAGCCAGGATGCTGTTGGCCTTCTTGGCCACCTGAGCACACTGCTGGCTCATATTCAGCCGACTATCACAGTTAAGTGAACTGCACTGAGCTGGAGTGTGCTTTGTTACAAAAGAAAATAACTGATGCTAACCCTATGTTGGATTGTTCAGCATAAATTTAAAATAACGCTTGACAATATCTTTTGTATCTTGATGCATTTCTGATAAACAGCTGATAGTGGTTACATTTTAGAAATAAGCTTTTACATTAAAGGCAAGCAAAGGGAATTTTTAAAGTGAAGCTTTTGCCTTGCACCTGGACACGCTGAAAGTCCCACTAAAGGCTTGCTTTTATTTTAAAAGGTTGAGAGCAAAACTTGCTGTAATTTATCATCCTCACAAAACTGTAGAAACATTCATGGACTACAACTAACACTAGATTTCAGCTAGTCATACCAGGTGTGTATGTCACTGCAGGACCAGTTTAAGTGGAAATTATATAATGTATCAAACACTGAGTGTTCCCAGGCAGCTTGAAAATAAATTAAAAATTAAAATGGGTAGGTGGTAAGATATTGACACTTCCATAATGTTGGAAGTCTGCTGTGGTTTATGCAGGTCCTTTAGATGAGAAGTCTGAATTCCTGAAAGCAGGCATCTGAAAAGTCAAAATATTTCCCTGTACTGTATAATCAGAAAAGGACTCTGTTCTGTCTTCGAGTGTGTGTTGAATTTCACCTTTGATCAGCTTTTGTACTGAGTAGTAGTAGCAAAATTTCACTGGTTCAAAACTAGAACAAGAAAATCAGAATGCACCCGAATTGGAATGGAATGCTTTTGGGCTGGAGAGTGTTCTTTACCTGAGCATCTTTATGATATTTTTTTTTTTTTCTTTACAGAGGAGGAATGCTATGCACCCTCTGGAAGGCCATTACTGACTTTCGAGAGAAACATGCCTGACACTGAAATCTTTCTTCGCTTCTCTGCAGAGAGGAAAAGGTTTCTTTTCAGCACAGAGCAGGTGTGCTGTCAGAAGGACTGTTGCACTTTAATCCAGTATTTGTTTACCAATGTTAAAAACACTGCAGCTTCCTGACTGCTTTTACGCCTATAATCCATAAGGAATCTGTAAACAACCTGCAACATTATTTTACTTTAACTGTTTATACATGCAAGTTTTTCAAAAGCTAAGGAAAAACAAAAATTAACTCACAAAATATTGTACTTAATGTAACCAGATGTTAATTTCACGGAAAACTGATGTAAGATTTCATGTGACTGTGCATCACTGGAACAAAACCAAAATGTGACAACTTCTCAAGTTTTTTTTCTTTGTAACGCATCTCGGTAATCTGTAGTAGAAATTCATAATTTCAATCATAATTAGATATTTTTCTTTTAGTGTGCAAGACCTAAAAGTAATTGTTTTTACCTATTGCCCTACATAGTTTAATATTGTTTATTTTTGGTAACTTAAGTTCTATGGTGCATTTGTTTTAGTTGTTTATGTACTACTGAACTGTACCAGTTGCATACACCTCAACCATAGTAATGTTAGCTTGTTCTAAAGCTATCTGACATACACAGATGAAAATAAAAGAACCTCCGAGTTGCTTTTTGCTATATTTTTGAACTTTTAAAATAAAGGTGTAGAACTGGAAAATGTTGGAATAAAAAAAAAATCACACTGAGTATCAAGGGAACCTTTCTGACACGTTAGTTATTGTGATTTGATTTTGATAGTCATAGTATTGAATGTTTTCTCAATACTGCAATTAGATTGAACAGGAAACCTGACACTTCCCAGCAAAACATAATTCTCTGGGTGCTCAATTTATTAAATAGCCATCCACCCTCAGTGTGTGGAATAATCATCTTGTTTTCTTCTTTGTGATTTGCCTCTTCTCGTGCATCATAAAAAGGGGGTGTGGATATTCTGTATCCATCAACGCTGATCATCACTCTGGCATTCCAGCACTGGGTTAACATCAGATCCGTCCGGGGCAGATCTAAGTAGGAGTTGTCTGGACAGAAACAGCTTCTTTCTTCATAAGCCTTGGTAACTGGTGAACAGCTTAGGCCCTGAATGTTTCATGTCTAACAAGTATTTTAAAAGAAAATTGAGTACTTTTTCTAAACGTGAACATGCTGTCCTGACTTGTATGGAGTTAATTTTCCTAGGGTCAATTGTCTTCTGAAAAACAATTATGTGTAATAATAATAATAATAGAAAACAGGAAAAGCATGACACGGTAAAAAGATATGACACAGTATCAGCCCGTGACTATTGCAGCTTGAATACCTCTGATTTTATGCAGCATAAATAGCATAAGCATTACTTTATTTGTGTTTGGGGTTTGAAAGCATGTAGCCTGTTCTCTATTATCTATGACTCAGGATGCTCAGCAATGCCAGCTATGTATAAGAGAAGGGAGTGTGATCATTTTAATGTCTCCACGAGACCTAGCCTGGCACCAGCTGGGAATAAATTCCTGTGGTTTGCTGCTGGCCTCACCGGACCTGCAGAGCTGCTCAGCTGATGATCAGTTTTGTACTCTCTACTGTAAGGCTTTATTGAGTCTGATGCATGGCTATCCTGAGCCATCCTACTCTCATCCTGCTTGAGGGACTGTGCTTCCCTGAACAATGTAGCTTATCCATCTGTGTGCTAGAGCTGTGCATAATCAGGAAAGTATAGGTACTATCCCTACTGTGTGCTTCAGGCCCCCTCCTGTCCATTGTTTCAGACACTTGGTAGTTGTTGTTATCCTTGGACATAATGCACAAACACTTTGGGGCAGAGTGTATCAGACAGGTCAGCCTGGGAGCCCTGAGTATACCTACAAGCGCATACCTACTGACCACACGTGAGAGACGTGAGGTTATGCTCTGATGACATGGTGCGTGCAGGAGGGAACCTTTTGATTATGGGACATACTGCTCCCTTTGAGCTTAGTAGCCTCTTGGCCATCAGCTACTAGTTTGGGAGTTTCTTGTAGCTTTAAGCATCAAGCCCAGCCGGTGCTTGTACTGCAGCACCATGCCCCTGCCCACAGCCAGCAGGGCATGTTTATCCCCAACTCTTGATTTAGCGAGCCGGTGACTCCTGGTGCAGCAGAGCATCCATCCTTTCTGCCCATGTAAGACACCTCATGCCCTGACCTCAGCTCTCTAAGGGAGGACGGCTTTGCGGCCACCTGAGGAGCCCCGGGACCACCACAGCACCGCTGCCGCGGGGGCCCCTGTGAGGGGGGGAGAAAAACAAAACCAGAAACGCTGTGAAAACACAGAGAGGGCAACCCCAGCCGGGCCGGGGAGGGAGGGAGCCGCCAGCCCCCGCCTCGTCCCCGCCTGAGGAGGGGCCGGCGGCCGCTCTCCGCCCTCACCTGCCCCGCGGGGCCGCGGCGCCCTCACCTGCCCGGGGCGCGGCGTGGCGGGGCGGCGCTCGCCGAGGAGCTGACATGGCGGAGGCCGCGGGCAGGAGCGGCGGCTGCCGGCGCCCCGCAGGTGAGGCGCGGATCGGGGCTGAGGGCTCGGGGCTCGGGGCTGAGGGCTCGGGGCTGAGGGCTCGGCTCGCCGGCTGCGGGGCCCGGCGGCCGCCTCCCGCAACAGGTGCGCGGCCGCCCCGCCGCGGGCTTCCCCAGGCTCTCGCCGCAAGCCGCGGCCGCAAACCGGAGCCGGGCCCCCAAGGGGCTCCGCAGCCCGGCCCGGCCGAGCAGAGCTGGGCTGACACCCCCCGGCCCCTCGGGCGGCCTGCCCGGGGCTCTGCCGGCCGGCCCGGAGCGCTCCGGTGTTTGCGCTCGGGGCCGGTGCGGGGAGCCGAGAGCCGGCCGCCAGGTCAACCCGGGCCGTGGGGCCGCCAGGTCAACCCGAGCCGTTGGGGCGCCAGGTCAACCCGTGTTCTGCCAGGCGGGGTGAACGCCTGCGGGAGCCGGGTAACGGAGGCGAGAATTGGGCAAACCCGGGCGGGGGCCTGCGCCCTGCAGCAGCCCGGGCCTTGGAGCGAGCCCGCAGCGAGGGGGTGGCCCTGTGCCCCGCTGCCAAGGCGTTGTGGGACCGGCTCGTGTCAGCCCAAGGGTGAGGAGGGTGCAGGGAGGAGGTCTGGGCTCGCACCAGCGATCAGCCGCTGCATCGCCGCTGTGGGCGCAGGTGCTGCTCGCTTTGGGGAGTGGTGGAGGGGTTGCCCTGCTGGCACGCTGGCTGCAGGTGCTGCTTGTTGGGCTGTGAAGCCCTGCTCCAGCTTGCAGCGCTCCTTTCTTTTCCCCTCCTTGCACAGTGCGGTTCCCCTGTCCCTTTGCCAGGTCCCTTTGCTGCCCCTGGCACGCACCCGGGTTCATCGCTGAGTCGCAGAGCGAGGATTCCCATCAAAACAACATCTGAGCAGGCCGTACGGCTGTTGGTTGATCGAGTGCGTTTCCACAATGCGATATTCTAATACCCATCTTATATAATCTGGTGGTAGCGCAGTAACTAGCAGCAACTGCGGGCAGCCCCATGCAAGAGCTGTTTTGCATTAATAAAGTTAAAGGCATACAGCAAAAAGGCAAATCACAGTCACCCCTCTAAAATTCCCCTTCAGAAAGGATGCACCTCTTTGGTTTCAGGGTTAGCAACCACGCCAGCTTCACTTTCCACAGGAAAAGCAGGCTGCCGGTGCATTGTTTTAAAGCTGCTTTTAGCAAATTGTTTTCAAACTCTTTACCTTGCCTTGTTAATGCGGTGGTTTTGTTAACTGTGTCGTCAGGCTCTTTTGTCTATCGAAGCTGGAGATGAGCTGAAAGAAGAATATTTTATATGTGTGCGGGTTTTAACAGGCCTTTGGCAGAGCCCTTGGTGCAGAGAGAGCTGCGAGGGCACCGCCACCCAGTGCTACTCTGCCTCACCTGGCCTCAGCCAGCTGTATGGGGCATTTCCTGCCTCTTTATACAAAAACGAAGTCAAGGGTTTGTTACTCTTCTGCAAGCCCTCTCCAGTTAAAGGCTGTTCAAACACTGGAGTACTGCAGTGAGTCTTAAAATTCAGGCTCGCTACTTGATGCTGTAGCTCTGAGTGCTCTGACATAGAAACTGATTTATCAGCAGCTTGTGGAATGAAAACGATGCAGCTAAATTAAATATGAAAGCGTGGGTGGGGGTATAAAAACCCCTATAGAAGCCACCCCTCGGCTTTAGAAAGCCAGTAACATACTGCTCCTTAGCATCTCTCACTGGTCAGGTAGTGTCTGTGCAAGGGCTACGCACCCTGGAGCAAGCCTTTGGATATTCACAGTGATTAACGTGAGCCAGGCTGCTTTTCCCCACCCACTTCCTCCCAGCACTGCCAGTGTTAAAAAAGACATAAACCAAAATAGTCCGGATTTCACAGAATAATCCGTCCTGCTAAAGCATGCTGGAACAACTGGCCTTCGTGATGCTGCCTCTATAGGCAGAAGGTCTCTGCTGATGTTGCTACATTTGTGTGCGCCATCATTTCACTTTGGCTTCATATTGAGAATGGATGTTCTTTCCCGTGTGTTACTTCAAACTTTAAAAATCAGAATCTGCAATAGTCTGAGACTGCTGCTGTTTTATTTTAGTGACGATTGGTTAATTACTAGCACAGGTAAATAAGTTTAATACTTAGCAGCTTGGAGTTATTTGTGGTGTTAAATGTAATTAAATGTGATCAGCACAATAATTTCCTCAATTATGTAAATATTATATAATCTTGCAACAATCTTCTTTTCCACTTGAAAAATGTGTACAGGTCTAGACACACAACAAGCCACAGCATGCTGCTAATGCTGTGGTGGCTCTCTGCATGCCCACCTTTCCTGCAGGAAGGAGACCTCCTGAGAATGACTTCTGCTGCACAAATGCAGCGTGCTGCTAGGAACTTCAGCACAACAAGCCACGTGCATGTTGCATGTGTGTAAGGTGAAAAAGGCTGTGAGAAGATGGTGCACCTGTAAAACTGGTTTGGATTTAATTCTGCAGATGCTCCTGAGTATTGGTTATGTAGTTGTGTCATATTTGCTTTTATTAAAGTGAGTCCTTGCTTTCATTAAAAGAAGTAAAAGATGTATTTATAACCTCAGTGGATTTTGAGAAAATTCCTGACAATATGAATTTTGGGAGCTTTGTCAGAGCTGAAGGGAAGTGACCTGAAGCTGTCCATTAAGGTGACGTGCAGAGGGCAGGCTGTCTTATCCAAATGGCTGGAGTTGGCAACTGTGACCCCTCTTGACTTTCAGAGTCTTCGGAGATGCAGGTGGTGCAGTGACTTATGCTCTCGGTTGACAGTCAAAGTGCAACGTGCTTGTGGGGGGAAAATCAAGCCCTGATTCCTCCAAATATTTCTCGCATCTGTCTGATACTCTCATGTATTCTCCTTGGAGAAGTAGCCCAAAACTCGGGGCGTTTCAGGTTCACCTTCCAACAAGCACACTGGGAAGATGCCAGGAGAGTGCTGGTAATCAGCACAGCACCAAGTATTTCACAGGATCTCACCTGCCAGATGCTGTCAGTAATACAGCGATGGAGAAAACTTTAATTTGGTCTTGGCGCATTGCCTTTTCTTTGAAGTATTTCACATTTCTACCAAAACGTTTAATACATGCGCAAGTGCCCTTTGTTTTCAGAGTGCTTTACAAGCGTTTTGTTCTTTTGATGTGTGTGCAAACTGGGTATTTTAAAAACACGCTGTTTTTACAGACAGGAAGCAGCGGTGAGCGTGCCCAGGCCATAGTGTGAGTAGGGTAACTGGCCCCGACGACTTCTGTCCTCAGTTCCCGTTTCCTGCTTCCCTGTCAAGTCCTCGTTTCCTCACTGCTTTTCCTCGTCTAACTGAGCTGGCACCGAGGCTGTGTGATATGTTTTACTCTAGGGCCTGACCCAGTATTCTGCTGTTACACGTGCAATTTAAAAAGCATTGACTAAGAATGATCTCATGTGTTTTTATCCGTCATGGCACGCGTTGTGCAATTCTTGTAAGCAGTCATACTATGCAAATCCATTTAATTAAAACTGTGGCAGGACGTGGAAGACTGAGGGCTTCTGCTCCTTCTGGCGTTAAAGCGCCCAATTCAATGAATGAATGAAGAGTAAGTTCTAGAAACTGCTGTGTTTTTATGGCCTTGACTTCCAGAAGCGAGTCAGCTCGTTGCTTATTTAAAGCTATTCAGAGTGCATCCGAACTCTTGACAGAAGGATTCTCATTAGTCAGAAAGATGTCATTTTACCTTCTTATTCTCTAGCATTTTATATTCAGTGCTACTGATTAATGCGAGTGGCTGCCTTCTTTCCACTCTCCTGGAAGGAAGGAAAGTGATGATTATATCAGATGCTTAATAGTCCAAATACGAAAAAGAAAAAAAAAAAAAAAAAACTCCTGTAAAATAATTTACTAGTTCTTTATTATCTTCTATATGTGTAAGTGAGATGTCTTTGAAGAGAAGCTTAGAAACTTCTGTAAAGATGAAGTTATTCTCCTTTTTCTCAATAAGAGGTGTAGAAGAAGGGGAGGATTCAAGAGCAGTGGTCGAAAAAAGAAATGTGCATGATGTTTGAGGCAGTGGTTGGAATAACAGATGCAAGTAATTTTTCTGATGTCGGAAATACTTCTGCAATTTTCCACTTGTAGAAAATGGTTCAAATGAGGGGGGGGAATCCTGTCCATCTTTTTAAGGCTGTATTGCTCTGTCCTAGATTTACATGGCACTGAAAAGAAAGTGTCCAGTTCTTTGATGCTAAGTAAATAGCTGTTTCCTCGGCCCCCCCCCCCCCAAAAAAAAAAAAAAAAAAAAAAAAAAAAGATTTACTTGCTTGGTTTTTGGCCTGATTTAAAACCCACTGAAGGAAGCAGTAAGTAAATGCAAGGACCTGAATCTCATGGAGAAATTTATGGAGATATCAAATTTGGAGTTTAGTTAGTGTGCCCATGTTCTGATATTTAGCGTTGTCTGTTATGTTTTAATGACTTCTTAAAGTTGTTGAGATGATGACTATCAATGTTTAAAATGTCCACACAAAATATGGTTGCATGCTGTGTTCCCTTGTCACACTGATTATTTTTATACAGTTTTTGGCTGGTAGGTACATCGTACTGTTTTTGCAGAACAGCATGGGGAGTCTTAACCATACTTGGATTTTTCTGATCTTTCTTTGGATAAAGAACCAATTGGAACCCAATTCCCAAAGGAATCTCATTGTTTCATGCTGGGAGAACTTGTCTATAAATGCAAAATGCCATGTCCCTCCTTGATGCTACCATGTAGGATAGGGACCTACCTTATCCTGACCTTTAGTACTAAAGCAAATCAAGAACAGATCAATGAAATATCTGCAATCTGGTAAGGAATTTATATTAAAATAATATGTTGACTCAATATATTTTTGATATCAAATGCATTTAAGGTGAGGGAAAACTTTCTTTTTTTGCTAAAAGAAAGGCCTTTAATTGTTATCCAAGAGCAGAAATGGAACTGTTTTTATTTTATATTCAGTAAAACTGAAGAACAGGATAGCAAAGGGATTGTGGATAATGCTCTAGAAGCACTAAGGTACATGTGACTTCTCTGTTCAGCTTGTGTTTGTCACAGTCCAAACTTTTTTTTTTTTATTGCTTCAGTAGTTGCTGAGTATCTCTTAGAGTGGTAATAATAATAAGCTTACGCAAAGTACTTTGAAAGAGATGAAGTACTTTTATAGGAATCAGTGGGTACTTTCCCAAGAAGCCTTTTCAGGATCCTTCTGAACATTCTGTTTCTCTCCAGTTGCCTCAGGCTTCGGGGTGTGCAAGTGTCAGAAGGAAGGGGAGAGCAGGCTGCCCTGGCTTCTGGAACTGGATCGAAACATCTGCATCTTTGGGGTCTTTCTGTTTTGGGGTTGTTTGTTTGTTTTACTGTCCTGACTGGCAGTGGGAAGGAAGGGGGAGCTTGAAGGCTGGAGGTTAACTAATGGTCTACTCAATGGATGGTAGTGTCTGGGTTGCACAATCATGCCAGACAGGAGAATTTTTGTATTATATCTGCTCTTATCCTAAGAAAACAGAAGGAGAAAGATGTGAAATTCTTGGAAAACGCAACTTTTTGAATGTACAGTGAGTGTCTTGTGGACTGGAGGAAAAACCTTCATATTGAGATTCATCAGTGTCTTATGGGTGCTTCTGTATGCAGGGCTTTTCATAGGCGATTTGTCTATAAGTTGACCTCTTCTTCCTTTTGTAACAGTATATGATCTCGCGTTCAATTGGCTTCATTTTCTGTAGTGTAACCCGACGTGCCCAGTGATACAGGGTGGCTTCTAGATTGTAGGCTTGGCATGGTCTTTCTATTGAAGATGTACACAGTCCGAGTTAGCACCATCTCTGTCTTGTCTTCACAAGGATTTCCCTTTCTGTCAGATAGTGAACTTGTGCTGGACGCAGCCTTTTGTCTTTACCCACTCCAAAAGAGCAGAAAGGCTCACCCCACCAAGCAGAGCAGAAGGCCTTGGGCTGGCAGGGTGCTGCTCCTCAGGGCGGTGCATGTGGCTCGTTATACTTCATGTCACAGTAATGAGCTTCATGTAGCGTGTGGATAGTTACAGGGATTGAGACAATCCTCTGAATGAAAGATAGAAATCTAGAGTTCAGCCATTGGAAATGATCAGATTACCCGTAGTAGACTGCAATAGGTGTCACAGTGACTGGCTTCAACCTGCTTCACGTTTAATAGGTTGAGATATCAGGCGTTAATGTATGGTGTTAAAGCAGACACATCCATTAGCACGTTGTTATAAATATTTATATGTCCCAGATCACAATATAATTATCCTAATAGTCTTTGTTCAAACTGCTGTTTGAGACTGTTGCGTATCAGATAATTCCTCGTGCAGGAAATTATACCTATCAAATCCAGCAGGTGAAAGTGGCTGTGTTTAAGTGTAGTGGTTCAGCTGATAATGACTTTGACAGTGTTGTAAAAAGGAAAAATATCTCTCTTGCCCTCAAGGTAAGAGTTGCCCTGGAGTTGTCCTGGCTCCATCTCCTGAGAGCGTCAGTACGGGCTCTGCCATGCTTGTGGTGGTGTGCACTGTGCCTAAGGGTTAGTGAGGGACGGGAAGAAATGGGTAAGAGGGGATATATAAACAAATGGCTTGTTTTTTAAAAACCACCTGAAGTTATGTGGTGTCTTCCAGGAGGTACTCTTGTTATCGGTTGCAGGTGGTTTGGGTGCAATACTGTGAGGCGTTCAGGAACACGTTGTGGGGCTGGCATAGCTTTTCGCCACAGGGCCTTTGAAGTAAAATCGTGCTGCAGGGGTCAGATCTGCTGTCGATCATATTCCTGTCAGAATTCACCTCAGCGTCAGTAAGTCAGCAGAAGGGAACACGCACCAGTGCCTCAGCCACCTGCGCCTCTTAGCACACACCGGCCTTGGTAGGCCTCTAGCCTATGTTAGAAGAACTCCACGCTTGGAGCGAGCCCCTCGTATGGGCGCAGGGGTCCTGCAAGGACCAGGGAAGGCAGCCTTGTAGCTGTCCTCCGTGGTTCCTCAGAGCACCTCCTGAGGAGGACCCCTGTTTCAGCAGCTCCATTTCCCTCCTGTCGTACCTGTCAGCTTGGAAGCCCCGCCAGACAGGTGCCTTCTGGGGTGCTGGATACTTCTTACACCATTTAGAGCAACTATTTACATGGCTTGGCAACTAAAGGTGAACAACTGATGTCGTTTCAAAAATAACCACAGGGCAAAATGTTTAAATGGGTGTCCTTTCAGGAGTCCTTTCTCCCTGGCTTAAGGCAGCACGAGGGAGGGGAGTTACACTCAGCTGAGCTGTCGTGTAGCTGCTGGTTTCTGGTACTTTTCTTTTGCAGGAACACTCAGGCACATGTGAAAAGTATTCATGATACTAACTACATCCCACTTTCTGTGGTTGTGTGGTATTTGTGGCAGGCAGGTAAGGGGATGGGATTTGAGGAATGGAGCTGTTTCTCTCATGGCACACTGTGGTAGGCGGTATAAACCCTGGAAGGTAAATTGCTGAGCTGCAGAACAGCTTGTTTTAGAGAGGTGATTTTTTTATTATTTTTTTTTTCTTTTTGCCCACACCCTGCAGCACAGAGCGTCTTTACCCGTGGGCAGATGTCATCGTGTACAGCTTCTGTGTACGCCCAGAGAAGCTGAGGTGGAGCCCGGTGGCAGGGCATGGCTGGGAGGAGACAGGGCCACAGGAGACAGAGGTGGGCTGCGGGCCGGGGGCAGGACTGGTGCCCAAGCACAGGGTGCTTCTTTTGCCCCGTGGCTTTCTCAAACAGTGGGCACACATTCAGCTGGAGAGGTTTGAAGCGGGTAAAGACCTGGGTATCACATGTGAAAGGCACGGGGTGTTGCGTAGCGGCGCTGGAGCTGTGAGTAGCGGAGCACGCAGGCTGCGAAACTTGTGAGCAAGCGCTCGCAAGTCATAAGTCTGTCATAAGCGGCTGAAGAAAGTCCGGAGTGCCAACATATAAAGTAAACCTCGTGGCGTTTTAGTTAGCTGGTTGGCTGTACTTTGCTCGTTTTGCAAAGTGGACGTTAACAGTTGGTGCTGTAAAGCCGCTGCTGAGGTGCTGAATATTAACTCCCAAAGTCCTGTCGCTGCCCTGTGTTACCTGTACAAGCCAGAGATCCTGATCGCTGAGTTTCCACACACGGAAGAGAATTTTCCAACACCTGCCGGTAACTGTGGGCGTGTGCATTCCTAATGCAAGAGGTGTGCCGCGCAGGGGAAGGTGATTAAGTCGAGGGGAGGGGAGACAACACACGCATATATGGGAGAAGACTCATCCTCCTTGTTTTCATTTAGATTAGGCTTAAACTCTAAACACGACTAACAGAGCAGCTGGCAAGAGGCAGGTCCATGCCCGGGGCCTTCCGGGCGTCTTCTCACCCGCTGCTCATCGGCTTGTGCAAGCGCGGCCCCAACCTCTGCCGGCAGCGAGGGGCTGCCCACGGCCACCAGCGTGTCGGGGAGACCTCCCTTGGTTAGGAGGTGTCAGTGTTGTCAGGGCAACTGCTAGCAGCAGCGGCGTATCGTGTTTGCTCCTCTTGCCTTGCCTGCTGAATATTTCAGCGTGCCGAAGCTGGCAGAGGGTCGCGGGGAAGGAGGTGCTGCGGCGAGGAGCCCTGAGCTGCGGGCTGGGGTCCGGCTGAGGCAGGGGAAGGCAGCGACAAGGAGCAGCATCTGAACCGACGTGCCTTTAGTTCGGGCTTCTCCTGGAGGTGGGGGGAAGACTGCGAGCCCTTCGCCGCCGAGTGGATGTTGGCGTCTGTCAGCTGTTTGCATACCGCTCGTCCGTAGGGGATCCATCAGAAGCGCTCAAATGAACAGGCAGCGTTGCAGCTAGCTGCTGGGCAGGGGCTGCGGTGGCTTACTTTTTTTTTCTTTTTTGGAATAAGCAAGAGGCAGCGGCAACATGCCTGGTTCAACTACTGTCCTCCGTCAAGAGCGATTGAAGAAGACAAGTGCCAGGCCAAATCCCCTGGGTTTATTCACCATTAACGAAGAGGACGAGCAGCAAAAGAACGGCAGCTCCAAGAGGCTGAAAGGTATGCCGTGGCTCTGCAGCCTGGGCTGGGCTGGGCTGGGAGCGCAGCCGCCACAGTGCCTTGCTGGCTCCCGTGTGTGCCACCGAGAGCCTGACAGCGACTGGCGCAGTTTGGCGGTGCATACTGGCACCCGCAAATGCCCCGCGTGTGACAGATGTATGTGTTTAAGCCACCCCGATTGTTATGCAATCGCCTGCTTTGGATGTGAGAGAGAAAGAATACTTTTTAGTTATTAAGCTTGTTTTCAGGCAGAGATAAGGGGCCTGCATCACAAATACATCAGTGAATTTGTGTGTGCAGCCTGGATAAATACCTGTAAACAGAGCTGGTGGTAGGCTTGGGGAATACAGGACAGAATAGCAGCCTGATAGAGAAGACAGCTTTGCCACAGACAAGATAAAATTAGCTCTACTTCCGTGCATGTGCATAAGGGGCAGTGTGCCTTTGGCAGAGTATAAAAATGATATATACATGTTCAGATATGCTGACTTTGGTAAGCCTGAATAAAGACAGGGCTCGCTAACAAATTGTAGCTGCTGAAGAAAAATTATTTGTGGTGTTTAATGTAAGTGAGTGGTGGTGGTGGAGGGATGCTGATGGTCATGGATTTATATCAGAGGTCTGTCAAGCCTGTGTAGCCACTGACTGCCTTGCACCATGTAATTAATGCTTTCCACCTGAATCCTAGTGCTTAAATTCTGTTGGTCTGGCAGGGATGCTGCCTCAGAGTTGTGACTGGAATTTTAAGTTTGAACCATCAAAATTCTGATTCTTTTTTCAGTGATCAAGTGATTAGATTTACATAACCACTCCTTTCCATTGTCTTATTCAGGGGAGGAAAAAAATTGCACCAGATTTTTTGTTTGCTTGTTTACAAAACATCTGCCAGTTTGTAGCCTCAAGATAGTGTTTCGAATTTGAGACATTACCATTCTACATGTAACAGAAGAGGCTAGCAAGCAAGCATTTGAATAGCAAATTTATAGTATGTATATTTATTACAGCTAACAAGCTGTTTTCTTTTCCTTGAAGTAAAAAGGTAGCTTGGTAGCTCTAACAAAATTCCGGAGTTTTGAATTTGCCTGGGTTTGCAGCCTCTGCTTTTCTTCATCATCGTAAAGAACTCCACAGATTTGAGCGTCATGATAACATCATATTGCCAGTCCTTGTTAACGTGCCCATTGTGTTAGGCCTTGTGTACATAGTTACTTACTCTTCCGTACATTTGAAACTGCCCATATAAAATGGAGATGCAAACTCTAGTATGAGGTCAAGTTTTTTAATGTTTTAAGAAGGATTTGAGTTTCCATTATCACCCTCTGGGTGACTTCCAGAGTCAACAGTCCACAAAGCAAAGAATCAATAATTTTCCTGGTTTTGTTCAATGGCACAGATAGTTTAGTTTCCCAGGGTAAAAGTTCTTGTTGACTTGGCTGCTGTTTTCTGCTTGCAGCAATTATATAGATGTGATTATCCTTTGCTTCTCTTGTTAAAACTGAGATCCCATTTTTGATCTGTCTTTTTTTCTTTTATTGCTGTGAGTTGTAAGTAGACGTGGTAGTACGTGGTTTGCTCTCCGTGCTCCTAGCACGTGCATGATGTTTCAGTAAGGTAGTAAATCGGTGACCTACCTTGAATGCTTTTACTGAGAAATAGCACAGCAGGTTATACAAAATCTTCTGGAAGCACACTCACTTGATTTTCTTTTAGTAGTTAGAATGGCTCTTGCTGTCTCCAGACCAGCCCTCACGTGCTGATGCACGCAGTTGTTCACCCGTCTGTGGGTGCGGGCAGGAGCCCCGCACACATGGGCTGCAGGTGCTGGAGGTCGGAGGTTGCTCCTCTACCTTGTCTGCTTCATCTCAGTTCCTGACCTCTCGTTTGCTGTATGCTCAGCCCCTTCTGCAGCTGCTGAGATTTTTCTTCGTTCTCTTCATTCCTAGCACAAGCGAAGTCAGTGCCATGTCCCTAGGAGGTAGGATGTCATCTCTGCTGCCTAGAATCGTGCTGAGCCTCTCCTTTTACAGCAGTTCAAGACCCAAGAGGCCTTTAATGGTCTGATACTCCGAAGTAATAGGGCAGTTCCTTCCTCCATTAAGGATATTTGAATATCATCCCAGGTTTTAAAATGTTCTCCATTTTGGGTAGTTCAGGTCTTTTCAGAATACTAAGTCTTGCTTTACAGCTCATATGAGGGTTGTTTTTGTCAGCTGGGAAATAAATATTTGTGGGGATCGTAAACTGGTTAACAGTTGTGAGATTTTCTGTAAATGGATTTCAGTATCAGCCATTTCTTTTCTCATCTTTGGCTGTCCCTGCTGTAATCTGGGAAGTCAGGTGCACACCGAGTTTGTTCTTCCAGTGTAAACAAATAATGACATGAAAGTGTTTGTCAGGGATTTTATTTTTTATCTGGAGATATTAAAAGCAGTCTCTGTAGCCACATGCCCCTAATACTTCCTTTCCTTTGATGTGAATTGTTTTCAGTGCTTTTTCACCAAATGTTTTAACTTCCTCTCCTCTCTTCTTTTCCCCCGCCCCTTCCTAGCAGTTAAATGCGTATTTTAGGAGGGCAGAAAGAGGCAGCATTTGACTTCTGGATTCTGAATAATGTTGCTACTTGCCTCTGTGTATCAATTAGCTAACTGATAGAAGGGTAAAAGAACTTTATTTTGTCTTCCTTCAGTCCGTGCCTGAGAACTTTCTACAAGCCTGAATGCAAATTCCATTTGAGCCTGCGTCTATTAAGATAATATTCTTAATACTCTGATAGGTTTGATGGGATTGCTGGCCGTAGCTGTTGGTCACAAGGGGGTGTGTGACGGGGGCATTCCCTTGATACATTTTAGTAGCTGACTAAAAGTTCTGCTGCTAAATCTGCTCCTTGAAAGTCCTGAAAGTTGCCTTTCTCCTTTTTCCAAAACACTAGTTCAAGCAAAATCTGTGTCTTGTTTGTAAGCCCAGAGTGGTGAGACTTGGCATAGGTACCCAAGCTGTGTGGTAGTTACACAGACTGGTGACTTCCAGGTAATAAATCCTGTGTGCTGCTTGTTGGGTGAAGTCTGAACTTGAATTAAGGCTCAACTTCCTACTGGGATTAGCATCTACCTAAAACAAATCTTGCAGGCATGTCTGGTTTTGTTGTGTTAAGCAGCCTTAGAAATCAATCCACAGCAAAGTGGTATGGTAGCATCTCCAAAGTGACCTTTTTGACATTTTAACGTTGGCACTTGCATTTTCAATTGTTAGAGCCCTGCTTCTCAGTGCAGCATTGGCATCTACAGGACATTTTTCAGTGTCATTTCCTAGAAAAAAAAAAAAAAAGGCTGAAATCTGTACCTCTTGCTGCAAAAGCCTCACTTCTGCAGTAATCCAAAGTGTCTGGATAAAGTAACGTGATTTTCCTTATCTGTTTCCTTCCCCAAATATACCACATATGGAATATATGTCACGTGTGACTATTTGCTTTATTTAGGCCCCATATTTACATCAGCATCAATATTCCCATAAAGCTTGTGTTGTGGAACAAATCTGGTTTCTGTGACTGAAGATGGAGTGGGTGGTTTTTTTTATGTAGATCACAGCATATCTAGATAGATAGTGGTAAATGAAATGCATCCATCCCTGTGCGTGTGTGAACTGTGGCTGCAGGCACAAACAGCTCAGTTCACCTCCCTCTCCTGCCGTGCTGATTTTGTGCACCTGGGCTGTAGTCTCAGCAATTACTCAGCTTTATGAAATTTTTAAGTGACGCCTGCTCCCCTTCCTCCTTTGCTGGGGAGACCTCTGACGATTGTTTGTGTTAAGTTTCTGAAACTATCGTGTGAAGAGCATAGAAGAGTGATGCTTCATAATTCTGGGTTACACATTTGCATAATTAATGACTGAAACATCTACCTTATTAGGAAATACTTAGGGTAAATGAAGGAAAAGGAAGTCTCAGCAAACCTAACAGTCAAACCCTTCACCTGTCTGCTGATTTGAAACTGAGGGAGGGGACGTACCTCTAATCTGCCGAGCAAGTACTGCTGCAAATAGAAAGCCAGACAGCTGTGCTTTTGGTCTCTGGACAGTCACGCTGGTTCTTTGTCATCTCGGAAACAAGCAAGAGAAGGGCTTTTTCCAGCCCTTTGGTGCATGGCAGTGATGTCTGTGATCACCAGCAGATTCTGCTGCTGTTGCCCGGACGGCAGTGTTTTTGTGTAACGCGTGCTTGAGCTGGAAGCTTTGCTCATCCAGGGAGACGAGGGAGATTGCTTTCAAGATGACTGCTCACACGCTTAATTTGTCTTCTGCCTGCATAAGGGGAATAGCAATTCCTTCTTAAACTCAGATCGGCTAACTTTGAATTCAGTTGTTAATTTGTACCCGTGTGTTTATACCCAAACGTAAGAGGCCAGAAAGAGGAGGGGATTCGGCATCTTCAAGGGCATTAAACTGATAGTCCTGGAAACTGAAACCGTATACCTACAAAACAGGTACTGCACGGGGTGTGGAAGCACAATCTTATCCCACGCTGTGGAGTCTCTGCCTCGGGCTGGATCCGGAGTGACGGCTTGGTCTCTGGCTTCCACCCCGCTTCACATCAGCACAGCTGCACGGGGTGGGGGCTCTCCAAACGGGGCCTCACGGCACCAGTCAGAAGGCTGGCCTCGGGTTCATTGGGGGCAGGACAGCAAGCAGCGGCTACGGGCCGCTGAGCTGGCTCACCAAAATCGGCTCTCAGAGGTTTTGG
The DNA here is from genome assembly GCF_965140915.1 of Aythya marila. Lineage (NCBI taxonomy): Eukaryota > Metazoa > Chordata > Aves > Anseriformes > Anatidae > Aythya > Aythya marila. Next base: position 83,856,682 of record NC_139044.1, on the reverse strand, counting down.
GGGCAATTGGTAGCCTTATCTTGCCCGTCTGCATTTGAGGTAAAGTTAGGGGAAGGGGTGGAAGGAAAGGTACCTTTACAGTAGAGGATAGGTGAAGGGGTAGGGCTGAGAAACCAGGATGATGTGGTCTGTGAGCCTGCACCTGCTAGTGGATTTTGCTCATGTTTCTATGCATTTACTCCTTCCTTTCTGCTAGCCAACACCAGAAGGTGAGAATCCAAACTATCTGTCATTTTCATGGATGTTAAAAACCAACCAAAAAAATGTACATTCACAGCTGGATTTGTAGCCCTTGGGGGTCCAGAAGGATGTTGTGTTATTTCTGAAAGCTGCTACAAAGCTGTCTCCTCAAAGGACTTCATCGTTCATAGCTGTAGGTGCTGGATACCGTGAGACAACATGTTTGTAATAAAGGCAAGCAGATCCTAGCATTAAGTAATTTATTTGTAATAATGTAACGTGACCACGCTGGAAGTCTCAGGGGCAGTAGGGAGCGTGTCTGCAGGCCAGCAGAGCAACTCTGATTTGTTCGGTCTCCCTGGCTCTCGGAGTGAAAGTCCCAGGTCTGAGGACTCGGCGTGTGTTGTAACCCAGCCCGTTTATCAAAGGGTGCGTGGGGATTGCTGAGCGCTTATCTGTGCTGGGCAGGAATCATCTTACTTCTAGCTCAGCTCCCCCAGAACAGGCTCCCACTGCTCACTCTGGACAGCCGTGTCCGTGTATTTTGTCAGCTGATTTTGTGGGGCAAGCAGCCTGTGATTATTCATGCGTTCAGGGAGCGTACCTGACACCGAGTGTGCGGATGGCAAAAACCCAAAAATGGGCAGCGTTGGTTGTCTTTAAAGTTTAACAAGATACTTGTTAAAAAGAATCCAGCTGGACTTGGCATGCGAACTGAGGATAATCCTAATTAGTGAAAAGACTGAGTTCTGCAAAGCAACTTCTGTAAGTCACCAGGCTTATTGCAAACAAGATATAAAGGGTGGCAGAGCATTCGTCAGAGCTGTCCAGGTGAGAACAGGGTGCAGCACTTGGTCACTGTACGTGCGGGAGGGAATGCTCGTCGGAGGGACCAACAGATCCGAGATCAATTTAATTCAGACCACTCAGGAAAGTTCTGTACAATAAGAGACACACACAAGGCTAATAGCAAACAGCCGAGTTTTTTCCTTATTTGTTGTTATCGCTGTAGAACTAGTTGTTTTAAAAATCCTGAATTGGGAATGCAATTCAGGGGGAGGTGCATGTGAAAGTTTTATGGTCATTTCTTATCTGAGGGAAAGAAACCTGGGAAGTGGTAGATCCACCCAAGGATCCTGAAGTTCTCTGTGGTCTCGTAGCATTCTTTTTTTTTTCCCCTGCAAACACACATATAACAGTTTTTCAAGGTGTCACTATGGTAATATGCAGTTGGAATGAGACGACACCAAGAAGAAGCAGACCTCTGTGCCTGTCTGTGCTGCAGTACAAAGCCGGGGGTACCAAGCCTGGGTGCTCCCGTGCTTGCATGTATAGTGGGAAAATGGGACAATAGCTAAGCACACAAAAGGTGAAGAAATGTTACAGTAAGATCCCCTGGTGGCTTTGTGACTGTAGTGTTGTCAAGAGTCTCCTGGCACTCCTGCTGTTTTGCGAGCTTGCTCAGAAACCGCTGCATCCATTCGCTGCTTCGAACTCACCTTTGTATCCAGGCAGAAGCCTGGCTTTATTTTTAACAGAAACCTTTGCTTGCCGTATCGCCCTGCGGAGAGCTCCAGGAGAGCTGGCACAGACTGGCTGTGAGCAAGTGATGCTGGACCTCCTCCCACTGCTGGGCTCAGCAGAGTCACTGGGAGCACGTCGTTTCCCCTGCACAAACTCACACGTATGCATTCTCTGCTTACTCAGCTACCCACGGAGAACTTTTTGTTCTTTTTTTTTTTTTTTTTTTTTTTTTTTTTTTTTTTTCCTTCCACGCTTCTTTAAATTCAGCCTGTGCTCTACAACTGGAGAACTTGTTTTTCTGGTATTTGAGAATGAAGAGATCTGCGTGAAAGTGTCCCGACAGAGAGCCTTGTGTCATTGCCAGACGTCTCCTCAGAAATGAGCTGCACTTTAAAGCTACACAAAGGAATCATTTAGCCCAGCCTGCCCAACCCCAGGCCACAACAGTGGGGTGTCTGGAGGACAGGTGCCATGATGATCGATGCAAGTTGGTCTATTTTGACAAACAACCCTCGCTCCCTGGGAAGGTGCGTTTCACAATGTGCTGTTTCTGCAGCCAGATGCTCCTTGAAACTCACACACCTGAGTTTCACCTGCGCTGAAGCATGGAGTGGATGTTAATGGCTGTGGGTAAGGCGTATAATGACAGTGAGGGAGGCTATGGGCAACGTTTCATCTGCATTTATTTGCTTGTTAAACGTCAGCAATGAAATTAGGGAATATTCTAAAATGTGGGCTTTCACACCTCATCGCTTGAGGCCAAGCATTCCTCTCGTTCAGAGGAGTGGAATCTGGTTTGCTGAATTCCACAAAAATGTCCTGTCCCGCTGGTTTGTAGGTTTGAGTGTGACAGCCACTGAACATCCACATTGTCCCAAACCCATCTTTAATGGTCTGCACGTGGAGATGTAATGGAACCACTTAGGCAAGCTCGAGGTAGGAATTACTCAGGGTATCAAGCAGATTGATGAAATTTTTGTTTTATGCTGGCAGTTTTGGAAGATAAGCCCTTGAATGCTCGCTCCTGTTTCTCCTTTACATGATTAACTTGCTGCTGATGGCTCGAGCAGGCAACATGATGCTCCTGTAGGCGCATCACCCTCACCTGGATGCGGGTTTCTCCTGGGGTTTGGGGCAGGCTGTGTGGTGGAATGAATCCCGAGCTGCTGCGCCAGGGCTGGCAGCCGCATGTAGCTGCCCTGTGTCACGGTTTGTTTGGGCTGGGGAGCTGATTAGTGGGTTTGGGCCAGAACACACCTTCTGTGGCTTCAGTGGGATCCTCATTGTTTGCCAGATACATTTAGAAAATAATAATTGTTCCCTATTGTTAACACTGGCAAGTAGATTATCTCCCCATTGTGTCAGATCTGCTGATGCCTCCTTTTATAACGAGGCACGTCAGCCTCATGGCCATGTCTCCAAAAGCAGGAAGACAGGTTGAGTGTTCATGCCTTGAAGTATTTCTGCCTTCCTTCTGGCCTTCCTAGGTCGCCCTTTAGCTTTGTAGAGGCAACATGTTATTCTGCAGGGACCAGCTTCCAGTTCGTGTCAGGGGCGTCCTGACCTGTGCAGGTGCCAGCAAGGGAAAGAAAGTGGGCTCGAAATCAAGAGTTTGAGCAAACCAAGCACAGGTGTCTGAGACTGCTGGGAAGCAACACGTGGAAAGCAGCAGACTGCGAGGGGCAGGAATCCTGCAGCTGGTACGTCCTTCGCTTCAGGATAGCAGAGGATAGCTCCTTTTCTGGTGCTGGTGCCCGTACAGCTGGCTGCGGGGGAGGCAGGAGTCTCCCGTGACAAGTCACAGGGACTGTGGGCCTCGTCAGAGGAACAGCAGATGAAGCTCTTATTCCCCTTGCTGCTTGGTCTCTCGTTGGGATTAAGCAATTTTTACAGCTGCAGGAACAGGTTGTGGATTTACAGTTTTTCCTTAACCTCAGTGAATTGTTTCCAGTAGTGTCTTTTGGAGGCTGGGTTTAAAATCAGCCTGGAAGAGGAAGCAAAGAGTCAGCTTGCTGAGGAGCTGAGTTACCCCAAAACCTCAGCAACCCCAGAGAAATACCCAAGGTGCTCAAAGTCCCAGAAGGAACTGGTTAATGCACTTACAGAGCTAATTCATGGTCCGAAGGCCAGGTGAATGACAACCAGTCTTTATTTTTATTCTTCTGGTACTGCTGCAGTCTGAACCTCCAGTCGTGCCTATTAATTGGCCTGATCCCTCACATGGCAGTCGACTTTCACAATCACCTTTCTTCTTACATCTGGAGCAGATGTAGGGAGGCCTGTCCTATAATCTGCCATGCCAGGTACAACTGCTCACAGATCTCTCCCGTGATCTGGTGATGACTTTAGTTTAGCACTGGAGTGTTGTAGAACAAGCTTTAGGGCCATTGCAGTCCCCTGCAGCTAGGAAAAATACTCCAGCTGGAGGGGCTTTGTGTTCAGAAGAGCCCTGTTGCAGCCCTGTGCCGTAGCCACCGGCTGCTGCGTGGCGTGAGGTACTGGCGATGTGCTCGTCCTCTCCTTGTCAGCAACGGGATGCCTCTGAGGGATCCGAGTGCAGTGGAGAATTTTTATGGCCTGTGTAGTGAGAGGAGATGAGGAAAAGGAGTGAGGAAGCAGAATAACATACTTTTAAAAGTAACATTTCTGAATTTTGATGTGATTGTTGGGAATATGAATGCTTGAGGTGAGCCCATCTGACTAGTAAAAACTCCAGTGAAGAGTCCTGTTTTCAACTGATGAAAAATCTCCTCACATCCTAAAACCTATCATTAGGTTTGCTGGAAGGCTTGGTTTTCCTTTCTTGAGTTCCAAATCTTTTTCAGCTTTGCTTTAAACTCCTGCACGAGCAAGTTTTATTACAGAGCGGCTGGCTGAGCTTGGCTCACACCGTTGTATCCAAGCACACAAAGCTCCTGTTTCTCAATTCTGTTTCAGAAAGCTTTTCAGACAGCGGTTTTGGAAGTTCAGGTTTATCCAGTTACCCACCCTTGACATGAGGAATCACTCATTTCTGCAGCCAATTTTAGTTTTTTTTTTTTTTTTTTTCCTTTTCAGTTTCCTCATTATCTGCGTGCTGACTAATGCAGTAATGAATATTACACTACGAAATTTTGGCTCGTATGCTGAGGCACCGTGAATGAGATCAAACGTGTCTGAGCTGTTTTGGAGGACACATAAGCGTGATGTCAGTGGCAGTGTGGTGGAAAACCAACCGCTGAACTCTCTTGCTTGCCATTGCTCCTTAACTGCAACTGCTAGTTCGCTGAGAAACGTCAGGTGAGGAAGGTGCACCCCATCCGAGGCCTTCAGTCCACACAAACTCCAGACAATGCTACTTTCACATTTTATGTGCATTCCCTTTTGTTAGGGGAAAAAAAAATAAAAATGTTTCCCTCGCTCTCATTCCCTCAGTAGAGGAAGAACGCTTAAAGTTTGCAAAAAATGCTTTTGCAGCCATCTAGCTACAGTACCCAACTGTGTTTAGTTGCAGTCTGAACTGCAATGTAAGAGAGGAGTGGGGTGAAGAAAAAGCAGATGGCAGCTGCCATCTGTAAACCAGAAAGGACAGCAACAACCAGCTGCTGAGCGAGGTACTGGCAGTAAAACCAGGCTGCAGACCAAGCAGCACGTGCCTGACACTGTGCCTGGGTTATCAGCATTTCGGTGTGTTCTCGCGCTTCCAACTGGCTTTTTCTGAAATATTGCATCATGCATCTATTTACTTCTGCGCCAGGCTTTTTATTCACCGAGTTATTCTCGCACTGAGGTAACAAAATGACTGTCAGTTTGTGTTCAGGGAGTTCTTGTGAGCATCGCTCTCCCCGTGAGTTACCTGGATTGCTGCTCTGACCCACGTTAGCCAAAGTGTTCTCGCACCATGGTGATGTTTATGGTTGCCTCCTCTTTCTGTTAGGCTTTGTTTGATCACCATCCTTACAGGTTTCACTCGTTTGCAGCATCTGCATAGTGAGCAACACTCCAAGGCTGGAGCTTTTAAGGTCAAGGTATGCAGGACTCATCTTCAACTCCTGTGAAACGAAGGCAGCATGTCCATGGTCGCAGTGTGTTTCTGAATCAGCTCCCGATCCCAAGGTTTCCACAGAAGGGATTTATGCTGCAAACAGGCCCTGCTATTGCTTGGCAGAAGCAGGAGTGCGGTGTGCCGTGCTGCTACTAGAAGCTCTCTTTAGCACTCGGTGAAGATTTAGCTTAAATTTTCAGTAAAGTGCTGTCCTTCGGCTTTTCTCTAGACCTTGATTTTGAAGTGTTTTTTTTTTTTATAATAATGATGCTGTGGAGTATCTGAAGTGGGTTGGTAGAGTTACTGCATGCTAATAAACGGGATGCTCTGTGGAGTCAGCAGGATCCAACAGCTGTAATTCAAAGTAAGAGTTCTGATTTTTTTTTTTCTCTATACAAAACCTTCTGTAGCGTATACTGGGGGGGGGGGGTGGGCATTTAATATTTTTGAAGGCTTTTGTTCTTCCCCCTTCACAACCAGTTCTCTGCCACACAGCACCCAACCTGAGGACCTGCTCACTTTGGCACTGAATGTGAAAGTACAGCGAGGGAGGAGGCTGGGAACGAGCACCAGTCATGAAAGGCAAGAGAAAACACAACAGTATGGCTCCAGTGCATCATACAGAAGCATGTTCTTCGCTTGAGGGAGGCGTGTTTTTAGTTATAAAGCAACTGTCTTCTGAGACTGGTTGCTGGAAAGTCAGGTATTGATTAACAGTCCTTCAGAGAGCTGTGCTGCCATGACTGCCTTTTGTGCCTTTTCACATCAACGTTCTTGTGACAAATATCACATCTAATAACATTTTACAGGAACAATCTCTCTTTCCCTCTCTGGGGATGGGAAATTCATTTCTGCAGGACTTCCTAACAACAGTGATTACAATAAGAGCTTTCCCATCTGACTGCAGTATTTCAGCCTGAGTAGGGATTATTGAATATTACTCTGAAAAACAGCCAGACAGGGAAGCTTTAATTACTTGTGGCTGAGCAACAGTGCACTGACTTCCCATTTTCTACACAGCACTTTCTCCTTTTCTTTTGACCCAACCTATCTGGTTGTTGTTTTGCTCTGGTATTTAAATTAGATTGCGTGCTTCATATGTAACATAGCATAACATATATATGTATATATATCTAACACAAAATGCTTTTCACAAAAGGAGAACATGGTGCTTTGCCTGTAAACCTTCTGAGAAGACTTTTCTACGTGCAAGTATGAAAAGCTGTTGGGAAATCCCTGTAGGCATAGATTAGACTTTCATTCTGCTTTGCGCTCTGGGATCATTAAATGGGGAAATCCAATGGGATCCGGCTTTCCTGTTATGTAGCAGATACTGCTGCCCAGTTCCACATGCTGAAGTTGCCTTCCAAATGCCTTTACTTTATGCTGCTGTTAAGTAGTGCAATGCTGGATAACGTTTTATACTTTAGTTGAGCAAATCAACCACATACTGTGACAGAGGTGCTTTGCAAGCCATCATGGACAAATATTCCAGTACCTGAAATCTGATTATTTGGGGAAGAAAATAAGCATTGCAAAGGCATTTTTTTTTCCCTTTAGGTAAGCAAATTAGGAACACTTACATACTGGGACAATGTGAGAGTCTCCTTCTCTCTTTCTCTCTCCATCATATGATGAGCTTTGGCAAAATGAAACACACAGTGTGCAGACCAAGATGCTAAATCCTCTTCTTGCTCTGTTAGAAGTCAAGTACTTTTCTTCTAAGACAGTGGGGAAAAAACCTGTTAGAGCACTGCCTGTAGTAGTTAACACCTAGGTAAGCACTGAATTTTGTAGTCTGCTGTCACAGCTGAGAAGACTTCCAGGGGTATCAGGTGGCACCCACTATGGCTCCCCTTCAGTTTATGGGCATTTAAAAATCTAGGCTGCTTTCCACAGTCCTTAAAACCTTTTTGCAAAGGTCTTTTAATAAAGTCCTATCTGAATGAGAGTTGAAACTGAGAATTAAAAAAAAGGTGTGTGGAAAAACAAGACTTAGTGACCTTGAAGATTTTAACATATTGCACAGGATGATTGTAACCAAATAGGCTGCTCTTCTCCAAGCCACAAATGACTTGCAGAGCTGTCATCCTGTCCTTTCTAGGTGTAATTTATGGCTAGAGTAGAGTTAAGTCTGTCATAAGAAGGGGTGCTACCTGTGGGGAATGTTAATTGTAGAGAAGTCTGTTTCGGCAAGAAAGTTTAACACAAGTCTTGTGCAAAACCACTAAAAAGGCTCAGCTAACTTTGTCCCCGTTGTAATTCTTCTGAAGTATTGAATTTGACCTCCTGTTTTCAGGCTTCGGGCACTTAGTTTTTCTCATGGTAATGGGCTGAAAGAGCTTAATGTTGCTTATTTGTTCTCTCTGGCTTATTTATTGACCTGAACTGCATTTGGCAAGTAAATAATTAGCTGTCTAATTGTTGCTTGGAAGAAAGTAACGGTGCAGTATCCATCTCAAAGAACAGAAAACTTCCAAGGGCAGGTGTATCTCTAGTACCTGAAGCTGCCTTCAACAAACCGGTGCAATCACAGGATCAGAATCATTTAGGTTGGAAAAGACCTCTAGGATCATCTAATCTAACCTTTAGCTTCTCATCAGTCTTGTTATCTTCTGAATGAAATGGACTGCTTTGCAGCCCGACTATCAGGGTATTGCGCTTTTTGAGCTGTGGTGGCCTTGAGTAGGCTCAATTCGACTCTACCGCATTTACTTTACTGTGAGTAGTGTATCATGAGTCAGAGAGGGAGGTGTTAAAAATGATGGGTTTTGGATGTCATCCAGCATGTATAAAGCTGGCACTTTCAAACACAGAAGCTAGAAGCGATTGTGCTGGTGCCATTGGCCTGCACCTTAGAGATGGCATCACAAAAACAGTGGTACACTCAGTTCTTTGGTGTGTGGCTTCTGAAGTTTTAATTATTTAATAATGAACCCATCTCCAAAGTCATTGGCTAGCTTTGAAGGCTTGGGAGTTTTTCTTTTGTTTGTTTGTTTTTTTTTTGGTGCAAGCACTCTAACTTGTGCTAATGAGGCACTGCTCTAAGACGAGGCTTTGGCTGCAGTGTCCTCGCTGTCTGAAAAAACGTCTTGGAGAGTAATGAGGTGCCTGCTTCTGCTATTGAATCAAATAATAAACAACTGTCCCATGGTTATTCGGGCTCTTTTCACAGGTCTAGTAATTGCTGTGTTTGATAGTATGTGTTTTCTAAAATTTATCTACCAAAATTCTTGTTCTTGTTCCTCAGTTCAGAGCTCTTTCCTCAAAGAGTTGGCAAACACACAGCGTTGCTAAATGCAGAAGAGACTTCTTTCTGCAGCATTTTGTCTCCTAGCATCCATCCTAAGGGACTTCTAGAGATGATTCCTAAGAGACTGAGGAGATGGGGTTATGAGGTGATCCCATCTGTGTCAGCACCTTATCCAGCCATTGCAATGGTCCATGCAGGTGGATCTCAAGAAAGGAGAATTTCTTGAAGGAAGTCACACCAGCACCCGAGGTGCAGTTCCTGATCGTCCTCCTGGTAAAACCCATGGATGTGTAGTCACACGTAGTTGCAGGGGTGCTTATAACAAACGTGAGTGGTAGTGCTTCAGCAGGGCTTGTGGATACTGCGCTGTAGTGAACATATAACATCTTGTGACACTGCACTGAGAAGTTATTTTTCAAAATGTGTTCATTTTGTAAAGAAAAGAGCCTACCTACTGAATGGCTAGCTGAAGTTCTTGGGTCTTTCCTGTAATAACATACTAGTGAAAGTAACTTTTTATTTCTTTAGCCTGAATTTGTAGGAACTCCAAAGTGGTGGTAATAAAATGGAAATATTTTTAATTTGTTAACACTACTTAACTGCAAATTACAGCACCTCAAGCTTCTGCATTCTGTCCCTGTTTCATTCTTACTAATGAATCATAAATACTCTACTGCTTAATGCGAACTTCTTGCAACTAAAAGTTTCCTAATTTTGCTCAACAGTGGAAGCCATGACTATCCTGACAGCTTCCTACTGAGCAGCGTAACCGGCATTGTTGTTTAGGTATATACATTTGTGGGATAACTCTTAATAGTTGAGGCAGGTCCCCTTGCTAAAAGTTCTGAATGTGTAATTGTGGGTAAAGATGGTTATTTTGCACAGTTGGATCACACTGTTGGGCACAGAGGGCTGTTTGAAGGTCTCCAAGGAGTGGAGATTCCATAACATCGCTTGAGCATCTGATGAATCTTCTCAGACTGCCTGGGTCACATACAAGCCTTGTTCCTGGGAAATGGTTTGTGAGGACTAGAAGAAAGATGTATTATTCATCTTCCTGGAATAGGAACTGTGGAGCACTTCTGCCAGCCAATTATTCTGCTGTTCTGTTGTTCTAGCTATAGCATGTCTTGAGCAGGTTGTTCCAGGACAGCCCTTGAAGTGATTTAACTGAAAAGGGCAGAAGGGATCTTTACATTGTTCTTTTTGGTCTTGTGTCATCACACTCAGCTCTTTTCTGAAAATGTTCTTTGGGGTTAGGGGAGTGATTTAACATATGATATCGGCTTTGAGAGTCCCCGTGCTGTGATTTAATTGAGCTCCTTGGAGTTTTACATACTAGCTTGCTGCTGAGAGCTAGGACATCACCCATGCAGTTGCAGACCTGTGTGATCCCCAGAAGGGTGACTTTTACCACCGGATAAATCTATCAAGAGAGAGAGTTTCACAAAGTCTCTTTTAAAAAGCAGCAGGAACAAAAACTTTATTATTTTTCTTCTAGGGAATAGGATAAAAGGGCAGAACTCACATAATAAGCCAGGAGCAAAGCTAACAGTACAGTCAGTACAGTCAAGAAGCCCTGACTTCCACTTATTCTCATCCTACAGTGAATACTGACTTTTGCAGAAAATAAATACGTTGTGTTCTTACTTGTAAGGGTTGGGTAGTGCTGGGGAGGGGGAGTAATTTGTTCAGGTTTTCAGGAGCTTTTTCTGTTAACGCACTAAAGAGTTTGGTGAGGACCTACAGTGGGAGCATGTGCCTTGTCAAGGGAGTTTCCAGTCCTGCAAATTTGACTGCCTGCTAATCAACAGAAATTAAGCAATGAAAAAATACCCATCCATTCATGTTTTGATAAGCAAACAATGGAAAAAAATATAATAAACCTGTACTTGTATGATAGATACAGGTTATTTTATTTTTGATTGGCTATTTTATTATGGAGATATTTATAGACACAAAGGAAGTGGTGACACTTCGGTTTTTAATAAATTCCACAGGATTAGGCTGTTCCTCACAAATAGGAGGTTTAGGCTTAGGAAATGGGAGACCAAGTTCCTAAATACTGTGTTAAATAATGCTTTATCAGCGTCTTCTGATGAATACTGATAGACTGAAATGTGAAGGAAACCACAAGGACAAATAGATTTCCTTATTTACAATGTTTTTAAGACGCTATCTCTAGAATATTTTGTACTGCTTTAAAGGGAGATGAAGTGAAAGATATCGAAATTTATCCTTGAATTTTTCAGGTATTCTCAGGTTTTCTGATATTTTACATCTTTTCGCCAGCCCCCTTCCTCTTTCTTTGTGCAGACAGGTTTGTGCCGAAGCAGCTTCCTCCTCCTCCATCGGTGCTGCCCTAGGCACCTGGTAGCTGTGTCAGAAATGCAGGCCAACAGGAGCGGCAGCTCCTGTGAATGATTTCCCGTTCTTTCTCTTCATGTCTGTTCAACACTTTCTGTGCTGAACCTTCATGGAAGTTAAGTCTAGAAAGTTGAGCATGGAGTTAAAACGGTAGCTTGCCCACTAAGCAAATACAGTGCCGCCATCGTACCGCAGCTTTTATGAGGGCAGGATAAAAGCTGTGATAATGTAGGTTAATGTTTACACTGTAAGGGCTGAACTTTAGCCCAGGGGAGCCCTAGACTGTCTTGGGGAGCTGAAGAGAAGTCGAATCCCTCCTGTTCCTGTTTGCAGTGATCCCAGGCAGCCCGGAGGGCGCAGCCTCCAGAGAGGAGGAGAGGCCGGTAGCCCTTCGAGTGACAGGCCCGTGGCAAGGCCTGCCGCTTAGCCATGCTGCGGCTGGAGGCTGCGCTCCTTCTCCTCCTGCTTCACCTGAAGGTGAAGCCTTGCCTGCCCGTGGAGGGCAATCCCCTGCTAATCCAGGGAAATCCATTTTGTCTCGGTCAGTTGATACAGGCAGCGATCTCCGCGCCCGGCCTGCGCTCCCTGCCTCCAGGAGGTGAGGCGGGGGTAGCGCCAGAGCCACCGGCTGCTGTCCTCTGCCCTGCGCGTCTCGCTGCAGAGCTGGGGCTCTCCTCTCCTCAGCTCCAGGGGCTGCCTCCAGTGCACTTGGCAGAGCACTGAGGTGCTGGAGAAGACAAAACACGAGTTAGCCTGATGTTTGACGAGGGGCCGGTCTGGCACTCCAAGGTGCGTGACCCATCTTTGGTCCCTCTGAACACTTACCACACTGGTCCTGACTTATTCAGCTCATCCAGCTTCTTACCTGGTCTTACCTGAAGTGGAAATACATCAGCCGTTAGCTTTTCCTAATCTCTGCAGAAAGAGAAAAGTAGGAGGAAACCACATTAAAAATTAAAAATAAAAAATTATGAAACCGAATAAAGAAAACACCCATCAAATCTTGGGACTGTACTCCTGTAGAGTCAACTCTGTATAATATTAAAAGAAACAAACAAGTACCCTTGTCTTTACCTGGCCTTTTTATAAAAACAGCACATTCTAAGTATTTGAATGCACCCTTTTCCCCTTATGTTTGGTGCATATACATGTGTATTTTAGCTCTGCATGGAAATAGCTTTCAGATGACCGTCGCTTTTAACCTCAACTAAATCATGTTTATTAAAAATTAACTTCAGAGGTATAAATTCAGCTTCTTCCCTCTTTCCAGTCCTGGCCCATTATGAAGGCTAGCGTCTAACCCTTCCTTGAGGCAGGGCTGCTCAGTCTTCCTGCCCTAAATGTATCTAGGGCATCCTGCAGCAGCTCTAGCACGCTGTGTGGCTATTTTTGGCAATGTAGCTTTTGTCTGGCAGTGCTAGGGAAGGATGGCATATGCTCCGTGCATACATGCTGGGCATGTGACTCATTTAAGGATGAATGATGCAGTTTGGTTTAAAAAATATATATAATAATAAAAAAAAGTAGATGTACTTATCAGTATTAAAAAAAAAAAAAAGCTCTCTATGTAATGTTACAAAGCAAACAAATTAATCTGCCTGACTGCATGAAATTTCATTTTCCTTTTTTATGTAATTGTGTGCTCAGTGGATTGTGCATTAGGGGGTGAATTAGCAAGTTAATTTACCCTATGTGTCCGTAAGAGAATAGCTTTTACGTCCTCAGGCCTTATGATCCAAACAGCAATGTGAATCTATCAGAATACACAAACACTGGTTTTTATTTTTAGAATCACTGTAGCAAAGAGCTTGGTTTAACCTGTTCTCTCTTCAGATTTTCAGTTCTGTTTTACAGTCACTATCAATGGGTTGTGGTGGTTGTTTTTTTTTCTTTTTTTTGGACATGTTCTGAGTGAGCTTGTTGTGTTTTCTTTAAAGTGTTTTTGTTTGTTTGCTTCCCATCCTTAAATATGTGCTGTACCTCAAGGGGACCTCTTGCAGAGCAAGTTACCTGCTCGTCATCAGAACAAGGATGGTATAATTAATTATAATTAAACTTCACTATTAATAATCAAAGATAATTGATGCTTACACTCTGTAATTTGAGTTGCAAGCTGAAGACAAGAGTGTTTAGCAATCTGCCTCCCTAATGTTCCACAAAACCAAGCGGCTTCAGGCTCTGAATTTCACAGGAAGGGCTCTGGAGCCTCAGTTCTCCTTTTGGCCATGGGGTAACCAGGTCCTCCAGCCAAATCTGAGGCCCAGTTGTACCAATTGCAGGGCTGAAGAAGCAGATTTGCACCAGAGAGCCAGCAATTTGAATAAACGAGATGCTACAAAGGGCTGAGGACAGAAGCGCTTTCAGGAAAAGGCCTGGATCCAAGCAGTGAGAGGTGAGGTGGGGTTAGAGCTCCAGGGGCTGCCACTGGCGATGGGTAGGTGGGAAGGCTGTGGCAGGATCAGGCCCCCAGCCCCTCGCCAGGCCCTTGGTTGGGCTGACAGGGCAGAGCTCTGACTGCTGAGGCCTTCCTGAGGGTACGGCCGTGGGGCAGCAGGCACAGCACCCGCAGGAGGTAGCCCTCGTGTGCCACTGGTTTGGTTTAACAAACTCATGATGTGGAGCCAGAGTGTTTGTAACGCTGGAGGTGTTGAAATGGGAGGGCTAAAGATCCGAATCCAATCTTTATTACTTTGTTACGTACTTGAATTTTCATGATAAGGGAATTTCATAAGAGAATTATGTTTAGCCATAATACTTCGCACTGTAAGGTGTGAAATACTCATATGTAAAACATCATATAAAAAAACGTGACATTCTTTCAGAGGTATTTCTTTTAGTTTGAATACTTTTTTTTTAACTTATTTATTTATTTATTTATTTTTCCTGAGGATGAAGAAAGTAATGTAGCCATTGTCAAGTTGCTAGTAACTGACTTGCTAGGCAGTGGACAAAGTATTGCCATCAGTGATCGCACTGGGTACATTGAAAAGGCTCATTTGTTATCGAGCCAATAGAAGCACATCAAGAATTGCCAATGCCCACAAAATGCCAGGTGCCATAAAGCTTCAATACTAAAATCTTGGACATACCTAGGAGAGCAGTCTGCATGTGTACATGTGCAAAAATCCTTCGCTAACGCAAGATTCCATCTTTATTTATTTTGTTTATCTTGAAATGCGTCGTGGGTTTCTTAGTATTTCTTAGTATTGCTGTGAGGTGATCCTTGCAGGAAGCTGTCTGAAATTTTCAGGGAGTCATTTTAAAAGGATGAAGGCCCGTCCAAGGCAGACGTGGAGGCTCTGCTGCCCTACTTCTCCGTGTTACGTGGGGGCAGGCTGGAGCTGGCTGGCCGAGGCCTCCCTCCCGGTGGCGTGCGGCGCAATGGAAGTGGGGCAGTGTGGTAGGCAGCTGCCGGCACCAATAACCGGCGGCTTGAGCTGCTTAGCAGGGGCTAAGCCCAAATCTACTGACGCAGAGCACAGGGAAGTACTCGGCAGACTTCTCCCCCTCCCTGCCCTCGTATATAATCTCATGATGCTGTGGATGTGGCAAACTCCGTTTTGATCAGTTGTTGGGCCAGAAATGGTGAGAGCGGGTCAGATTTGACCTCAAAGGGCTGTTTTGATGGTATGCGCCTTCACGGTTCCTGAGGCTGCACCTTTTCTTTCCGTGAAGTCTCCTTCTTTCTCCTCCCAGCTTGCATAATTGCCAGCCTGAATTTTTTTAAATGTAGGGTAGGAGGCTGAGCGAAGCCGTGCGGATGAGGTGATACGGATCATGCTATGGACTCGCAGTAGACCTCTGCAGTGCTAGCGAATGTACAGTGCTGAATATAATGGATGAAATAGGTAAGCAGCTCACCCTTCGTATTTCCAGAAATAATCCTTTCAGATGGCTTCCCAATTAGAATTTTTGAAGAGAAAACTCAGTTATCTCTAGCCAGGGAGTACATTTAGTCTTTTTCCCTATTTACTTTAATTTCTGATTAATTTTTAAAGAGTCTGATGTGATAAGGGGGCTGGGGAAGAGTAATCCGAGTGCAGTGATCTTTTGATTTTGATTTTCCAGGATACATTATCTAATGGGAGGTTTATGCAGTCAATGATAACAGCAAGCAGCAAAGTTATTTTGGGATGTTTTATAGCTCAAAAGGGACTGTTTTGATGATATGTCGCTATTCTGCTTTAAAAGCATGAGAAACTTGAATTGCTGCCTTCTTTAGTACCTGCTTTGTATAACTGTCTACACAATACTGATTGTTTTCCAAAGCACCAGGCTTCTTTTAGTCAACTCTGGACTCTAAGTAGGTATACTCTGGATATATAGTGTAGATATCTACTTTTGCACAACACCGTTCAGTCAGTTTAATTAATTTTAATGTCAAATTTGTGAGACTGCTGGATATAGAGGATGGTAATATGCAAAACAGGAAGGGACCTGCCTATCTGTAATGAAATCTTTTATATAAGTGAAGGACTGTGGTTGCAAAAACAGCTACTGTTTTTTGGGGTTGGGATATTGTGTTGTAGTAACTTTGGCATGAGAACATTTCCTTTTCTTCAGCTGCCCTGGGCAAGACAACTGGAGAAGGATGTTCTGTGGTGAGAAAGCTCTGTGAGAGGAGTTACTTCCCATGAGGAATTAGCAGAGCTTTTTGCAACTCACGACTCTTAATCTTTTTAGTTATTCAAGTTTGTACATGCAGAGCATGGAAGCAAGAGTATTATTTTGTGTTTTTCCATTTATTAGCACTTAGCTTGTTTTCTGGTGACTAAGCCTAGCAAAATTATTTAAAAATTAGTAAATTTGCTCTCTGAGATGAAGATGCTTTTTTTTGCTGTCTCATTTGGTCATGCAGCATGCCTGTTTTCCTCTTCAGTGGTCGCCTGGTGTGTTTACTCTGTAAGCTCTCAGGCAGAGCTGTTCTGCCATAAACTGTGGGCCGTGCCATGATGGTGTCTGTTTTGTTTGCTGACAGCTGTCTCTGAAATAATAAAAGAAAATGCATTTGATTCATTAATATGAATAAAAAAAAAATTCTTTTTTCCTGTGCTATGGCAAGTGCTACTTAACATACCTAAGAGTAGCCTGATATTTAATGTTGGCTTGATGCTGTCATGCTTTATATGTATGACATCATCACTGGGCCCTTATTTCCCTTTGTGGTGTTGCCCTCTGTACCCCTGGTGCCAGATGCAGCCGTGTTTTTTTGTTTTTGTCCATTGGTGCCTGGCATGCAGGGCTCTGGAGCTGATGTGGAGAGGTGGAGATGGAGGGGGCAGCAGCTCCAGGTGTAGCCTCGTGTCGTGGTGCCTGATCTGATGTCTGCCACCGCCATCTGCGTAAATCATGGCTGTCATATCAGCCTTGTTCTGAAAGTGGATTGAGTGGAAAGTTCCTTAATAACCTCCAAATCAAATTACGGCAGTGAATCATCTGGAGGGTTTTTTGGATGCGTTTGGTTAAGGGAGGGTGGTGAAACTTAGTGCTCCTGGAAATAAAGGATTGCTAGCACTATCTAATAACTCATTAGTGTACGCATACACTTGGCTTTTTGCCTTGACGGCTATAAGAGTCTCCTGTTTTCATTCTTGAGCTTAGGTTGTAGCCCTTTCCTCTTGGGAATGGAGGATTTAGGCAGGGAAACAAGGGGGTGCTGGGCTGTGGAGTAGCTGGGAGGTGAACAAACTGTGGCTGCAAGCTGAGACCACCACCCACACTGCAATGTAAGTAGGACCTTCAGGTGGGAAAGGCTTCAAACTGTTGTATCACTGCCAAAGTCTTTGGAAAATGAGTTTGTCGGAGTTACTAATGTAGGTTGCAAAAGCAGTGGAATTCTGCAGCAATCAGATGATGTTGCAATACAGATAGGGAAGTCTGGTGTAATAAAAAAAAAAAATTGAAGGATGTAAACAGAGACAGGATTTTGTTACAGGGCTTTGATCGGAGAATTGATAGAAAACAGAGCAAGCCTGTAGGCTGTTAGGGCTTACGTTGATATAATTCCTTTAACTGGTTATTTTTCAAAATAAACTGGAACATAATTGTCAAATTACCTAATTAAACAGGAAATTCCTGTTTGGGGGGGCTTTTTTTATTACGAAAGATAAATATGGGGCTGGTATCAATTTCTTCAGTGTTTCTTGTAAGAAAATACTACCAAGTGAGGCGTTAGACTTCTCTTGCTATTATCCACTGCTGTGATGTACTTGTAAGCAGTGGTATAAAACCAGACTTGCTACAGTTTGTAAAATGTATGTACAGGGACCAAAATTTGTAAATGGGATATAAAAGCAGGGGTCGAGATTATGCAGGAAGGAGGGGAAAAAAGAAAAGACTTGGAATGGATTTGCACATAGTAACGTTCTTGTGAATGTGTTTCCTAGAGTTTCTCCTCCTTTCCCTCATTTCTTCCTGCCGCACAGCTGCAAAGCAGATCCATATAAGCAGAAAGATGGCATTGAGCAGGGGCAGCTGAAGGTGCCATTACTATGAAATAGAAGGTTTGTCTCTTTGTTGTTACCTCTCAAAATGAGGAATTGTGTCGTGGAGTCTAGCTTCCCTTGTAGCATTCTTGGTTGGGGTTAGAGTAAGGTGATGTTAGGAGGGTGAGAAGCCCACTGTGCACCCCAAATAACTGAACAAACTCTTTGATCAAGTGGGAATGACAATGCTTCTTTCCTTCCTTCTCGTTTTCCTACAAAAAGATGTACAGGTTCCTTGCTCAAAAAGTAAGTAAAATAAAATAAGAATCTGTAGATCAGAATATGAGTGGTGTAGTTCGTTGCTCTTTTCTCTGTCATAGAAATAGGATGAAAGACATTTTTTTCCAATGTATGCAGAACAGGCGCCAACTCAGATCTGTTTCAGGCATCTGAAGCAAAGGAACCAAAATTAGTCTTCCTGCATGGATTTTTTTTTTTCTTCTCTAAGCAACAGAAGACTTGAAATACTCATGTTGCTCAGCAGCAGAACGTATTAGAGAAAAAGTTATTTATTCAGGCACCTGAATGAAATGAGTGTGCAGCTTGTTGTTCCTCAGAAGTGTGCGGTAAGTGCATGAAGCAAAACGACACGTTGAGATTTGGTAACAAATGTTCTTTGGAAAACTTCAGCATTAAGCTACCTGGAAAAAAAAAATCCGGTCTTTTAAATTGTACCATTTTAGAAATTATGCTCTTAAATGAAATCCTGTGCATAGCTGAAGCTTAGCTGGTGATTTTATATGCTTCCTGTAGGCAAGAAAAACAAATGTAAAGGTCTTAATAAATGGCTGCTACTTGTACATATCTATTTTTAGAATATTATGTTTGTGGGTTTTTAAGATATCACAGGACATCAATGGGCACGGCAGATTAATAGGGTCATGTATCTTTGACTTTCAAGCTTAGGTGGTATTTTTAACACAAGGAAGCTGAAAAAGCATTTGAAACCACTGTCTGCTATTTTTAACGTGTCTAGCACTTTAAAAAAATCCATATAATCCTCTTGAAACAGATGGCTACAGTGAGTTAAAATCCCACGCTAGGATTTGGGCTTCTACCTGATGTCGAAACCAATGTCATGACAAAGGGATGCATCACTGACCTGCAGGTGACAACCTATTTCAGACTTGTATTTAAAAAAAAGTAATGTAAAAGCACAAAGCACGTGGACTTATGCAACAGTTTGCTTTCCTGATTTAACAACAACAAAGTCTTCAGTATTTACGTGTGAGAGCTGTGGATGCCTCTGGATTTTGATTTGTCTGTTAATTTTATTTCTTGTAGTTCGTGCACTATCTCATCCTTTTCTGTGCTACGCTGGAATATGGAAGTTAGTGGTAACTAACCATCCCTGAACTTCTTTCATGTGCAGGAAGAAAGACAGGAAGCTCAGGTCTTTCTTTAACTTCAAATCCTGTAATCACTTGAGCTGCCTAAGTGAAGGCAGGATTCAAACTCAAGTTATTGTTTGAGGTAAATGCAAGGATAACCCAGGCAGGGTCTGGGGGACAGGGCTGAGGTGTCGGTGTTGGTTTCGGAGCATGCTGGTTTTTTATTTTTTGAAAAAAAAAAGCCATCTGTCCTTCGGCTGTCTATAGGACTAGAAGTACTGTAATGTCTCCAGAGATGGTGACAAAGTGTTGGTGTTCCTGTCCAGATAACTGGAAGTAATTTAACGCAGTTGGTGATTAATAGAGAAAGGGCATACTATTTCAGTGTGCTTGCTTCCTGCTTTTTTAATGGTAAAAGGATGCAAGCGAATGGGAAGTCAGTGTTGACACACACTTCAGTTTTCACAGCACAGTCACTCAGCGGCTAAAATGTATCCCAGGTGGATCCCAGCAGTTAACCAGAGGTTGCCCTGCCCCATCCAAATGCAAAACTAACTGCCTTTGCCCAGCTTGCCACAAAATGCCACAGCTACAAGGATCTGCTTTGGCTGTTCTGCTCTCCATCCTCGTGGTGTGTACGTTTCAAAGGGGTGCATCCTGCCCTGCAGCCCCGCTGGGCACAGCCCAGCTGCTCCGAGGATGCGTGTGTCCCTCTCCTGTGCTGCTGCCAGCTCTCCGTGGGGATGCCCAGTGCTTGTGCCTGCCTTCTCACCAACCTTCCTACCAGCTGCAGCACTCGAGGAGCTGAAGCACAAAATGTATACTAGAATATGGAAGTTCTTCAAGAGATGTCGGATTCTTTACGGAAAGCTGAAGAAGTCCTTGAAACTGGCAGCTCACAGTATCTGGTGCTTCTAAGGCTCTTACTGCAAAGCCTGCTTTAGTGTTCTTAGTTTATTGTTCTCAGACCTACAAATAGTGCTTGGAAAAAGCAGCAAGCGTATAAATACCGAGCTTATTGATGACACATTACATTTTGTTTGGTGTCTTCTTAGCGAGACCTATATGAAAACATGCCTTAGTGTGCTGGGAGTGTTTCTGCGTTCTGGTTAAAATGTAGGATAACCGGGCAGCTCATAGGAGGGCGTGTGGGAGGTGTGAGCTGATCTTGGAGATGCATTCACTTGGGAAGCTGAGTTTCTCTGGACTTCAGTGACAGGTTGCTGTTAGGCGCGTTGGCACATGCTAGATTTAATCTCCCAAAAGCTGGTGATATGACACAATGTTTTTCTCTCCGCTCGTTTTACCGAGAGGGAGCGTTTCAACTTGGTGACGTGCCCTGCTCTCCATTTCTTAATGCAGCTTCAGCTGACGGCTGCAGCGAACTGCAGAGCAAGCACGGAGCGCATTAGGAGGGATGTGGGGCAGGGAGTGGGAGCCCTGGTGCTCTTACAGCCCCCAGGAACATCCTGAACAAGAAGGATTGCTGCTGGGCCTGCCCAACGAGTAGTTCGGAAACTGGGTTCTCGTGAAATGACTTGATACTGCTACAGCCACGGTTGATTTGTGTTCTTTTAGCTGATGAAAATAAAGTGTGTTTGTGCTGAAGAGTGTTTTTGTTTTGTGTGGTTATTAAAAAAAAAATAAATCTCTGCTGCTTTAGCCTATGCTTATGCAAAGGTACAGGAGTGCTGGTAGTCTCACGAGGACAGATTTGGATGGGGGAATTTATTACCTTTAATTAAATCATAACCAAGTCTTTCCTTCAGCTGTACTGAATGCAAATATAGCTCTTAATCTTGCAGACTTTAATAGCCTGAATGCATCCGCGGGGAAGCACAGACGACATTCCGTATGACTGCAGCAGGCTTCGAAACGATACGCCTAAACATGACCTGTAAGCAAGGCCGAGGCTCCAGGTAGTCACTTCCTGCAGCTTTCACACAGTTGCTGAGAGACACCCGGTCCCACAAGCCTCGTAGCCAGCGTCCCCGAACTCCTGGTGCTTCATGAAGGTGTGCCCCCGGACACCGCAGGGCCTGCAAACTTACAGGCAGGAGCGTGGCCTCGTTCCGCTTGTCAGCCTGGAGCAGGGTCTGTGACCACGGTCTGCAAAGCCTGCTCGTCTGTCCTGGGACAAAGCTCTTCGTGCATTCGAGTCGTGGTGAAATATGTTCATTTGCAATAATAGAAGCATCTGTTAAATAAAAACACAAGACAGGGAAGCAGAGGTTATGTCCATCGGGGTCTTTCCTTGCTGCTTCAGCCTTGCAGCTGGCTGGCACAGTGGCCACAGAGCCTCCCGAGGCTGCTGTAGCGTAAAATGTGCATCAGCTTCTGCCCTTTTTTTGTTAAAGGCTGCTATTCCTGTCTCCTGGGCACGGAGGAGGATGTGGAAGGGGTGAGGACAGGAAACAGCAGTAAAAAACCTGACCCTCTCTTGTCCCTTTCCCAAGCCTGGGCTCTGCTTTCCGCTCTCTTTTCCCTGCCACATGGTGATTAGGCCTGGGGCTCACATGCTAATGCAGAGTGATTGTGTGATTTCCTTCTCCAGCGCTTTTAATTAACATTTACATTGCTTCATCTACACAACTCTGCCTGCCTGCATGCCTTCTCTTGTTACAGCCTCCTAAATAAGTGATTTAAGAATTTGGTAATTACATACCTTGGAAAAACTCGATTGTATAATCACCTTGCTGGATTCAAAGCTCTCCTACTCACTCTGTAGCTAGTTTTATGGTAAGACAAGGTATGATATTACTGATGGCAAAACTAGAAATGAATTCAGCGTTAGCTTTTGGGACTTTGGGCAGTCCGTTAGGGACTGTCGGAGCTGAAATCTCTTGACAATAAATTTTTTCTACCACGTGGAAGCAAGGGGGACCTGCTTTGGGGTAGGAGAAGAAAATATTTATTGGTTGTTGGTTAAAAACTGTAAGTTTTCTGATTTAACTCAGTGATGCCTTACTCTGTTCCTATTGGGTTTAGTCTCCAGCTCATCAACATCAGCATAACATGAAGTGCTCCTGGAAATCTCACATGGAAATTAGTGGTACAGTGGTACTCCATTTGCTTATCATCATTAATATATATATTTTTTAAATAATGAGAGCTTCAGTTGTCCCGTAACAAAATCATACTGTTGGAAGCATAGAAATCTGCATTTTTGAAATGCAGTCTCAGACGAAACCATCTTGGGATGGTTGCTGCAGTTTGCTACGTCGCTGGCCCCATCCCCTGCAGTTTGCTGACGATGTCTGTGGCTGTTAGGGGGAGCTGCGTTTGCTCGTCCTTCCTCCACACCCAAAGCTGTAAAGGCAGGAGCTCTTGCAGATGGTTTAATGAAGGCTAGAAAAATCAACCAAAACAGGCAAGCCCTCAGCCACCGAGGAGCAAGCTGCCAGCTGTTACGTAAATGGAGAGAAATCCTTAGAAATCTGCACTAAGATGTCTGCATTTTTAATACGCTGTTAAGCACTTAGCCTTGGGGAGGGGAGGCCCGCAAAAGGCTTTTTCTCCATCTTCTGAGTCAGTTCTGCTCAGCAACTGTTTCCCAACCAGTCCGTGTAAGCCTGAGTGCATGCACTGAAAAGAAATCTTCCTTGGTTTGTGGCTGGTTCAGCGAACAAGGTGGCTGCTTAAAAGCAGGGCTGTTTCGTGTTGCGCGTCGTGTCACCCTCCGCTTTCACCCCAGCTGACCTCTCAGCGCTGCAGGAGAGAACACATCCAGCGATTAATCAGCCCGCGCTCATTACTTCAGGTCACTTGCACGGCTTAGGCAGAAGAGGGGTGAGGAGCAAAAATGCAAATGTTTTCAGCCATTTGCTCGTAAGGGTGGGATGGAGCAGGACAACCTGGGTCGCCTGCTGCGGTACAGTAAGTTCTGGCGGCACGTTCCCTGTCGGTGGTGGAGCATAAATGCAGCTGGCTTCTTGGCTGCTCCTGCTGCGGCTGTAGGGGAAGGGCTGTCATGTCTTTGGGGTTGGGTTAAGGGCATCGTGGCCGCTGCTTTTTGTCCTACCCAGCTTGTTTTGTGGTAGGGATCATTTCTGGCTCGCGATCAGTGGAATGCGGTGAGCTTTGGATCTCATCAGGCACGCAAAGTATCTGTTAAAAAAGGCAGGATTCTTTTGAAAGTAGTTTACAAATAAATATGAAGAATGAGCACTTTCTAGTTAATTATTTGTCTGGTGTTGCATGTGTTTAGACAACTAAGCTCTCATAAGATTTGTTTTGAAAGTTTTTCTGGGGAAAAATGTTAACTAGTCCTAAGCAGTGATGCTTAGCCAGTAGTGAGCTTGGTACGTATTCAGGACTTTCTGGATGATGCTACTGAAATTCAAGGGGGGTTTTGTTTCCATTTAACTGTTGTAGTTTCTTCTGATTGTAGCTAATAAGCCCAGAGGAGGCCATAGTTGTTGCCTGTCTTTCTGCCCTCGTGACTTACTTTACTGTCTTATTGCATCGGACAGGAATGAAGTGGAAATCTGCTCTGCAGCAGTTACAGATCCCCAGCCAGATCAGCCCCAGCTCTGGGGAATAGTCTGAACGTGCTTGAGTCACACAGAGTGGTGCCTCGGCTTCAAGCAGATTTAGGTGCTAGGTATAGGGAGGGGTGCTGGTAGGGTGGGAGCTTTGCTTGCTGCTGCTATGACGAAATTATTTAACATATGGAAGTACATAAGCTATTTACCTCCCTATTGAATACATCTTAGAGCCTGACCCACGGTAGTACAGTGCAATGCATGGACAACCTGGAGTGCAGTGTCCTTCTCCCAGGTTGCTTTCAGTCCCTTAATAATCATTACAATATCTAATCACAGATTAGGCGTTGAGGACAAGGAACAGTTTCCAAAGCCAGTCGTGATGTTCATTAGCTCCTGGCCAAATGACTCACTGACGGGTCTTTAAGAGATGCGCTTGGAACATACGCAGGGGATTATTCTTCTAGCACTGATCTGCTGGGAGCATCACAGACAAATTCACATCCTCCAAATATAACAGTAACTCTTCCAAGGGGAAGATAACACAACTCCCTAGAATGTTTTACAAGTTTACAATATTACCAGAGTTATCTTCTCCTATAATCACATCCTTTGGAGTGTGCAATGCTGCATGCTACCTGCGTTTCTGCCAAACAGGGATCTGACAAACAGTCTGTGGCATTCACTACAATTTAGGTACTTTTGAGGTGGTACAGTACTGTTTTGGCAACATAAATACACCCCTTTATTCCGCTGTAAAGGGGGAGGAGAACGAAGTGATGGACATCCTGCAAATCAGAACAAGCTCTACCAGTCTGGTTTTAGTTCTACCAAAATTAAAGTCACCTTATTAATTTCTGGTAAGACGGGGAAAAAATGGACTGCTGTAATTCACTTTGTTATTTCACATTATTTATTGGAAAAATAAAAGATCAGGGAGACTTTTACTCAGGAAGAAAAGTCTCAAAACTAACTCCCAGCTCAGGATCCAGTCTCACTGATTTGAGATTATTGGTCTCATCAACATAAAATGAAATGTAGACAAAGTAAAGCTTGTGTGTAGGATGCAGATTTGTCCGTTTTCTCCCTACAACCTCAGATTAGAGAATATTACTTACAGTCACTTTATTCTCTAGCTGTAGCAGAAGTGGGAGGGTTCATTAGTATAGCTAAATTTAGCCTGCTCTTAATTAACAGTTGTTTAGGGGGAGGTGACCGCTAGGAACTACCTACGGCTAATTATGCAGGTATGATTATCAGTTCACTGATATCAGTTCACTGTTATATTAATTGCTATTAATTACTTGTAGTTTGAAAGCACGTGGCTTTGGGATTGTTTTATCTTAGACCCTTCTGGAATTTCAAAAAAAATAAGGGCAACGAAACCCTTTCTTGCTGGCTTAGCACCATGGCACTGATGCGGCCCCATCTGGAATCAAGGGCCGTTGTTCAAGGCTCTGGAGGTGCCAAACGAAGATCCCCGTGCCCAAAGATCTGACAGTTTAAAGCTGTCAGGATGCTCAACAGCTGCCAAAGGATTGTGTTTCTGTAGAAAAATAACTTAAACAACAGCCTGCTGGAGAGCCATGGTGGCCAGGGCACTTCATTCATTGCACACAGCATAATCCCAGCCCCAATTAGTTGGCATTGTATGAGAGTCCTGAAGAGAACTATAATTTAGCAAGAAAGGCCAGCACTTTGTCCTACCTTTACAGCTACAACCAGTTCCTCAAGCACTTGTTTCCTGCAACCTCGCTGAAGATCCCAAGGACGTGTCTGATGCTAGCATTTTTACTCGGCTTTGCGGCGGCACCAGACCAAGAAATCAGTAGGCCTTGCGTCTTTGTGGCTTTATTTTTTCATACTCTTATTTCTCTGCTTTCTAGGCCCTCAGATAACATTTCCCAGTTTCTTCTTAAAGCTATGTAAAAAGAGGTTAGCTATTGTAATTTTCCTTATTAAGGTGGTGTGTTTTGTTGTTGTTGTTGTTTTTCTTTTTTTTTTTTGAGTTTGCTAAATATAGATTATTTAAACTAGTCAGATACCTGCTTACCTGCTGGGTGTTTGACTGGGTAGGGCCAGGGTGGTGGAAGTGACCCCCTGGAGTTGGAAACCTGTGCAGTTTCCCATTTGCTATTTAACTTCGGGACCACAGCAGCCCAGTGTTGCGAACTGCTCAGCAGCTTGTGGGGCCGACTTCATACCGGGTGCATTTGGGCTGCTATTTGAGCTTGGCACGCTCAATTTCTGCAGCAGCTCTGGCTTCTGCATCCAGTTCTGCTGAGAGCTGCTTTTGGTGACCTTGGGCCTGGGCTGGGGCCCAGCACTCCTGCTCGAGATTGCACAGGGATGCTTAGAGAACACACAAGGATGGGCTCAGCAAACCATGGATTTCACACCTTCCCTGTAAAAACGACATGAATTGGGGTGCATCTCGAATGCCCGTGCACAAATGTGTGCAGCGTGAGGAGCAATTAGAAGTCCACAGGCAGCTGCAGAGCTGTGGCCTCACTGGATTTGCAAAGACAGAATGAGGCAGCTTGCAGGCTCGGAGTGCTGCAGTGTGTGGGTGCAGTCTCTTCAGAAGAAAAAATAGTGTCTGCTGCAGCCCTCCTGATCGAGAAGGCGAGCTGCTGCTGGCATGTCGCAGCCGGATGAAGCCCCCCAGTCACAGGCTGTGGGACTCGTGGGTGTCTTCAGCCGCTTTCGGGCAATGCAGCTGGTGCTAGGAACTGGGAGATGGCTTCAGGGCATTCCAGGGGAGTTCTTGCTGCAGGTGATCAGTGAATTGGCATGGGGAGATGCTCTGCTGGACTACTCACAGACGAGCGGGTGGGTTATGTAAAGGTTGAGGGAACATTTAAACTGCTGTCTTGCAAAGCTTGGCTTTGCAGACTGCTTCTCTCTAGTTGCATCAGCTTCTGGCACTGATATTCCATTAAGAGGAAGAGAGATGCTTATTGGAAGTAAAAAGTGCTGACGAGTTTGATTTTTTTTTTTAATTGCAAAGCTGGCACAGCAGTAGGTAAGCACTTACGAACCTACGCTAACTCGCACTTCAATTTTTGGAGCTAATGTTTTAAAGTGTATTGGACAGAAACAAGGTGCATCTTGTTGTTGCGGCCTCTGTTGTGTGTCTGTGATATGAAGCCTAATTGCTCAGAGCATAGGCAGAAATGTTCTTGAGTTCCCTGGCTGTGCTGTCAGGGGGCTGTAGAGCCAGGTGATCTGTCTTACACAGCTGCAGCCTGTGTGGATATGCTAGTGATTGACTTTAAAACATAGGTTGTGTGAGCAAAGACAAAACAACAAGGTAATGTACCATATTATTTCAGTCACATTCCCAAGTGCTTTCATCGTTTAGGAGTTCAGGACCTCATTAATGGTAAGCTCTTGCCTGCCCGGTCCCATGGAAATCCTGTTCTCTCACAGACAAAATGGACGAGACATGAGTTAACCAAGAAGGGACGTCCAGGGTTAAAGTGGCGACAAATCTTGTCTGCTCCGGAGGAAATCATTCTGCTCCCAGCACAAACATCCAGGTCTGGTTGGGTGGTGCAGCAGGTATGCATACAGAAAGAGGAGTTTGATTAAAGGACAGGCAGGCAGAGGAAATGAGCGATTACAACTTAATGCTCGTCTGGGTCAGCAGGAAGGCAGGGGCTGGCAGTGCTGGCTTGTCTGTCGGTGAGGCTCTGTTAATTGCAAAGGCCCTATCTGGAATTGCAGTGAGGCCTTGCTGGTGTTTAACCTCTGTGGGTCGGTCACTTTGAGTCTGCGTCCCGGAGCACCATCAATAGCCTCTGGCTCCCTGTGGAAGGGGAGTCAGAAGGGCATGGCTCAGGCAGGGCAGCCTTCTAGGAAAGGCCATTTTGGAGATCACTTCCACCACCCCAAAGCAGGGAGCCTGGGCAGCAGCTAGCGCCTGGCCTGGTGCCAGCGGTGACTCAGCTCTGTGGCCCGGCGTAACCAAGCCTTGGCGTCTGCCTCCCACATAAGCAAAAACTCGATCGTATCTAGTTAAGCCCCAAAGTTGTCTGCTTGGGGATCCGGGGGGTAATTTGTGAGAACTATTTTGTTGTTGGTACGCAGCCAGATCAGTTTGGTGGTTGCACACGTGAAGACATCATGGCTCTGGCAGCCAGCCTCGCTGCCTCCTATCCCTGCGGACAGGGAAGAGCTGGAGGACAGTGGCCGAGTGACTTGCCCAAAGGGGAAGCAGTTGTCAGTGCTTGTCCATCCCCTCCAAGGGCACAGAGGGGAGGTCTGATCGCCCCTGCTGAAGCCACTGGACCTGTTGCCCCTGGCTGCCAGGCCCTGGAGCAGGTTGCCTGGGCACTCAGTGTGACTGAGTGTGGTGGAGGGTGCATTGCTCTCTGGACTCAGATTGCAGCATTATGTTGCACATCTCTTCTCTTTTTGGTACCATTTTGTAATCTATACATCTTTATGTGATGCTGAAATGGAGCACTTAATGCTCATTACAAAGGATTAGATAAAGTTTGGGCATATTCTGGTGGCACAGTTGAGCCGCTTGCAACGAACGCTCTCACTTGACAATCACATTTTTCTCCATTTTTGTTGACCAAACAAGAGAATCCGTGCCAAGAACATATTCTATAAAAAGTTCTGAAGATACACACGGTATGCTGTGGTTTAGTCTAGCAATCCTTGTAAAACATTAAAGACAGAGACCCAACCACTGTATAAATTACTGTTCACGCGTTCTCATTGTCTCTGAAGGACAACTCAGATGCCCTTCGTGAAATGCAGCATTTATTCCACTCCTGGTGATAGCAGAGTTTTGCTTCATTTTTATTTTGACCAGTCCATCACCGTTAAGCTGCTGCGAGGAGGTAGGAGACTCAGAGGTGTAAAGTCTTGCCTCTCCATCCAGAATAAAGACAGAGCCTCTGTGGGCTAAAGAGCTGTAATGCTGTGCAGCGTTTTCCTGGTGGTGTTGTAAAACCAAGATGTTTTGCATGGTAAAATAACTGGGTGAGAATTTTATCCTTCTTATGCTTGATTTGAATTTTACAAGGCAGATGGCAAATAATTAAGGTTGCATAACATTTCCCGTTGAAGGAGGCTCACTTCAGGCTCTTTACACCTCTGCAAGATTTAAATGGTTCAGCCCCGGTTTCACTTTTTCTAAGTCCTGTTCTTCTTTTACTTCTTTATTTCTCTCATCTTCAGCAACTGGACCAATATCTGAAGAATGAGACTAGACAAAATAATGCCTTTTTTTTTTTTTCTTCTTGAAAAAAATCTTCATAGCAGTCTCAGGGCTGGTTTAAAGCCACCAAG
Organism: Aythya marila; assembly: GCF_965140915.1. Lineage (NCBI taxonomy): Eukaryota > Metazoa > Chordata > Aves > Anseriformes > Anatidae > Aythya > Aythya marila. Next base: position 83,827,727 of record NC_139044.1, on the reverse strand, counting down.
CTTCGAGGAGAGATTTGATTTTATAGCGATGCTTCCTCCTATCTCCATGAAAAGCTATGCAAACTGGCAACACAAGTCACAGTCAGCTCATAGCTAAAAGGGCCATATTAAACATAAGAGTGCTAAATTTTTGTCCATTTTTTTTTTTTGGTTGAACTGAGGCCGCACCCTTTGTCACCAAAGCTTTGGGCTCATCAGCGTTCGCATGATTTGCTGTCCCCACAGATCGAGCAAGCACGCTCCTCCCCGGAGCTGCCAGGGCTGAGCAGGACTTTTCCCGGGCTCCTTCCCATCTCCGCAGGCTGCTCCTGCGCCTAAGACACTGAGCAGAGAGGTTTGCTCTCCTCCACTGCTGGACCGACCTGCAGGAGAAGGTGATCTGAGGCCACGAGGGAGAGGTGGGGAGGAGGTGTTTGGGTTGGAATGCAGCTGGCCAGAAAGCTACAAGGGGAAAAAGTAGAAAGGTGGGAGAAGTGCAAGGTGTAGCAGGTTCAGGAACGAGAGGAGGAGGCAGTAAGATCAGGAAAAGAGCAAAGGATGCAGTTCAGTAGAGAAGGGGGAGGAGGAGTGCAGCTGGCAAAAAGGAAAGGAAAATATTGGCAAAACATGTCATTTTCCCCATCTGGTGATAGGGCAGCTTGGTCTGCCAAATCAGCTTTGTCAGAGAATGCAGCATTTAGGTTTCCTAAACTGCTTCCATAATCTGTTGGCGGGAGGCTATAAAATTAACTATGTATTTTTATGTTTATGGTATTTTTTTGTGCATTTTTGTGTGGTTTTGTTTTCAGTTTTAGGTGACTACTATGTACCAGTACATAATGCAGTCTGCTTGTTCACAATGAAGATTCCAAGTCCAATCAGTGAAAAGTCAGGAAATCTCACAAAACTTGCCTGTGCAACTCGATTTAATATCCCCTATACATACTACAGATTTATTTATTTATTTATTTTAAGTATGTGATTGTATTCTTGGAAGTTAGCAGCTCTCTCATCAGTAAGGCTACTCTACGGTGAATGAAGTCAGGCTTTGACCTGTCTCAGCTGTACTGCTTATGTAAAGTGGTGAAGGAACAGCTTAATGGAAACTGCATTGCAAACTGTTTTCTAGGTCAGTGTCTACAAACCTTTTGGGATTGTAAACAGTTTGTAGTTTAGTTATTAGTCCAAATACAAAGGTCTGTGCAACTTCTAGTCACAACTTCTAGGCATTCATTGCAAAATACCGAACACTTGAAGGGTTTGGTTTAAAATTACTTCTGATTTTTATTCTTGAATGTTTACAACTTGGTGTTAAATAGATCTTGATTAGTGCAAGATACAGCACTTAGACATTTTACTTTACAAATGCTGTGACTTCACTCTTGTAATATAGCATAAAAGAAGATCTGAAGAACAAAGCACTAAGTTTAACACTTATATTCTCTGTCCTGTCCACTACATACAAACCAGCCAGCACTATGGTGGGGGTTTCCCAGGTAAGGAAGGTACCAAATGAAATGACAATAATACTTTTTTAACACCACCTTTGACTTGTTGGATAGCTGCACTACCTACATATATCCAAGTAGAAGAACTGTGAGGAGCCAATGGAAGATTTTTTGTCGTTTTTGCTCCCTTAGGAAAGCAGACTAAGAATTGTTGGGTTTGATCTATTCTCTGTAGCAACCAATTTTTACTCATGTTACTTCTCTGGAAGATTTAGTTTTCAGGGGTTGTTAACACCTGAGTACTGCTGAATCCTTTCAGACTGGTTTTGAAATCATGGAACACTTCTAAAATAAAAGCTGGCTAGTCAGAGAGAAAAGGTTTCCCTGAAGACCAGAGGGGGTGAAAAAAGGTGAATTTTATGCCTCCTAAGGGTAAGAGCTGCAAATTATGGCAGTCAGGCAGTGTAAGTACCAAAACAGCTAACAAGCAAATTCTTGGAAAGCAACAGACACAGTAATTAACAAACTAAACGGAAACATGCATGAAATTCAAATGTTTCATGTCTTTGCTATGAATTAATAGTTTCATATGACAAACGTTTGTGTTGCCGCTAGAGTAGTCTGTGGCTGTCTCTAAGAAATCAGCTGCACAGTTTCTGTAGAGCAACAAAATCTTCTTTCTGATAAAGGTTATGTACATTTGGGGGCAGCATGTAAAGATAAGATCTACTGCCAAGTACTCTGGTACTCATCCTAAGATCCCAGGAAGAACCCAGGGAAAGATACACTTTGGTTTTATCAGTGTACCTGAAATAATGAATTATTATCATAACAAGAAAGCCAAAGAAGAGCTCTAATAACCTCTTGATGTGTTCATACTAGAGAGGCTTAAAAATAAATGTTAGTGTTATTTGAGGATTGCATGCAGGTATATGCAATGTTAAACATGTAATTTCAGAAAAACTTTACAAATGAATGGTGTGTTTATAAAGCCAAAGATGTAGAGCTCAGAAATAATTAGGTTGGTTTGTGCAGCCTCAATTCTATGTATGCAGTGATGTAATTAATTATGAGGTCCTGCTGCTCGTATGTGAAGCAATGCCTCCTTCCAGGAAGTCCTGCTTACGGTCAGCTGAGTGAGGAAAAAATCACAACGAAGATTACAGGAAAGAACTGGCCCCTGAACTGATGTGATGGTCACCTTGAAAGACAATTTTTTCAGTAAATGGTGTCTTGATAATTTAGTTAATCTCTTGACTGGTTGTGGCTGCATTCATCTTGAGCCTCCTTAGGTGTGATGGCCTGGTTCTGGTACATTTTTTATTTTTGATGGTGAATGAGGTGATTAAGGCTCAGTCATGCAATAGAAATACATTATTATTTTTTTGAGTCAATGTTTCAGCTTTGTTCTCTGCCCAGCAATGGTAGGAAGCATTCCTTTTTGCTTTGCTGTTTCAGAATATATGCATTTTGCATCATATTAAATGCTTGTTCTATGTAGCTTACAGTTATAGGAAATACCTTTTATATAAGGAGCAGGAGAAGAGTGAGAAAACTTGAGTGTTGCTCTTTCCCTAAGCAGTTACAGCGTCCATTCCAGTGACCTTTCACTGCAGGAAGAGGCAGGCGTGCAGAAAATTGCCTCTTTTCCTCAGGCAAGTGTGGTTTGATGAGGGCAATGGCTTGGACGCACGGGTCCGGGAACTTAGCTGCTGAAGAACAGCATGCAGTCTTTGCAGCTTTAAATGTTTCAGAAATCACTGTCTGCACAGAACAGGATGTGTAAACAAAGCCAGGCTTCTGTGCACCTCTTCCTGCTGTCTTTAGCTGAGGCAGGTTGTTGCTATAGAGACTGGCAGTCATAATTCATGCTTTGTTTTATTAAGGCTGGAAGGGTAAGTCTGGACATCCATGCAAAATGCATGAACCTTGCCCAGGAAGCTCTGCAGCACTGGACCAGTTCCCCACAATGCTTGCACTGATCTCACCAACTTGTAGGTGGTCCAAAACTTACCTTTAGGAGAGAAATCCCAGTGGATGTCCCAGACATTAATCTAAATGGCCTAACGTGGTGCTGTGTGAAGACAATTAGGTGCCAGAAGCGGTGTGGCGGTCTCAGGGTAATGCTCAACTTTGCTACTCGGCCAAGAGGAGCTCTCGTGTTGGCCTGGTGCTGACCCAGCTCTCCTGCTGTCAGTACCTGAGCTAGCTCAGCATGCTGAGGCAGTAGATGAAACCCACATGGCAATTAACTTTTTCCTTAGCAAACAAGGTCATGGCACTTGGATATTTAAGAAGCTGCATCTTGCAGAAATCTCTGCAGCTTCCATAGGCAATTACAGTCAGCTTCAGTATTACCCCACCGTCCTCTGCAAGGAGCACTAAATGTCCTAGATGTTAGCATTAAACAACACTACTTCCTCCCCGCTGCCCCCTATCCCCCTTTCTTGTGCTTTGAGCATCCTTGTTTCTAGTGATTCTTTAGTAAAAGGTTTGAGAGGGTCTCCCGAAAGCCAGTTGTCGGCCCCTGTTCCTTTGGGAGTAAAACACTTCTCCGTCTCCAAGTCACTTGTCTGTTTTTGCAGATGTGTTTTTGTCATTGCTGACGGTAAGCTGAACGTATCGTTAATTCTACAGGCTAGGCTGATGCCCTGTTTCCCTTGCGATGAGCCCTCATTTATTCTCCCCAAATGAGCCTTCCCTTGCAACACAGTCCTCTTCACAGAGGCAACAGGATGAGGCTGAAGAGCTGTTTAAAGCTATTACGGGATGAAGGCCAGGAGCCCACTTAGTTTGGCAGGCACGGTGATTTTGAGTTTAAGGTAATTTAAAGAAAAGGAGGTGAAATCTTGGCTAATGGAGATCTCTGTATTGTAGGTGGCTTTTGTTAGGGGTGGAACACAAAGGGAACTGGCTTTTGTGGGACAGGCTTGCAACTAGGAGTACAGAGAGCTGCTGGAAGAAGCTCTTTGGGGTACTCGGAAGGTCAGAGAGCTGGTGGATGTGTCTTAAAAGCATTTTGTGGTCAGAAGGAGAGCTGTGTTATAGGCCTCTTTTGTATCCTTGTGTGAGGAGACAACTTTACTAGAAAGAAGGCTTTGAAAGGGAATTGTGCTGGTTTTGAACCTCCTTTCTTCTGCTTGCAAGGTTTGTGTCACTTCATTTTACTATATTTTTTCAGTGTTTTGTGCTTCTTTAAAATTCTTGCAACCTTTTTTGGGGTGAAAAATGCCAGAAGCATCCTCTTACTGAGTGCAGTTACCAGTTTATTACGCAGACAGCAGAGCTCATCCTCACGTGGGGTAAACCCCCCTGCCTGGATATGGTGTGCCCGTCGGGGGATGTCCCCATATGGCAACAGCTGGTGTAGGAAGGGATTAATTACCACGAGACGCACAAACAGTTGTGCCTGGCTTCTGGTGGCGTTGCCATGGCAGAAGTGCCACCGCCCGCCACAGGCCTGCGCTGTGTCAGGGTGGCGGAGTGGGCGGCTGGAAGCTGTTCACCTCATGGCGCCACGTCCTGTCAGGCCACGGCGGCCCGGACAAATTTGGGAAGAGCTGAAAGCACGGAGGAGAGCATAGTTATGCACCGAGTTCAGCAGGGGTGTGATGGCCTGTGTATGTCAGCGGGCTGGCTTCTTGCCACTGAAAGCACAGCGTCAGGCTGTGAGCTCGTGGGAGTCTCCTGAACTAACCTTAGGTACAGTTCACTTTATGGAATATTATTTTTAATTAAAAATATGTATTGTATCAAAATAATGGTGTTTTTTGTTTTGTTTTGATGATTGTTGATTTGGTTTTGTTGGTTTATTTCTGTGTTTACTTTTTTGGGGGGAGAGGCAGAGAAGCCATTTCCTTCTCTTATTGCAAAGCCGAGACTAAAGAGGTTGCTTTGTTTCCAAAAATACTTAGCTCTCGGGATCAAATTGCTTAACAGAACGATCTATAGCAAAGTATCCATTTTTCCCATCTTTCCATCCCCATATTGCTGTTACTGGAATTGCTGTCTGTGTTGCTGTCGAAAGCAAAGGCTTTCGCCGTGCAGCGGTTGCCGTGCAGCGGTCGCCGTGCCCTCTGAGCGAGGGGGTATCAAATAATGCACGCTCAAGGTGCTGTCCCCGGCTCCACTGGCTCGACCTTGGGATCAGCGCGACGGTGAAAGCAGACAGGTCTGTGCCTAATTCTCCAGTTCCCGGGGGTAGGTGTCAGCTTCCTCGTGACTTGGACGCTCTCACAGGAATTACCTCATTGTCTGGAGCAAGCTCGCTGGTCAAAGTCCAGAAAAGTGACTTTCACCCAGTGAAATGTACAGGTGTTCCCTTTCGTCCTCTGGGGCAGCCTTAAACACACAGCCATTAGGGCAGCTCGCAGGAGCAGGTCCTGGCCATGGGGGTCTGTCTGCCGTAGCAGGAGCCAGTGCTGCCCGCAGCACTGCCAAGTCAGGAGGAGAGCTGCTGCTACTCTTGCACCTGGGGTGAAAGTGTTTTGTCCTTGAGCAAAAGAATCACGAACTAACAGCTGTAGGTCTGATATTGCCCAGTGTTTGTACACTGCCTGGGACAGGCTGCAGAGCACGTGATGTTGGGGTTGGGTGTATGGAAATGAGCTTGCTCTGCTAACCCTCAGCAGGTAGCATCTTGGCTTTTATTTTGGTGATGTGTAATTCAAAAGCTTCCTTTCATGTGTCTCATCTGGATCTGGCCAGACTTGCCAGCCAGAATCCCTGCTTGGCAGCACAGGCTTCTTCAGTAGCTAACAGGGACCTTTTTTTCCGGTGTTCCTCTAATGTTGATATTGCTGTTCTATATTGCAGTATAATGACCTGATACAATTATCCAGAACAAATATTGTGAACGTTCACATTTTTATAAATGCCATTACATTTGGCTTTGTGTTTCTTCTTTCTTTGAGAGCCTAAGCAGCATAAGGCTTCTCCCTGCAAAGGCACTCGGTTTGCTGTGTTGTCCTATGGTATTTAATATTTCAGAATGCAGTACTTTAAAAAGCCAATATAGTAAGCCAAAAGTAATTTTTTAGGAATAGGCATCTCCCAGTAGAGCAGTTACACAGTTTTAACGTAAAAAGAATCCCCATGTATCCCTTTTCTTGTAGATACTTGTGATATCCAATTTTATCTGTGGATTGTTTCCAAATAAATCTGTTTATGCTTCCATTTTTAAGTGTTTTACAACTTAGTGATGAATTAGCTGTGACAATTTAAAATTATCTATCTTCCGAGTCTACAATACGATGAAGACAACAGCAACTTCTATACTACTTCATGAGTAGTAAACAGCAATGCTGAGAAGTTTTCATTTCTGCTTAGCTCAGCCAGGACAGTAGAGACTGAGGTGTGTCAGTGACTGTGTTTGTATAGCAGCTCTGATGGTAGACTTCTGTGATAAGTGCCAGAGGAAAGAAATTCGGAATAGTCACTGTAGCTTGGTATCTTTTAACTTATATTTGCAAACCAGACATTAAGTTCCTCAGCACTGGAATTATGAGAAGATGTATTCCAGCTTCAAGCTTCTAAGAATAGAAATTATTTTAATGCATGTAAAATTAATTCTAGGCACATTTAAGTGAGGTATAAACTTTGCTTTACTGTTTCAGTGAGTAAAAATAAATTCTAATTACTCTATCACTCCTTTGAGTCAAACCTATATTTGTGAATGTACTATGCAAATACTGCAGTTTAGACTTTAAAAGAATGGGTATTTTCCATTTGCTAATGTTATAAATTTCAAAAAGCTTATGTCTTAAACTGTGAAGGCACATATTAACTATATTCAAAATAGCAAACCGGTCTATTGTCTGCAAGTGCTCTTCATTTTACCCCAGTTCCTTCAACAGTTCCATCAACCTACCTCCCTTAACAAGAGAATTGAAGTGTTGACATCCAACCAAAATTAGGTGCATCTCTTCTTTCAAAATGGAAGTAGAGGTCTTAGTTTGGAATCATTTAAATGTGTTACATTTAAGCTTTTTTTGTGAATTCAAGTGTCACAATTTTTACAGCCTTAGTGCTATGGTAATGGGCAGACCCTTGTAAATCTTTTCTCTTTTTCTTTTAAAAATAATTTTATGAAGGGTGTTGCTAATGAGAACACTTTGTTACAAAAGGATTTCGCTTGAAGCTCTAATGGTTTAAGCAGACCCTGTTTATTAACAGTTTTCTGTAGCATTTGGATTAAGAAGCCTGAGGATATTGGTTTGGAAGTGTTTCAGTTTTTCCTCTGAAGTGGTAGGTCTGTTATGAAAGTTTTTCTAGCCTCCATTTATGAACCATATAAACCAGGGCTCTTAAGAGGGCTTCTGGGTTTGGATGGAGGAGAGGGGGCTTGACAGTAAGTGTGCAGGGCATAGGTTTTCCTCCCTGGTGCTTCAGTCCTGCTCTGCCCCCAGGGGTGTAACCTGAAAGGATGGCAGCACTGTGCCACCCGCTGCTGCCTTGGCACCACTGGCCCCACAATGGGCTCACACCGCCTGGACTGAGCTGCTGCAAAATTCACATCAACAGCACACACTCTTGTCCCTTCTGCAACCTCTTCCTCAGTCCTACAGTCCTCTCTTCTCTGGAAGCAAATGATTGCTTCCCCATCCTGTTGTGTGAAAAAATCTCAGGTTTGAGCTCACCCCCAGTGCTGCTCCAAGCTGAGCCTTCTCTTTGGAGGCTGGCAGCAACCTACAAGCCATCAGGTATTGCTCCCTGAAGGGAATGGAAGCTTTAAGTTCCTTTTTTTTTTTTTTTTTTTTTATCCGTGGTGGGGAGAAGAAGATACTTTATATATGCAAAAATGCTGATGCTCAGTACCTGTGCTTCTGCACAGTTCAAGTGTCAGAGCAAACCCCTTAGACACAGCTGTTGTGAATAGTACATACAAATGAATTTCAGTGATGAGAGGGTTTGGTTTTGTGTTCAGACTTTTGTGGTTGGGTCTCTCTGCTTGACCCATCTTCGTGCTCCTCAACAGGGCCCTCCTATAGCTTGTGGTGTTTGAAAGTAAAAGAATTTTTTTGCTATCTTGTTTTGAAGGACTCTGATAACTGTTCTGTACATGTGTATGAGAGCTTACAAAAGCAAAATGGACACTGACTGTCGGTGTCCTCTTTTTACACTCAGCAAATAATCTTATGAAAAAGCACGTACAGGTCCTGAGCTGCGTGGGCTGCACCGTGTGCTAGCTGCATAAAGCAAATAAATGAAATCAAGGAGCAGCCTTGGCTCGGTGTTCAGCTGAGGCACAGCTGGAGGAAGAAGGTCTGTCAGGAGGTGCTTGTGTCCAGGGTCAGCCCGACCCCCAGCACCGTGCAGAGGTGCTAGGAAATGTTTGTCTCCAGCTGTGCTGAAGCAGATTGCCGGGCCCACTTCTCCCCAAGCTCGTCTTGTTACTGACAAGTGGATTTTGTGAGAACTATTATCTTTAACAAGCATGCATGTGTGGTGGTGTTTGTTTGTTTGTTTGTTTCTGATGCTTTTGTTTGTTGGTTTTTTTTTTGAAGGTTTATTGTGTCCCAAATTTCGGAGGCAGAGAGCGACCATAACTTTGTCCAGACTTACTTTGAAGGCTTTGGTATTAGACATCCAGTGGCATGATTTTACCTTTTATCTATCAACCAAGCTGCATGCATCTTATAAATGTTTTGGCCAACCATAGATCTTTCTGACCTACATCTCTAGAGAGATCACTGTCCTCTGTTCCTAGGTTTCCAATCTTAAAATACAAGTAGAAGATCAGCCTGGAGTGCAGGTATGGAATGAACGCAGAGCAATAAACAGCATTAAGGCATTGCTTAATATATTGCTTTGCCAAGTATATACATGGATGCTATTGATGATGCAAGGAATAAGAAACGCTAAAGATTTGAAAGATGTTTTACTGTAAATATGAAGAGCGGTATTTACATGTGTACATGTCAGCGAGGTCACGTTCATCATCTGTGGATGTCAGAAAGACAAAAGTCAAGAGCAGTAGGAAAGCTTTCAGTTGTGTTGGACTTTGTTGCCTCTGTATCCACCGCCAGGATCCTGGCTCACATGGATTTGTTAGTAGGATAAACATTCCAGTTTTGCCATTAGAGGGAATTTCACATCCAAACTTAACTCTTTAGTCTTAAAACTTGGTGCTGTTGCTTTCAAACAGAACAGCTGGGTGCCGAATGCTCAGACTTTTAGGCCAAGTCAGGTGTTTGGGAGTTAGGTGCTAACGTGGTTTGGCATCCAAGCTAGAAAACTTTGTCAGCCCTGAGCTGTATCTGCACAGCTCTCCCAATGTAGCTCTCCCAACACAGCGATATTTGTGAACTGGTCGAAGTGCCAGCCAGCCATGGGTTCAGGGGACAGATTCCCTTTAGTCCCTCCTCCTCAGTCCTAGTTATGTCTTTTCTTCTGGCTGTTTTTCACTGCTTCTGCCTCACACTCGTGGAATTAGAGCACGCAGTGGAAGGCCGTGCCCACTTCACCGCACAGCGCACCCTTTGCCCTGAGGTGTCTGAAATGGCGGACGTGTGGTGGCCGCGTGCCTTGGGCTAACCCATGCGTGTGCTCGTTCCCACTGCTGCAGCCCTAGTTTGGTTCCCCATTTCTGACACCCACAGGGTGAGGGGTGCTGGGTGTGTCCTGAACCTGTCACTGGTCCAAGCACCATCTGTTGTTTGTGGTCTCCAAGTGCCCCCTCACACCGCATGTCATCTCTTCAGGGTGCTGCTTCTGGAGGTAGAGGCCCCGTAGCAGAGCTGCCTCTGCGCTGTGGCTGGCGGCCTTCCTCAGAGGACCAGAGCCTCAGACCCTTGCCAATGTGATAGGGCAAGCACATCAGGGTTGTATGCCTCAGAGGGGAGAAGCGAGGCAAGCATTAGGGAAAAAAAAAATCAGAAGAAACATCACAAAATGCCTGGTGGGGTGGAGTGAAGAAGGCAGAGCCAGACTCCTCTCTGTGACACACAGAGACAAGACCAGAGGCACAAAACTGAAATACAGGAGATACCATTCAGACATAATTAAAACTTTTCTGCTGTGAAGAGTGGCCAAACAGTGGCACAGGTTGCCCAGAGAAGCTGTGGAGTCTCCGTCCTTGGCAATGTTCATAAACTGAATGAGGCATGGCCCGCTGTAGGCAACCCCACTTTGAGCAGAGGGATAGGCTTCGTCATCCCTTCCAGCCTCAACAACTCTGGTTCTGTAATTGTTTTCCCCAATGTATCTACACTATTACTCAGTCTGTCTTCAACATTTTATGTTTCCAGTATGCTGCATAGAAAAATATCCTCTTATTTCTAATGCTTCTGTTAATAATAATTTTCCCTCCTTGGGAAGAGAGTAGTTCAAGATGAGCAACAGAGGAAATACTAGGTAGTTGAATGGTGTCTCTCCTGGCACGTGTTAGGTTATTGAGTCTTGCTGGAAACAATTTTGTCAATATGTAAATTTGGGTTTTAGATGCTTAGTTGTCTCTCTGATCGTCTGTTTGTGTCTTTAGACCAAGAAGTATTTTGTGTGGGAGTACACATGCACTGGCTTCTTAATACTCGTGCCAGTTCTTATTCGATATCCAGCGTCATTAAAATTCATGGCTGTGCCATCTGTTCTTTTCTTCATCGCTTGTTGTGGTCCTGTGCCTATGTACCGAAACTATGTCAAAATATTCCAAGGAAGAGTCAGAGGAAAGGAAATACGGAAGAAATATTGCTCTGTGTAGCTAGGCTCTGCTACAAGTGTATTATCTGGATTATCTGTACACTTAAACCATTGCTTTGAAATTAAAGTAGTATCGCATAATCCTACAGTGCAGTGTTTGAGAAAAATAATGCACATGCCCTGTTGGAGGCATGCAGAGAGTCTTGTGTTAAAGCTTTTAGAAGATCAGTGCTCTCACTAATGCTCAGAAACAGTATTTTTAATATTTACAGCAGTTTCCTCTTCTATCACATGATGCACTATTCAAAGGTAAATGAGCTCATGACGTAGATTCCTCAAGCATGACAGCGGGTCTTTCTCTGAGAATATTCTAAATAGCTGTTTCAGGCAGGAGCACAGTCAGTTTCTTCCCCCAAACTAAGGTGGTACTTTCTTAGTAAGATATTATATATGTATATTTATATATAAATGCACTTACTCTGATGAATAAAACACTCATTTTCAGGTGTAGTTCCACCCATTTGGAACAGTGAAAGGAAAAAGTATGTTTTTTGATAATGGCAGATCCTACTAAGTTTAGAAGTGCCAGTGTTCAGTGCTGCTCAGGTTGTTTCACAAAAATCAGTGGCCTTACTTATTGGTAGAATGAATCCTAAGCATGAGGCCTTTTAAAACAGCGAAGTGCTAAAATCTTTTGTTTGGCTGCCTGTTATGCCATGTTATGCCTGTTCTCATTCTGAGCTGGATTCAGTATTCATTAGGTTCAACAGCAGTTTCTTGTATGGATTAAAAGAGACTTAATGTAGCTGTTCCCTCCAATATAGAAGAGGATTGTCTTTTTTGTACAATTTAAAATTTCACTTTTTAAAGTGAAACTAATGCAGGAATGCTGGTTTAGTTTTTTAAAGCTGAACGTTTTTTTTTTCCAACTCTCATTCCTAGAGAGATTTTCATTTAATTGAGTGTTTTGTTTTGTTTTTTCCTCCTCTCAGCTATATCAGTGTAACTTTCTTTTTATCCTTGCTTGCAAATACTTCCTAGCTGTCTGTGGAGGGGTTTTTAGAGTTATTACAGTCTGTCTGTGCACTCATCCCAGATTGTAGTGCTCTGGAATCAAATGCTCCTGTAGTGGAGCTCTTGAAGATGAATCGTAAGCTGAGAAAATCGTGGCATCTAATTTCCTGACTTAGTTTTCAAGTAAGTAGATGCTAAGCCAAGGATATGGTGGTGATCTGAAGTATGATAATGAATCGTTTCATTTTCCTTTATAAACAGTCACTGAAAGGGCACTCAGAGCACTAGAATTCTCTCTTCCTAGGGCCTGATTAAACATCTAATAAAAATATTAAGAAATCTCTCCTCACTGAGACTTCATTTAGGTCATAAATTGCTCTCTGTTCAATTCTGGGTAATGGGTGCATTAGTAATTGTGAAGTCTGTGAAGTTCTTACTGGTATCTTGTACCATACCTTCAGAAACCTAGGGTATGTGAGTCACCCGTACCAACACAGTTTTCTCGCCCTGCATTGCAATATGTTTGCTCCTTCCAAGTTAGCCTGCGGTTTCATTCAGTTATTTCCACTAACTTGTTTTTATCATTGTGATCCATTCAGCTGCTTCAGGAGGGAAATTTTAATTTAAAAATAAAATTTTAAAAAAGATCTGTTCTTTGGAAGTAGTGGTTTCCAAAGCATCACTGAGAAGGGAAAAAGAGAGGTATTGTCTAGCAATATGGTTAATTAAATCTTTTTTCTTTTTTTCCTTATTTTAGCAGCTGAAGGTTCTAAAACACAAGACAAGAAATTCACTTCAGGACAAAGCAACACTGGTACTAAAACAGGTATGCCCTTCTGCATGTTTCACATTGTACAGCTATTTGCCTCAATGGTACTTTAAAATCAGAGGTCTTCCTTTTAAGGACATTTAAGACATTTTATGCTCTTATACCTCTCTTAATGTTTCAGTCAAAACTGTGACTGTTCATATTTAGTTAGGCTGGAGTCTCTGTTCACAAAGAAGCAAAACTAAAAAAGCTCCTTGTGGTTTAGTGCAGCTCAGGAATGCAAGCTGGGTAGTGAGATAAGGTTACAGAAGCCACTGTACTTGCATCTGGGCTTGCACTGGAATCTGTTGTGGACTTTCTAAAAATGCTTCTGTTAGGCTCTTCCTTGCTCATCACAATGTATGCCATCTTCTGTAGTGTACTCTGTGCAGCAGGCAGATGTTTGTCATTTCCACACCCCACCTGACGGGTATATTGTGTGGATTTAATTCAAGAGTTCACTTATGCTGCACTTACACAGTTAAGACGATGTACAAAAATGCTTACTGTAATCCTTGATGCTATGTGTCTGTTCCGTTTGCATGCTTAGACCAAGATCCAGATCACCACTGAGATACCTGCGTTTTGCCTGTGTTGCAGCACAGGTGTCTGTGCTATTGAGGGCTCAGCATGCTGTAAGGACCCCCGCTTCAACTCCTGGGCAGCCTGGCAGCTCAGTGGCTGCTTCACCCTGACAGAATTTTCCCAATCCCCAGTCTGGGTGCCTTTGGCCTCTGTCCCTGCAGGGAAGCAGTCTCGGTGCTGCCTGAGTTCAGCTCACCCCGTGTCAGGCGGCGCTGGCTGCAGCACCAGGAGCTGACTGCTCTCGGTCAGGCAGTGGGAAGAGCAGGAGAGAATGCATTAACGTGACCCACTTTTATGATGAAAACACAGCTCCTGGAGTTGTACAGTGTTTAATACCCATTTTATCCTGCAGTAGTTTAATCCCCATCCCTCACTTCTGAGGCGGGTGTCCTAGATGCTCCCATGCTCCCTTCATCTGTGCTGCTGTGTAGGAGGGGGTGCAGACTCCTGGGCGCAGGGTTCAGCTCTGCACCCAGCTGATCAGAGTCCCTGCCTTGAAGAGAGGATTCCTGAGAGCTGTTCTTGTCCTTTAGGCTGCATGAGAATTGTATGCCAAACATTGTTTGAGTCAGAAAGGAGAGACTGTTTGCAGCAGGAGTGACAGCTGTCATTGTAAAGGAAGTCATTGTCTGGAAGGTGTCTACAGGCTGAACAAATATTAGGATTCAAGGGAAACACAGGCAACTCTGAATGTGTGCGTGGGAGTGGGCAGGGAGCTAGACAGAGGGAAGGGTTTTTGAGATCCAAGCATGTATCTTTTCAAATAATGCTGTGGCTTACATATTTCTCCCGGCAGCTCCCCCCTGAACTAGCAAACAAGCTGGCTGTTGTTTTCCACTCTGTTTCTTTTAGTTTCAGTAGTGCGAGAAATTGGAACCCTAGGAGTTGAGGACAGAAAGGAAGTAGCCATTTGTGAGAAGAGGCTGAGAGGATTATAGATGTATGTGAAGACTGGTAGTAGTCTGAGGTAGTTTTGAAGTGACACTGAGTGCAGCTGGTAGTCAGTCGAGCTGTAGACACTGGCCATATATAATTCTTACATATGATAGCTAGGTTGGAATTTTTCAAAGGTTGTAATTTCTACAAATGCCAACTGAGTTTGAGAGTTCAGTGTTAATTATCTGGAAGCTTTGAAAAGACCACGTTTTCCTTTTCTTAATACAATGAAGGACCAAAAAAAGACTGGCATTTCAATGCTGAATTTCTGAGGGGTGAGGAGAAAAAAACAAACAAACAAACAAACAAACCAACAACAGTAAAACTATGGCACCTAAGCTACTTAAGTGGACTGGTAAAAAAAAAAAAAAAAAAAAATTTAAATGAACTCATGGTAAGCACTACAAGTTCACAAAAAGTGCTATTCAGGCACAGAATTTCAGCAATAGGTACAAAATTAATTTTCCCTTAGTAGAACTATAGCTTATTTAATCTCCAAATGTCCCTCTCTGGCATAATGTTAAGTATTTGTACGCTCTGTCTTACAGCTCTGCTTATGACAGACCTAGTGAAGCGTAGCGGAACAGGTTTCTGAGCATGAGTTTCCATGCTTCGCATCATAACCAGACTGCAACTTGTTGCAGCAGCATGGTCGTCCTGGAGTGTCCTTTGCACTCACCCAGCTATCAACCCTTTCTGTGAGAATTTAGGAATTCTGACGGGACTTGTTACACATGACATTTCCCACTTCCTCATGCAGCAACATAAAGCTACTGCATGATGATGAATCTGAGCTCGATGAACTTGTATGTATGTCCTGGTATTCCCACTAAAATGCCAGTCCCCTAGTGTTTGCCCGGTGGGTTCTTAACAGAGGCAGGAGAAGTGAAATGGGGAGCAGTCCCAGTGAACTTTCTATGTTGCAGCAATCTGAAGCTATGTACTTGGGGTCTCAGCATCTCGTAATGCAATTGTTTGAGGTTGGGCTTGTAGCCCAACTATGAAAAATTGTCATCAAGGCCTGGGAAAGACATTTTAACTAATACTGTAAAACTTGGTCCAACTACCAGTGGAGGAAAGGCAGCGTGATGGCTGATGTGCTACAAACGTGGTGTCCTTGTGCCAATATTGGTCTACTCCTTTGCGTCCCCAAATGTATTAAATGTATATATTTCTTGTACTGAAAACATGCTCACATTCTGCATAGCCTGCAACTTCACATGAATTCCTTGGGATTGTTCTAACAGCCTGGGTTGCTGGGAGGAGGGGTGGTGTGGACACTGTCAGGTGTGTGATACAGAAAAAATAATTGGATATCTTGAAACAGAATGTCAGAGGGCAGTTTTAAAAATTTATTTTATTCCTCCTATGGCTTGTAATTAGGAATCCTTAAGGGAGACCTTTTCAGTTTGCCTGTCCATATAACCCTACTGCCTCTTGGAAGACTTGCTTCCTCTCCCCTGATTGGGAAATCTCCTCTCAAGAAAGTAGGAAAAAAACTGAAGGAAAGTAGGACGTTCTGAAAGAAGTGGGATTTCATATTATTCCCCAGGGTCTCATCACTCTGTCAACTCAATGTTACACTGACTTTGCTGACAGCCCCTGAAGGGAATCCTTGTTTTCCAGGGGAATTCGTATTGGGTGTGCATTATTCCAGTAGCACTAATTACTCATGATATAGAAATTCATGTTTTGTGACTTCTGTGTGCCAGCCACAAGAGAGAAGGAATATTATTACCCTTTTGACCTGCGTCTGCATGCTGAAGAGGCTGCATGCAAGTCAGCGCGTTTCTCAATATCAACCTAATGTTAATTTCCACCGTACGCTGGGCAAATCTGTGCAATGGCATGGCTAGATGGAGTTCCCTAAATGGCAGCACTGTGTGCTATTTAACCAGCGTTAAAGGTTTGATCTGTAGCTGGGTGATGGATTTTCTTTGGCTTTGGTGACTTGTTCACTTCTTGTACCTTTCATCGGAGCTATAATGTTTGAATGTTCTTCTTCCTACCCGCTGTGCAGTGGGATTTCTCCCAGCTGCTCTTTTCATCAGTACTGACACCATTAATTGAAGCCGTATTCTCTGGCCATTGTTGAGATGGACATTTTTCACTGAAAAGAATTTAAGAGTAGCTAAACTGAAGCTAGCTGCCAGTGGAGTCTTTCATTCAAGAAGTCATCCTGATGCAGAAACTTCTGCTGGAGTATGAAATACACACTGCTGACTTTGGTCTAATTCAAATAACTGTGTAAAAGTCAGTCTAACATCCCTACTTCAGGGATTTATTTCTGCACATACATATTTTTAAACCTAATTTTTATGACATTGTTTTGCTAGTAATTTTTTTCATAGGTATGCAGTCTGCACACACGAATAGGCTGACCTTACGTGTTTGTGCAGACTGCTTATTTATGTATTCCTACTGAATAATGAAAAGCATCTCAGTTATAGATATCTCTGTTTTTATGTGCACTTCCATGGCGACAGGAAGTTCCACATACTTCTTTACTTTAACATGAAATATTAAAAAATAGAATTCACATCCATATTAAAATAAATCGTACTGCTTCATTATACACTGAAAGCTTTTCTATTTTCTGTGACTTTTTGTTTGTTTGTTTCTTTGCTTGTTTTTGTTCAAAGCGGACTTTTTCAGTGCTAGTGAAAAAGCAAAAAATCAACAGCTTTCCAAGCATAACAGAAGAAGCTAAGGATGAGTAGGAAATTAGTTTTGGCAGCATGCTGAGATGAATAAGGAGCTCAGATTTTGTTCCTGTTTGGTCTTTGGCTGCTGAGACTGGAAGTAGGATGTTAGCTGTTTAGCATTTTGTTGTTTTCCAGATAACTTATTTTGTGGCACTGAGCACATGATACTTTCCAATCAAATGTGAATTTTGTAGTCAAGAATGGCTCTGACACAGATTTTTCATAGTACCCTTGGTCTTACTGCTGTGATACAAGCGTCCAGTGGCAGGTATTTTTAAACAAATTGTGGGGCTAAGTCACAACTTAAAAAGATGGTTGAGGAAATTATCTCGTTCTTTACTGGTATTGCACCATTCCATGTACATGCTGCACCGTCTTACCATGTCAGCCAGAGCTTTTAACACATGTGTGCACAAACAACATCTGTAGGAGATCAGTATCCTGCTGTCTGAGTTCTCACTCTTCAGAACTTCAACCAGAACTGCTACAGTGTTTTGAGCCGACCTGTTTTGCATGCACACTGAGCTTCTCCAGCCGTGTGGAATAGGACTGACTTGTTTTTTGAGGCAATCCTGGTGGGAAGAGGGTGCTGCATTATAATTGGAGAATTTCCTCTGAATGCATTTTGGAAGGAGGTTGTGGAATAATGAACAATATTTAGTCAGAGTGCTTTCAAGCAGCCAAGTTGTTTTAAGCTAGGAAAAAAAGAATCAAACATTTTCCTCATGAGTTTTCACAGGCAGTAGTCTTGCTTGGAACATTCAGGGTTACAACTTAGTCCATTTTGGGGGAGTGTTTTACATCTTGATGATTAGAGAACATTCGTAGTTTCTTAATTGTTCTATATTTTTTTTACATAAGAGGGATTTCTGAAAATGGGATCTATTTTGAAAGTAGAATGATTATAGGTGCTTAATATTCATTCCCCTAAAAACTTGTTTATGTTGGTATTGGATTTCGTACTGCATGATTAATATTCCTCTCCTTCCATTTGCAGACTACTCACCAATACTAAAGGTCGATGACAGGCAACGGCTTGCTAGAGAAAGGAGAGAAGAACGAGAAAAACAGCTAGGTAAGGCCTATTGTGTTGTTTTGCTGTTGCTTTTCTTATTAACTATCATTTACATTCCATGTTTTTGCCAGTTTGCATTTAGTAGCATTCAGAAAATCGATCATGCTAGATAGGCAGTATCATTCCAGAGGGACTATTACATCTTTAAAGTAGATCTTGTAATTCATGCACATCTCGGGATTCATTGTTGCTGTACCTTTTTTACAGCTGTTACTTAATCTGAATCTTTATGAATATGAGAGAGGGACTCTTTGTCAGGGAGTGTAGTGATAGGACAAGGAGTAATGGCTTTAAACTAGAAGAGGGTAGGTTTAGGTCAGGTATTAGGATTAAATTCTTCACTGTGAGGGTGGTGAGGCCCTGGCACAGGCTGCCCAGAGAAGCTGTGGATGCCCCATCCCTGGAGGTGTTCAAGGCCAGGCTGGATGGGGCTTTGGGCAGCCTGGTCTGGTGGGAGGTGTCCCTGCCCATGGCAGGGGGTGGGAACTAGACAATCTTTAAGATCCCTTCCAACCAAACCATTTTCCCCACAACTTAATAGAGTGGTGCTTCTCCCCTCCTCAAAATAATTTGATTTTAAGTATCATGGCACACCTTCATTTCTCATTGTTTGAGATTTAAAGATATTCAAGAGCAGGCTTCAGCCAGAGTCAGCCCAAGAGTTAAATATTCAGTAGCTGTTAAACACCTGATTTTCCTCATTGGCATCCCTGATACAACCAGGAAAACAAACAGAATTTAACCAGGAAGTGTGTACTTCTGCATGTGAACAGCAGGAGTTGCAGAAGATGAGCCAAGGCCTTAGCTCCAAGCAGGACCGTGTTGTTGCTGGGTTAACTGATAGCAGCGCTGTGTTGCATGCTTTACTAAAATTGCAGAACTGGCCAATGTAAGCATGTCTCACCTTGCACAAGCTACTGACCTTCTGGATGATGACTGTGAGGCACTAGAAGTCCAAAGGAGCCTGGGCACCAGATACTGGAAAGCCTGCTGGCTATTGAAAGTGAATAGTGTTGGCAACTTCAGTGCTCTTTTGACACAGTGAGGTACTCTTCAATAAGGGAAAAGTTCCCCTCGGCCCAAGTCATCTTTCTCTGAGGCCAGTGTGGGAATTCACTCCCTTATCTCAACATTCATTCAAGGTACAAATCGCTTTTCATTGTTATTACCTTTCTATCATGCACTAATAACCAACTCAGACTATTCTGCCATAAGATTTCCTATATTGTCTGAAGCAGTAACATACTCGTATCCCAGCCGATGGGAGAGGATGAGACATATATCCAGGGGACAGAAATTAGTCACACTGCTTAATGCACTGACTTTATGGCATTGCAGGAAAAAATACACGGAACTGTTGCTTACATTCTTAGTCATCCTTATAAGTAACAATGCTGATGAGTTCGCTTGGCAACAGGGTCTTGCCTGCTCCGTGCAGTCTTTCCCTAGCAATACATCTAGGGTGAGCTAGAAGCAGCTTCAGGAAAGCTGCAAAGGAAAAGAAGGGTTATTTAATGCTCCAGAGGAACTGGCCATACTTCAAAACATCCAGTTTCTCTTTTAACATGTGATAATGTGTGCAGGGATCAGACTCTCAGAAGAGCTGCTATTAGAGTTACTTGGATTTCTTTTTGGCAATGATGTCAGAAATACCTAGGTGCTGAGACCTTTCTCCAGACTTCTTATCTTTTGCTTAGTTTGTGTATGTGTTAGATCCTGTTTCATTATGGCTGGTTAATACATCTGGAGAGAGCTTGCTTGGAACTTCAGATACTGGGATTAGTCAGCTTGTCAGCAGCGTAACGGAGGATTAAGCAAGCAGTTGCTCAGTAGCACTGAGAGCACGCCCACCCTGGTGCACTGAAAGTATAAATCTTGTAAAATGATAAAACGAAGAGAGGCTGCTGCCCCTTAGCTACACAGCAGCAAAATGTGGCAGTATAGAGAACATTTCCATGTTGCAAATCAAGTAATATTTGATGTTACGGTCAGTGGGAAATTCAAACAACATATATTTTTTCCCAGTCTCTTCAAATTGATTTGCATCAGAGGAGAATGAAAACAGTTCTCAAATAATGCATATGTGAGTAACCGCACTGAGTCAGCCCAAATGATGTAGGTAATGATGATACCCTGTAAGGTAATCGTGTTGTAATTTTTATTTATTTATTTTTACATGCTGGGCTTTCCAGTATGGGAACAGCTGTCAGGACCCACCTTCCTCCACCTACTGGATTGTGGCTTGAATCATTTTTAAAGGCACATACATTAACCTTGAAATAGCTGAGCTTTTTTGTCCTAAAATATAAGCATAGAAAGAATACCTCACTCTATATACAATACTCTTCAGATGTCATTTTTCGTTCTTGTGCTGATGTGATTCTTTTTTTCCAATTAGAACCATAGAACCACAGAATGGTTTGGGTCAGAAGGGACCTCAAAGACCATCTAGTTCCAACCCCCTGCCATGGCAGGGACACCTCCCACCAGACCAGGCTGCCCAAAGCCCCATCCAGCCTGGCCCTGAACACCTCTAGGGATGGGGCATCCACAGCTTCTCTGGGCAGCCTGTGCCAGGGCCTCACCAGCCTCACAGTGAAGATTATTTTCCTAATATCTGATCTAATCCTACCCTCATTTAATTTAAAGCCATTACTCCTCGTCCTATCACTGCACTCCCTGACAGAGTCCCTCCCCTGCTTTCCTGTAGGACCCCCCTTTAGGTGCTGGAAGGTCTCTGTAAGGTCTCTCTGGAGCCTTCTCTCCTCCAGGCTGAACAACCCCAACTCCCTCAGCCTGCCTTCACAGGAGAGGCACTCCAGCCCTCGGATCATCCGCATGACCCTCTTCTGAACTCGCTCTAATCCTTCCACGTCCTTCTTGTGCTGGGGCCCCAGAGCTGAACACAATGCTCCAGGCGGGGCCTCACAAGACCAGAGCAGAGGGGGACAATCACCTCCCTCACCCTGCTGGCCACACTTCTTTTGATGCAGCCCAGGATATGGTTGGCTTTCTGGGCAGCAAGCGTACCTTGCTGGCTCATGTTGAGCTCATCAACCAACACCCCCAGGTCCTTCTCCTCAGGGCTGCTCTCAATCCATTCTCCACCCAGCCTGTATTTCTGCCTGGGATTGCCTCAACCCAGATGCAAGACCTTGCACTTGGCCTTGTTGAACTCCATGAGGTTCACACAGGTCCACCTCTTCGGCCTGCCTAGGTCCCTCTGGATGGCATCCCTTCCCTCCAGTGTGTCAACTGCACCACACAGCTTGGTGTCAGTGGCCGACTTGTTGAGGGTGCCCTCAATCCCACTGTCCATGTCACACACAAAGATGTTAATTAGCAGTGTCCTTTAAGAGGTTGCAAACACTGTGTAGTTGGACATGCAAAAGCATCGCTTTATGATGGGGTGCACTGCACAAGCACTGTTTAGACCCTTCCCCACCCTATACTTCTGAGGTCTTGTATTAAAATGCCATCAGTCTCATGGTCCAGGATTTAAAAATAAATAAATAGTCATATTCTGGGTGGCCTTTCTTGAGAAACAGAATGTCTTTATTCCCATTTTCTAGCTTCTGTAATTTTGTAGAACTGTACTGTAACACCAGCCATAATTATGCTTCTTTTTCAAACCTGGAGAGCCCTGGTTTATTGCCATCTACATCAGAATAGCAGTGATGACCTTCCTCTGGGACATGTTTTAACTTTGTACTAGCCATGCATGCATTGCTAGGCTTGTTTTTGGAGGGCAGAGGAAATCTTTGTTTCTGGCTTGCTCGAGTGGGTAATATGACAAGATGTTTAGGACAGGATGTCCTAAAAATCTGCTCCTGGAGTTGAGGTTGGTGGTGTATATATATAGGCTTAGACCCTTCAGGTTCCAAAACAAATGAAGGTTACTGGCCCATTTTAATTAATTTATCATAGATGATACTTCCATGCCTTGATTTTTTTCCCCCCTCAGGTTTGTTTCTCGTGTTGTAATGATGTTTTGCTGTAGGATTGGGAGAGATGCTTTTCTTTAGTTTTCCTGACCTCTGATTTCCTATCTACTGACAAATGAACATTTGTTACTGGAATGATGTGACTTCTCGTGAGAAACATTTCATTTTGTGTCACATAAAAGCAACATTAAACTGTAGGGATTTTTTTTATGTGGAATCCTTCATTCCAAAAAGGATTTTTGGTTCTGCACATCCCCATGATGTATGAGTGTCTTGTGTCCTCGCGTGAAGAATTCTCTTGAACTAACAAGAAAATTGAAAGTTGTGTTGTACTTTCATCTGTATACTTGTCTGCAAACATGATTTAGGAGCTGTCTCTTGAGATTTGTATTCTAGTACGGCGAAGCAGAGATCTTTACAATGGCATGCAAGCTTCATTTTTCAGTGCAGAGCCTAGATAATCAGTCATTCATGTCATGTGAACCATAGCAAAGAAAAATCTACGCTACGTTAAATATCAGGTTTCCTGAAGTTGTATAAATGTGTGTCTTGCTGAAAGAATAGAGTTGGATTTTGTTAATATTTGAACATTTGCCATACAACAGTAAAACATAGGAAAGAAGGGATATTTTTTTCTATAGAATTAGAAGTTGAATTTAAACTTAATTCATTTTTTTTTTATTCAGGGGATCTGCCAAGTTTAGCCAAAGTTGAGATTTTGAGTCACCTCAAGAGAAATTATTCCCCTTCTTTGGGGAATAAAAATAATTTGTGTTCACTTTTATAAGTGATGGTAGTGATCTGTAAGACATTTGTTTCAGCAGCTTGAGCAGCAGGGAATTGTATCATTTATCTTCTCTTGAAAATTAACTTGCTCGCTCCTCCTGGCAATATCATATGGAGTACTAGTTTTATTGGTTTGGTGTTTACTGGGCAATATTCTGATATTATGGGAGAAGGGGGGTTGATTTGAGCCTTATTTCCACTCTTGCTTACTGTCTACCTTTAATTTTTGTTCAAGTTCTGCTGTACAGTTGTTGATGTGGCTTTCACCATGGTGTAGCGAGTCAACGTGCTCTGCACTCTTGAGGATTTGCTTGCATCTAGCAGTGATATTTTAGCTGTGTTATTTCACTTATCACACTTGGGGGTCTGAGTACCTATTTTCTTTTCAGTTAAAGTTAAGAGAGTAGAAAAAATGAGTGCTGTCATCTTTGTTGTCCATGTACGTGCAGCATATATACATATAATAATTGTGCGTGTGTGTATATATATATATAATTGCTTCACTATAGGGTATGCACTGCTTTTGAAAAGCCATCCCCAAACTTTCAAAAGGTGACTGCCTTGGCTTTTTCTGCGTGTGACTCATGTTTCCCATGACTAATAAGCTGTATCATTTTTTTCAGCTATTTTCCCTCTGAGAATTGCCTTTTCACGTGGGCAGAAATGAAGCATGGCTGCTAAGCCACTACTTTAATTTTTTTATTCCCCTGACCATGTGGTAATGTTTGTATTACTTGTTGATATGCAAATACAGACCTTTAAAAGACTGTTAGGTTAATCTTTACATGATTATATAAATAATGCTTTCACTGTGACCCAGGCTCTTCAGAAGCCATATTTTCACTCTGCTCTGTTTCTGCTAGCACTCCTTCCACAGTGTTTGTGCACAAAGTTAACACCCACCCTTTAAAATACAAATACTGCATCTGTGTGACACCAACCCTCTTGGGTCATGCGAGATGGGAATGCCAGGAGGAGCTGTGGTCGGTAAGGGCACGACCTGCCAAATGGGGCTGTTCGTAGAGGGCAGGGCGAGGGGAGCTGTCGTGCTCAGCTTGGCTCCAGCCCAGCACGATGGTTTCATCCTTGCTTTAGATCAGTGTCAGGCTGTGCTTGCCACTCTTGGCTGTGCCTGACACTTGTCAGGGCTGTTTTGTGGAACAAATTATAGTAGCGAGCCTGGTCAAAGTGGTCAAAATTTTACTAAAAGCTAATGCTTCTTTTCACAGAGAGCCTCACTCTTGACGTTGCCACATTGGCTGCATCTTACTGGCAAACTGAACAGTGGTGAAGAGCATTCCCCAGCTTTAAAACTTAGTTGCTCGTGCTTCTAAACTGTTTGTTCCTGGCAGGGTTTTGGTTCCAGCCAACTCTTCTAGCTGATTCCCAGACAAGGTTTGGGAATTGGCAGAGAAAGTCCCTGGGCTTTTCCTAATGTATCTTGAGTATTGTCACCAATTTGGAAGGTAAAGGTTTAGTAGCAGGGATGAGTTACTCCATGCTGGTTGGTCTTTGGGCACATTTATTAGCCTAGACCTGGTTCTTAATAACTGGAAAAGAAATAAAGGAAAATATTTTTCTACAGGGAAAGTTACTGGGATTTTAAAATGGGTTTAATTCTGACAGCCTGAAATAATGTTGTACAGTATCTTAGTCCCCGATTCTTGAGCAAACTGTTTTAAGTCTTACATCTATGCATATTTTATCTACACTAATCCTGCTTAGACACTGACCCTTTTCATCACAACTGTAATCCTAACAAGGACATACGGCTGGTTTATTTTCTGGCTCTGGGAACAAAAGAAAGTAATCATGCCACCCAAGTTAACTTTTCACCTAAGGAAAAGTTGTATTCATCTTAGGTTTTAGAACGTGTTTGAGCTTCAGGTTGGCTAGATCCATTGCAATCATAATACCAACAGTGTATAAGCACTGAAATAATATTTAAAGGATCACGCTATGCTATGTGTTCTTGTCCCAATTGAAAATGATCATTGGCACAATATCACATCAGTAAAAATTATAAATCTGTTGGTGAATTCCTCTTGGCTTATTTTGTTCTCTGATGGTGAGGGACAAAACTTTCTCCCAGTTTCCACAATCAGAAGCTCCACAGAAACTGGGAGGCAGTGGCATTAGCTGGCATCTGAATCATTTTGGGATGTCCTCAGAGGTTCTGAGAGTGCCAGAAGGGTTGATAAGACCAAAAAAAAACAACAACAAAAAAACCCACTATTTTTAAGGAGGATTAGTTTAAAAATTTCTGTGCTGTATGTCCCTCAGAGCGTGGCTACCAGGGAGAGGCTGGCTTAGCGAATGTGACACTAACTTCAGCTGTAATTACAGTTCTGAAGTTCACCTTTTAATTCAGTCAGTCAGCCATTTCTGTGGACCGCTGGGACATTCCCGTTTTTGGGTAGGGTTAAAGCATCACCGATCCATTTTTCTGCTAAGGCAGCAAGGAGGGGATCACAGTCTCAGGCAGCGCAGAGCGGGCAGCCAGGAAAGGTGAAGCAGTGGTCAGAGGAAAAAGCTACTGCTGAGGTGAGTGTTGTGAAGTCAGGAAAGAAGGCTGGAAAGCTTGGCAAGGACTATGAGCTCTCTAGTCAGGTAAGCTGTTCGTCCAAGCTGAGTGCAAAAGGCAGGCTGGGAAGGGGCAGTGCTGATCTGCCTTCGTTATAGGCAGTAACCAGAAGAAAAAGGGCTGAAGCGAGAGACAGCAGAAGGGTCGGCACAAAGGGAGCTGGGAGGACGTCCAGTTGTTCCACATGGACAAGCAGAAAATAGAGGCTTTGACACCTCATGCATGCTCCTCTTTCCCTCGCAGTCTAAAGCCCTGCAAAGCACGGCACACTGCATGCCTGAAACTGGATCAGGGAAAGGTGCTACAGAATGTGTTACACAAAAGAAATGCATGTGGTTTGTAGTTAACTGAGCATCTCCTGCATTAAATTAGTTAATTACAGTGTAAAGTTGACTGGTTTCAAGTCTTGCATGTCTTTTACTATTGAAATATTTCTTTCAGGATTAATCTTGTTTTTCTTTTGCTCAGTTATTTTGCTACTTCAGAATGAGGTGCCAGAAGCGTGGTCTCATTATGTTCCCTTGTAGTCTAATCCAGCAGTACTCGTTTGCAAACAAGCAGAAGGTATTAACCACATGTCTAGGGCTCAATTTCTAAATCCTGTTTTTATGCTC
The DNA here is from genome assembly GCF_965140915.1 of Aythya marila. NCBI lineage: Eukaryota > Metazoa > Chordata > Aves > Anseriformes > Anatidae > Aythya > Aythya marila. The sequence goes on along the minus strand of NC_139044.1, from coordinate 83,801,610 downwards.
TAATTTTATGTCCTTGTATCGCACGACTGCATTCCAAGCTATAGATTGCACTGAGTAAAGAGAGAAAGCCAAGGTGTGAATTCTCTTTTCTACTTTCCAGCTTTAACTGATTAATGCTCCTCTACTATTTAAGCTTTCAGCACACAGATACTATTTGAATGACGACTGAGCTTCCTTTAAATGATTCTTGCATGTTGTCAAAGCATGTTGATATAGGGCTCAGCCCCAAGAAGAAGCCTTTTCTTTGGACTGTGTCCCTTGCTGGAGTCCAGGATTGGCTCTTAGTGCAACTTCTTTAAGAGTGACCATAAAACTGGGTATTTTCCCCTTCCACACGCTGGAAATCAGCTGCTCTTCCAAGTTGGTTGGACCTTTTAGAGATACCTTCTGTTTCCTCTAGGCTCATCCACTGCTTCTATCTGCCAGCAAGATATATGATATATGTGTCCCTATCCATGAAACACAGAAGCACACCTGTGCATTCAGAATAGGACTTAACATTGTTTGTCCTAGAATAGGCTTCCTTTTTTTTTTATTTTATTTTTTTATTTTTTTTTAATTTCTGTCTTGGGTAGCTGGACAAAAGTTTCTGCAAATTCATATATAGGTTCATGAGAATGAAATAAAAAATATATTTTGAACTCAGTTTTCCTTCATTTTTCCCTGAAGTAATCATCAAACACCTCAGGATATTAATTTGTTACTGTATGTACCTGCCTTGTAGATGGCAACAACTGGGTCTTAAGTTTATGCAGGAATAACAGCAGTGCAACCAGGAAGCAGTGAAAATGAGAGATGTGTTTTTCTGGCTGTAATAAGAGAAAATTAGGAATTAATACCTCAAAAGAATAAAAACAAGACTCTGTTTCTATATCTGTGAAAAAGGTAAATTATTGAAAATAGAGGTTATATTTTCTATCAGAAAACAGGTGTGTTTGTGTCATAAATCATGGTTATATGTACCAGCTAAACACTTTGTCCGAGCATAAAATTCGCAGTGTCCTCATGTTAACAGCTGGACGTATATATTGTCTGTTGCCTTTTGCCTGTGTCTTGGAGGTTTGTTTGAATTTATTTTTTTTCTGTTATAATTTATTCCAGCCTAAAATTTCAATTTGTTTTGGTAATCCATCACTGATTTATGGTTCTGTTATTGAGCAGTTTTTCCTTATCAAAAAGCATGAGTTTATTACCTCTTCTGCTAGGTGTGAGAGTCAAAGAGGAGTGTTACTATCCAGAGGTTTGGTGTTCTGATTGTCTTCCCAGCAGTAAGAGTGTGTGTAAAAGTTAACTCTTTTACATACTAAGACATAAATAGTATTTGAAGCCTTTCTCTTCCTGAATTACTTCCTGAAAGCTCAAGTATGCTAATTTCATTACTTTCTCTAAACGACATGACAGGCCGAAGCCTACAGAAACAATCATAAATAGTATCCCAGGAAGGTCTGACATTAGTGACAACAGATGGTTCAAATAATCTCCACGTTTTTATCAGGCAAATCTGTGTTCCAGTGGCATCATTTAAGAAGTTTATCTTTGCTTCCCTTAATTTCTCATATCCTTCAGGAAGAGCTTTATTTTCTGTAGATAACCAAGGAGCCTTTCCCTGCTGTGTTGCCATCATAAGCAGATTCCAGGCATGGAAGGTTCAGGATGATCTCAGAAGCTGTGGAAGTTTGGCCCACAGGATTGTGTTGTCTTGATATGCTCGCTGGACTTCTGGGACTCCTGGGTAAAAGCCAACACGCTGCAGCTACGTAGACTTTGACAACATCTGCATGTGTTCGTGATCTCAGCATATGCTGCCAGAAGCCATATTTCACAACGTTCCTTTTAGGTCGGTTTGCATTAGCCTGGTGTCGGCATCGATGAGCTCTGTCTCTGCACTTACTGCACTGGCCTGCTGTTAAATTCGGCAAACTGCCAGAGCTGTGGCTGGGGTGAGGGGAGCTCGGGTGGGCTGTGCTGCCCCGCAGCCCCACTGCTTGCCTGAGGCGTCCTGTGACAGCAGAGCCCAGCAAACCCCTTTGACAGTACGTCTGCCCTGGCCGACAGCTCTGTACCTGTACCAGCCACAATTAAAACTGGCGGAATGAAAAAGACTTGGAAGAAACCCGGCTTTAACCAGGTTGTTTCCGTGGTCCCTCTGATCTCAGTCCCATGAGCAACACTGTCAGCCTGAGGGAGGGCGACTGCTGCCAACAGTTAAGTTAAAATGGTCATGAAGCCTCACCAGAAAAAAATTAAAAGTAAATACTATTTTAAAAGGTATTCAGTAGGGAGGTCTCAGGTAGTAATAGTTGGTGTTAATTTCTCTGAAATTTTCATCAAAGGTTCAGGAGAAAGAAAGAGTTCACATATGATGTTTACAGCGCAGAGTTCACGGCTTTAGTTTTATTCTTCTTTCTTTTTCCTTCTAAATGTAACCTCTTTAGAAATGTCTTTTGCCACCTCGTAAATGGTATTAATGGCAAGTGGTTGGGTTTAGTTTTATTTTTTGAAGAAGTGTAGTCAGTTGAACTCGGTCACCACTTGTAGTGAATCTTTTCCTGATTTTCTGAAGAAAACAAGATAAATGCACGTGGATTACATGAATATAACAGTACAATTCTGATGCAGCTGCCTGTTCTTGGACTGACCCTCTTATACAATCCAGTCGTGCAGAGACTAATCGGCAGAGGAAGCTTTCAAAAATCTCTGCACCCTGGTGACAGGGTCACAGCAGTTCTGCCCAAGACGTTGGCTAGCTAAGTCAGGCTGTTATGCAGAAGGTAAAGACAGAAAGAGGAGACTACCTCCGAGGTGACAACTCTTACACTTCAGTTCTTCAGGATGTAGCCCAAACTGTTGGAAAAGGTGGGCTGTGTCCCTTTGCTCAGTCTTCTCCGGACCTTTTCCGGGCAATAGAAAGCATCATTACAGCTCATGTAGTCCAAGGAGAAGGATAAACCATAACGAGGCCACCCCTTTGTCCACCCAATCTCTTGATGAGCTACTGGGCAAGATAAGGGCAGCAGATGCAAGCAGGTTAATCCTACATTTGGAGCACTGATTTTGGGTCTATTTTGTTATGTTGGAAGGCTTTAATATAGAAGGAAGAGCTTTTGCAGGTTTCAGTTGGACTTGAAACTGCTTTTCTGCCGTGCTCTCCTATTTTCAGCCTTAGCTGGCAGTTCAGATTGCCACTCCAAACCACTTCACTAAGTTAGCATAGAAAATTACTTATATAAATCTTCTACTGGCTCTTGCATCAGCATTTCGCATCTGTAGGTGTCAATTTTCTCAACTATTTTTAGTAATTATCTAAACAACTGCGATATTTCTTTATCTGTGATAATTCTAGCTATGTTAGTTTATTAAATTGCCTGCAAACATCTGTCTGAACTTTCATTCATCTTGCCTAGGGGATGTCTTCTGTCTGACGGTAGCTGTTGCACAGACATCTCTTTGCCAGCCTGTATTGCTCATGCTATCTGCTTTTCTCAGGAAAGGATTTGAAATCTGAAATGTTAAAAGAGATATTTTCGAAATATGAACTTGTCTTCCCAGGATGGAGATTTTCAAGAGACTGTGTACGTGAGGTTTAGAGTATAGTCTAAGTTCTTTATCAGGTGAGATGGGATGTGTTTGAGGAGGCAGGAACACGCATTAGAGGAATTTGGTGAAGACAACTGCTGGACTTATAAGAATTGATAGCAATGTCTGTTCTGAACACCTAGAATCAGTTTGTTTGTTTTGTTTGGTTTTGGTATGCTGTTAAACAACACAAAGCTCTGCTAAGTAAAGGCTAGAGTTGCTGTCCTAGAGTATAGGATTGTAAAAATAGGCTCCTTTTTCAAGACTGAATTTAAAAAATACTGCCTCAATCTAAGGAAAAAAAAAATCCTTACCTTGGTAATTGAAAGGTTTTTTGAAACTGCTTTCCTGATTTCCTGATTCTGCTGCATTATCAATGAATTCCTTTGCATTATTTTCTCTTGGGGTTCTTGGTGTTTTTGTTTTGTTTTCTTTTCTTTTCTTTTTTTTTCTTTTTCTTGTGAAAAATGTATTTCTTTACATGCATTTACATGTATTCCTGTGTTCCCATCTGTCAGTTTGTGAAGATCAAGAAGTATGCCATTTAAAAAAAAAAAAAAAAAAGGCAAGAATTTTTAAAAACAGTAATTTCTGGGACCTAAAGCTTTCAGGGCAGAGAGAGGTCCAGTGTACCATATGTAACTGCTTTAATGTGCACTACAATTTGAGCATGAGTTCCATGAGGAGTCATACCTTCACAAAAATTCAGAGCCCGATGGGGAGTAAAAGTCCTCATGTATAGTGCATCTTGATTTATCTTGATTTGTGCTTCTGCAATGTTGTCTAGAGCTCTGCAGCAGTGTAACAGATTAAAGCTCACTTTTAGTCTGATTTCTTTGGCTGTTGAAGTTTCCTTCTGGCTAGCTGTTGGTACAGGTAAGAGTCCAGGTATTGCAATTATCACCCCAACCACTTCTATCAAAAGAGATCTGCATTGATCACTAAAGGTATATAGTGGTGCTAGGGTTTTATCTTTCTTTATACAGTGAAAGATTACAGCAAAGTAGCATGGTTTGTACAATAGAAGTGTGTTCACATATATCTGACTTAAGTACTTATGTATTTTAAGACATCCTTGCTTGCACACAGAAACTGTATGCTTAAATAATTTGACCGTTTCTGGAGGTACTTCATAGTAATTAAATTTAAATTGAATTAAATGAAAGTGTGATCAGTGTAAATGAATTTTTAACACATGAAAATAGTTTAGGAAATTAAGTATGTCTTAAGAAAAGGAGTTCAAAGCTTTTTTCTTCAAAAGTTATTCAGATTTTATTAAAGATATCATCACATACTGCATGTTAATATTTTTATTTCTGATTTTTCTCGTAGCTGCAAGAGAATCCATCTGGTTAGAAAGAGAAGAGAGAGCTCGGCAACATTATGAAAAACACCTAGAGGAGCGCAAAAAGAAGCTAGAAGAGCAGAGATTAAAGGAAGAGAGAAGGCGAGCTGCCGTAGAAGAAAAGCGAAGACAGAGATTAGAAGAAGATAAGGTAAAAAGGAACATCATGAGAACACTTTTCAACTTGCTTTCATTGTAAGATATGGTACCATCAAAATTTTTCTTTTAAACTTAACAGCAAGAATGTAATTTAAGCCGTGGTCAGTATGAGAGAGAACTCAGAAGAGGATTTTATTAAGCCTTACAGGCACAGATACCGCTTTTTCAAGTGCCCTTTGTGAATCTGTTGCAGCTTAGTTGAGCGTATCTGGGTTGTAGCGTGTGGCACTACTCAAAACTTCCACAGAAAAATACAAATTATGTGGTTCCTGTATGGTTGTGGGCTAATTTGTAGCCACTTGGTATACGGGTACTTATGTCTTAGTGACCTTCTAACAAACAGATCCTTCAAGACAGTGAGTGTGTGTATAAAATAGACGATTGGCTGATTTGTTCCAATTAAGCAGGGAACTGCTTGCGGTGTGATCTTAGGTAAGTCAGCTCATCCTTGCATTTTTTGTTCCTTCTCTCTCACTGTGCTAGTAGTTGGTGAGAGATTCAAGGTGGGAAGTAACCCTGGTGTGTGTTTGTGCAGCAGTTGCCATAATAGGGCCACTGTTTTTTCTCTGCAATTCTACTTAAGTTGGCAACACACCTTACATTTTCAAAATTACAGTTAATAGTTCAATTTATTTATGGCTTAATTACTGCTTAATCCTGTTCTAGAATTAGGTTGGTTCATCTGAGTGTGTGTCTTACCAGACAGCGCATGAGCTTGAGCACAACTCCAAGATGCCTGCTAAGTTTAGTCCGTGGGGAGGGTAGCAGCGTTTGAGAGGATGAATTTTAAAACCCGGTGGTATCCAAATGTATTATCCTGTTGTACTCAAGGAACGACATGAAGCTGTTGTACGTCGCACAATTGAAAGAAGCCAGAAGCCAAAACAAAAGCAAAACAGGTGGTCCTGGGGAGGAGCGCTACATAGCCGCATTAATAACACAGGTAAAGAGGGCGGCCTGGTTTGTTAGCCAGTTTCCCTGTCCTGCCAGTTAAAAGGAATTTACTTTGCTTCTTTTAAAAAGACGGATGATTCAGTGTATGCTAGTTTTAATTCTCCACTCTTGATTTTATTATCACTAGCAATGGCATGTTTCTGAGATTCTTGTGTAGTAAAAACATAACAAGGAGAAATCTGAACATAACTTAAAAGTTTGTTTCAGGATTTGATTAATTCCATAATTCTACTTTGCTACAGCTTCTCGCTTCTGCTGCTTTGCTGTTGTTTGTGTGTATCTGTGTTGGTGTGCTTGTGCTATGTCAGTTTTGTGATATGAGCTACTGTGTGCCAATGTTAAATATCATGGCTCAAAAATAGTTCTGCTGGAAATGACCAAATACTGATATTAATACAAGCCAAGGAAGAAAATTTATTCTTTGTGATAAGCTATCTGTGCCTTGTACGGATATTCAAGGAGACTGGAAAAGGCCCTCTTTTCCCTAGAAAAGCTTAGATGGGCAAATTAAGTGAATTTTTGCTGTATGCTTCATTCCTCAATTATCTTCTGTAACTGAATCTGCCAGTCATTAATTTATATATACTCTATTAAGTAAGACTAGCCCGAAAGAGAGAACATCCTATATTTCTTTCACCAGAAAGTAATACTTAAAAAGAAAAAAGAACTCTTCTCTTCCTACTCTAACATGTACATTTAAATGCATGCAGCCTTTCATTAAGGAGGGGGAAAATGCTGAGAAAAGAATAGTCTGAAATCTAATTTGTCATATATAAGCTCAATAAACAGTTGTTTTCATAAAAAGTATTTTTATTTTTTTTTTGCTTAACTCTGTATAACTTGATTTTTATTTTCTTTACTTGGAAAATCATTGTCTTGCATTCTGTCCCTAGGATATTTTTTTGAATCATCATTCACCTTTCTCGATTTAGCAGGCCTGGAGCACCACTTCAGATCTCTGGGTGGTGCTAGAAAACCTGGTACATAATCACTGTGGTTTGTTGATTCCTTTACCCATAGCTAGTTCTCAGGAAATGAGATCATCAGTAACTAAACCACCCTCATGTAGTTGCGATGCATGCTTAACATCATGTCGATAGACTAGAACTGTTGTTAGTCCCAGATTTTGTTGTTGTTACTATTCATTTTAATATGGAGAGTTATTAATGGCTGACTCTAAAGATCTGGCACAATTCACCAACATGATATGTAATATTCTGTCTACTGCAATTCAAGGAGACCCAATTTAAATCTTTTGCGTTGTTTTTTTTTTTCCTCTAAAATGTTTTTGGCATACTACACGTCATGCTTACTCTGCACGTGAAGACATAAAACCAGCTGCTTTGATGCATACGTTGCTCAGTTTTTTAATAACAAGAAACCAGCAGTCTTCTAGGCAATAGGCTGCATTTGGCCTGTTCTACATTCATAGGTGTCCTGTTGCCAACAAGTACACGCAAATCCTCGTGCTGAATTTCGTTCACTTGAACAGTGCTCATAATCCAAGAGAAATGTCGGCATGCCAAATGCAAGTGTTGATTTTCACACCGTCGTTTGTCAGCTTCTGAAAGTTGTTTTATGCAGTATATCCTCTAAGCCAAATGTAGAAAATTTTTTCTCCTGTAGTGATCTACTCTATATCCTCTCGGATATAGATTAGGTATCAGAGATCAAAATATAAATCCCATTTCTCACAAATACAGTTCTGACCAAGTTCTGTGACACGTGAGGCCCGTGTATCCTGTCTCCAGTACTGAACAACACACAACACTCATAGATCAATGCAAAATAAACTTGCCAGCCTACAGAGGTCTTGTTCATATCCATAATAATTATGTTTTTCCTTTTAAAACCCATTTCTGAATTTTCATCCCCCCTTCCGTTACCTACTTTGCTAGTTCTGAACACTCACTGAGTCATCCTAACATTAGATAAAGTGAGTAAATGATCACATGGGATAGGGGAGAATCGTTCTTTCTTTCCCCCAGCCAGTTACAGTGAGTCCTATGTAGTTCATAGACCTGGGGAGAGTAAAGGCAGTTTTCATGCACTGTATTTCTATGCATTTTTCTCTACCTACAGTGAATACACTTTAATCCACTAGATCAAACAGATAATTAAAATGTCGATGTACTTGTCATAAACTATTGCAGATAATCCTTCAGCGTCCTCCTCCTTAATGTTATCGGTGCCCTGCTCTTGTGTCTGCTTCCAAAAGAGTATGTGGATGTATCTGTGGACACCCAGAATATGAATCAGCGGAGCATTTAGGCACGTGCTCAAGCCTCACTGGATTTCAGCGTGGTTAAATGCTTTGTTGAGTACCACTGAGGCTCAGTACATGCAAAAATGTAAGCAAAAGGAGAATGAGCTCTCCCGGCATCTTCCAGTTGCCATATTTCTGAATAGACATTTGCAGTAGAAGATATTTAGTGGATGCAATTAGCTCTTTGTTGAGGGAGAAGAGGAAGCATGTAGCTGGACTGTTCAGCTCCTTCTTCCTCTTTGTCCCTTTCTAACAACTTTCCATGGCACATACACACATGCACAAAGCACGTATGATCTGCATTCTCGAAGGAGCCACCATCCTCCCAACAGGGTGCAGATGCTGACTCTGCAGCAATTGCACAGGCAAATGCTGTAATGCTGCTCTAAAATGCAGAGAGACGAAAAGCAAAATAACCCCCTTTAGTATTATATACCAAGTGTGCATCACAAGAAGTCTGTAGCCTACAGAGATTCATTTTCTTTATCTGTGTGTAGTTAGTCAATCCAAAACTGCAACTTCACAGCAGGTAGAAAATGACCCTAGTGGGAAACTCACCACTTTCACAGAACTATGGGAGTGATGTCTTCTGAATTCCTTTTGTACTTACCATTGCCTCCCATGTGGACTAGTCTTCCCATAATCTTTCAGTATGATTTTATTGCAATGCTGGCCATCTGCCTAATAACGCTGCCTTGCCCAATGTCACCCTTTTGATTCAAGGGTTTTATCCGAACAACCTCACGTTTCCAAGTTCTTTCCCTGAAGCTCTCTATTTTGAGTCATGAGCGAGGGGTTTCTGACAATATTGAAAGGAACATGGAAATACCATCTTGGCTACTGGTATCTACTTCAGCTCTTCCATTAAGGTCCTTGGATTGCAACCTGACTGACAGTCAGTGAACAGAATATTTCAAACATTTTACATTTAAATTGTTCGGTTTTGTGCCCAGTCTTTGAGTCACCTGTACAACGTCTGCTGAGAAGCCCTTTCTATTTTGAAAGTTGTGGTAGAGCAGGAATGACCTAGTCATGTTTTCCTCCTCCCACTAGTGAGCTAGGAACTGGCATTACTGCATGTGGGCTGTCAATTAGCATTATCTCCATTTGTTTTAGATCCAGACAGGCGGTCTGTTTCAACAATGAACCTTTCGAAACATGTTGATCCAGTCATTAACAAGCGGCTCTCCTCCTCATCTGCAACATTACTAAATTCTTCAGACAGAGGTACAGTTTCAAAGAGGAAAAAAAAAAAAAAAAGCGAGAAATAAAATGTTCTATACTGATGTATGGCTTTGCACGTAAAACAAGTTTCTGAAGTCATTTTCTGTACTTTATCTAAACGGAGTGAAAAGACTCCAAATGTGAAAAGTAAATGGTTGAACATCTCTTTTCCTGTGAGAAGAAAAATGTGTTTCTCATTTTTAAAACCAAGAGAATTTACCTACACAATCTTCCTTCAGCAAATGATAAAAGCGGTGCTTCTGTCAGGTTTTTAGTAAATGAGGTACAGCAACTGAAAGAACGCATCTCTCCATACCGCATGCAATCATTTATGACCTTTTATTTACATTAGGCCATTTTGTCATTATTTTGCTTTTCTTTTACTTTGGTAGTTGTTCTTGAATATCTTAGAACATGTTGCATGAAGCTTTAAAGCAGTTATTTTATTACCACTTCTGATTTTTTCTTTTAATGCAGGGATATGGGGATTTTTCATACGGTGTCTGTTTATTGACTTTGTCTTTTCAAAGATTGCTTTACTTTGGTGTATGTTTTTGATGTTTACAACTCTGCACAACTGATAAACAATCAGGCTTTTATAAGTTAAGGTAGCTGAATTGCTGCCTCTGTTCTGGGGATTTATGGGGTTTTGAAGCACTGAGCCAAAAGGAGTTTAATAAAAGAATGTCTCTTGTATAACTTGTGCAAACGGCTTTGTAGTAAAGTACTCGGCAGGGATTTTTTGTCCTCTACCGAGAATGAGAAGTTCTGTCCCATTTCAATCCAGATAAGTGCATATTTACAAAAACAATTTTTAGAATGGAGCTTCAGTTGTATTGCAAAACCGATTGGTAGGCATCATGATTTGTATGTTTTAGGTGCCACGTTTTACATGCATGCTTGTATGTTTGTTTCAGATTGATTTAACCATGTTAATCCTTGTGGGTTAACACAGTTGTAGAGTCTGGTAACCTGTGGAAAATAAGTTTTTTCAGGAAATAATTTATTCCAAATCTCCAATGCTTTTTCACTCTAAATGTGGAAACCCAAATAGTTTTAATTTTGTTACCTTTTAAGGTGTGTATGTAAATATATATATATATATTGTTTCCAGGTGGTCCTTTGCCAGGGTTGATTCTTTGAGGAAGGATCTCGGGAGGAAGAGGGAACAGCAGCAGGCATTAAATATGAAGGGTAGTCTCCTAGGGGTTGTAGCTTGAGGTGCTGTAGTTTTCACCACCAATTTCAAATTCTGGAGAAGTTAGACAGTACTAGGCAGTCTAATGACGGGGAAAGGGAAGGAATAAAGAAGTGAGGGCCATACATAAAATACTTCAAATGCCAAAGCATTCCTTGCTGGGCATCTCCATTAAAACCAGCACAGGACTCCTCAGAAGTCTCATGTCTTTTGCAGACTACAAGACAGAAAGCAAACCCAAATGCTATAAATGCCCTCTTGCTTGTGCAGTCACATACCCTGGTCTAGCTGAGCACACAGGGTAAGTGCTGCTGGCAGCCCAGGTGGCCTCAGCATCTTAAGACATGTGCTTAAAGGAATGATCTGCCTGTCTGCTCCCCTTTTCACCTTCCAGAGGGCACCCAATCATGTTTTGTCTTGTAACACATGCTCCTACCCACAAAAGAGGGAGCTGGAGATGAGGATGATAAGCTTACCCTAAGTGGCTTACAGCTGTCATCAAGAACATGTCTTCTGTTAAGCAGTAGTTTATTGTTTTTATTTATTTATTTATTACTGTTTGAAGGACGGGATTTATTATGGCCCAGCCGAAGACAACAGTTTTCATTAATGAATTGCCTGGTTAATTTCTATTAAATACAGTACTGCTACATAGCTCTTTATGAGAATTTTATGATCAGCAGCTCAAACAGGCTTCTATGTGAGTGGTACAGGTCTGAATAGTTCAAACTTTATAATAAAATAAGAAGAAACACATTCAGTTGGAGAAAGCTGCAGTCAACCAATGAATTTTGGTAATGGTGCTTTGTAAGGAAAACTTAGCAAGTGGATACTGTTGCAGATAAAGTATGACTTTCTTAGTTTTGAAAAGCAAAACCTGCACTGTAGTTATGTTCTTCTTCCTCTGCAGTGAGAGAGTTTCAAAACATGTGGTGGTCTTGATCACTGCGTCACCTTTGTCTGCCACGTGTATAGAAGAAGTTCAAGGGCTCCAGGGTTGTTTCCTGCTGAAGGAGAACCTAAGGACAGAATAGTCTTTCCCATCTGCTCCTCAGCACTTTTGCGTCTCTCTGTGAGCAACCACCACGTATCAGTGAGAGTCTTTCTTTTGCGGTGCTCATCAGGAGACCTGTTAAATCCATGCCTCCCATCTGTTGCTAGAAATAATCAGATGCTGTTGTTTGCGTACTTAGAACGTATTCTGCTGCTGCTAAGACAACTTTCCAGTGTTCAGGTGGTACATATTGAAGATAAATACAGATGACTGTAAGCAAGTCACTGTTGCCAGCTCCCTGACACTTTGTGGGATGTTGTTGTTAGTTTTGTTTTGTTTTGTTTTGTTGGTGATGGACTTTTCTTTTTTCTTTTTTTTTTTTCTAGTCACAAGTTAGGCAACAAGGACCTTCATTAATATGTTTAAACTAGCCTGTTAGTAGCTGGAGGTAGGGGAACTTCCACCAGCAGCTCTGCCAGGAATGTGTTTCCAACGTAGGACCAAGAAGCAAATAGCCCTGAGAGTAGTAGCCTAGCATACCATGAGAGGAAAAAACAAAACCAAAACCAAACAATCAAAAAAACCTTTTCCCCTTCTCTGTCAGGTGTTTTGAAGTATTAAAGCTTGAAAACATCACCCCAAGGCTTTAAAAACAAGAGCAGCAAGGAAAAAAACAAAAACAAAATGACTTCAGTATTTTAAAGCTGTTATTATTTTCTTAGTATTTTGGGACACTCTTTGTTTTGTATTCAGCTTGCTTCAGTGTGAACTTACACCAAAGCCCAGTTGTTCAAAGAATTTAGTTATTAATGCTCTTGTACTTGGAACTCGCTGAGCCCAAGTTTCTTTGGCTGTTCTGGGTTGATGGTAATGCTAAGGACTGGCAGAGTACGTATTTTAAGTGTCAAGAGTGGTGTTTTCAGGGAGCTGTGAATTGGGAAAATTCCCTAAGCGATGATGGCGATCTACAAAACCTACACGTGTTTAAAAGAACTCTGACCTAAACCCATTTTAGAGATTTAGGGAGACTCACCTCCAAGCTCCTGGCTTAAACTATTTTGACACCTTCAGACCACTGCTTGAAATAGGCCAACAAAACCCCGCGCCTGTCTCTTAGCTCCCTGTTGGAGCAGGGAGTGTGAGTAAGGTACGGCCTCTTCACAGCACTTGTGCTGTGGGGCCTCACATGTAAGACCTGCAGCTGGCCCCCAGGACCAGATTGTGTTGTGGCATTTACTTATCAGCTTTTTGCAGCTATACAAACAAACTCCAATAAGTTCTCGGTATGTACGGTGATGACTTATTGGCCTAAAATTTCAGGGATCACTTTCTAAGGTGTGGAGCCAATTTCTGTGTAGCATTCTTACTCTTCTGATGAGTTGTATGGTCTTTGTTAACGGTGGTGGAAGAATTTCTCCAGACTCAGCACCCAGTAAAGCCTGAGATGACAAAAAAGAAGGTGCTGTCCTGCAACAGTAGGCTTAAAAATGATCATACTAAGCACAGTGCACAGTGAAGAAAGGAAGCAAAGATATTGCCACTGTTGTATACAGTTTAATGGAAGTCCTTTGATTTTTTTTCTTCATTGTTAAATAGCAAGTTTAATGATGATGTGTGTGCTGTAATGGAGGTCTCTTTGGTGTATTTTGTGTCTCTGTATAATCTGTACCAACACACAAAGGAGCTATTAATCCCAGAGAGCACTGGCAGTAGTACGTTATGTAAGGACACTTATCCAGAGAGCCTGCTGTGTCGGAGAGTGCTATATTTCTCTATTAATGACACTTACTGAGTTAGGAGAATTTAGGGGAGCAGTTTGAGAGATTAAAAAACAGCTCCGAGGGCAGATTAGGCCATTGTGTTCTCATAGGACGAGATTATCGAGATCAGCTCCTCTTTTCATGGGGCTCACTGTGGAGTGAAGACAGATTCCAAGTTTACAGCTATTAGAAGTGATGAATCTCCCGTGTTAAAAATGCAATTTAGTCTCAGCTTTGTTACAGCCAGTCATGTCAATTAATGTTTTAGAGACTACACCTCCTAAATTCAAGTGGCAGGTTTCTTGCCACAGACACCAAACTTAGGGCAAGGAATGCTGAGGTGTAAGAAGACATGATTTCACCCCCAACACTGAGATCATTGCTATGGCCTAAGTTTACTACAATGAACTCTGGGAACTAGTTGAATGTTTTGTTCTGTTATGCTCCTAATAACACCCTTTATTTATTGCATCAGAATATCCAAGAACCATCCAGTTATATTGAACAATCATTTATAGGATTCTTTTGGATACTCCTTTGCTGTAATTAATGTTTAAGTAGTATTAAAAAGAGAAAAAAAAAAAAAAAAAAAAGAAAAAAAAAAGAATTTTTACAAGGCAAAGGGAAAATACTGGTAAGCTAAATTTGTATTATGCAGTGTTGGGAAAAGCAAGATGAGGGAGTGTTTGCAGCTAGATCAGCATGCCTAAAGTGTTTTCAGAACAGACTAACAATGCAAAAAGTTGGGTCTTGTTACTGTTGTAAATCAAAAAAAATTGTCGTTAGGGGGATTTCTCACAGAATTTGTGATCAAATGCACACCATGTATAACTGAGATGACTGTAGCTGCTGAGCCTGGTGTCTTCAGCTCAGGCACACTGTATCCTTTTGTGATGCTTTGACAAAGCCTCTTTCAATGGCACAAATCTGTATATTAATAAAAAACACTCTTTGTTTTTTCTAGGCTGGAAGATGGCAGAATTTGTTTTAGAAATTGATCTGATTTATTTGTATGTAATATGTAGAAAGAGTTTGGGACACAAACTTTTTCAGAGTCTATATTTCGGAATGGCAATAGCTCTCCTAATACAGAAGTTATCATCCCATTCTTGATAGTAGGGAATGTGGGATGGGTGAAAAATAGTAATATTAACCTGAACAATTTAGCCTAATGTTACAGGCAGTAGCACAAAATAAACATTCAGCACTGTGTTCCATAGGAATTCCTCTACTAAAATTGAATAAGAATAAAATGCAAAACAGAGTGATTGTATGGTTTGGGTCTCTAAAGCACGGTTTAAAAATTTCCATGGGTATGTAGCAATGAAGTTGCAATACTAATACTTCTGCAACGCGAAGTCCTTTGCAGTGTCTGATCTAACATCTTGCTTGTATGATGCACGTTCAGCTCGCCGTCTACAGCTCAGTCCATGGGAGAGCAGCATCGTTAGCAGGCTCCTGACGCCCACTCACTCATTCCTGGCACGAAGTAAAAGCACAGCTGCATTGTCTGGAGATGCAGGTAAACTTCCAAGAGCAGAGACTTCATGTCTCAGCCACTTACTCTTCCAGGTTCCCTGTGGGATGCTGTAAAGTTACCTATCTAATCAAGCGTGTATGGTAGCATCCCAGAATGAGCTTGAAAAACCTGGACTAGATGGCCTGACAGCATGAAAACTTCTGCTACACTTTCTTGTTTGCTATGCCTCTTTCTCTTTCTCCCCCCAGCTCTCTCTTAATTTATCTTTTACTTCTTCATCAGTGTAACAGAATAATATAACACACACAGGGCAACAGTGTCATGCTGTCAGTGGCTGTTTAAGCATGCTTGCAGTGCTGTAAGGAGCGGTTTCAGCACACCCACTGCCAATGCTGTGAGCTGCTTTCTGCAAAGAAGTTGCCTTCTGCAGCGGGGCACTTCCCACAGGGAACATGTTGGACTTGCAAAGTGGTAGGCCCTGGTTGCAGTGGATTTAATAGCATGTAAAGTTAAATGTGCAGGTTTAGTGAGGTTTCAGTAATTGTGAAGTTCTGTGCCAACCCCAGAACAGCTCTTTGATATGCCACCGAGAGGAAAATTAGCACACAAAAATATGTAAATACTGCAAGGTGATAACTGAGGGCCCAGGCAAAACTGTATTTCAAAGACAACCAGGACATACTGGTTTATTATGTATTTTAGGCACATGACAACTGCCTTTTTTATTATCACAGGTTGTTTTATGATCATGCACTAGGGATTTTACCATAGCAGGAGTATGCTACTGCACATGCCGAATGTTTAAGTCTAGGCAAGTCTTTCCTGTTTAATATGGGTAGATCTTTATTTTAATTAAAGGGCATAGAAGGTAAGAGGGAATAGAGATCTGCTAAGATTACTTTTAAAGAAGCTTTCACTTAAGAACTCTTATCACTAATTAGGCTGCAGTACGTTTCCATTGGGGGTAGCACTGGAGGAGTAAAAATGTGGATGATATTCTTCAAACAGTGGAATTAACAAGTAGAAATTTCTTTTAGAGCTTCATGTCTTTTAAAGCAACAGCTTCTAAAATGAAAATTTAACGTCATCTACCAAGCAGGATATTGGAAATTCATCTCTTCACTAGGGAATAGCTGAGGAAAGTGTCTTGATTTTGTTAGTGGTTACTTAACTGAAGCAAGTGTGAAGACTTTTCTGTGACTGCTATTGTTTTATACTGAACAATAAGCTCTAAACTGAAGAGAATATTGAGAAAGATTGCAAATAGCACAGTCATCACTTTGAGGTAACTCCCCAGAAATGCCTTGTCTACACTAACTGGAACTGTACCACCCGGAAAAATAATCCATCTTTTCATTGTTTTCCAGGTATTATTCTCTAGGAGCAATAATTGCAGTTCCTTCATGCAGGACACTTCCTGGAGATTAATGATCAGGTGGTGGTAATGGCTCACAGCTGTGCTCTGAGCACTCCACTCGTCCCAGCCTATCATTATGCCCTAGAAAATTACCCTGCCCTTTGGCTGTAAAGATGAATTACAGTGAAAAAAAAAAATCAAAATCAAATTAAATGTGGATTCATAGCCTTAAAAATGAAGTTAAGTGAACTATTAGGGACATCCAGCATAAGAGTCCATCTGGATCTTTTTTTAAACAAAGCTCCAAAACCAAAATGTTTTTTTAAATAACTCTCCAAAAGCTCCTCTCTGTATGTAATCCTGTTGGTATATCCTGATTCACTGGGAGTGTCTCATATAGCATTGTTTGGCAACCTTGCAAATGAAAATGAACTGCTTGTCTTTCAGCATTTATGATGTCATCCTCTGTGGTAACTTCAGATAATCAGCGTGCAGCAACAGAATTGATTCACAGAGGGTGAAAAATGCATAAATTATAAGCTGTTTAAGTATATGTTTTGCCACTGCCTCCTGTCTGGTTAGATATGCTCAACTGAAAAAAAAAAAAAAAAAGATGTTTTCTTGTTTTTCAATTTTTACAAGTCAGTCACCTTTTAATACCTCATTAAACGTAAATCCCTATAAATAAGGCAAGCATGAGTGCCCTTGCTATAACATTTACATGAGACTTCCTTTATTCATAACATTAATCTCCCAGTGTGGGAGAATTTGCAGAGTTAGGACTGTTAAGTCCATGAAGTACTGTTAAGTCCATGAGCTGTAACAGCAGCTGTACTGCAGTAAGACTGGAAGAAATAACTGTGTAGAACTGTGTGTTCTTTCAAGTGTGCTCAGAGGGATCTAAAGGCAAGAAATGTTTTCTATTTAGGAAAATGAGGATGTCATTTTTTAATTATTTCTTTTTAAGGGGTGGTGGGTAGAGAAGCTATCCTATAGAAGCTCTACTCTTTTCCTTCAAGTAATGTCCCAAATAATAATTATGCTAAGACTATACTAAATGACCAGGAGAGAGACAATCAGAAACAGACAAATAAAACTTTGCAGTGGTAATATAATTTTCAGGTAAATCAAGAGAAAGTCTGAGAATACCTCACCGCAAGTTTCCAGTGATGCATCTTGCAGTGTCACATTTCTCTTTGAGACTGCCATCAGAACACCATAAACCTAATAATTTGCCATTGGCAAGAGATCTGTTGGTAATAGTCTTTGTCCTTGTGCAAACCAAAGAAAACTGCCTTCCTGGTTATTCTTTCAGGTATTTATTTCCAGGCTGATTTATTGTCTTCGTTCTGCTTTTTGTAACATGTAAAATACTTTGCTGTCAAGAATGTGTTCAAGATGGCTGTTACTGTACCATTATCAAGAAATATTAAAAGTTCTTTTCTAGGCTTCAGATATTCTTTAAAAGGGATTTTTTTAAAAAACACATCACTTGTTAAAACTTATAGAAAACAATCAATATCACTGATTTCCCAGATGAAACTGTTTTCTCTTAGTGTGTTTTGATCTTTGTGTGTCTCCTTTTATTTTCCTCTACTTTCAAGGCCAATTAATAGGAATTCAATTTTAGTTTGATTGTTTTCTATTCCCAATGTAGTTGAAATTCATGTCAATGCATATACTAAGCTAATCAATTTCAGACAGGCTGTTTTGTCCAGTGCTTTTTCAGAACAACCAGCTGTGTAAAAGCTTAACAGAAAAATATTTTCCACTACCCAGTTATGTGACATACATCTTAATTTATTTAAAAGAAATTTTTGGTTTACAAATGGAAAGGTCATTACTATACACATGGCTAAGCTAAGGTATCAAGTTATGGTTCTGATTTGAGAATTAGTCATTCCTCTATTTATTAATACCTTCTTTCTTTTCTCTTTCTCTATTGTTTCTTTTCCTGCTGGCTTTCCTCTGTCAATTCTCCACTGCTGCTCTCTAATTAAAATTAATAATTAACAAAAACAACCAACACCGTAGTTATCCCCATTTGTCCCCGTTCAGCATCTTGCAGCCCCATCAGCCCTCTGTCCTACAAGAGCATGAGCTGTAGGAATACAGCAGAACGAGCAAAACTTTTTGCCTCTACTGATGCTATTGGACGCAGGAGAACACCACACCTTGCAGGGGTAAGCATGCCGGTTGTATGTAAGTTGGTGTCTCAAGCCATAACCACCTGATTGAATTGCTTGCTGGAATAGGAATAGTTACGAATCTGATACTCCACTCTGCAGGTCCCCACAGCCCCCAGTTTGTTCCATTGTTGGTTGGATTTTAACTGTGTTTATTACATTATCTGGTGACATAGCCTGATAACACACTAAAGAATCTGCTTGGAAAAAACACCCATGTTTGTAGAGCAGGTACCTCAGCTTCTGATGAGGCACAGAGGCTGCCACACAGTGTTGTCCTTTTTACTTGTGGATTCTCTGATTTTAAGACCCAAGGAGGCGTTGCAACTTTCCCCCAACAGGAATCTTTTTCCCAGCCACCTGTTTTCACCTGTTATACAGGCAGACCAAATTCATATTGACTGCACTCCAAGCCAATAGGATGCAGTCAGTTTCATTTAAGATACTATTTTCTGAACCTAGGTAGTTATAATTTTTCTTGTACTCTGCGGCCTGAGTTTTAGAGTATGATAAGTGTGAAGTCATCTCTGCAAATGATTTGTGTAAGTGGAGCTTCTGTTTTCATTTGGTCTGATGGGCAAAACAGCAGGAGGCAGTGCTGCTATTAATATCTTTGTTGGAAGCAGTGTTAGATGAAAGTAGCATGAATCATAGCCAGTATTAATCTTTGAGGCAGATGACAGTCTATTGAAGTTGAGGCTGAGGCATAGCTTTGGGGTATATGTGTAGAGAAACCTCACACTATGTGAAGAGAACATTGTAAGCTCCAGGGCTATCAGTTTGGCACCTCTCAGGTCTTTCTTATCGTTTTGTTTTTAAATTAAAAAGAAGGAAGGTTGATACGTTTTGGTGAAGGAGATGATGTAAGAATATTGTTAATACCGAATGACAGAGTTAAGAGCTATTTTCAGTAGCTTGTATGTTATGGAGAACCTTTTATTTTATTGGTAAACTTATGTAGGAATTCAGGTTTTTGGCTTTATTGAGAATAAACCTGCTGATGCTGTGTTTTCAGGACCAATGAGGTAGATCCTATTTAGACAGTTTTTGCTAGTGAGTCAAAATTATTTTTCATTTTAATTCATTTATTCTGGCTCTGTACGCTCAGATGACTTGGGTGATTATCATCATATTAATCAGTACAACTCTAGTAAATGATATTGGCAAATAGCTGGCTAATTACTCTCAAGTAACAACTTCTGGATTGAAGGACCACCTGTTGCTAATATTAAGTGATGTTTTTGGCAATTTAAAATAACTAATTGTATCCATAACATCAAAAAAAAAACAAAACACTCTTGGACTTATGAAGATAAACCAAAGGTTTATGTGCTCATGAAGTTGTTTTCCATCGTTCTTTTGCAGTTGTTAAACTGATTTTCATTTCAGGAGAGAGAATTGTTATAGAGCTCTCAACTAGTGCTGCATGCTGCAACTCCAAACATGTTTATTTGTTTTTAAATAGAACGATCTTTTGTAGTTCTCATCATGAGATAAAAAATCAGGAATGAAAAAGATGAAATCACTACGACACATAAAAACCAATGGGGAAAAAAAAAAAAGTGCTGGCAAATCATCCAAGAAAAAAGAGAATAGGATAACTGTTGTACCATATTTCAGGGCTGCAGGGCATCTGTGGTGTTGATGCATAACCATGAAAACAAAAAGTCTGTGCTGTATAGGGACTGCGCCTAAGTGGGAGTCTGGGGAGTGGTTTGTTGTGTTTTTTTTTGAAATCCGGTCTTTATGACAAATAAGACTTAAGAAGCAGAGGAAGACACTGTGTGGCAAACAGCATAGATCAAAATTTAGAAGGTAACTTTTTGCCTCTGTAAAAATTAGTGCCTTACGTATAAAGACAGTAGAGTGCATGCTTAAGAAGGATTCTTGTTGTCGATTGCATATTTACTGACAGACAGTGTCAGACTATGGAAGCTTATTAATGAACTTGTCAAACAGGCTGTAGAAACTTCTGACTCAGCACTACTTTTTCTCAGCCCCCTAACACCCTCATCCTTAACTGAGTTTGCTTTGCTTTCTTTAGCCATGTGAACTCTGGCTTGACTTTGTCTTTTTGTTTGCTGAACTATAGACTGACAAAAAAGAAAAGGAGAGAGACCATTTGTCATCTACCTTCTCAGCCAGCTTTAAAGGAGGTCATTTTTCTTCCAACCCCAAAACTAGATCACCAGCTCCCTCTCCAGTTTGGTAAGCCAAGTACATGCTTAGCTAGAGGTTGAGCTATAGGCAGCTCTAATTGTTGTATTAATTACATGTTAGTCTCCACAGGAAAATCAATGCAAACTTATTTGGTGGTATAGATTTTTTCTCTCTGCAACAGAAGAAAGATGGTACTGCTTTTAGAAAAAGAAATTGCTGTTGCTTTAAGAATGGGGTAAAATGAGGAATGTACTTGTTTTATTCCCTCTTGGCTGGGTCAGTGCTCACACTTCTGGAGAGTTGCAAAGAGAAGCATTTTGCATGAAAGCTAATTGCTTGCTCCAGGAGTTCTGCTTGATAGCAGAGAAATAGAGAGGTCGTTCTGTATTTAGCTATTGCACTTGTAGAGGTGATATGTAGGTGGTGTCCAGCAGAGTGTGTCTCATAGTGATTGTCACTCTTTGTGGTTACACAGGCATGCATCAAAGTCTTTGCCTTCTTTGCCTGGCACACCCAAGCAGGTAACTTCACCTGGTTCCTCCAAAGTGTCCTCTGCTCAGGCACGTCCTCCTTCTCCTGGCAATATCCGGCCTGTCAAAAAAGAGGTCAAACCTGAGAGTGAGAAGAAAAGACCAGAAAAGGCAGATGAAAAGGTCACTGAAGAGAGGACAGAAGAGAGTAAAGGAACATCAGCAGGTGCTGAAGAATCTGCAAATCAAGAAGAGCTTGCTGTCCACGCAGAGGTTGGTCAAGGTAAGGAGAGATTCCCCTTCAGATTAAGGAACGCCTGCACATCTTTCATGTTCTTTTTTCACTTTCTCTGAAAGTAGCTTTAAATAGTTTTCTATCAAGTGTTAATCTACATTCTTCAGAACGTTCCTGCAGGTGTATGTTCATTATGACAGAAGTGTAAGCTGGCTGAAGCCCTTGTGTTTGTATCAGACAGAGCAACAGGCAGGCCTGCCTCGCACAGTGTGGCTTCACATCCCTCTTCTCTGACCTTTTGGACCAAGGACTTTGTCCCTCACAACAATATGCAATTTCTCAGACTCTGAAGTAGAAGAACAGTGGTCTGAAAGCTAACAATACAGGGAGCCATCATGTAAGGGCGAGATGTGTGGTCAGAATGCCCCAGCTGTGCTAGGCACTCAGTATAGAGGTACTGACAGCATTAAACTGTACCAGCTTACCTATAATATTGAAAGAGTACCGCATCATGGGGAAGATTGGCAGGACAAAGTAGAATGCAGAGGAGAACCAGAGAGAGGAGCAAATAGGAGCATGAAAAATTTTTCAGGGAAAAAGTTATTTAAAAAAAAAAAAAATCAACACATCTACAAACCCTGAAAAGCAGCAAGGCAGGAAAAAAAAAAAAAAAGTAGATACAACCTAAAATAGTGATCATAAAGTATACGAAAAGGAAAAGTTAAATCTTAAATTGAAAAATATAGGTTTGTTCTAACAGAAATTTTAGACCATTGCAAGTTATATAAACTGTCTCAAGGATGGGATAGAATGGCCACTGTGACCACTGTGATTCCCAGGATGGGTTACCTGGGGTCTTAATTTAAAGCTCATAGATTCTCTTGTAACTGTTCTTCAGAAAACAGTTTTAAGTATTAGTAATGCTGTATTTAACTGCAGGGTGCGTAGTTGCATGCTGATCTTCTGCAAGAAAACCTGTTGTGAATTGATTTGTTTTTAGTAAGTTCTGTTACAGTAGTTGCAGTCTGGTACCTAGGTCCTACCACACAAGGTGCAATCCCACAAGCAGCTTACAGGATGGATGCAAATAATAAATGGATGCTATGGTAGCAGATCTGTTGGTAACGGGCATGTGAATAAGGTTTAAGATAATTGGGATGATGGTGTGGGCTTTCACTGCTTTTCTGATAGCCTTTTTGTAATGTCACAGAAAAGGAAAACATTTCCCTTTCAAAGTATTTCAGGGATACAGCTAAGGTAACTTTGCAAATGTGTACAGGCTGGACTTCCCAAGGTCCAAAGTACAGGCCAGAGAAACACGGCGATGCTTGATTGCCTGCTTAGCTCAGGAGGAAGAGAGGCTCAACTTCTCTGCAGTCGGTCAATATTTGAGTTTGTAAAAAGGTTACTTAGCATGGAAATAGGTTATCTGTGATAAAGGAATTTGAAAGTCAAGTAGTTTGTATTCAGAGAGTAGTTTGTATTTCAGCAGAGAAACAGGTAGTGGAGAGGGGCAGGTAGAGGAGAAGTGGCAAGCAGCATTTCAAATTGGATGTATTTTATCAAAACCAGAGGACCAAACCACAAGTGGCTGGAACCCTGTGACTGAGACGTCAGGCATTTTACATCTGAGGCTAGAGGACAGGCCTTGTACTGCTCGGGGAGGCCCAGACTGCCACAACAACATGGTTGAATCCAAGAATCTAGAGGGGAGCAAATGCAGCATTTGTGTCTAGAGGGACATTGCTGATGTCTCCTGCACCTGAGCTGCAGGTGAAAAAGAGCTGCTTTCAGCCTCAGCCTGAACTGCCCCTTAAATTATCTGGCTCAGATACCTGCTGGATGGGTAGACACAGGAGCCTGGAGGTCAGCTGGTAATGATCACTGATTGAGCTATTCAAGCTTTTGCAGTCAAATGTCATGATTTTCCCAATTTCATTACAGTTTTAATGGTATTTTGGGTGTGCCTTTGCAAGCTGTCATCATCCTTTCTGTCAGCAGGCCAGGTGCGCACTGAATGAGCTACTTGTTACACTGCCAGATGCATCACCTGAGGGAAGAGGTGAACCCCAGGCAGTGCAAAGCTGTGCTCCCTTCAGGAGTGACAGCCCTGCCTTGGTCCATGTCAGTAAATGAAAAACAACCGAGGTGCAGGAACTCTGTCATTTCTACTGTTAAACTATTACAAGTAGTCTCTGGTACGTTTCTGGTCTAGGTTGTAACTGCAACCCCATGTTTTCTTCTGTCCCCAGGGCTACTAAGAGCATAGCTTTAAAGGACTTCCAAGCTTTAGGAGTGATAAGTTACTTTTTTTTTTTTTTTTTTCTATCTGACCATCCCAGGGTTTTCTGAGGTCCCCACTTTGTCTTGGGGGTTAGCCCAAGCCAGGTCTGATCCCTAGGGGTGGACCAAATACCTGCTTTTGCAGCGTGAGGCTAAACTGTGCCACTTCACCTCAGGGCTAGGGAAGAGACCCTGGTACTCTTCAGATGGTGTCATGGTGTGCCCATAGCCTTTGAATTCAAGATGAAGGCCCAGAAGTAGTGCCTATATTGTACTTGATAACAGAAGGCAGAAGAAAATTCAGTAGATATGAGCACCAAACACACAGAAGGCAGCTGAATTTGTGTTTGTGTATAATGAGGTGTAGGAGGGGGCATCAGAGAGGAAACCCCTATTGGAAGTTGTTGGTGAGGTGAGAAAAATAACATTCTGAAGAGTGGTTAAAAATGTAGATCTGTCATCTCCTTGTCATTCCTGATGACTTATTTCACATGTATTTTCTTGGGCTCTGATTTCCTTGCCAGTTCAAACACATCCTGATACATTTTTGTCTGCACTGCCAGATGTGATTACCCTGAGAGTGCTTCCTGCAGTTAGCTTGTGTGTTGTTAATGGTCCCTGGCCTCTAGAGAAAACATGTAGTTTAGTACCTGTGCTAGAAAATGACAGGCAAACTTGCAGAAATGTGAACTTGTAACACCTTCTCTATCAGGTAGCTAAAGGCAGCTAAAGCTGGTCCTGGTTAAAGAATTATTATAAAGGCAGGTGCTTGCCTCACCATTGTAAAAAAAAAAAAAAAAAATTAAAATAAAAAAAAAAATAAAAGAGGGAGGAAAAATACCTCAATGAGAATAATTTTAATGACTTAGTGACAGCAAAGCCTAATAAAGTTTGAACGCAAGCTATAGTTTGCCAATAGCAGCAAAACTTGTAAGAAGGCATGCTCTGGTCCTGTGTGTTGTCTTGTGGGTCATCATCCCCAGCATATGTCGAAAGCACCTGCAGGAATCCTGTTGGGCTGATAAAGGTTGGAATAACTGCAAAATTGGTGCCAGTTTGTGCCTTAACGTTACTTAAGGTTACTTCAGGCAGCTGATGCTTGAGATCACAAAGTCACCAAGAGGCCTTTGGTGACTATTTGGTGACTTTTGGCCTATCATGAAAAAGTCAGGCCCTAGTATTCAGTTATAGACTATCAAACAGAAGAAAATATATTTTTATGTTTCATTTCTGGTCTTTGAATAGAATCAGGAGAAAATTAGCAAATGTGATGGCAGGGACTTTCTGAGACAGCTTATCTCCTACTGAGACCCTCTCAGACTTTATTCTTCTGATGACAAAGTTAGCTTAGCCTTTCAACTGAAGCTGCATTCACATGTTCTGCAAAAACGTACTTCCCTTGAGCAATATGTATCCTTAGCATCTAGATTTTTTCCCTCTGAATCATTTACAAAACCATGTAAGCTTGAAGATACTTTACAATCAATTTTGAAACTATTTTCTGTTCCCTTCAAGAGAAGTGTGTATGTGCACGTGAAAAGTGAGTGCGTGAAAAGTGTGTCATCTTGGCTACTGTGTCTGTGCAAACCACTTTTCCATCCCATCTGTTTCAGCAGCCAGCCCATCCCTATCTCCTGCTCCACCAGCCCTTTCTCCGCCGCCAGCCCCCGCGAAGACCTCTGCAGGTACAACTGATCCTGAAGAAGCAACGAGG
Organism: Aythya marila; assembly: GCF_965140915.1. Lineage (NCBI taxonomy): Eukaryota > Metazoa > Chordata > Aves > Anseriformes > Anatidae > Aythya > Aythya marila. Next base: position 83,776,249 of record NC_139044.1, on the reverse strand, counting down.
CTGCTGTCCGAGAAGAGGCGCCTTGCCCGTGAGCAGCGGGAACGGGAGGAGCAAGAGAGGAGGGAGAGAGAAGAGCTTGAAAGGTGATCCTAGACCTCTGCAGTGGAGAAGAAATGTTTTTAGCAGCTTCCTATCAGCTGCTTGTGTATATTTTGTTGTTATATTGTAATATATTCAGCACACTACTGAACTGCAGGAGACTCAAGTTCCTCCCCCAAAAGACTTGTTTTCAGTTGGATTTCTTCATAGGAGCAATATACACCTAAGCAGATCTGTAAGGTTAAAAGCTATCCCAAATAGATATGTACTTTATTGGCAGTTTGAAATAGGACAGCAGTAGAGAGCAGATCCTCAGTGTAGTGGTTCATTGTTTCCCCAGAGATTAACAAAGCTATACTTGTTTATTCCAACAAGGTAACTCTGCTTGGCTGTTGTCAACTTTGTGAGAGTGCCAATTTCTCTTTGAGCCCTAAAATCTCTGCCATGGATGGTGTTTAGATGTCTAACATCTGTGACTTAAAGCTTTCTGTTTTCTAACTTAAAATCAGGACATCCAACAGTCTTGGGGGTAAGCGATGTGGTGTCTCATTTTCTACTAGCAAATGAGCAGCCCACTTGGATGCTTGTGACCATGGCTATACCACAACACAAGTTGAGCACGATTTTAAGAGGGATGCCATGCCTCTTGGATTTGTTGGAGTTCCTTAAGAGCATTGCTGAATGCAGGAACAAGGCAAAGTCAGTTAAAATAGACTGGATTCCCAAAAGGCTCATGATGCTGTCCCTCTCAAAAGAAAATAAGCTGCTGTGGTTGTAAGAGTAGTATGGTGAATAAACACTAAGTCTAAAAGATAGAAAACAAAATTTAAAGAATAATAATCTTTCTCAGTGAAAGGAGTTTTCACTGTCTATTCTATTCAGTGCCTTCATAAATGAACCCGAAAGGACTTGTGGCCAATGAGATAATGCTGCTCTTTAGTGAGATGAAAGCCAGTCAGGAAGAGTTTCAGACATATCTTACATAAAGGAAGACATTGCTTACATAAAGGAATGCATGTAAGGAAATAATCACTACTTATGTAGTGGTGGTCTCTGGGCTAAATTATTTCTCATGGAAGAGACCTTGTGTGGAGATGAGTATATGAAAGCATCAGATGAGTCATAGTCAAGAAAATATGTGAACTGTTGTGAATTACTAGAGAAGGATAACAAAATAGAAAATGTTATTATGAAATATCCATGGTGAATCTCCCTCTTGAATTTTGTATTCTTGAGAGAGTAAAACTAGAAAAATAAGTAAAGAAAGACATCGAGGATGATCAGAAGTACAGAACAGCTCCCACATGGAAGTATAAAACAGCTCTGAGGGAATGGCGTGAAGCTGCATCGGGGTGGTTCAGGTTGGGTATTAGGAAAAGGTTCTGCAACTGAGAGGGTGGTTGGACATTAGAATGGGTCCCTTCCAACCTGGCATATTCTGTGATTCTGTGGGGACTCTCGTAGATTATACCCACACCTAAATTGGTGAGGATTCTTCAACTGGGAAGACCACCTGCCCTCTGCTTCTGAGTGAAGATATGATAAGTTACAAAGTACAGAATAGTTTGGGATAACATCAGAGGGGAAGGGGAAAAATTATTTGTTCCCATAATGGGAGCCAGGATTGGGGGGTTTCAAATGAGATTAGGAGGTAACATGCTTAAAAATTAGCAAGATTAGAGAGTTTTTATTTAAATTCAAGAGTCATGGCTGCAACATCAATTGGGTTCTGAAACAGTACACTATTTCGAAATATGATTAAATGAAGTAACACAAGGAAGTGTCTCTTAAGATGCGTTTAAGTCAACGGTACTGCTTCTGAATCAGAAAGTACCTGAGTCATGGATTAGTGGAAGCCCAGCATATACCAGAGAAGTAATGGTATTGCCTTGCAAAGTTTTCAGATTGTTCCACAGGGCTTCACCTGTGGCACCTGCAGGAATCAGAACAGATGGCTTAGCCTGACCCCCTTCGGATGTTTTGTTGTTCTCATGAATGAAACAGCAGCGCAGCTTTCATCCAGCTGTTCTGCAGTGCTGGTGTCTTGGGCCAGGGCACTGCTTTTAACTTTCTTTCTTTCCTTTTTCTTCTCCTTATACTTGTTTCATGATTGCAGGCAGAAGAAGGAGGAGCTGTCCCAGAGGATAGCTGAAGAAAGAGCCCGCCGAGAAGAAGAAGAAGCTCGCAGACAGGAAGCGGAAAGGAAGCGAAAGGATGCAGAGGAGGAGCGGGAAAGGGAGGAACGGCTGCGCCGACAGGCAGAAGAGAGAGAACAGAAGGAGAGAGAAGAGATGGAGCGTATTCAGAAACAAGTATGCTCCCCTCCTGGAATTTCTGTGCCAGTCTGGTTGGCAATAGAGTAAATGAAGCAACACTTCTTGAGCAGTACCTCAAGGAGGGATATCTAAAATTTAAATTCTATATAGGGTTAATAGGATTGTGGCTGACTTCATTTCATGGAGTGGTTCAAACAGTAAAGATGCAGTTTCTTGGCAGAAACATGTGGTAGGAAGTGATTTTTTTCTTGTAGAACTTACTTATTTTAGAACAAACCCTTTCTTAATACTGATAAAATGTGATTAAAAAAATGCTGTAGAGTTGTACTGGGGGAATTTAATGAATGGTGGTGTACCAGAGAGCTATTTGCCCATACAGTTATAGAAAGTCTAGAGGCCAAGATAACTAAATATTCAGTTGAAAACATAGCACGGCTGATTTCTAATTCTATGTGCAATACTGCTTTTGGAGGGCTGGCAGGAAAGGGTAGGTTTTTATCACTTTACTCGAGCCACGGAGCACCTTTTACCTGGTGTATTTCTGCTAACATCAGTACAGCTACTCAGAAGACATGAGAGTTAAATGAATCAGAAGACAATTTTTCAATGTGCTTTCATTTCTTTTATGATGGGCATAATGTTGTTTTACCTGCTTTTGGAGGGACCATGGTAAGTGCTTTGGATAGGAATCTTTTCATTTTACACGATCTTCTACTTTTTGCAAATACCCTTTCCCCAAAAAAAGTTCAGCACTTCAATCTGCCTCATAGATACTAGGCTTCTTCTTCTGGTGCGTACTTAAATGTATGCCTCTGAAAAGGAAATGTTTTAAGGATTGTGTTCAGGTGAACATAACTTAAAAACAAGTTTTGATTTTCAGATCTGTAATGCCTCTTTGAAATGTTAAATTAAGCTACATCCACAATGTAGCACTCAGAAATAAAGGACAACCAAGTTTATCTGAATGATACAGCCTTAACTAATGAACTGTTGTAGGAGTTCCATCCTACAACACTGCCACGTTTGTGGAGCAAAGCCTTTCAGCAGTATATTCCAGTGAAGTAGTTTAAAAAAAAAAAAAAAAGATGGGAATGGAAAGTTTATGCAAATGTACCTGTGGTGGTTTGTTCTTGGTCTCATTAAGCAATGACTGTTGGACAAATAAAGCATTCTACTTCTTTTGTTTGACTTCCAAAAACATCCCGCACTCAATACATGAATCTCTTGAATGCTTTCCTGGCTGCTGTTCTAATGCTGAAGATTAGGAAATGTGTTTGTCATCTTATCTGCTGTCAGCACATACCACACAGAACAGGCACACAACCAAATAAGATGTCCAGTATCTAATTATTCATCTTTTCCTCTTATGTAAATCATGGAGGTCAATCAAGAAATGTACAATTCAGCCTGAAAAGGTTGTTGGCAACTTTTAAACCCCAATAGTGTTTTTCCAGGGTGTTGTAGATACATATAGATGAGCAGCTGTCAATGTTATTCTGTCCTTAAAAAATAAATTTTTCCCTGCTTCTTTGTCTTACTATCAACTCAGAAAGAAGAGGAAGCTCGCCTACGGGAAGAGGCAGAGCGGATTCGCTTAGAACGTGAAAAGCATTTCCAAAGAGAAGAGCAAGAGCGCTTGGAAAGGAAGAAGGTAACAGTACATGCTGAGAAACTACTTCATCTTGTCTTAGCAGTTTGCTTCCACCTCAACTGTAGAAAGTTACTCATGATATTAATGTGCCCTCAGAAAAGCTGAGGTCCTCTTCTGTGTAGCCTGACGTGAAAGTGAAGAGAATGTTGCCAACAGTAATAAATAATTAATCTTTTTGCAAATGCAATGTTATTAAACACAACTTTGATAAATGACAGGCAGTTATGGTTTGGGAGGGATAATTTTGAAGTACTACCAGCAAACATTATTTTACTCCTTTACGTTTTTTTGCAGAGGCTTGAGGAGATCATGAAGAGAACTAGGCGTGTAGAAGCTGTAGATAAGGTCAGTGCTGCTAACTTGACATACATAAATATTGGGTACATTTCAATTCTTCCCTCTAGTGCCATTTTAAATTTACAAAGCTGTGCTTCCTTTGTAGAAACCCAATGACCAGCAAAATGGACACATATCAAAAGCAAATATTACTGGAGAAGCAGGTATTGTACTCAACTGTGCCGTGAGCACAGCAGGTGAATAAATACCTATTAAGCACAGTGACTTGAGATACAGTTCTGAAACTTGGCACACTCATTTGTGATGAAGAAAACCATTAAAAGAGTGTTTCCGAAGTCTCAGCAAACATTAATGAGTTAATAATTCTGTATGGGTAGTTAGCCATTACTAAATGAGTCAACTGTTTCAGCAATTTCATTACATTGTTGTTTAACAAGAGGGAGTAGTTTACCAAGTTTAATAAATTGTAAAGTAAAAAGAAACAAGTTGACCAAGTTAGCTTTGACAAAATCACTGATTTTTCAGGTTCTTTTGCATAGTATTAGAAGTGCGATCAGTCATCAAAAATTGTTCGTAACCCTAAACATTCCCCTGTGATGTCTCTCTTCCACAGTCTTTAGTCACTTGGTCTTAATTTCTGTTTCTTTTCTTTCAAAATTCAGCGCTTACAAAACCTCAGAGTCTCCCTGTCATACCCACACTCTTAGTCTTTCCTTCTCTTCTGTTGCCTCTGTTTCTGTGTGTGTTTCCAGTCTTTTTAGGTAAATTTTTATCTAAAACTTTAATACTCACAATAAAAGAAGCAAAAATTCAGCTTATATTCAACAATAAGCAAGTATGAATTAGCAGAGTTGAAATATACTGAAGCCAATCTATCAAATAGCTTATCTTATTGTAACATAACATGCTAAACGACGGTAATCTTTATTTCTCTTTAGTATTCACGTTGAGTAACAGACAGGACAAATAAAAACACTGGCTGCTGGTACTGCTTTTTTGCTTGGTGCTTAAAGTGAACACACTAATTAGCACTGCCAGGACACCTTTTGACACAGATTTCATTATGTATATTCGGTAGTTACTTGTTTACATGTTATCCTTGTAAATAAAAAACAGTTTGGAAACTGCTAATACAGAACGTGTCTGGAATGCCATCTGTTGCTGCAGGCACTGCTGAAGTTGCTATAAACCATTTAAATAATTCTTGAAAGGAAAAATAGCTCTGTAACCTGTGGCTAGTGCTTTCCTTCCAGAAGCAGAAAATGATTAGTCAGTCCTCTAAGGCAGAGGAGAATTTGGACCTCCATTTCCCCAGTGCCAAGGGAAAGCTGGAATCATTCAGTGACTGGATAAACAGAAAACTGCTCTCACCCCCAGGGATGCTCTACTGTTTGGCTTTGCTTTATCTAGATATGCTGTTGAGTTAAAGATACAAATTAATGGACATATTTCAGCCAACTCTAACTTTCCGTATTACATTGTAACATACTTTTTCTGACCATATGCAAATTGTGATTTTTTTTCTCTTATTTTCAGTCATACGGTTTGGACAAAACATAAGGAAGCCTATATAGGACTGGCCAAATCACACAATGAAACAAAATCCATCACCTTTTTGTCATTTACTTGACCTCTGCTTCAGAACAGGAGATAATTCTGCCTTCCTAAAACAGAAAAAACAGTCTCAGTCTTAAATGTCAAAATCAATGTAAATTCCTCTTGGTCTGTTTGTAGAAGCGCTAAAACCTATATTGCTAATATCTTCCATATAAAAACTTGCGATAAATCAGGCTAAGTCACTCAGTTTAGAAGACTTTGGTCCAAGCATTTAGAGCATAGCAAAACCAGGAGCAGCTGATGGAGGATCCTCAGGTGATCTAGATAAATGCACCCAAGCCTGTGTATACTGAATTGTTCTCGTGATTATTGTAACAGATGCTTGGGTGCAACTGCTTCCTTTTTCTCAGCTGTATATGAATGAGTATGACTGTAGATACAACACAGAAAGCTGTAGTTGTACTTTAACAGAACATCTTGAGGCAGGCCAGGGACATCACATGGTCTTTGTTATGTAGTCTCCTTTTATGCTGCTCTTTGTAGCCTTTTATAGTTGTGATTTAATACTTGTTGAAAGAAATATCCTTCCCATGGAGGTGTTCCCTCTATTTCCTTTTTGTTCACAGTCAGTGATCAACTTAGGAGCTGAGAAATACCACTGTGAAATCGCTGATGTCCCAAAGTTCTTCTATTCCATTCTCTATTGCATCTTGAAAAGTGCCAGCATAATATTCTGTCAGATATCAGCCTATTGTGACCTACGGCTTATGTGTTAGAATTGTTTATATCATTGTAAACCGACTAGTCCTGTCCATAAAGCTTTAGTTTTGAAATCTTTGAAATTTCAGACCTGAAACAGGGTTGAGGTGCCCAAAAAAAATGACAAAGGAAGCAGAGGATTTAACAGTATTTAAAAATTGTAGCTTGCCATGACTGTGGTTTGTTTGTTTGTTTTTTGTAGGAAACACTTTATCCTACTTTGCAGGTAGAGGATGTTGCTTTTTTCTACTTTCTCTCTCTAATCATAACAAGTCCTGTATCTCTCTTGGACCTTTCAGGAGGGCCTCAGCTTCAGCATGCAACACAATCTCCACACAATGGGAAACACGTCACCTGCACGCACATGATTACTTCACATCAACCCCCCATAAATATGGACAGGTAAGAGCATTGCTAAGTATTAGAGGGTGTTTACAGGATGGGAAATACTAGAGTAATAAAATATTTTTTCAGATCCAGGTATTCATTAAGTAAATATGAAGCACAGCTGTTCAATTTGCCTCATTTCCTGTTTATTTTTTTGTATCTTTTCCTGTGTTCAGGAAAGAACTTTGTCATCTTTCACTTAGCAGCAACCTATTTTTGCCAAGTGAAGAATTTTGCAAAAATCCAGTGCATTCTTTGCAGTGTTTGGAAGAATGTGTTGCTGGGAATTACTACATAAACTGAAACTTAATGGAAAGGGCATTTTTTTGTGTGTGTTCCTTGAATTAAGCTTCATAAAAACTACTCTGGATTTGCAGGGTTAGTTTTCTTGGTTCAGATAATGAACGCTGTGCTTTCAGCCTAGATGCATGGATTTTCGAACTGCTCGAAGTATTAGCAAGTTTTGAACACTAAGCAAAAGTCCTTCATATGAGATACAGAGCTCCTCATTTTGACTTTGTATTTTAAAAAACCTTTGTCCTCTATAAAGGAGAGTTTGGGGAGGCAGATATTTAACATTAGGAGCTCTTTGTAGTCATGAGGCTAGTCACTGAGATTTTGAGAAATATTTGAAATGCTTGAAACCTCTGTGTTAAACCAAATCAAATCTGTTCCATAGGCATGAGCTGTCAGTTACTTCAATTCCAGTAACACAGAAAGCCAAATAATCCCATAGTCCTTTCATGTTTTATGCAGGTAATGTCAGAATATGCATGGAAAAACTTGAATGTGGAAAGCCATCAGACAGTCTGTAATGAGCGGTATGCTTCAGGGTGTGATTGACACTAATTGAAGGGGGAATTTGCCCTCTCTCTGTCCTTCCATATGCCTGGGGGATCTTAGCCTGCTGTCATGCCAGCAAAGATGCTCCTGCTGAGATAAGTTCTGTCAGTGACACTGAGCACTGGACTGCATTAGATGAGCTGCACAGAGCCGTCTTATAATTATCTCAGGCAACTATTAAATGTTAATCACTCCTAACCTTAGATGCACCTTGATATTTGTAGTATCAGGCGTGCCACACTAATGAATGCTGTCGTGTAGCATTAGATTTGCTATGGAAGGAGCATCTGAATAGCCAAAGCGAAGAATGAATAGATGAGGCTGAAGAGCAGGAACAAAAAGGGGAAGTGTATGTGAGGAAGTGCATGTGAAAGGAGAAACTGATATGCCAGGACAGAGCGCAGAGGGACTCTGCTTTGGAGGTGCATCCACACTGAATGGTAAGGCAAGGGCTGAAGCACTTGGTAGCATCCTGGTGTTAGCTTAGCCCAGGTGGCTTGATAAACTGTTGGAAGGAAGACATAGCAGCACAGATTTTATCGCATGGTAAAAAGCCACAGGTGCCAACAACGTTGCTACTGCATCTTGTGTTTCACAGGTGTCTGGCATGTAGAAACACCTGCACATGCAACAGATAGAGATGGTCTGTGTGAGCACCTCACTCCAGCCCTACAAAAGATTTGACTTGTGTCTGGAAAAGCCCTGAGCATGTTTTAAGGGCAAGATAGCTCAGATTTGTGACCAGAACTTGAAAAGGGTTTGCTTGGGGGACTTCTGGAAATGTGTGCATGGGCAAAAGGAGAGAATGAAGGAGAGGTAAGGTCTAAAGCAACCATGAGTCTCATTGCTCCTCCTGAGGTGTTTTGTATGGCAAGTCCCAGGCTGCAATCGCTGTTTCACTGGGCCCGGGACAGAGGGAGTGTATGTGTTGGTGTGTCTGTTTGGTGCAACTCTGAGGTCCAGCCTGGGTGCGTGTCCTTGGACAGGACTGATGTCTTTTGTTGTTAAGTGACCGAGCACAGAGTACCTGTACTTGGGGTTACTCCTCAGATGCTGCAGGTGCTCTGCCCGATGCAGGCAGCAGCAGTACAGGAGGAGGGTGACTGTGAAGGCTAGTAGAGGTTTATGTGAAGGTAACAAGTTCTGCGCTGTTTGCTGTGGTAAACCTTTGTCCCCGATTCCTCCCCATCATGTCATGCCAGCTGTGTGGCTAGGATCCGATTAGGAATAGCATGCCTCCTTCTGTGTTCGTGCATACAGTGTAGGTGAGAAAAAAATAACGATTTTGGTGGAGCTAAGGCAATTTATTTCAGTAATTCAGTATCTTCTGTTGCTGCTTTTGATTAGCAATGTAGATCTCATTGTACTGGAACTTCATTAGCCTTCATTATTCTTCATAAATCCTAATGCAAATGCTGTAATCTGTGGTATTATTTAGCAGACATCTATTATCAACAAGTACTAGTTTTATCAATAAACGTTTATTGCAGATGATACCTTGGTGCTATCATCTATCACACCCAACAGGGGGAAATCCAGATAAACAATTTAATGCTAGAATACTAATGAAGAATAATGAATTACTATTCAGGAGGGGGAGAAAGAACAAGAAAGATTTTTTTTTTTAATCCAAGTGTATTGTGGTGGAAAAGGCAACACTAAATATATATTAAAATGGAGTGTACTGTGGAAATTTTCCAAGTAGATAGTGAAGTATCCAGAATTACCAAGAAAACTGGTAGCTCATGGAGATGTTACAATATTATTAATGGTTTGTTAACTTCTGTGTTGATTCTGTTTTTTTTGTGTGGGTTTTGTCCCCCAGCAACTGGAAAAAGTGAATTTGAAACATTAATTTGAAAATAATACATTATGTTAAAGTATTTTCAAGCTTCTCATAAACTATAAAAAAGTTCCAACAAAATTTCTTCCAGATTCTAGTTTTTTATGTACTACATGTATACTGAACAGCAGAATACTGGAAGAAATGCAACGGTACAAGTTGGAGTTGAATAACCAGTACAGCTACTTAAGTCATTTCTCATGTGGAGACTTCTGTTTCTTCTCAGGAGAAAGAGGCTCAGGGGCGACCTTATTGCTCTTTACAGATACCTTAAAGGAGGCTGTAGCGAGGTGGGGGTTGGTCTGTTCTCCCACGTGCCTGGTGACAGGACGAGGGGGAATGGGCTTAAGTTGAGCCAGGGGAGTTTTAGGTTAGATGGTAGGAAGAACTTCTTCACTGAAAGGGTTGTGAGGCACTGGAACAGGCTGCCCAGGGAAGTGGTGGAGTCACCATCCCTGGAAGTCTTCAAAAGACGTTTAGATGTAGAGCTTAGGGATATGGTTTAGTGGGGACTGCTAGCGTTAGGTCAGAGGTTGGACTCGATGATCTTGAGGTCTCTTCCAACCTAGAAATTCTGTGATTCTGTGTGATTCTCCACTTTCAAATTATTTGCCAAAGTTGCATTCTGCCTGCTACATCTCAGAAAGCTGTTTAAGTACAGTGATTGATACTGATAATACTTTACGTGCTTTTCTCGTTTAATTAATTACTCTTTTTATTTTTTTCTTTTTCGTTTTTTGGTTCTTCATAATAAATGCCTACACTGGGCCTCAGTGAGAGCTTTTTATCTCATCTGTCTCTCTCCATCCCATATAAAGGCAGTTGGTAGGTTAGATAACTAATTGTTAGAAATATTCAGTTAGACAAGATGATTGCCTCGATCTCTTGTCCTTGAAAAAAAAAAAAAAAATCAAAATGTTACCAGGTTCAAATTGTTATGTATTCACAGTTCAGTCTGTAGGTTGGCACACTTCAAATCTGCTTTAGCGCAGCGTTCCCCTCTTTAGGACTCCAGCTTCTCACAATTGGCTGTTTTCGGTGCCATTGTCTCAGAGAGTTAAAAATAAATGCTGCTTTATTTTAACCATCCAAAGCTGGGGGGCCATTCCGCTGTTAATGTCTACTCCTGACAGCTCTGCTAAATCATATCAATTAAAGAGGAGACTGATGCTGTCTTTCAGATCAGGAATAACAGGTACAGAAATACTTTGGCACGTTTCAAAGGATTGTAAATCAGTTTTTTTAATTTTTTTAGTGTCAATTCCAGATGGATGATCAGAAGGACATACTAAATTCTGATCTCTTTTCATTCTCATCTTCTCTCTTCAAAGTCTGTAGGTATGGGTTGTATCTATACAGGTCTTGGTCTGAAATTAAACACATCAAATGTAATTTTTCAGTAGTTTTTTAAACTTTTTGGATTTTCCAGTTCCTTTTTTATTATATTAACTGCTCTCCTCTCAAATCCCTCCAGTTTATCTTATTAGTATGGATGCATTAAGATCAAAATGCGAAACTGCACAAATGCTTTTTTTTTTAAGCTCCCTTAAAATGAATCTGTCCTTCAGATGCTTGCAAGACTGTGACGTTTGGAAATGCTCTGCAAAAAATTCAGCCAACTTTTTTTTTTATTATGTAGTTATCTTGCTTCAAGCACAGTTATGGTATCTGTTAAAATGCCAAAATTACCTGGCTATTAGAAATGTACCTGCAACATCATGTGCCTGAAATGGCATGATGGACACTGAGACGTTGCTAAGGGTGGAATACAAGACAGTAAAAATAGTTGTTGCATGTCAAAAATCCATTACTTTCTTGTGTTCTTTGTTTCAGTGAGCAGTAGCAGTCACTTAGGGAAAGAGATAAATACCAAGAGATCCTCTGCCTAATAAAGGGTTGCTATGTATTGTGGTCCAAATGCATAGGCTCAGGTAGTCCCTAAGCTCTTAATTATCAGAAGCTGGAGGGTATACCAATCTCCTAGGAATTTGTGTAAGCTGCTTCTGAGCTTAGGGCCTCTAAGATGTCCAGTGGAAATGAATTCCACGGTTCAGATTTTTTCTTTGTTTTTTCTAAACATGCTCCCTAATAATTTGTTGGGAGCGCCACCTGCTTATAGCAAATAAATAAATAAATAAATAAATAATAGAAAATATCCAGTCATGGCTTCCTCTTCTGTGCCCCCTTTGTGATTGTATAGACTCCTGCCTTGAAAGACATCTTTCAATGTGAGTCCTGGTCTAACTCAGCGTGTAATGGCAGTGCAATGACTAATAGGTACGATGAACTATTTATCTGTAAAGTTAGCTGATCAATCAGGTAGAAGAACTAGTATCTCTTTGCAAAAGCAAGAGACTTCTCCTTATTGTCCCAATACTTGCTGAGGTACTTACACTGCTTAATTTACAGGCACGAGCAGTTCCCTTCTTATCCCTCATTCCTGACCTATCCATCAGGCTTCCCAATACTGTGTTATTTTACCTCTGGTAAGGTTATTGGCCGTACACAGGCATGAAATGAGTAATAAGACACCTTATAGTGAATAATAACCTAATACCTACACATGATAGAGCAGTTTTTTTGGTCCTAAAGCATTTCACAGATTCTGTTCTTCATCTCATAGATGTGAAACTCTGGCACAGAAGGGGGATGTGACTTGTGGTCTCTCCCCGGCAGCCAGCAGGGTTTCTGTGTCTGCTTTCAAACACAGGCAGTGAATCATGCTTTTCATTTTGAAGTTTACTCAGCACACCCACAGATTAAAAAAAGGGGAATTGACTTTCTGACAAAGAACTGATGATGGTTGGAAAGACTGACATGCTGGTTTTCATACCAAATCTTTCCCATTCTCACAGGAAATCTGGAATTTGGGCTTTGGATAAAGTGTTACCACCTTTAAAGTGCAGTAATTATTCTGTCTCTTGGGAAGTACTGTAAAACATTTCTGCAATTGTTTGCAAAGAGTTGGTGACCAAAGAAGCCAGTAGATGAAAATAAACCATATGCCAATTACAAGCCAATTACAAAAAAAAACAACTGCTAACTGTACTGTCAAGAAAAAATTAGCCTATGAAACCATGCCACCTACTCAGAAATGGCCCGAGGAAGCTGATAGCCTTGTTTAAATATAGGAAAACTGCATCTGAGCCTTTGTGGCTGAAGCATTTCCAAACAGCTTGAACAGGGGTGGTGTCCAAACAGGGAACATACACCCAAAATTGCCGGGATCTAACTACTTTGGGCCTTGAGAAGCACCTGTGAAAGATCATGATTTGTAAGTGATAGTTGGGTGCTTGCTCTTGTGGAGTAGCTTTGGGTCCTGTTACTGCCATCCTGTTCACCAAGCAGCCCCTTAGTTCCTCCTGCGTGGCAAGGCAGTGCATGCTGTGTGAAGAGACAGCAGGGTCTGACAACACAACAGCTAATGAACGGGCTGGGAGAGGAGGGCAAGACTGAGACACGACTGTGTTTCCTCAGGAGTGTGTGTGTGTAACTGGAGAGTGTACCTGCACTTGTAACCCTCATGACTGGAGGAGGTGTGTAAGAGCTCGCTCCTAAAGGCACCTCTGTCAAATGGGAGATGGGAAAATGGGTGATGTGAGGGATGCTGGGAGGTGCTGCTTTTGGTTTGGGCATGAGCAATAGGAGAAGCACAGAGCTGAGTAGCATCTGGTAAATAAGCTGCAAGAACTTGGACAAGGTGAGGAACTGAAAGGAGAACTGACTTGGTAAAGGAGTGTTTTCTCTGGGTAAGTGGCAGGTAGAACAGGGTCCTCAAAAACTGGAGGCAGGTGGTGATCCAAAGAGTCACAAAAATGACAACGACCTTATCTAAGCATAATTACATTGATTTGCAGTAAGAGGAGAGGGGTCTTGTAGCATTCAAATACAGCAAAGGTTTTGAAAGCTGAGAAAGGCCATAAACTGCATTAGGTGGGTGGCTCAGGATAGCAGTGGTTGTGCTGGAGAGGTTGCTTATTTACTGCTTCCCATTCCAGTCACTTCTCAGAACTGCAGCGTTGCTGAGGGTCTCTGTTGTTCTGGGTATAGCGTAGCCAAATGTATGTGATGTAAATGTTGAGGGAACGCATATCTAGTGCCTTGCTGTAAAAAAAGTTAGTCTGCTGTGGTAATAACATAATTTTGTTTTTAATGGCTAAACAAATGCTCTGGATTAATTTAAATTTCTGTAATGTTGCTTTGACGAGGACTAAATTTCTGTTCTAAATTAAGTATATGAAGAAATATCTGTTTCTCTTTCAGCAATCTCAATCCAGAGAAAAATACGAATGAAAACGGAATGTCTGTGCAGAATGCTAACTTTGAAGAGATCATAAACCTACCCATTGGTTCTAAACCTCCCCGGCTGGATGCCATGAACAATGATGGAAGCAATAGTCCTGGAATTCCTTTGAATCCAATTTTAGCTTTTGAAGATAAGGGGACTCTTTTGCCTCAGGTAGATAGTGTTCAAACACATCAAACAGCAGGTAGGTTTGCATTAGCTCATTAAAATTAGTAATATGTTGTAATTGACAGAGTCCCTATAGCTTCTAATTGATAAAGGTTGATCAAGCACTGTACACCCTCGATTCTCTGGGGAAGGGAGCATGTCTTCTCTTTGTAAAGCTGGGCGTGCCAGGTACAGACAGATGCTGCGTGAATTTTGATGGGCCCTCATTTTTTGCTGGAAAGGGGCTCTCAGTTGCACTGCACCATTTGCCTTTTGAAATTGTTTGAAAATGTTTACCCTGTGCTTAGAAGTGGAAATGATAACAATGACAGCTGCTGTTCTTAGCTTATGATCTGCACTCATGTTCCAGTTCTGCAGATGTATTATCTGATATGCTCATGCAGAAGGGGAACAGGTAGCTGCTGCCTTCTATGTACAATTCTGAGGGTACTTCCCTTATCAAGTTCTTGCTGACGTGAATACTGATGGAAGGTTTGCAGCACAACAGATTTTTCTGAATTTAAGCATGACTTTTAAAGGATGTTAAGTAAACATGTCCATATAGAAAATTAAATTGGACTACCCTCATTTATTTTCTTTTTCTGTGGGTGGAAAATATAAGAAAAAAATCATCTTGTAATAAAATAGTTGTGTAAGTGCATAGCGTTGTGAAGTAAGCACTGCTCCTGTTTGCTGACCTGTCATTTTTGATGCCTTCTGTTGTAGAAGTGATCTGAATATTTCTTCTGAAGAACCAAAGGTGATGTAAGCATCTCTGCAGTCAGTGGAGTTTCTTCCATGCTATGAAGGAGTGTTTTATTTTTCTCTCCGGTTTTTTAAAGATTTCTTGAGTATCTTTTTTTTTTTGGAAGGACTTTAGCAAAACCAGCAGAAGAAATGATGGGAATAGACTTCGATCACCTTTCCAATAGTTTTCATCACTAGAAAAATCATGCTTCACGTGCATTACTTAATATGGCTTTTTCCAACAAGCTTTTCTCTGTTAGTCAATGGATATTTCTGCATTCCTTAAGATACAAGACACTGGAATCTGGAAGCAATGGGCTGATTTGGGTGGTGGGACTGATTCTTTTTTAAAAAAGATTGGTGTTGGTTTAAAAGGCATAATTGTAAAATTGGCAACGAATCTTTTACACTTTGTGGTTCTAATACTTGAAAAATAAATACCTCATTGCTCTACAAGTAGAGTTAATGAGGTGTTTTATTTAAACCTGTTGGTTTAAATATTATTGCAGAGAACTCTAATTATGGGGGCAGAGTATAGGCTTCTGTATCAGGTTCTTGTAAATGTAATTCCTACAGGGACATTCTGTAAATTGAGAATCACTATGATCTTCTCACATTTTCTCTAAAAACACAAAACAAGGCAGGTTTTAAAATGTGAAAATTTGAAAGCGTTATTTTTTCACGGACAAGAGGAAAAACTATTGTTCTCCTAGATGATGTATTTATGAATTTTTGTTCAGTAAAGAAGTAAATTGTATAATTGAATAAATTAGAAAAATGTGCTAAAATGATACTGCAAACTTGATTTATTTTTTTTTTTAGTTACATTCATGTTCACAATCCTATAAAGGATGTGTACGCACACGCATGCACATACACCCACACAGGGAAGTACCTTGTTCCGAGTCCTGTAAATTGCTGCTGTTCCCAATGATGGAAGACATTTCCTTTGCCTTATCGGACTATTGAAGACTGTGTGAAACCTGAAATATTTGATTTTTGGATGATAAAGCAGGTTTGGGGATTTTTTTGGTTTTGCTCGTTTCAGAGCAAATGGCAAATGGTCGTTGTTTGTGCTTTTTATGCAGCCTGTGATTTTCATAATGCACTACAGTTTGACTGATAGGAGGAGCAACGGGGGTTGCTTTCTCTTTAGTCTGATGCCGATTCCTACCATCCCTCACTTTTGGTTGCTGTTGGGTAGAACGCTAAAATCGTGCACCTTTTTATGCTTTGATAACCAATGCTGTTGCAGGCAGAGCTCACTAGATACTTCTGTTGGAAACACCCACTAGGGCTTGATGTGTCGCTCACTGAAGTCCACGAGTACGTCCTTGGCTGGTGGAAATGGGAGTTATGAGGCTTCAGTTCATGCTAATGGAGGATGGACCAGAAAGATTCTTGCACTCTCCTTTAGTGAGCACTGCGCTAGGCTCTCAGGCTGTGCAGAAAGTCTGTGCTAGCAAAAGAAATCTTCTGAGACAGAAGCTGAAGAACTTCTGAAGTTCTGCTGCTGCCAAGTGTTTGTCTTACACAGGAGATGGGATAAAAGCAATGGGAAAGCAAAAAGAGACCATCTGCCAGAATACCCGGATGGGAAAAACAGCCATTCAGTCAGAATAACTTTGAATAACGGCTTGTGACACAGTAAAATTAATTGGGATCCTTTCTTGCTTTCTTTAGTTTTCCATGTACATAGCCACAATATTATAAAGTGACCAAAATCTGTAGTTTTTCTTTAAACCGATGTTTAGCATGTAAGTACCAAATAAAACTTGTTTGAAATATTTACTTCTATTTATATTTTGATTTTCTCGCATAGGTGGAGCAGGAGTCAATCTGTGATGGAAAACTCTTCTCGCTATTCCTGGTCTTAGGTTTCTTTTTTTTAAGTTTCCTCTGATCTCTTTACTAGAAGAAAAACCAGTGCAGGGTCACTTACACAACTATGGACAGAACAAAGATGTAGCCAGTAAGACTTAGCTTCAGTTTTATGTCTGAGGGTTCATTTAGGCTCAGGCATAAGCTATGTTGATCTTGATTAGTTTTGTGAGACTTTACAACATTTGGTTTGTTGTTTGCAGTATAGAGAAGAGTCTGATTCATTTCTCGTATGTTTTTTGAACTGGGTTGTAGTAAAAATAATGTATATTATATATAAATGTATATTATAATAATGAATATTTATTCCAGGCTTGCACTTCAAATAAGAGAAGAAAAAAATTCTTTCTTTCAAGGACCCAATGTAAAACTAAAGGCTAGGGAATGAGTGTAGAATTAGGTGTGTGTCAAAAAAAAAAAAAAAAAATTAATTTTAAGTCTTGGGTTCAACCCCCTTTTCTTTAAATGCAGGGAAAAAGTTTCTTTTCCTTTGAATATTGTTTTTGGTAATAAAATACAGTAACAAATGAAGGCCAGCTTTTTGGCCTGCGATTGCATCTCTCTTTGTTACTCGTGCTATCAAAGGCAACACTTAATTATTCAGTGAGGTAGAATGAGCAAGTGTAGAAGTTACAGCTTTTTCTGAAGATAGGTGGTAGTAGTAACTTTTCACAGCAACAGGACCGTGTGCTTTGGTGAGACTCAGCTCCTTGCTCACATCTGAACAACAAAACGGATACTTCTGTGGGTGACATTCAGGGAGTGGGCAACATTGGTCATTACAGCACAACTCCTGGGCTATCCACCACTAGCTTGTTTGATTTACGTATCTCTTACCTCCTTATTCCTGAGGAAGACTGCTGCTACGACCTTGAAGTAATGTTTGCAATTAAATATCTAAGAAAATTAGATAGAGGACAGACTCTAATGTCATTACGTATCCCACTGGACATAAAATATTGCACTGATTTTCTTTCTGGTAAATGATCTAAAATCACCTAAGGAGGTGGCCTGAAGTTTGAGATCTTTGGGTTTCATTCGTAGCTGTGTCATTCAGCTCTGTTTAGTCTTCTGCTTCAGTGAGCCCTACTGCCTGGGGGTGAGTGCATGGGTCTCTCACATGAAATTTCAGAAGAAAATTCCTGTCTGTCCCATTGAATATTGATAATTCCGTACTGCTTTATCTGAGATTTGTCTACCCTGTTCTTCAACAGGGCTTTTTGCTGTGCTGTAGAGAGGCTCTTAAATGTTTGTTTGGTTTGTTTGTTTGTTTGGTTTGTTTTGTTTTTAACCTTATAATTGGAGAGAACTTGCAGTTACTGAAATTAAACATTAACCTAAAACAAAACAAAACAAAACAAAAAAGGCCTGCCCTAAGCACCAAACCAAAGCTTAGAGATTTGGGCCGCTGTAAAATGGTGAGCTCTTACTTGGCAGAATGATTTTTCGAGATCTGCCTCAACATTTATTCCATATTTGTACCCAGTAGCAGGTCTACAGCTGGTACCACAGCTGGTACAGTGGTACCACAGTCAGAAGTACCCCCAAAGACTTTTCTATTTTGTTTTCCATAAGAAACTATGCCATCTGGGAGCAATAATCACTATAAAAGAGTAATCCCAAAATTTCAGTATTCCAGTCAGTTCAAAAAGAAGCTTCAGCCAGTTTCTCAATGTTAAAAACAGTAAGTGTATAGATCGAAGGTGTAATTAGATTATTAGTAAATTATTGGTAGTACTAGATGACTATGATTAGATTACCTTTTTCCTAGAAATAAAAAGCTACATTAAAAAATGAGTGCCCTATAAGTTCAAGGCACTCTGCTACAACTTTTTTTTTTTTTTTTTTTTTTTTTTCTGAAAAACACTGTTTCGATTGGCAAAGAAAACCATGAGACAGCTACGTTCCCACTGGAGAAAAGGGAAGGGAAGGCTGTTCAGTAACCTGTGTACAGATACAAAAATTAGTTGAATTCAAAACTAAGCATTCTTGTACATTTTTGGCTTCTCTTACTCCTTTTAAAATGAGATATCAGAATATAAGATCAGTTCATAATTTTGTCAAATTTGTTCACTTTCCCTTTTGCAGGTCCCTTTGGAAGTAATGTACCAGTTGCAGAACATAGATTTCTGTCCTCAGGCACATCTCACAGGCCTTTTGTGGTAGCTGCTATATTCTGAACATGCTCTGTGCAATGCTCATCACATTTACCTGCCTCAGTGGGCCTTAGCTCTTGTGCTGGACAGCGGTGCTGGCGGTGTATGCAAGAATCAGCCATAGTGCTTCCCTATTCTTGCTTCTTACAAATTGTTTGCATTTTTTCTGAGAGTTGTCCCTCCACGGTTACCTTCTGCAGTAACCTGCAGGCAGTTTTCTACTTCTATAGAATGTGTTAATGCAGTTAATGTCGCTGGGGTGTGCTCTGAAACAAGACATGGAACAGAAATAAAATGGAGACGAATGCAAAGTAGCCTGCGTACTTGAAATGTGCCTCTTCGGTAGAATCAGCCTTTTGCCTGAATAAAACCTCATGAATACAGCTCTTTCTGATTTTTGGAAGGAAAAACAAACAAAAAAACCAGCGAAGATTATCCGAGCATAACATGTGTTTTCTGAGCAGTTGGAAGGAGCATAGCCGTGGTCGTGAAGCACACTTAAGCAGGCAGATGAAGCATCCGAGGGATTGTCTTTTGACCTGGTCCCGTTCTTGTTATTGGAACATCCCTTTCATAAAGGTGCTGTGCACTTGCTGCTTGTACAGTGAAGCTGCAAGTAGCAGGAAAAGTTTAACTACAGGAGCCAATGGAAAGAGTTGTCCTCACAAAAAGTTCTTGGATCTGGTAAGTTTTCATAAGCTATCCAGCTCAAATACTAACTCTCTGTGTGGCAAAGAGCTGCCCTAAGGAGCTCCTGTGTTTCTTCTGTTTGTTGGCGGACTTGCTCAAGGAGTTTGGCCATTTGGCTTTTCCTGAATGCTAACGAGAATTCTGGATCTGAAGAGGAAAAAGAAGCGTTAGGCAAGCTGCAGTAATTGTCCTCTCCAAGTGTTTTCCCCTGCATTTTAATGCAGATGCTTAGAATGTTTCTATTTTTGGTCGGATAAGGTTGTTGTTTCTTATCACAGTGTAAAAATATACAGAAGATAGAACAATATCTTTCTACCACACAAAGCGGATACTAGTTCAATTTTCATTCTTACAACTGTTCGAGAATGTTTGCTGCTCACTTCTCCTGATCCAGACGGCTAAAGCAGAGTTGGCAAATTCAGCCTTATGCACTGTTTCTGTCCAGCAGATACAAAGATGTATCAGGGTCTTGGCACTGGCTCTACATTTGTGAAGATGCACACTATATATTACTATAAATGATCACCATATTGTCTCTCTCATCGTTAGTCAACTTAAATATATTATATATATATTAAAAGGAACAGAACTTGAAGTATAATAAACAAAAATTTCAAAACTGAAAAGCTTTTAGGCTGAGTCTAGTGCCACGCATCCTCATATTGGGCAAAAATTTGAGTTCTGTTTCTTTCAGATCTGAAAGCCTGTAGTTCAAAATAAATAAATAAATAAATGAGATCTGCCTTTACTATCAGATATTCTCAGTTATCTTAAAACAGGCAAGGTAGCAGCTACCATCAGGTTTCTTCTGGTGAGCAGGGCCGGCCCCAGCGGCAGCTGCCCAGCAGTGTCACCGCAGGGCAGTGCAGGTGACACGCGGTGACAGGGCCGGGCCCGTGTGCCTCCGATGGGAGCAGGCAGCGTTTGGCAGCGCCCAGCAGCAGGGACGTACCTGCTTGCAACCTGCAGAGCGTGGAAATGCCCAGCTGCTGGAAGCGAATCTCTCGGTGCGTAAGAAAATTCTCGAGGTAGGCTTGAATCTCCCTGATGTGACACTTCAGCAAACGCATCATTTTTTCTGCGTAAATGGGAGAACAACCGGAGGTCAGCAGGAGCCTTTAAAACACTTCTAAAGCTGTTTGTTGCAATGACATTTAAGGTCGGCAATGACCCATCTGCCCTCAGCTACTGCCAGGGTCATGGCAGGGAATGGCGGAGGGCTTCCAACCCTTAATGGTAGCACTGGTGCTTCAGGTAAAGGAGGTGCAGGATTTCTGCTGAACGGGCTGCCACGCTGGGGAGCCCATCCTTGTGTGAGACACGTGCTGACATGCAGACTGATCAGCCTTTCATGCTTCACCCATTTTGAAGCAATGATGCTGTCGGACTCGATCACTTCTTGAGGGTCCACTCTGTTGCAAATAGTCGATGGTAGGATTGGAACAGGTTTGTATTTTCCCTTACTAGAGTCCCTCCTCCAGTCTTTGGTTTCTCTCACATCTAAGGATTAACATCTAGCCATGTTTTTTTAGAGAACGTGACAAGAATAATCTGGACACCTTTTTCTTGCAAGTCTGATGTTCTCAGCTGCATAGGACAAGTATCTTGGGCATAAAACTATTTGTCTTCTGTGGGTTAAAATTATGCTCTCTTCATTATCTCTCACTGAAATTTAAAATGCATAGACTATGTTTTCAAAACCCACTTCACAGCTCCTGCTAGTCTATTTGAGAGTTACAACAGCAGTGTTTGCTTCAGGAAGATGCTTTCCTCCTCCTGATCAGGAAGGAGAAGTGATCTAAAATTTTGGAACACAAAAACCCTTGCAATTGTCTCTACCAGCCTCTGTTCCTATATGTGGGGAATGCCCTCACGTTGTATATACTGGCAGAGGTCACACAAAGGTGCAGCAATGCCTCATCTGAAACATTCTCATTTCCTTGGTGAGGAGTATTTTACATCATCCCAACTTTCTGCTTAAACCTGTTTTTAAGGACCTCAGAACTGGCTTACGGGCTAGCCCTGCAGAATGGTGGTGCATGAAGAGGGCAGCAAACACCTGACTCAGATCTTTATCTATGGTCCCTTTTCATCTCTTGGCTTTCCTGTGCACTCAAGCACTACTACGTCTGTATTTCTAGGGTGAGTGGAGGCTCTTTTGAGCTAACAAATTAGCTGAGACCAGATGGAAGATGACAGAGGAATGCTAAAGGTTGCTCAGTACTTGACAGCTCGCTCCTTTGGAAAAAGGCTCATTTCTCTTCAGGCAGCCATAAATATCTTTGAAAGCACAGTCAGTGCTGTGTGACAGTTACCGTGGTCTATCATGTGCTGGATGATGGAGGCAGCCTGGAAGGATGGCTCGGTATGCTCCACTTGGCCAGCCAGTCTCACCAAGCACTTCGTCAGGGGTTCATCCATCTGCTGGACCATGCGTAACGTGGCTCCTTCTAGGAGACAGAAAGACAGGAGAGCAGTCTGTAAGCAGAAACTCCAGTGCCCTAGAAAAGAAGGTAAGAAATCTGCCAGAACCCATAGCCTAAATCAGAAATCCTTTACAGAGTTGGAAAAGCAAAATAAGTGCTGAACCTCTGCAGGAAGTATTTCTAGGTTGCAAAGCCTAGGGCCGTATGTTGAAGTCATGCTCTCAGTCAGGTAGGTCACTGGATTTGCTTCAGAGAAAGGCTGTGAGGTTTCTGCCTTGCTGGGTTTGTGTTCTGAAAGACTGCACCATTTTGTGCACAAGGTTCACAGCTGCTGGGCACCTCTGACAGAGTTAAATAAGGCATGTCACTGGCTGCATGGCAGTCACAGCAGATGCCAGATTATGGCAAAACTTCCAGTGAATTTAAAGGAGAGACCTGGGCTTTGACTCCCGTTAGGATCACTAAAGGATGCGAACGCTTCTCAGAAGAAGCCATTCATGGTGAGGTTGCTTCCCTACCTTCCTTCGTCAGCTCAGCAAGGCAAGACGTCACGTAGTGGAGAGAGTCTTCTCGGATGTCAATAGAAAGCATGGCCTGGAGGAGACCTTCAACACACAGGCTCTCGATGATTCTCTGCAACAAGAAGGAGATCGATGTTCAGCACTTCCATCGTGTTTTGGTGGTGCCCAAGGGCTTCAGAAGTACTGCGTGTCTCTGAGCAATACTGAGGGCTAGGACAACGTGATGGAAATCTCTCTTCTCCCAGATCTAATGGAGCCAGCTGACAAACACTTTGAATTGTTCAGAAATCACCTGATTTTAGGTGTTTCCTAGGGCCTGCTGTCAGTGGGATGTTCTCATGATCACAGATCATTCCTGGAGCTCAAAGATTTCACTGGTTTACTACCACCCTATTGGGCTGTATGTTAGAATTAGGCTGTCGTTTGCTAAAGTCCTGGTGCAGAGGTGAATAACGTGAGTACTGCAGGGCTGAGCATGGGGAAACGTGGAAGTTTACCAGATTCTCTGCATCTGAGACTTTGAAAACTTTCTAGTGTTGAAATGCTCTGATCTGCAGGAATAGGAGGTGACCTCTGATGAAGGTGAGTCCTGTTTCTGTGGAGGGTTATTACAAATTAAACATTTCTGTGTACAGCTCAGTTTTTAGGTTGAATCTGCTATGCCAAAAGTGGTTTGGGCCAGCACATCTCTGCATCGGGATCTATGTTTTAGAGACCGAGTTGACAATGGATAGGAGACTTAGCCTATGCCAACCTGGATTAAAAGCCCCTGAGACCAAGGAATGAATCCTGAGGGAGTCACCCATAGGTGACTTATTAGGGAAGTTGAATCTCCAGCTCATAGGGAAATCCTAATAATGGGAGCTGCTCACACCTCCGTGAGGGAGCTCAGATGACTGCCAACAAAAGAGATCATCTTTTTTGTATGCTCATTTTATGTTGCGATTTTTTAACTTGCCGCTTAGTGATTGAAGTTGGATTCAAGACTCCTGCCTTTCAAACTGTCGCAGTCTTTGTCTTGCTGACATAAAAACAACAATTTTTTTCCACTTGTCACAAGGACTCTTATGTTGTTTAGAACTGACCCTGGAAACCTGGCACTCCTACTCTTGTCTGTGGGTGTGTTTGTGCAGTGAGTGATAAATATGTTACAAGGCACAATATAAAGCTTTTATGAAAATGAACCAGCTCCCTGCTGATGACAGGATGAAGTCACGAAATTTAACTGACAAATATGGCTTTTTTTTCTAAAGCAAACCTTGAAAGCATGGTCCATTTTTACTTCTCATGTGGGCCTTGAGTTTGAGGAAATGCATTTCCCTGCAAAAATTGATTTCACGACTATATAAAATTAATATAATTCCTATCTTTGCTAGTATAAGTGAAAAACTTTATTGGAAATTCACATCCCCATTTCAAACTTGCTGAAAGGTTTGTCCCATTCCTCATCATTAGTCAGGTTCATGGACCCATAGCAGAGTTTTCCTTTTGAGTGGTTTAAATCTATTCCAGGTGGATTGAGTGCTCTCTTACATCATGGGAGAGAAGGACAAAGGAATGCAAGAATAATCTTTGTCTGCAGAAGAGACAACTTTATTTTGCACTGTGGTTTGGTATTTCAGCCTAAATTGATCTTGATAAAGCTAAACAGAGCACAAGAGCTGCAAAACTGGGAATTAACAATGTAAAAAAGGGAAGGACAAAGATGTTTCTAAGCCTGAAATCAGGCAAGTCACAGAAGCAGAAAAGTTCTTGTTTCAGACACTGGATGTGTCAGGAAAGCAGTGTCTGGAACTAGCAGTAATTGGATAACGAATGAAGGAAAAAAATGTAATTAAGTCCCCAAAAGTGTGTAGTAGGAAGTGAAGCAAAGGGCACGGATTTTGGTGCATTCCCTTCCCCCTCAAATTGATTGTTTCTAGTGGCACTGTTTGATTGAGGTGATAGAAATGTGGTACTTTCTAAAAGTGGCTAAGAGAACTGAGTATCCTTTAGAGGTGAGGAGAAGAGAAATGCATCTGTGGATATGGATTTCATTAGAAAAGTTGGTGATAGAGGTCTGTAGCATCTTGGCACAAGTATCTGGCCAAACAGACACATAATATACATCAGTAGCTGGGAATATATTTAACAAACTGGGAGTGAAATTAGGTCAGTTTTGAACCCCATAAATAGATAACTGAAGGCATCTGAAGACTGAGAGCTGGAAATCAGGATTCAGATTCTAACCAACCATGTATTTTCCTGAATAAATTAGTTTGGGGTATCTTTGCTAGAAATATGTTTTTTAAGTATGATGTGGGTAAATTAGGTAAAACACATCACTTATAGGAAAAATTTGTCATTTCTTATTTTCTTTAGCATGTTTGCCTTGTATCGGAAAAGTAAAAGCTTTCCCCATGGCACATCAGGTCCTTTTATTCATACAATTTTGTGCAGAGTACACTTGGCATATGGTTTATAAGTAATAATAATAAAACCTTTCAGCGGATAACGCTGGTTTTATATAAATGGAACCACAGCATACCAGGGGGTAGATCAGTGGAAAAAACGGGTACCCACCTCTCTGTTTTTGGAAAGGCTCAGGTTTTTGATGATGCAAGCAGCATGGCCGGCAATCACAGGGTCTGTCGTATGTGCTGACAGGAGTGTCCCCAGGCTCTGCAGCAGCTCGGCACACACCAGGGCGTCCTGGGAAGAGCAAGCAGGATTCCCATTACACCCTGTACAGACAGCACCAACACACAGCAATGCAACTTTGCAGCAAACTGTGAGAAGGGTATTGCTTAGTTCCTTTAATCCAGCAGCAAAGCAGCTGCACCCAGTGCCTTTCCTCCAAAAACACGGTCTACTAACTGGCACTTGCTATAGAGAGCTGCAGCCTCTAAGGTCCAGTTTTTACTCTATAAATGTCTAGAATTTATTCTTTGTTTGCAGCACCTTGTTTGCATCAAACACTCCCCAGGGGCTGCTGTGCCATGTGAGCAGTAGCTATTGTAGCCAGGGGAAGGATGTGTGATCCTGAGCGGGAGGAGGAGTGGTTGGGACAGGAGTGGAAGGCGAAGGGAGTACTTGGAGAAGCAGCAGCAGCAGCACTGTGTCCTTCAGTACCCCAGCAATTTACCTTCCCAACAGTAACAGACCTCACATTTAGGATGCTTTGTGATCAGGCATCAGTTTAGTAACATGCTCTGGCCAGCATCCTCTGAGGCGACATGTAAGTTTCTCTGCTCTGTGGTGGATATTTTAGAGGGACTTACACTGAGTCGCTTTCTCCCTGAATGTACTCTTCCTCCGATCACCATATTGATACTAAATGGATCAGACCTCAAAGTTTGGGTCACTGCCCGGGCAGTCCCCTCAGTAACTTTCTCTAGTTCTACTTTTCCTTCTCTTTAACAGTAGAAACCACATCATATTAGATTATCCAATTCAATTACCATTAATGACTGTTTTCTGTGCTTTTGGACTGTGTGTCCTCTTTTCCATGTAATCCCATTGACTACAGTACCATTATTTGATTTGCTGCAGCCTGAGAGGAGGAAATTGTCTACAGGCTCTAAATGAACTTTCCAATATATAATGACTTCCCTGCCAAGCTTCTTCAGGTTATGTAGCCCTACATCAGCAAGTGACAGTACTCTAAATTCTGCTGAACCTCTTCCTAGGCTGTTGTGCAGCTGGGATCCAGATTTTGTCTCCTGGCTCAGGCCTGCACAGTGTGAGGAACCACGAGAGAATGTGAGTGGAAGTGGTTTGAGTGGTTCAAACGAGTACTGACCCAGCTTCTCCCCAGATTCAAAGTAAAAGAGCAAGGAAAGCGTTCCAGCAGCACCTATGCTCAGAATTGCAGTTCTCTACTCAACCCCCCTGGGCAGGCAGTGCTTGCCAGGATAAACATCATCCGTCCCCTGATTGCCAGGTAGCACGATGGGAGCAAAGCAAAGATCTTTGCACCTGGAGTGGGAAGTCTGCAGCATCACCTGGAGCTGGCAGATCCTTGTCATTCTGATTTCCAGGACAGGGATGTGATTTAAAAGGCCATTTCCCACAGAGACTGACTCTTTCCTTACTGTTTTAGTGCTGGACTCTCCTTTGGCTGAGTAAAATTCCCCTGCAGGAGGGAAGATGTCCAGCACTTGCCGGGAATCGCTGTCAGCAGCCAGGCCAGGGGACCAAAAGGAAGGGGAGGGGAACTCATGCAAAGCACTCTCAGAGTTTTGATTCGTGGTAATGAAAGGGCAGATGAATTCTGCTGTATTGTATCTTGTGTGGCATTCGCAATAATTCAAGCATCACTTGACTTGGTAGTAAAGGTTAGCTTTGTGAGGCGTTTTGTTTTCCAACAGCTGTTCCCATGGAGAAATTCCTCTTTCAGGCACTCAGAATTCAGTCTGGGTGAGTGAAAGAAACCTTGAAAAGCCTTGAAAAATCAGGCCAGAGCAGGCACAGAGGTGGGGAGGCAGGCTGTGAGGAAGGAGAGGTCAGCCTCTTCTCAGAGCGTGCGGGCTCGCTCGCACAAAGCAGCCACGCTCGCTCCTCGGGGCCAGCCCTGTTTGCTCACTAAAACAAACCTGGAGATGTAGTAATGTTTTTGCAGTGCAAATAGCCCCCAGCTAACTCTGCCTAGGTCAGTGGCAAGCTTGCTGAGAGCAGATTGTGTGGCTGCAGGAGGCAGTTCACACGCCAGGAGGGTGTTCGGTGCTGGCGCGGCCTGCACAAAGCCTTTGGGAAGCTCTGTGCTGCCTCAGAAGTGTTCAGCTTTCCCAATTTGTCCATTGTGTCCCCCAGTTAGAGGAGGCCGGATTTGGCTTGTACTGTGCTGTGCACGTGCAACAAGGTGTAAGGCACTCCAATACCCTGGGGACATTTCAAACCTCAGCCACAAAAGGCACTGAGGCCAGCTGTGGTTACCCAGGTTGTCACTGCTGCTTAAAGCAACCTGACAGGAAAGGTTCTTGCTTCTTTTTTCTCTTTTTTTTTTTTTTTTTTTTTCTTTATCTGACCAAACTCTATCACTCCTAAGAGGTTACTGTTAGCTTAAGATACCTACCAAAAACCTTTCACGTCTATGTTCCTAAGGATGCCTTTAAACACTGTAATAAAAAAGTATATTTAAAAATAATAATTTGTTGATCGCTGCTTACGGGTTTCGCTGTTTTACGTGGAGGTTGAAAGTACAGCAGAAGTGTCTGCTTTGTTTGTTTGCTGTAGTTTATCTCTAGTCAGACTTTGTGTGTTTGCCTCGTATTGCACTGCTAATGGTGGTGTTTGGCCTGAGTGTGGGCAAAGGAACCATCCTGCATCTGAGGACGTGAGGAAGGATGAGCTCCCCTACCTGGTTGTGCGGGTGCTGGGACAGGATCCAGAGCAGGGCGACGGATGCGCGCCGCACGGCCTCGCTGCCAGAGGCCAGGAGAGAGCACAGCTTGGGCAGGACGTCCTGGGAGACCATCTCAGCCTGGGTGTCCGCTGGTTTGGGAAGATGATGGTGAAACGTGATGAGGTTAGAGGGGATGTCCCGATCTCTGTGGGATGGGACAACGCTGGGTACTTGGCTGTAAGAATTAAACCTCATTTGTGGGCTCCTTTTTGCCAAAAGATCAATGCAGGTTTGAAAGCAGCTTCGGACACCCTTCTTTTTGTGTCTGAACCTTGGTGAGAAGAAACGAGGGGCATTTTCTGAGTGCTTCATTGGCCTAAGGCCTGGTGGGAAGGCAGCAGTTCCTGCTGCAGACAAAAAGGCCTCCCCGAGCACCGCCTGTCTCGGTCATGGCCCTCTCACGCCTGCCCTGCTACCTCAGCGAGTGCTCCCTGGCACCGGAGGCACGGCCAGAGCAGCCAGCAGATGGAGTCCCAAAGGCCACAGAGCCCACGCCAGGGAGCGAAGCAGCGGTGCCTTCACACCTAGCTCCGCAGTCACTGTGACAGCTGGAAAATGAGGAGCCTCTGCAATTGCTAGATGAACACCTCTGCTCCGGACCCTAAGGCTCTGGCACTGAGAGTGCAGCTTCTCTGCTTTCATCTCCAGAGTACGCTGCAGGAATGGATCCCGGGCATTTCATAGGAGAGGATATTTTAAGAGGATGACAAATGCTCGGGAGAAAACTTTGTTTAATGACAGGCAGATTGGTGCCTTGGGAGAAGGCAGGCCCCTGCTCAAGCAGCAATTTCAGGAGACATTCTGTCCTGATCAGGTTTAATGACTGGGGAACACGGAAGGGAGAGAAGGGCTCTGTGCATGCAAGACCTGTGCTGGCTCTCTCACGCTGGGTACTCCCCCTCATGCCTGGGAGCTCTGAGGCAGGTTTAGTAGGGCATGCTGAACCTCCCTCTCCTTGTAACATCGAACTAAAGAGTAGAAATAAGTGTCTCTGCTTTTAATGTGAAAGGTTCCCAACCCGTACTGCTTGCTTAGAAAGGCAGAGAGAGAAAGGCAAAAGTGTGTTTTGTTTATCTCTAAGATATTACTTACCACTGGTAGCCAAATTTCTTAGACAAACACATGCCTGGCTTGACACCTGCTTGTGCCAAACAGAAAAAGAAAAAAAAAAAAAAAAAAAGAAAAAAAAAAAGAGAGAGAGAGAAAAAAGAGTAGTGGATTCAATAGTGCATGGTCTTGACTATTGTACTCAAAATAAATATGACAACACTAGCAAGCTACCACATTATCTTCAGAGCACAATTTTTTGTACACTTTTTTTTTGGTCCAAGTTTTGACAAATTTGTTTTAACTTCCTCTAGCATTAGTCATTAGTCATCCTGTTGATGAGGAAGAGAGCCAGTGAGGTTCAGTTGTTGGTTTAGTTTAGAAATGTCAAATCAATTACAAGAAAATATATGGACTGAATTTGTTTTCCTCATTTGCTTTGCCTTTTTTTTTTTTTTTTTTTTTTTTCCAACTAGGAGGGACTACACAGAATTTAAAGTTCTCCCCTTTAAATCCTGAATTGGATCTTAGTGAAGTTTTTTCAGTGTATAGCTCCCAGCAAAGCAAGATTTTCTAGATGTTAGGCTTTGAAGCTATACAGTCAAAGCTAAGTATATTGAAAGAGAGAGAGAGAGAGAAGTAGTAGCATAATAGGTGCTTCAGATACTTGCAGTCACAGACACAATGATCACAGATAGCGAGAGCCCGAACAGACCATTTCACACAGAGTTTCTAGTTTAAAGAAAACAGGTCATCTTAGCCTAAAGGAAGTGTCCAGGACTTTAATGATTTCCCTTTTCCTTCTCCATGGGTAGCCCTCATAGAACCAATATCTGTTTAAACGTATGTATCTTTCCTCATGGGAAAGGCCACAGAGGCTTTGGTGCAGTATATAAGCGGAATTGTACAATGCTTAAACTGGTAGTCGAGTTTTATAGCTCTGCTCTGATGCTAAACCTTCACACAAAGAGAAAGCTACAGCTTTACCTTGTCCACAGGGGAGGATAGGAGAGAGGTGAGCACACGCAGCAGGAATCTTTCACCGGTTCTCAGCATGGCTTCATGGTGCTGAGCATTCACTGCTATGTTGCTCAGGGCAGCACAGCTGTAATACTGCAGAAAGACAAGAAAAAAACAGGGAGAGAAGCAGTCACCGTGATGACACTGAAGAGCATAAAAATAAATCAGAAAAACGCTCAGATTGAGAACTGATGAAAATAAAGTGCTTTTTCATTTTCAGGTATTTTGTTGGGTAGGCATGATAATGGTCTGAGTGGGCTCCCTCCAGGACAAGCAACAGCAGTCGTGCTGTGGCAGCGCACGTTGCACAAACCCGTGAGGTCCCTGGGTGTTTGGGAATGTGCTGCACTGCTTACACCTAAGTTAGCTCACCTACATCTGCTGTATTATATGTATACTTTGTTTTACTGAGGCTGGATGTAGTCACTGCCCTAGCATGCCAAGAGATCGTTTTCAAAGGATTTAAACATTAACGCTAGGCAAGATTATATATATTAAAGCATGTATTACTGGGGAGGTATAATTAGAAGAAACAGGTTGAACTGCAGAGAAGGAAAATTTAAGATGAATATGAGGGAAAGCACTTTCGGAGGCTCCAGTACTTCAGACTTTTACTAGAGAACTGAACAGAGATAATATAAACTGTGGAGGGAACAATCCTGTGCTTCTCTGGATGAATGAAATAGCGGATTTTAAGCTTTACAGCTCTGATTTATAGTTCTTCATTAGCAAACTTTTAAACCAAGAACCAGTTCTCTCTTAAGTATGCAGAATCACAAAGAGGTGTCT
The DNA here is from genome assembly GCF_965140915.1 of Aythya marila. Lineage (NCBI taxonomy): Eukaryota > Metazoa > Chordata > Aves > Anseriformes > Anatidae > Aythya > Aythya marila. The sequence goes on along the minus strand of NC_139044.1, from coordinate 83,745,484 downwards.
GGGGTAGGCATAAAGTAAGAAGATTTCCCACGCATGTATAATAATGAGGGAAAAAAAAACACTTTGCAAGTTATGCTTTTTAAAACACTTAGTAAAATTGCTTAGAGCGGAAGATCAAAGGATGCCAAAAAAGCAGCAGAACAGGCCTATCAGCAACTGGTCTGATGATCCAAAAGACACAGAAAGGTAACTGCAGAGCAATTCTGTGCATGCTTTAGTGTGCGCTGGCATCATAAGCTTTCTCCTGTGGAGCTAACAAATCAGGTGTTTTGAATAGATGGTGTCTGACCAAGCTGCGTGTCACCAGGATGCTCTCACACGCCGCCCCACTTCTCTAGAGAAACCTTCCCCTCTCTCCACCTTCTCATTTCCCAGTTCTGTGTTTTGTGCTCTCCCTACAGTCACGCTGCTCCTATTTGAAACTCTGACCTGCCTGAGCCATACCTGCACTTCTGAGTCAGGAGACTCCAGCAGAAAGATGAGAACGGGCAGGGCTCCTTCCTTGCACAGGACCTGTTGGATCCTCTCTGTCATTAAAAAAACAACAAGGTGCTGTTAGTGTGTCCTTTCCCTTCCCTCCCTCTCGTCTAGAGGCATCATTCAACAGGTATATGCACAACTGACAGACTTTGGAGAATGGTTACACTCATCCAACCATCAGAGCACAGCGCTGAGAGTTTGTACAAGACAGCAGTATGCAGTCATTTCAGCAAAACGACTAGCAGGCTGACTGATCGTGCCCTTGCTGTTTTTCTGCTTGTCCTGTTCGGAGAATCACAGAATTATTAAGGCTGGACAAGACCTCCAAGATCCAACCATCAATCTGAATTGTTGGAGAATCTGGAAAAAAAACCTCAGGTACAAAGTTCACTGTGATTTTCATGTAAAACAAACAAACAAAACTTAAACAAAATTCTGAATAATAGCGGAAGTGTAATAGCCAACTCTAACAGTTCTTGCCAACCACTCTCCCTACCATATAGAGATAAGAGGCATTACTCAAGACTGTGCTATCCAGTTGTGTGGCACAATGATGCCATGTAGATAGGAAGGACTTAATGTTAACATTAATTTTAATGATTAGGTCTAATGTTTCAGAGCTAATGTATGGTAGTACACATACTGTTGCAGAGGACTAAATGCTGCTTTTGCTGAAGCTGTAAGCAGAAATCCCAGGAGCTTTTAGTGAGAAGAACAGAAGGTCCATAATATCTGTATTTTGAATCATCCAACATCAGGTTAGGGACATAAGTCAAACAATCCTAGAATTTGACATTGGATAAGCTTCTGAGATCGCTTAAAAGTACTAACAGATTTCTGCTAGCTTTATAGACCAAACTATTTCTTTAATAAATGATTTTTCTCTCTCTTTAATGATTTAATTCCTTGTACTTTAACTCCTTGAGGTTGAAAATCAAGCCTTCCTGTTTTGGGACTACACAAAAAAGGGCTTGCATTAGCTAAGGATAGGCCAAATTGAAATCATCAGCCTATGTGGTATCATCAGTGAATACCATAGTCAAAGGAAATCACTCATTGCTCAGATAAGCTTTTGTTCTTGCCTTAATTCTTTTGAATTATGTATTTTTCTATTGGTGAGATGTTTTCTTTCAGCAATTCTAGCTAAACCGTTAGTCAGAAGGTACCTGATTGTGTGAGGTTGAGAATTGCACCAACTGCATTTTGTTGGACTCTAGGATCATAGGAATTGGCAAGAGACAGTAGGGGCGTAACTCCTCGGGCAGCACCAATAGCATCTCGGTTGGATTCTGGGGAAGAAAATCAGAATAAGGAAGAAATAAGACATTGCCCAGCAGTATCACCTTACTGAGAATGAAGAGCAGGACATCTGGCAGGACTAGATTTCTTTACAGTTCACTTCTCTGATTCTTTTGTATAGATCATAACCTCCCTGCATACTCCAGGGAACCTCTTAAAACTTTCAGGAACTCAAAGCAAAAGACACTAACTTGTGATTTCTGTATTTGTCCTAGATTACAGCTGGTTTACTGCTTTTGTTTTATGAGTGGGACGATTAAGATAAAAGCAATGCAACTCCATTTATATGGCTTAGCAACATGTCATGCTTGCCTTGTATCCCTGCTATCTTTGACCAAGCTATTCACAAGGTGATAACCAAAAGCTATACAATTAACTAAGGATAATACTGAAGTAATTTAGCAGGGTGTGTTCAGGACCTTCTCTCTTTCTATGCGTCTGTACCACCCCAGGGAAAGCTACAAACAATGCACAGGTTTCTTAAAGACAGAATTTGCCTTAATTACTGGAATTTGAAAAGATTCTGCTTCACTGAAGTTGTGATACTTCCTTGCACGGCAGCGTATTAGGTGGTACAGTTGTATTCACCATCCTGGAGTACAAGAAGATTTTTAAAAAAGATCTGCAGAGTTCCTTGGGACCATTGGATTAAAAAAAAAAATAAAAAATAACAGTAATACTTAAATACTACTACAAAATACTATATCAAATACTATATAACGTGTTTATATACTGTCTAAATACATATACTGCATATGATAAAGTTATACTATGCTAGGCAATACTATTTAATTTATTAAAAAATCTGCTTTTACTTCTGCTCCTCTTGTTTTGGACTTACTGTAGGTAGCCTCAGATGAGTCTTATGGAAAAGAGAGTCCTTCCCTTGTGCTCTTCTCTACACCTCTGCCAGGAGGCCAGCAAAACATTTGCAACAAATAACCTGCTGCCACACTGAGATGGCTATGGTCCTCTTTCACTGGTTGTATCTTATCTCATTTACTTATAAGCATACTAATGGCATGGTTTTGAAATAATGTGGTCTTCTTTGAAGTTGATGACTTTAAAATGTGAATTATACCAGTGAAGATTTCTCTCAGTATCACAGTATTCTGCAGATTTCTTCACAAACAGAAAAAGTCCATAGTATATATCGTTCATTGTTTATTTGAGCAAAACTAAAGTCCTTTGGAGTTTTATTTGAGTATTGATTTATTTATGTACATTTCTAGACAGTTTAAACAATGGCCAGTCTCTGAAGGCTTGCTAGAAAAAAATGAAGCACAAGAAAGCAAGAAATGTGAAGGTATTTGGATCAGATCAACTCTTCATGTGCCAACTAACTTAGAGAGCTAAGAGAAAAAAACATTACTTGTATATCTGGGGTTGTTCTATACTGGGGAACTAACACACAGATGATCCAGGATATATATTCAAGTATAGTTCAGCTGAGATTAGCTTAGTGTTCCAGAATAGTGTTCTCTTTTTAGTGTTCTTTTTGCCTTCACATGTATATTTTATACTTAAGGAAATGCTTTCATGCTGGAAAAAAAAAAATATTTTCAATTTCGAGTGAAATAATTGTTCTGGGAAAAGACATGTATTTAAAAATAGCCGGGTCACGTGGAAAGCAATTACACTGGTGAAATTTTCAGGTCAATTTTGTAGACGATCATTTCTCCAATATAACAATCAAGGGGCTGGAGCACCTCTCCTGTGAAGACAGGCTGAGGGAGTTGGGGTTGTTCAGCCTAGAGAAGAGAAGGCTCCAGGAAGGCCTTACAGCAGCCTTCCAGTGCCTAAAAGGGGCCTGCAGGAAAGCTGGGGAGGGACTTTTCATCAGGGAGTGGGGTGGCAGGACAAGGTGTAATGGCTGTAAACTAAAACAGGGCAGATTTAGATCGATGTTAGGAAGAAATTCTTTGCTCTGAGGGTGGTGAGGCACTGGCACAGGTTGCCCAGAGAAGCCAGTTCTGTTTCTTAAAGAAAGAAAAATCTTCAGGGTACATAGTGACAGGGAAACACATGTCCCTATCCTACTCTAAAGTAGGACAATCAATAACATCTACTCAAGCTGGGCTTGAATAACTCACCTGGAAACCTGTGTCTACAAATTCTTTCTTTCCACTTTCTGCTCTTTGCGTGCTTGAAAGTTTTTCTGACAGTACAGCTTTGAATGTGCACTGCATCCTTTTTGCTTAGCTTAGTGCAGATGTTCAGGCCTCCCTGCACCCTTGCTGTGAACATTGAGTTCTGCTCTTCTCTGAGAAGAGTTCTTATCCCAGAACTGATTACTTTCACTCACAGGTTGAAAAGCTGCAGATAATTGCAAATGTACATATGTCCTGTTCCTGTGCAGACAAATGCTGGTGTTGGAACAAACTGGCCTTGAAATCCTTTTAATCTGAATGGGCTTGTTTGCTGTTTTTGTTTTCAGCTCTTTCTGGCAGCTGGTCAGTATCGGACATTGCCGTTCACATGTATAACTTGCAGTCACATTTCTAAACAGCTGCACTCTGCACAGTTTTGGATGCTTATTGCAGCAGAGTTAACACACGTTGCCATTCTTGGATATATGGATTTAGTCATTTCAAAGCTATCTAAAGGATCTTCCTGATTTTGTTCTGCTTCTGTATTTATCTTTTAAAAATCATTCTGAAGCATGAATGGCACACTTGAAGGCCATGACCAAACAGAATTCTCAAGTGGACCCTATAAGATACCAGAGTCTGTGAGTTAGAATTAAAATAAACTTTAGTGAATTGCTTCTTGCTTTAGTCTCACTGCGATGGTAGCAAAACATATTCTGAAAAAGAAATAAATGTATCCAGTCCATCTAAAGCCTAGTTAAGCTCAGACAGAGATCTTCAAACCTGCTCTAAATCCCAGGCAGCAACCCAGCCTATGTGTTTGCAGCACTGCCTACCTCTTTGTTCAGCAGATGACTTTCTATACAATTTGAAAGCTTCTTGAGTGTTTAACGTGAAGTACTTGTGCTCAGAAGTACACTAGCTTTTTAAAGAGCATGCAGTGGTGTTAGGTGACCATCCTTAACAGAGAATGAAGGCAAATTGCATCTGAGGGTTCCCAACATCTTGGGATAGACAGAAACATCTAGGAGGGCCAGAGAGCCTTCAGGACTAAAGAATATCTTTAGGTTCCTAAAGAAGTCCCTTCTCCTGTGTGTCGCTTAAAACAGGCAAAGGAATCTGCCTTTGTAGATCTTCAGGAGCAAAACTTCACTGACTATACATAAAGAAAGAACTCCTAGTGCAAGGCATCTAAAATTTTAGTGATGAGATGCCTAATTAAAACATTTAAATGAAGTAATTTGCCTTCCATACAAAGTAATACAGAATGCAATGTACTTAACCTGACTGTAATAATATGCAATGATTAAAAATAAATTTCAAAGGGAAAACTATTTTAAAACCTGCAGATAATTGAAAGATGGGATAAAATGCAAATCAGCACTTTGATGTAGTTGGATCCTGCTTATCCCCCTTTGTAACATAAGTACCTAAGTGAGAAAGTTACACATCCACCCTGCCTCTCTCAGCCTTCTGGTAGACCAGTGTGGTAACTTTTCTTTTGGTAACTGGGGCTGAGCTTTGTTGCAGACCCTTAACAAACTGATGTCTGCAGGACATAGCAGCAGAGGAGGAGAAAGACTAAGTGATTAAATCAGTTGCAGGATGACAACAGCACCATGATGCAATGATATAATGAGCAACCGCAATCATCAGATGTATCACACAATGTATTTTCCTGGTTGCCAGAGTAAAAAAATCGGTGAGACCCCAACTGGAATACTGCACATTTCTGGTTACCTGCATTTCAGAAGAGATGAATTCAAAATGCAACTTCTGCAGCATTTATGTACGTCTTCTGACTGTAACAACGCTTGAGGTATGTGGTATCCCAAAACAGCAGATGGAATCGCTATGTTCCATTTCTGGAACATATACTTTATGCCCAGAAGGGCTATGAAGATAAATGGAGAGCCTCATCTACATGAGGAGTTTTAAATGAGCCTGGCTGAGAAAAAGATCTTAACCAGAATCCCAACATGTTGAATTCCTGATATAAGAACACTAAAATTTGCTGCTGCCTCTTTTGACTCAAAGCAATTGCAAATAAGTTGTGTCACCTTGAAATATGTCACAAGAGTTGAACGAATTCACTGCAGAGGAGAAAGGGAAAGAACAGAATACTCACCTGAAACAGCCAAAGTCATGGTGCAGGCACAGGAATTACACTGGACAGTGGGATCATCTGACTCAAGCAGGTCCAGAATTGGCTCAAGTAAACCCATTTGCACAACCAGTTCTTTGTCAACTATTCATAAATTCAGGAACAAATGGACAAACCAGAAAGTAAACAGTTAATGCCTTTGTGAAAAGAATATATCTTCTTCCTTTGATTGTTTTGGGGTATATCTTATGATTGCGCAAAATGGACCTAGCATAGAAACAGCCTGAAAGGCACTCGCAATCCCTTAGCTTGGGTTGCTTATTTATCTTTAGACTCGTTAAACAGTGTAAGAGATGTTCAGATGCTCCCAAACATTTCTGCTAGAAAGTCTGTTTTCAACCATAAGGTTCATGAAACTACAACTGCTGTTTTCCAACAGGTTCACAATTTACTCAGATGCTCCCCTTTTTAGTCCTGAAATCTACCTTAATTATTTTTTTTTTTAACTTGTAAATAGTGACTTGAAATTATTTGCAGCAAGATCCTTGAAAAAAGAAAATGAAAGAAAAAAATGGCTTCAATGAAGACTAATCCTATCTTCTGTTGGTAGGGGATAGAGTGATGGATACCTGTTGTAGCCCAGGTGCCAGGGAGTGCAGTAGTAGGTGAAATAATAAGTTCTCCACTGAGCATGTGTGGGGTGTTAATGCCTTGTCAATCAAACTGTAGTGGGAAGTGTGTCATCTGCAGTTCCCAGGCCTTATATCAATTATGTGGGCCCTACTAGCTAAAGCAAATTCTACTAAATTCTACTAAACATCTAAACGTCTTTTTTTTTTTTCTTTCTTTTTTTTTTCCAATCCGTAAGCATTTTAAGACTGAGGGTCAGTTAATAAATAACAGGGAAATGAGCACCACCTCATAGACTGAGTTTGTTTTTGAGCGCCGTACCTATTGTTTCAAAAGTTAAGTGGTGGGCTCTCAATCCAAGAATGAGAGTAGCATAGCTATTCCCACGTCAGCCTGAGAAAAAATTATCAGCCTTTGCACACAGATCCAAGATTTCTTGCCACACGATATAGCATCGGGGGCCAAATATATCCTGATGACACCAGAATCTATGTGGCTTGCAAACAAAAACAGACTCACACCTGTCCTATCTAGAACACAAAAACAGGATTTTGGATTTGTGTAGACCTAGCTATAGAGATGTGCCCTACCTCTGCACTAAGTCTTGCTGAACAGAAGCTTTTACACCAGAACAGGAAATATTTTGTTGATTACTCACTATTTCCTTCCAGCAGAAAGTTGACAAGGGACAAGGAAGACATCTGTTGCACCTCCAGGTCAGCAGACCGTAGTAAGGCATAGAAGGGTTCCAGATGCTCTGCTGGCAGGGGAATATTCACTGCAGGAATGAGAGGAAACACTCAGAAGTCTCATCATTAACCAGGGTTTCTCACATTTTTCTCTTGTCTTGGGCCCCAGGTGCTACCATACATGTAAATGGGCTGAGTGGTGTTCCCCACCATTTAAACTACCTTGCTACTGGCAAAACAGGCCAAAGTTCTTGAACAGGTTTTGGATAATCAAGTACTTCAAAAACATTATGGGAAGAGAACCAACATGCCTTGCTACCAAACAGGACATTCCACCTCACAGCAGCTCCTCATGTTGTGGCGGTCTGCACTTTTTAGCCAGAAGAAATACATGGAATAAAGCTCAAGGTAAAATAAAAATAAATAAATAAATAGCATTCTTCTTGATGCTGCTATTTCTGCCTTTATGTACAACCCAAACTCTTGCTGTAATCTTATTTGGCATATCAAGGGTGACTTGTTTAAAAATTACCTCAGGAACCCAGCGCTCCCATGTAGTAGTGGGTACAAAGCATAATGTTTCCTTCTTGTCTCCACTACAATCTGGCCTCCAGGGCTTTGTCCTCTTCCAAAAATTATATAATATTAAATATTAAAAGATCACTACATGTATGTCCATTTCCTGCCACCAGACTTTTAACTACATCGCTCTCAGGAGATTCAGAATACTCTAACTACATGGGATTCTGCTGATTTTTTTTTCAGAAGTATTACAATTAGGTAAATGACAGTCTTTTATAATGTTGAGCTATCTTCTCATAGTAAAACCTAGAATGACTCTGCCCACGTGGCAATGACACCTTTTCCATTTTCCTTGGCAAGCAATATAGCATGAAAGGAAAAAAACTTGATTAATGAATCTAAGGAAGTTTCACAGTTCGAAAAGATAATTTTATTTATAATTATGTGAAAAATTTCTAATGCACTGAGATAACTTACTGTGCTGGCTCATGTGCAAGTAATAGAGAGCAGCAGACTGCTGTAAGCCCGGGTTTTCTGAGAAAGCTAAGGTCCTCAAGGCTTCCAGAGGGTCCTTTCCAAGTGGTGACGTTTCAAAACCTAAAGGTATACAGATATAGCACAGATTCAGTTACATTTGAAAAAGGATAGTTCACACAGAGAAATTAAAGTTTACAGCCAAAAAACACGTAAAGATATTTGTACTGCAACAACCCCGTATAGACCATCTGTCCTTATTCATGTTTCCAGGAGCAGCTGCAATAAAGGAACCTGGAATAACCCGTCCTTGGCAATGACTCTTATGATGTTCTTGAAACTAGTGATTGGAAGCAAGATAAATTATAACCTTTAGACACTTTTATGCAATCTAGTGTAAATGAAGGTGTTCTTGTTCTCCATAAAACTTTATCTCTTCCTGAATCACAGATCTTTGTTAAAATATATCTACCAAAAATTGTGCTCTTAGTTATAAGCTATAGAAGAGGTACGTATTTTTAATTTATTACTTTTTATTTTTGCTGTGGTTCTATTGCAGTATAATAAAGGATATCAAGGACCAGCAACACAGATTGCAAATGGACTTGCCTCAGGCTCAAATTCCTAGCATGAATCTACCTCTTCTTGAGAATGATAGTAGGAATAAACCAGATGTTCAGTAATAACCACCACGAGTCCAGCAATAGCAGTCATGCATGACTTCTGTAAGTCACTGTATGATGTGCTTGTAATGCATGGAATGGAACATGGAATGGAAAAAAAAAAAAAAAAAGGCCATTGAACCAATGCTCAACAGTATAAACTGCTGAAAAGGTAATGTAGGATAATTCACTGGTGGAGCACACAAGCACAAGATGTATTTTTAAACAAGAGATTAAAGCAGTATTTTAGGTAGAAATATCTCTGTGAACAACAAGATCTAGCTACTTTACTTCCCATGGGATAACAGATGTGGGGGATGTGAGGAGTGTGAGCTTTCACATGCCTCAATGCAAAACTCAGACAATATCTCGAGCCATTAAAAGCTTCCATGTCAAGAGTAACAAACTCCTACCTTCAGGGTTAGGTAAGTGTTTCACAGAAGACCTGCTTCATATAAAGCTCAGTTTTGTTTAATAATTAACAATGAACACAAAGGGAAGGCCAGTGTGTGTAAAGTTTTAGAAAAAAAAAAAAAAACAATAATCGCTTCCTGTGGTCTAATTCCATTCCTCACACACTGACTACCTGAATCTCCCACATAGCTGTGCATTTTTACCTACTTCTAATATCAAGCATTTGCTGCCCTAGCTAACAGCTGAGTATGACCAACCACAAAGTCTTTCCTTGCATTCCACCTGTCCAAGTGTTGGCTCTCTGATTATTATATTTTTTTCCAAAATTGAGGATGGGCTTGCCTCATCTTGGAATAAAATACACAGGCAAGTGTTTAAAGAGGGATGTGTCTTGGTTCTCGTTCTGAGATTTCTGTGCTTCTATCTATCTTGGCAGCAGGATTTGGTCACTCAGAGAATTAACCCTGGTATCTGCTCTCACAGACATTGGGACCTGGCTGAGAGCATGCACGGCCACCTCTGCACTGCTGCCACAGAAGCTCAAGGCTCCCTGCTGCTGTACCCCAGCTCCTCAGGAGCCAAGATGGACCAGCCACTTGTAGACCCATCTCAGAGAGAAAGGGATTTCTCAGGAAAACACACACTTACTCGTTTCAGGAAGCACCTGTGTGGGTGCTACAAAGGACCATATTGCTCTCACTGTTTTTTCCAGACCACCCTTTCCTTGCACCTGATCTGTCAATGCACTCTTACATGGTCAGGAGCATGCTAGTCTTTGGAATACAATGTTTGGCCCTGGAAAAACTGTACACAAAGCTGAAAGGTCTAGTCCTGTTCTGGATAGGGACTTCTGGATTTAGCCAGTGCTTGATAGGCAACAGTTAGTGAAACACATCAACAGCACGGGGACCAGCACTCACAGAGTAGGGACACAGGCTGAGGCTGACCCAGGCATGTTCCAAACAATCAGCACCACAACGGTCATGCCAGAGGTTGTCCCGTGACAGATTGTTCCAAACAGCATTAACTGTGTCACACCAGGGGTAAATGTCTCTCTTGGTCCACCTCACAAGATGGTTTTATGTCAAAAAGGCCAGTAAAGAAACAGTATTTGTGGTGTCCTGCACCCTTCATGCAAATGAGAGTAATTTTGTCTATTAGCTTTAGCCCAGTGTTGTTAAGCTTAACACAATACGTGTGACTGGCTGTGAGACAAAGCACAAACAAGCAGGCAGCTGCACCCCCTTCAAGTGTGAGACAAGAAATGATTTTAGGCTGGACAACCAACAAAATGAATTCATCCAGGAAGACATTCTGTGACTGTAGGAATGAAATAATAATAAAAAAGCTTTCCTATTAATACATTGTATCTCAGGACAGGATAGAGAGGATACCCAAGGAAGATAAGGAGGGGGATTAGAGTTAACATGTAAAGCAGAGGAGGTTTTTTAGGAGTTATGGGACCTACTGTGATTCAAGCAGAATCCCATGATAGTGTTCAAGCCTTGTGTCTGAACATTTCCACAAAAGCCCTTACTGCAGACCAGTTTCTTGCAGCCTGAGAAGCCCTGGGAGCCCCCTGGCACTTGTCCCAGGGTGACTTTGACCTTCCCCATGTACAACGCAGGCACCCTCAGCACAACCCCAGCTGTGCTGCAGGCAGTGCAGGGATGGATGTGCACAACGCAGCCAGAACCACGCCGTAGTTTGCCTCGAACAGCTTGGGGCTCCGGCAGTGCTGTGCGGACTCTTCCCAGCTTTGTGGCTTTAGTGACAGACTCAGAAAGTTAACTTAGTTACCAGAAGGACTTGCTTATAAGAAAAATATTTGCACGAATTATGTTTTAGCAGTGGTGGCACCACAGAAAGGGGCTGACCATTTCTACCCAGACCGACTGCTGTGCCGCTCCAGCTCCAGGTGTCCCATGCACACAGCGCTCTGTAGCTCTGTCCTTTCCTACACCACCAAGCTGCTCTATGCCATGCCAGAGGAGCCCCACCTGTTTTCAACCCCCCAAAAGCATCTCCTTGCCCTTTCACAACCCCTTCAAACAACACGTGCGCCTACCTCTTTCGATGTGCTGCAGAAACTCCTGTGCTGTCACCCGCTCGTGGGGCTGCAGGACGGGCTTGTACAGCTGTCTGGCTTTCGAGCTGCCCTGCTTCAAGCAGGAGCATTTGATTATCAGGGTTAAGCATTCCTTAATGCTGTGCAGCAGGTCCGAGGACATCCTCTGAACAAAGGCCACGAAGTCGCGCAGCAGCTGCATGCACCGTCCACACAGCTGACCCATTCTTGATCCAAAGCAAGATGAGAAGGAAAGGGATGGGATAACAAGTTTCTTCCCAGCTCGGCCACGGCACTAACTTGCTGCCTGGTGTTACAGATGTCAACCCTACATGGCATGCAGCTGCTGTAAAGGAGATGAGCTTCTGCACGAAATATTATTGCAAAGGCCGGACCTGAACAAACACCCTCCCTTTGCTTGAAGAAAAGTAAAATAATGACCTAAACTCATTCTGCGGAGAACAAGCAGAGTTTAACTCCTGGAGTATCCACCAGAGCTTTCGTGAGGCTGGAAAGGCTGCGGGGTAATGACAAAACCACCTTCAGACTCCACAGGGCAGCCTTGCACATGAAAGGAGGCACCACCTTGTCTGCATGTGTACAAGCAGGGCTGCCAATGGGAAAGGAAGATCAAAACCAACCAACAATTAAAAAAAAAAAAAAAAAAAAAAAAAAGAAAGAAAGAAAGAAAGCTTGCACGCTAACAGGTTTTTCCAGTTTGGGGTAGGCCAGAACAAAAGCCCCGTTGGGCAAACAGCTCCCAACTCAGCCGGGTGAGACTGCAAATCAGCAAGGGTGGAAATAAAAAATACAGTGGCCAAGTGAATTTAGAGCAATGTTTTTCTCCTGCTGAGAGCAAATCCTCCAGAGCGGGCTGGGAAAGTTGACGGTGGGATGATGTTGCCTGTAAAAGTCATCTGCAACTTTTTGTGCAGAAAAAGGAAGAAAAAAGAAAAAGAAGCTGTTCTCCTCTTACCCCAGTCTTTTGTGTACTTCACCAGTCTGCTGCATGTGCCCACCCCTGGTTGAACAGTTTTACGAATGCCCTAATTAATTTGTAACATTCTTGAAGTTTTTGAGTGAAATCTGGTTTGATTCAAGATTACCTGCATTGGGAAACCAGCAGGTATTGGTCTGATGAATGTTGATCACTTTTATTAACTTCTCTTTATCCATAGATTTATTCTAACCGTTGCATCCAGTCCACTTAGTGGGAAGTTTTAGTCTGGTTGTTCTTTAGTGAATCTGAAGTTTCTAAATAAATCATGTTTGAAAATCCAATCTCTTGCTCTACCTCTTTCTCCAGGCAGTAGTGAGCAGCCCACCCAGACCTTATGGGTCTGCCTGCTTCCTGCTGTTTCTTCTGTCACTTACCCAGGATGTAGTTCCCCTAAATACAAACACTACGGGGCACAGATAAGCCCACCTATCCCCATAACCCAGCAGGTGTGAGACCTCTCTCTGACGTGCAATCCCTTACAAAGAATCAAGAGTTTGATTCTTCTGGCTACTTCCTTGACCAGCTTTCCAAGCCCTCTGACTTCTGATCCCTGTCCTGCTTCTTAACCCTAAACAGCCAGGCTAATGTGCCTATTTTCACAGCAGGTCTTCTGGACTCTTTTAGTGGGAACTTTCTAAAACTGTGGGGAACCTGTGTGATTTTTAGGTTCCCCTTCTGCCAGCACTTGCTTTTCAGCTTCTGCTTGTGATTGTTCACCCCTGGGCTTCCATCCTAAAAGCAGTGAGGTGGCAGATCCCTGGGAACCCACCACAGATGCCTTCTGTCTCTTGCTCTGTCCTGTCTACAGAGCAGTGTGGTTGACTTGTCATGAGTTATTTTCAGGTAACTTGAACTGTACTGCTCTGAGATGAGAAAAATGTAGGAGTGCCTTAACAAGACACTTGTTAGCAATGACCACATTTCTGTAATATATCCTTACTGAGCATTTCAAAATGCATTACAAACATTAAATCAGCTTTCCAATGTGTCTGTAGGGAAGATAGTCATAAAAAGGTTTAAGAATAAGTTTCAGAGCAGCTGAGCTCTTGTAACTCCATTTAGAATTAATGGGAGTTAAAGGAACTCAACAGACCTGAAAATTAGGCTACAATTTGCCTAAAGGCATAAAACTCGGATACACCAATACTTAGTCTGATGATTCAGTCAGGAAATTGTTTGTCTTTGGTTTGAAACCACTACTTGAAAGCAAGTTTAGAAGGCTAGTTTGCGAGCCTGCAAGCCTCCTTTAAAATCACAGTGGCTGTTGTACATGCTCAGGTTGCAATCAGAACCCTGATGTTTTTGATCAGTTGCATGACCTAGATGTGATTCTTTATCTGATTGAACAAATGTCAGCTCAAGACTGCAGAAGTAGAAGGGAAGAAATTAGTAGTGCCATGGCAGTGTTTAACCATTTTGCTTTACTCATGTAAAAAATGCGTCCCAAGTAGTAGAAGCCCCACAGCCCACCTCCCGATTCTTTTTCCAAAGGACAAAAAAATATATATATCCTTTTGTGAATTGCTAAAAACAAGTCTCTCCAACCCACCTCCATTCACTCATGTGCAAAAGAGGCTTTCGGTCAGCAACCTGACTGTTTGGAGACTGGTTGGAATTCTGTATAAACTACATTTGGAAGGTTTAATTTGTTTGACGAACAACAGATGGATGCTGTAACTAAATGGCACTTTCAACAGAGTGCTTCCATTGGGCCAACATTTTACCCGATGTGCAGTTACTCTGCAGGGGACAGAAAACACTGGTTTTGGGCACAGTCCCTTAAGCATCTGATATCCGATATCCCTGGCAGGTCAGTTTTCTTTTGAATTATGAAAGAAAAATCTAAAACCACATTTATCCATCACTAAACTCATCAACCATTTCACTCATGCAGAATGCACTCATTTCACTGCCTGAAACACTTCTGGTAATGGGAATTCCTTTATCTAGTTTCCAATGGTGCACCTTCAGTAGCTCAAAAATGACTCTCACTGGGGGGATGTATGCAAATACTTCTTTGTACTCTTCTTTCAAACATTACACAGCACTTCTTCATTTTAACAGGCCCAAACAATCCTCAGACTGACACGAATACTGGAAAAAACAGGGACCAACACCTTTATTTGAGCTATGCTAGCAAATGCTTTCCTCTTAAAGGAAGAAAATGACAGTCCAGGCTCCAAATGTTAGAAATACTGTTACCACTTCACTGTGATTTTAATCTATCCGTGGAAAAAGGATTTTGAGGGAGCTTAGGAGCGAAGCAGGGATGGAGAAAAGTGTGCTAGTCAAATAAGAAAATAGATACTAGATATAGTTACTAGACAGAAAATAGATAAGAGAGGAGTGCTTAAAAAGCAGCAAATTGAAAGAATATACTTACAATACTCAAGAATACAAAATTTTAAAATTTCAGCTAACTAATTTTGAATTTTACGAATTTTATGAACCAGATAATTTTTTATTGCAATCTTTGTCTTGTACATGTTTCTTTCACTCTTCTTTCTCCCTTCTGTCTGGGATTGTGGAAAACACTGTACAATTCAGAAAGCTGTAAGATCTTGGCTTTGTATTACCGCTGCTTCATTAGCAGCATATTTGATTTAAAAGGTCATGGCTCCCCTAGTGCCTAGCAGGTCTTTATTGTCTCTGTACCTGAGGTTAAGGTCTCCTCACTTGTACTAACTTGGTGCAACTGCTAGGAAAAACTGGATATGTGAAATGTTGTGGCTCCAAAATAACACAAAACAAAACCTACCAACAAACCACAGGTATTAAGTTCTTGAACTGGATTTACCATTGACAAAATAGCAAAAGAAAATAATGAATTAGAAAAAAATAGCTGAGCAAGCAAAACAGTTCTAAACCCAGATTCTGATGTGTAAATTACATTACTACTAAGCTCTTAAAAATAAATAAATAATATATATATATCTATATATGTGTGTATACATAGATATTCACTGTTAAGATTTCAGGAGAAATTCAGATTAAACAGAAAGTGACTATAATAATTTAAACAGGGAGGGAACCTGATGCCAGGACTCGAGAGATCAAGTTTTGTGAAAAACTGCCAGGGGTCTCTTCATTACATAGTTAGGCAGCGCTTTGTTTGCATTCATTATAATTTCTGAAGTGTATAAAGGAAGTTGCTCTCCCTGCATTAAATCCCTCAGCTGAGGAATTTGCTCATCTTGACTCAGAGGCAGAGTGCCATCTACTGAACCATCCCCTTTACACAGCACTCTCGAGCTTGTCCCACTCCTGGTTTAACAAAATTTACACAAGGGGGCTGTAAAACTGAGTAAGATTTTAATCAGAGGTTTTAATCGATTTAGGTGTGATTCGCTATTGTGCAGTAACAAAGCAAGTAAAGGAACAGACCAACACCCATGACTTGCAAGTCTGTGCTCCCGTTTTATGAAGACTCATTCTGCTCTTCTTAACTAATCTTTGGAATTGAGGTTACATTATCATTTCATAACACTTGAGAGCAGCATTCCCTGACGGGTGCTCAGATTTCACTGCTAACTATTAACCGTGGACTTACCCATGTATTTATCCTTTCTGTTAGTGCTCAGGAGATGTCCAAGTCTCAGCTGACTCACTGAAAAGCGAGAATGTGTGATAACAGCCAGCAAGAGTTTTGCTTGGGCCAGTGATGACACAGTACCACGCTGTGGCTCTGTCTACCTTTATTTTCTTGTTGCCTTGACCCTCATACTTCATTGTAAATTTTATGGACTGTTCCTGTATTCAAATAAAGTGGCACCTTATGTCATGCTCAGAACTGCCATGTGCTATGATAATAAACATATAAATAGATTTTAAAAGAAAAGGCAGAAACAAATTGTTGCAGATGGCAGTGCCACAAACATGTCAAAAGTGTTAAAAGTGTCCGTAGAGTCTGTAAACCATGGAAATTTGATCAAACTTCATATAAACATCCGAAATGTTGTGAGGAAATTACCACTCAAAATCAGCGAGTCAAGTACGTGAAGAAATATACAAGCTTGCAGAACAGAGGTGACCTGAGGCCATTGGGTTGTGTTTAATAAACAATACCCTGCAAAAAACACTTGTGTGGTGTGTTTCAAGGCAAGGGTCCTGGTGTTGCACTGAAGGATCGTGTAGCCTACAGCCCAAATGTCGAATTCCTGATAAAATAAGGCAGTAAGCAAAGCTTGAAAAAAAGTGCACTATTTGTCATTAGGCAAATATGGTTGAAATAATTAAAATATGTTTGGAAAAAGTTTCATGTTATCATATATATTTTTTCTCCTGTAACCTTATTATGTTGTCTTAAATACAACAAATACTGAAGAGTAGAAGTAACCACTCTTTCTAATTGTCCCAATAAGATATATCCCACATCTCAGAAAACCGAGGGGAGAGAATCATAGAATATCTGAAGATGGCAAGGCCCCACAAGGATCACCAAGTCCAACTCTTAATATGCTGCTATGCAAATTCACTAAAGGGAAACGACACACGTGTCACACAAGTCTTCAGGGCCATTCAGAAGCATCTGTGTGCAGCCACAAGAATTCTGGAAGCCTCACCAGCCCCAGCAAGCTGACTGCAGCCCGCAATTTCATTGTCAAGCACGCCCACATTAACAGTCTCATCATTGTGTATAGCAAAAGCTGTCGCACATGGGCTGCACTTGAGTTACAGGTTAGTTACCTTGTAGAGGAAAAAGTGGAAAAGGAGGAAGGGAACTTGTGTGTAGACCAGGCGGCTCATCAATTAATTGCAGCTGGTCATAATGACAACATCCACTGTGTTTTTGTTCTGGCACAGGCCATTCATTGGTTGCTGCCTCCGTAGAAAGCTATGTATGAAGTACTTAGCAGCCAAAATAAACGATATACTGTAATGATAAAACAGACATATAGGTTAGGTGTAAGTAAGCAGTGCTTTATTTTCTCTACATGGAGAAGAGCAAACCACCATTACTGGGTTATGTCTGCTTTGCATCTTCCATTCCCTTTTCCTCCATCGGTTGGTTTTGTCTGCCTGTAATTGTCCCCTGAATTTAAAAACTCTGCAAAAACTGTGCATACCCATCGCTTTCTGCTCATATTTATGAATGTGGTGGAGCTTTTGGGGGTGTTCGAGGAAAGGCTGGACGTGGTGCTTGGGGACACGATCTAGTGGGTGACAGTGGTGGCAGGGTGATGGTCTCAACCTTAGTGATTTTGTGATTCTGTGTACTGCCTTGCCTCACAAACGCTGTTTTTTTTTAAGAACACACGGGCAGCGTGCCGCTCCCCCCTCCCCCGGCGGCACTGCGCCCTGAGGCGCTGTCCCGGGGCCGCACCCCCCGCGCTCCGCCCCGCCGCCCGCCATCTTCCTTGCGGCCGGCTACCCACAACCAAGATGGCGGCGGGCGGGGCGGGCGTCCCGCTGCCCTCCTCCCTCAGCCCTTGAGCGGATGTGACGCGAGGCGCGGCCGCGGCCCCCCCCCCCCCCGCTGCCGATGGTGCCTCGCTCCCGTCAGGGCCCCGCGCCGCCTCCTCCTCCTCCTCCTCCTCCTCCGCCCCGACGGGAGATGGCCGGCGGGCTGCCGTGACGCCGCGCGGCCGGCGGGTGAGCACCGGCACCGGGACCACCAGGACCGGGACCGGGAGGAGGCCGCGCTGAGGGGCTCCCGAGTGCGCCCCCCCCCCCCCCCCCCATTGCCGTGCACGCGCCCCGCCCTCCCCCCCCCCCCGCCGCGTGACCTCCGCGCGCCGCAGCCATTTCCCGCCCCCCCCCTCCCCCCCCTCCCCTCAGCGCTCCGTGAGGAGGGGCCGGGCCCGGCCCTCAGCGCCCTGAGGCGGCCCCCGCCGGGCCCCGGCGGCCTCGTCCCGTGCCGGAGCCCCCCCGGGAGCCCCCCAAGGTAGAGCTGGGGGCTGGGGGGATGAGGGCAGGGCAGGGGGCGCCCACATCGCCCCCTGCCATCCCCGTGAGGCGGGAGCGCTGTGAGGGGGGTGGGGGTGGGGGGCCGGGGTTTTGGGGGGGGGGGTGGGAGCCCCTTGGCAGAGGGGCCTGCGCCGTCCCGGGGCGTGCTCGGCAGCCTGCGCAGCGCCCTGCCCTTTGTTTGCTGCCTGCCTCTCGCAAATCTTCGGTTTTCTGACCCAAAATGAGAAAAAAAAAAAAAAAAAGGGTTTGTTTTTTTTTTTTTTTTTTTTTTTTTTTTTCCTCCTCAGCCTGTGGTGGGAGCGATCCTCTGTTAAGGCGCTGCATCTCGCCGCCTGCGTGTCTGCAGGATCAAAGTTTGGCCCTGTTAGGTTTTACTGCCGGAGGAGCCAGGGGCATGCCAAACAAAGGAGTTCGGGTTGAGTCAGGGTTGGTTTATTGTCAGGGTATCAAACCGGACCCCGGAACCGCTGCTCTCGGCCTGGGCAGGGACCGATGGCGAGTGTGGGGCTCCGGGAAAACGCTGCCGAGCTGCTGGCTTTCCCTTCCTCCTTTCTGCCTCTTCACATTGCCCTAGACAAAAGGGGGCTAAATGAGAAGGGGCAAAGCCCCTGGCTTGGAGGTGCGCTTCAAGCAGGCAGCTTCTTGTGGCGGGGAGGGTAGGAGCTGCTTCCTCCTACTCATCCCTTCTGGCGCTGAATGACAGGCAGAGAGAGCTGAATGGCAGGAAGAGGTTTGGTGCCTTACATGTAGCAGCACTTCGGTGGTGACGGCCTCTCCTGAGCACCGACCGACTCCGCAGCTTGAGCAAGGCTTTTGTGGGCCTGGCTCTAACAGCAGTGCCACGGCTGAAGGCTGTAGCTGAGGGTGTCTTTCTCGGGGACGCGTACGGGGGAAAAGCTCCTGTTGCCATTGGGGATGCAGGAAACTTGGAGTGGTTTTAGGAATTTAGAAAGGGTCAGCAGGGAGCTGTTGTTTGTAGCTAGGGTGCGGGTGTTTGGATGGATTAGATTCAGGCTGGTTGCGAAGGAGCGATTGTGGAGTATGGGCCTGAGGAATGCCACGGAGCATTTGGGGCTTGTTTACGAGAGGTAGGTGAAGGAAACTACTGAAGAATGCAAGTCTTCGGGTTACAACGGTGTTTGGTCTGACCTGTGAGAGTTTTTCCAGAGAGGTGTTGTGAAAAGGTGCACTGCTGCTTTGCCGTTGTGCTGGCAGTGGCCCTCCCACAGCCTTGCTGTACGCTGGGTCTGGAAGCTGATGTGGCTCAAAAGCCAGCCTTGTCTTTTTCTCCAGAACAGTTTTGTCCTGGATCAATTCACTGATCCAGCTCACCAGGTACCTCTGTGAGTATCAGCCTTGGAACAAGTAAGGAAGGGAAGACGGCCTTTTTGTGTTCACAGCGTGCTCGCAGGCTCCTGTAAAGAGATCATAGAAACCACTCTCTAAGGGCATATCAAAACACTGTTAAACAAATAACAACATAAAACAAAACAAGGTTAGGTATCCTGTTGCTTTGGATAACCAAAAGCACACAACTCCTTCTTGTGTATCAACAAAATTCTTAGAAATAGGCATTTTGATTTCTGTGTTGTTAGAGGAGAATCATGCTAATACTTGCCTATTGTTTTACATCAAAGAACAGCTGTCGATCATATGATGGCTTTACAGAGCTGATTTTGCTATTATTTGGATGCTGGCTTTTAACTTAATTTACAAATATATTTTCTATAAAGAAATTAAGTTAGGGAAATTGTGTATTTTTGTACATAGAATGTACAAACATCCTTATAGGTTTTACTGTTTCAGTTCAGTTTCCATGCTGTAATTCCTATGCAGGTGTCTTTAGTCTTTGCAACTGTGTATTATGAAGATGATCTTACGCAGGAAGAAAGTAAGAGGGGGAAAAGTGTTCCTTAGCTCTTACTTGTACTACCTAAGATAGTTTAGTTAAATTCATTATGGTAGTTTAGTACTTGTAGCATTCTGGGCAATGATTATCTTATAGTCACTGCTGAAATGTGTTCTGTTCTTACTTGTGAGGTACTGCTGGTAGTTTGCGTACATTTTTTATGTACGAAAAAAGTCAGGGATGCAGAGAGTGGAGAAGAAAGTGTGGTTATTATGTGGCAGGTAGGCAAGCACTGAATAGATGCCATACGCTACTGTCTCAGTGAGACTGACTTCCCTCTAATTTAGCAGCAACTGTAACAGATTCTTTGCGATTTCTTGAAGGTTGTTATTCCCCCCCTTGTTTTGTCCCAGTTGTATAATCCTTATTTCTTTGGAAGCTTGAATCTCTGAATGAAAACACATTTTGGTAACAGCTTGTGAATTACTTTAACAAGATTTTTGACTTAAGTCCTACTGACAGGTTTCAAGTAATGCTTAAGCAAGAGTAATATAGGCTACTAAATAAGTAAAATATAGCTAAAATATAGCGGTTTGCTAGTGTAAGTTGGGGTAGCTGTCCTAAAATGTCGTCCAAGACTTCCACGTGGTGTAGAGCAGCCAAATTGGTGTGTTTAGCTGATAGGTTTTATCTGTGGTCTCCGTACTCTGAAAGCATCAGTGGTGTAAGGGGAGGCTCTTAAAAGTAATGTTCAGAAGGAACTGGAAATAACGTTCATGTTAGCTTTTCTGTCCTTTATTTTTCTTTTGAACACAGCAAATGCTATTTCCTCTTTATTGTTTGGCTTGCAGTAGGATAAGCCTGGTCCTGTTGTGTGTCTTGTTTTGCTTGGTGGTCATGCTCACTGGCTCAGGCTGGTACAAGACACCCAAACACACGCTGTTATGGTAAGAAACTTCTCTTGACTCTCTTTGTGGTCCTGGATGCAACCCAATATTAATTTAATAATAATAATAATAATAATAAAAAAGCATAGGTTGCTGTGTCAAGTTTTTTTTTTTTTAATTATTTTATTTTTATTTTTATTTAAAAAGCTAAAGATCCAGGTTTGTTGCTGCTGGTGGTTTTTCCCAAGCTAGTTTCAGGGATGTCTGGGGATTGTGCTGCTGCCAAAGGAAGCAGTCCTGGCTGCTGGCTGTTGTAACGTCCCCTGTGTTGGCCCAAGTTTTTGGGGCTTTTTGTGCCAAGTGGTTGTGGGGCTGTGTCATGAGCCATATCAGAAAAGTCACTTGTGTTGAAAGCAGTCCTGGTGTTCCATGTTTTGTGAGCCAATTCCCAACGTGGCTGCACTAATCCTTGTGCTGGCCTAAAGGAGAAGACCATCAGGAACATGATGTAATGTAATGGTAGGAAAGGTGGGACCGTTCCTTTATGCTAGTGGTGCCAGCTTATTCCGATTTAAAGTATTGTGGAGCTGCAGCAGCTTCCTTCGTAATACCCGGGTTTCTCTAGAGTTGGGGTGAAACGCTTGAGAGCCTAGCACCTCTTTCTCCACTTGTAGGGTAGAAAGCAAGGGAAAAAGAATTTTGCATGGCCAGAACAGCATTGGTGTTCCAGGTGTAGACTGTGTTTCTAGCAGTCTTGGTTCCTTCTTAAAATACTTGGTGTTGATGATGACATCTTGCATCACATCCTTCACATGCACCTTTGCAGCCTCTGGGTCTCTTCAGAGACTGGTGCAGAGATGAGCTTCATGCAGCGAACAGAGAGCAGCTACTCTTTTGCTTTAGGGATTTCAGTGTTATTGCTTAGAAGCACCATGCTCAGCACCTCTCTTCTGTTGTTACCTGGCATGATGTTACAACTTCAGACTGTGACGGGGGCACAGGAGTGTCCACAGGAACAGGCTGCAGGTGATTTGTATGATACCATGAAGCAGTGCTTTGTAGCTGTGACACTTTAGGACCAATACCTACTTTCTGCAGAAGAGTGAAACATGTACAAGTTTACTGTTATAAAGGAACGGTTTTCCTAGGTAGTTCTGTATGTATCACTGTGAGCTTTAATAGAGGTTAATCAATTTCTCCTTTCTTTCATATTGTAAGAACATTTACGTAGGCAAACCTTTATTCAAAAAACAGTTAAACAGTCTTTTCATTTTTATTAAGTATGAGTTCTTTAAAAAAGAGATTTTGCATGTGAAGCTTTTACTTGCTACAATTAAATGGAAACAAAGCTGAAAATAGTTGAAATTTTCTATTCATTATTTATTTTATTTTTTAATTTAATATTTTATGTATATTTTTTACCCTAAAGTTAAGAAGGATAGTAGCTGTCATGGTTGGACATGGTATAGACAGTGTCTGTTTGGGGGGGGAAGAACAAAAAAACAGGAAAGCAGCTACTCATTGCCTTTTCCACCTGCTGGAAAAATTCCTAAAACTTGTGCAGAATGGTTGCCAGGGTTTGAGCTACAGTAATTTAAGATTCTGCCTACTGCCTGGAGGTTTTAAAGCTGAAGTCATGGTCTTGTTCTGTATCCTGAGGACATAAAAGCTCGTCTAAAACAGGATTCTGAATTTCAGTTAACACTAAGCGATTGTTTTTATTAAAAAGTTGGAAGTAGAGATGGCATTGAAGTGTGTTAAATATTGATTTTAAAATCTAGGACTGAACTTCAACCATTTAGCTGAAGTTTGTATTACTTTTTCTGTATGAGACTTCTGAATGCCTTAATTAACCTTTGCTAGCTAATACCATCTCGCCTTTTGTCTAGACAAGATCTGAAATGGTCCGATACTACTGTACTCCTTCAGAGACTCATGCTTGCTGATGATGAGAAGTAAAAACTTAATCTTTTTAAAGCATGTGTTTTGTAGAAATTGGAAATATCTTGGTCCCTACTAGTGAATGGTAAGTGGAATTTTGATAGTAGGATTTATAAAAACAAGTGCTATATTTCTTTTAGGTGAGGGAAACATTAAAAACATATGAACAAGCATGATAGAGGAGCAGTGAATGTCTTATGGCTTTGGCTTTAATGAATAAATTGAGATGCAGAATTTCTGGGAGATCCATCTGTACTGAACTGGGGCAAAATTCGGAGCCGCTTTGGTGGAATTTGAAAGTTTTCTTAATGTCAAGTCAGATTACAAATGTGTATGCACGTATGTATGCATATTTGTGTGTGTGTCTGAAGGCTTTGAGGTAACTTAGGTTGAGACCAGTGAAAAGTTTGTACTTTTGAGACTGTTTTCATTATTACAGTTATGCTTTGTGTTCCTGGAAAACAAATGCTGAAGAAAGAAATGTTGGTTATTTAAAGTCACATATGTATTTTAAATAAGCTATAACAGAGTAATGCTTGTATTACTGCTGCAGAGAAACCTAAAAATAAAGCTTTTATTGTTGTGCTAAGTTCCCAGCCCGATTATCCTTTTTGGGGAAAAAAAAATCACCCCAGTCAAATCCAAGGCAGTATGTCAGAATTCACAGGTTGTGTATGAGTTTGTCACTGTTCTCTTTGCCCCGTCCAGCTGGCTGTGTGCTGTCCTCTTCCCCCATAACCCAGCTGTGGCACTTGTTTGGGCCTTCGTGAAGCCAGTTAGTTGACCCAGCCGTATGAAATGGTCTCTGGGTGTCAGAAGCCTTCTCGCTGAAGGACCCACCGGGTGCGAGGGCTGTTGCGAAGGTTATGCAGGACTGGAAGCCAGCCAGGAGGAGGAGTGATCACAAATGGAAGGGAAGTAGGGCTTGCCCCTTGGCAGTGGCTAACTCTTGAGCTGCTCCAGTCTGTAACCTGCAGCTTCATCCAGTCCAGGAGTAAATGTGCCACTTCTGAAGTGTTACCTTTTCATGATAAACAGTTCAATGTTTGAAGCACTTCAGCAAAAGGAGTTACTGACCTTTTAGTGAAAGCGTGTGTCTCTGACGGTCTCTTTTTCCGTTCTGTAGGGATCAGTATTGCTGAAAGCACAGAGAATTCTGAAATAATCGCTTCATTGGCACTGACCAACGGTTTGAGGTAAGATTAATTTAATTCTATTTTTAAATGTTCTGATTAAACTCAAACATTTAAAATGAGAATTGATTTTGTTTTCTTAAAATTTATGCTTGTGATAAACTGAACTATGTAAATCTCTGAAATTCATGCAACTCTTGTAAAGGTCAACTATTGTACAGTGTATACACACTTGTCTTACATAAGAATGCAAGTGTTATTGTTAAATGCTGGGAAAATCAAACATTCCTTTTCTTTTAAAATGGAGACTGGGTTGTGTTAAACTTATAGCACATGTAAAGTTTGGCCTGAAATTTTCTTTTAATAGCAAAACATTTTTTTCTATCACTCTAGGAAAATCAGTATACTTCATGTCTTCAAGAGTTTAAAAACTCTAAATTTGTTGCCTGTGAAGCATTTAATCATGAGAGATGATAGTCCATTTTCTGTGAGTTTAATTGAACCCAAAGAATTAGAACCAACCTTCTGAGTATAGGTTATGTGAGTTTGCTTTTTTTAGTGGGAGGAACAATTTATAGACAGCTGACAATATATTCTTCTCCGAGTTGAAAAAAAAAAAATCTTTCTTAGCCTAAACTAGGTTTCTAATTAAAATTATATATATTTATTATATTTTTTCCCCTGGGCTAGTTTCAGATGAGATTAATCTCTTTGGGGCCACACAAACTCTTCAGTACTCTGATGGGGGAAAGTTACATGGGGCAAGAGTGACCAGTGATAAGGGAAAGGTTGCTCAGTATTTTTTTTTTTCTTTTGGTTTGCTTATGTGGGAGTAAAATCTCTGTAATTTTGTCAACTTTAAGCTGCAATGCTGTTTATTTGTCTTTACATAATTGATAAATCTCCTATGTAACAAGAAAGCTTATGTAAATTTCTGTGTGACAAAGCATGCTTGTTGTGTTGAGCTTGTATTTTCAATACAGTAATTTGGGGCTTTTATTCTTGTTTGCAATACATAAGTTTGCTTTAAGGGTTATTAAACATTAATAATTATAAATACTGAGCATATTAAGGCCTGAAAATGTGAATAGTTACTTGTCAACGGTTTATACTGAGGTTTTCTCATGTCACTCACTATTTTTAAAGCTGGGCAGTCTCAAAAGAAAATGTTAACGAGGCAAAGTTATTATTAGTTAAATGAAATCTTTTTTTTTTTACAGTGATTGCTCTGCAAAAGAAAAGGTGTGTTTTTATGGTTAGTGGTAATAGATTCTAAATGTTTCTTATGACTGTACATAAAAAAAAAAAAAAAGATTATTATTATTATTATATTGTGAGATTATTTCCATTTAGGACTCAATGCTTTTAATCTGTTTCCGTAGCTTGTGTTGAGCTGAAGATTGTTAAATTCTGCTGTAAGCTGTATTCTTTATCGAGTTACTGTTAAAATTTTAGTTGGCTATGGATTTTACAAGTAGTTTAAAAAAACAACAAGGTGTGGGGTGGATATATTGAGTGGTGGAATATCGGATCAGACAGATTAACTGTGGTATATTCATTTTGTGGAACAAAATGAAACACAACAAAACAAAAACTTGGCAGATCTGGGCAGTGTTTATTGTGATAACTGTAAACTATATAAAACGAATAGAAGGTTTAAATTTAGTTTTAGATTAGGTTTAGTTCAGATTTAGGTCACAAATATGTAATAGTCCAGACTTGCATTTTCTGTCTTAATTTGTAGAAATGTTTTGTTTTGTTTTGTTTTTTTTTTCCTGTTGCCTACATTTCTCCTTCCTTAGGATCAGTTTGCAGTTGAACCCGGGAAGCCTTCAGCTGTTATCTTCTCAAACAAACTGCTTGCACTGTAGCCGTGTTAAATTAAGTGTTACGTTCTTTAAAATGTCATACATTGAGATTTAAGTTTAGATTAATAAGATTTATTAAGATTAATAAATTTACTCATACTGTCTCCAAAGTTGTTTTATTTAAGAAATGCTATACCTCTTTCTAATATTGTAATTTTAGGTCATAAAAATCATATTCACTTATTATTTACATGGTCTCTAAATAGTTTCCTCCCTCTTTTTCCCCTCCCCTCACTGCTTTTCCATTTGGGAAGGAGTGTATCTACTGGGAAAAATGGGTCGATCTAACTCTAGATCACATTCTTCGAGATCAAAATCCAGATCGCAGTCCAGCTCTAGGTCAAGATCCAGATCACACTCTAGAAAAAAGAGATACAGGTAAATTGATGCCTTACTTACTGCGTGAAAAGTTGCATTTAGTATATTGGGGTTTGTATCATAATTATCTTACTCTTGCATGAATCTGTGGCAACAGTGAGCCTAGTATTTTACTTCATTTTAGGCAGTAGGTAGATTTTGCTGTGAATGTAACTAATTGTAATTGTTTACTCTTTGCCTGTTTTGCCCTTTTCCTTTATCTCAGGATGATATCAGAATGCCAGTGTTTCTTCTTGTATTGTGGCTGGTTGGTTTCAGTCTCCCCTCCCCCTTCGCATGATGTTTTCTTTGTCCATTTTTTTTCCCTGGGGCTTATTCTGTCTTTGTCACGTAGCTTTTCAGATCTGGAGTAACTTGAGGCTTCTGCAGATAAGCTTTTCTGTGCTATGTCTTCTCAGTTGCCTCCAGCCTTTTCCTCCACTTTCTTACTAGTAGATGTTACAATCTGTAATAAAAGGAGTGGCTGAATTTAATGTTTATGGTCTCACCAGCTGCTGCTGTCTGCTGGCATAATAAATTAAACTGGAGGTGATGAAACTTCATGGTCCAGGCTGTGAACTGTGGTGGTGGCTGAGAAACTGAATGCCATGCTCCAGAATGGTGATAATCTCTAATGAAATAGCAGGGCAAACCATTGAGGCTGGTAATGTCTTAGTCTTGCAATGCTGAAGTCTTAAGTTGCACAGTCCTTAGAGAACCAATGTTTATTAAGATCCTTTATGAGACAGGAATAAGTAATGAAGATATATTGAAGAATTTACTTTGACTGTTAGTCTGCCTTCTTTACAATTCTGACTGCATTTGAGAGATGAGCATTTAGTCTTGAGAAACTTTTTTTTTTTTCTTTCTCCGATGGTCAAATGTTAACGTTTGCTTTTTAATTTTAGTTCTAGGTCTCGTTCAAGGACGTATTCGCGATCTCGCAGCAGGGATCGTATGTATTCTAGAGATTATCGCAGAGATTACAGGAATAATAGAGGAATGAGACGCCCCTATGGTTACAGAGGAAGAGGTAGAGGGTATTATCAAGGAGGAGGTGGTAGATACCATCGTGGAGGTTATAGGCCTGTCTGGAACCGAAGACACTCCCGAAGTCCTAGGCGTGGCCGTTCACGTTCCAGAAGTCCAAAGCGAAGGTCTGTGTCTTCACAGAGGTCCCGGAGCAGATCTCGTCGATCTTACAGATCTTCCAGGTCCCCAAGGTCCTCTTCATCTCGTTCTTCATCCCCATACAGCAAATCACCTGTCTCTTCCAAAAGACGTGGGTCTCTGGAAAAGCAGGCAAAGAAAACTGAAGGGGCTCCTTTGCAAGATAGCCCTTTGAAAAATAAATCACAAGATGAACAGAAAGATACATTTGAACATGACCCATCAGAGTCTCTTGACGATTTTAACAAATCATCAGCAGCTTCTGGCGACATTTGGCCTGGCCTTTCAGCATATGATAACAGTCCAAGGTCACCCCATAGTCCTTCTATTGCCACCCCACCTAGTCAGAGTTCATCTTGCTCTGAAGCCCCTTTGCTTAGCACAGTCCACTCAGCAAAGGACACACCTCAACATTCCCATTCCATTCAGCATAGTCCTGAGAGGTCTGGCTCTGGTTCTCTTGGAAATGGTTCTAGCCGTTACAGCCCTTCTCAGAATAGCCCATTGCATCACATCCCTTCGAGGAGAAGCCCTGCAAAGACAATCCCATCGCAGAGTGCTCCCCGTGAGGAGCCTCGAGCACGTTCATTTTATCCTGAGACTGGAGAACAGGAAACTGCAAAAGGTGGAAAGTTTCTGAAAAGGTAAGAATTAAACTATACAATTAGCATTGCATCTTAAAATGCTCTCTATAACAGAGTTTTGACAAGATTGTCACTGCTCCTTGAAAACTGGGGCTGGGATTCTCTTGAATATTTTTACTAATTTTAGTCTAGTTGAATTGAGTTTCCTCCGTAAAGACTTTTCAAGTTATTGGCAAGAGACTAGTGGAGATAGGGACCTATATCCTTGAGGAAGATTGTTTTGTGTTGTTCCTTCACAGTTAATTTTCCTGTATCCCATTCACTGTTAAGAAAACTCTCAAATGGATTAGTGGATCAGACATGCCTGTTTGACAGTGACTCCTGTTCAAGTACTTTAACATTTTAATGCTTCATGTAATTTGAAATGCAAATCTTCTGGAAGTTTGAAAACCCAGATGCACAATGATTTCTTGGTTAACATAAGCGGCATTCGTTGCTAATTGTGTGGTGAAGTATGACAACTTTGATGCCTTGACTTGCATTACTTAAGAAAGAGGGTAGGTCTTGATGTTCTTGGAATATAATCCTGTCGCTAAAAGGGACGGTGTTTTTAAAGTGGAATGTACATTTTTCCAAATAGCACAAAATTCTCACGCTCGATGTTTAATGTATTTGATACAGAAGTAATTGGGGGAAAAAAAAAAGTTGTAAAAATCTTACTGTTGCTAGACTGTGCCTTTCTAATGTGCTACATACTTCAGTGGATTTCTTACAAAATGAATTATAGACAAAATTTAAAAAAAGATAAACTATGATAAAGACTATGCTATGTAGATTTGATTATATGTTTTAAATGAACTTGTCCAGTTAGTGATTTATTATTTAAAAATATCCTGATAGAAGAACAAACGTCTGACTTGCTCTAGGTTAGATGTATTGCAGCTGGTGAATGGTTTAGGACCTTTATGAAGGTAGAGTATAGACAAGGCAGTGTCTAAAATCGTTAATTTATAAATGTGGTTAGGACATACAGCTCTCCGGCGTATAGGAGAGCTGCCTTCTGAAGGATCCCTGCTTATACAGAGCGTAGCGATTGAAGAGCTAAGTCTGTGTCAGAATAATTCAGATTTGAGTTATCAAAGTTTATGTGAACTTGATGGAAAAAAAATGGCTGGTGTAAGAGTGTGTGAATCCGCGTACCAATCCAGGATAAACAAACCAACCAACCTCTAACTTTTTATAAACTCAAATGGACAATTTCTACATGTTCTATGGAAAAGCATTATTTTCTTCAGATGCTTGCAGTAGTACATAAATGGCAGTTGGTATGGTATTAATGGTGTGCAGAAAGTTACTTGCTAAAGTTGAATGGCTTGGAGGAATGTATTTTCTAGTCGGTGGTGTGGGATGGACACAAAAGAGGAATGCAAGTGAACTGGAATGAATGCAATCCAGAGTTACCAGTCTCTTCTTTGCTATCCACAGGTACACAGATGAAGAGTCTAGAGTATACCTGCTTGATAGGGGTAATACCAGGGAGAAGGAGGCCCAGAAGGAGAGAGGATCAGAAAAAGGGAGGACAGAGGGAGAAAGGGAATGGGAGGATCAGGAAACTTTAGATTATTTCGTTGATAAAGAGACTGGGAAAGAAAAGTTTAATGACTCTGAAGGGGAGGACACAGAGGAGACAGAGGATTACAGACAGTTCAGAAAGTCTGTCCTGGCAGATCAGGGTAAAAATTTTCCTACTGCATCTCATCGGAATGCTGAGGAGGAAGGAACCAAATACAAATCTAAAATAACAATGAAGGGCAATAGAGAGAGCGATGGATTTAGAGACGAGAAAAGTTATAAGCCTAAAGAGACTGGCTATGTAGTGGAAAGGCCTAGTGCAACAAAAGATAAGCACAAGGAAGAAGACAAGAGTTCTGAGAGAACGATGAAGAAAGAAACTCAGTCACCTGAGCAGGTAAAGTCTGAAAAGCTCAAAGAACTCTTTGATTACAGTCCCCCTCTACACAAGAATCTGGATGCGAGAGA
Organism: Aythya marila; assembly: GCF_965140915.1. NCBI lineage: Eukaryota > Metazoa > Chordata > Aves > Anseriformes > Anatidae > Aythya > Aythya marila. Next base: position 83,715,316 of record NC_139044.1, on the reverse strand, counting down.
AAAATCCACCTTCAGAGAGGAGAGCCCACTTAGGATCAAAATGATAGCCAGTGACTCCCATCGTCCTGAAGTTAAACTCAAAATGGCACCAGTACCTCTTGATGATTCCAATAGGTAAATTATTCTGCTTGACAAAGTGGTTCTCCACCTGCTTGCAGTGTCGCTCATCTTTATTTAAACTAGTGGTTTCTTTTTGTGTGTCTTTTTTTGTTGTTGATGCATTTTAGACCCGCTTCCTTGACTAAAGACAGGCTGCTTGCTAGCACACTTGTCCATTCCGTCAAGAAGGAGCAAGAGTTCCGATCCATCTTTGACCACATTAAGTTGCCACAGGCCAGCAAAAGCACGTCAGAGTCATTTATTCAGCACATAGTGTCCTTGGTTCATCATGTCAAAGGTATGTGTTCAGTTTACCATACTGAATATACACATCTGACAACTGCATTTAAAACTGTTTGCTGTCTCTAATATGGGAAGATTTCAGCCCTCTTAATATTGATTTAGACTTTTTCTTTTTGAGGTACATGTAGAATAAGTATACATGAGCAAGTATACATGTAGAGTAAGTAGCAACAGAAGCAAGTATCAAAAAGCAAGCGGTATAGAGCATAATAGCAGTCATACTATATTTCTTGATAAGTTCTAAAGTAGCACAAAATTTATTTTTTTTGCAGTGAAGCTTAAGCATACTACATTAGTCTTTTTTCATCAGTTTTATTTGAATATCTTTACTGTATAATTTTATATTAAGGGGTACAGTGTGGGTTCATGGGTGTCTTTTGCACTGTAAGTACAATGGCATCTCCTTTTGGAGCACCTCAGAGCTAATCTCCAGGTGTTCACTAGAAAGCACTTTTATAGTCACAAAATAGAAATTGTGTAAGAAATCGTACTCTAAATGACATTAAAATACACTGGTACTTCATTTTTATTCTTATTTGACGACATTGTAATGCTAGAGACAAAAATTTCTCCTGGAAATTCATCATGGTAGGAAGTTGGCATTGGCTAAATCTCCACTAAATAAATTATATACTAATAGTTTTCTAATTTAGCAGTATTGGCTGTTGCTTACTATAAGAAGATGTAAACGCAATTTTTTTTCTTCTTGCGGACGTAAATTTTTTCCTTGCGGAAAAAATCTGACAAAGTGGATGCATTTTATTTAGGTCACGTACTGTCAAAGTCTTCTTATTGAATAGTAGATAACTTCTTAAAATCCAAAGTTTCAGTGTATCTCTATAAGCATTGTTTTAAAGATACTTTAGCGTATAAAACTGCAAAGATTTGGGTGCTAGAGGTATGTGCTAAGATTCCCTCAAAAGTCCTTGTTTTCAAAATAACTTCAAGTGACTAAGACCAAATGACTTCCTGCATTTTGAATTACTTACAAAGAAAAAAAAGTAATAGCAATAATAGATTATGTTAATATATTAGATTGAAAATGTTATTGGGACACCTGCTTAGCATATAACCACTTTTGTTATAATTTTATCTGCTTTTCGTGATTAGTAAAGAGACTGAAGGATAGATCCAATGAGAGCTTCTGTAAATATTGGCTCATATGGCACATGTGCAGGCTGTAGGTGAAATATTACCGAAACTCTCACATGTTGATCACAAAAAAACTGTTTTTCTGTAAACTTTGATGTGTTAAATTAAACAATCAACTGTTAAATATGACAGCTTAACAGTATCTGTTCAAGTTTTTAGTATGTGTAAAGTTATGGCTGTTTTTTGAAAGGAGAACCTCTCTATGCATTTCAGATGTGCTGTGGTCTATGATCAGATTTAAGTAACTCTTTTGACAAAATGAAGTTATGTTCATTATTGGTGTGATGCGACCAGTCTGAACAGCTCTTTATTAATGTAGAGCTGAAAATGCCCAGTGATGTTTTCTTTTTCATTGTAACTAGGTCCTGGAATGTGTTTTGAAATGGCAAAATCCATGTTACAAAAGTAAAATAGCTGTTGAAAGATACAGATGCCAAACAGGCAAAGTTGAACCTTCTGTCTTCCTGGCAAAAATGGCATAAAAACAGAGTTGCTAGCTCAAATTCCTGTGTTTGATGGAATTATGATTGAGGCACTACCCTTGTAGTGGCCGTTTCAAGTTTTAATGGTTGGTTATGAGACAAATACTGGATGCCGGGCGGTAAGTTGATACAGATGTATGTTGACCTGTTAAGCAGATAGCTTGCTTCATATGTAACATTTCATAGCTCATGACTTTATGTATTTCTATATTACATTTAAACACATTTGTTGAGCTGGTTTAAAAACTTGAGTTTTGCTGTTGCTAATTTAACTGTCTCTGAAAGCAAGAGAAAACTTGTCAGAGAAGTTGTCAGGTTTGCCAAGATGCCAGATGCTTAAATGAATTTATTTACATATAGATGTGTTAATTGTCTTGGATTGCTTATCATCACAACTTCAAAGAAAGAAATTATATTACTTTAAGAAATGACTTGTTAGGTCATTCATGTAGTTACTGAAGCATACGTTACTTATTTAAGTGTGTTCACTGAATTAGCTCTTATTTTAAGTTAAAGTTGAGATGAATTGTGAAATGCACTTCTTGCAAGTATTCGTAACTCAAAGTAACCTCATTTTGTCTGATGGGCAAAGTAGAAAATCACTTAAGAAATTGTTCCTTTATTTCATTAGAATAAAATGTCACTGACAATGAGCAAGTCAAATTAGTAAATGATGCTTAAATTACATGTAATATAGTCGTGGTGTAGTTCTTAGTAGACTTGCAGTGATGTTGTGCACTGTTAGTTTGTTAGGATTACAGAATGTGTAAGAATAGGGAAGACCCCACACTTGCTTGTCCTTCTGATACATTTACTGAAAATACTATGTTTTTGCCTGCTACTTGCCTTTCTGTCAGGAGTAAAATACCTGTCAGTTGAATTAAACTAACGAAACAGTGTTTTTCTATTGTAACCAACAGAGCAATACTTCAAGTCAGCTGGAATGACCCTAAATGAGAGGTTCACTGCATATCAAAAAGCTACCGAAGAGCACTGCACTCGGCAAAAGAGCCCAGAAATACATAGGTATATGTTAATTGCATGTATTTCAAATAATAATAATAATAATATCTGCTTATATTTCTTTTAAGAGGTCAAAATGTTTTTTAATCTGTATGGAATAATTTGTCAATTCTCATGTAAATACAAAAACCAACCCAACAAAAACAAATGGGAAAAAAATATGTAAAAGGAAACTCATCTGAGCCAACTCTGGTTTCATCTGTGGCTTTGTAGCAGATGTCTTCTCTACCTCTATCTCATGTAGGATATATTTACTTTTCTCACATGCAGTGCTCAAATATTGAGGGGCATATGTCTTGAAGATGAAAAGAAGCCCAGTACATGCATCTTTATTCTTCAGTGTGAATGTTCCATCTCATACTACTTTAGTTTTTGTGTCTGTTAATTTACAGCAGTTTTTTGAGAAATCTGAGAGCCTGAAAGGTAAGAAGGTAGGCATGCAGATGTAGTTTCTGATCACGTGCTTTACTTACATGATGCAGTGTACTGTATTTGTGTTGCATGTGAGGATATATTATCTCCATATTCCTTATTGAACTGCATAAGATCTTTAACTGATGAGTAATTTTAACTATACAACAAGCTATCAGTTTTAATGATTTTTGGGGGGGACTGGATTTTGAATTGGCTATATATACACTGATCTTTTTGAAATAACTCATTAAATACTTTTCATATCTTGAAAGCTCTGCTTGAAATGTGAAAAATCAAACTATTTAATGTATTTATCTTTTGTGTACGTCACAGAACCAAGGTTTTTAATTTTTAATTTTCTTCTCTGTTCTGATCGTGGGTCTTCTATATGCAGAAAGTTTGTTCTTCAAGAGTGCCTTGTTGTTCAGATTTCTGTTGAACTGTGTGAGGCCATAAACAATTACATACCTGTATGGCTAGACACTGCTTTTATTTTTCATTTAGGAGGATTGACATCTCTCCAAGTGCCCTGAGGAAGCATACCCGTTTAGCAGGTGAAGAGAGAGCCTTTAAAGAAGAAAGTCAAAAAGTAGGTTCTGAGTAAATGTTGTATCTGTATTTCTAAACTTAATGCGATGTTTTTCACTTTGAATCTGAACTTCCCCTTCATGTGAGTTTGTGTACAGTAATCTTATAAAAGAATTTGCAGTATGTAGTGTATTTGTGTTTCAGACTATTTTTTTTTTCTTTAAGTAAAACATCTTAACAAGAAGACAGTCTATGTAGCATGATGCTAGCATATTGATAATGTGGCTTAGAAGGTCAAATTTTCTCCCACCCTTCCTTTCTTCTTTTTGATACTTTTTGGCAAATTTTGTGGTGCTACACTGCCCAAGGACAAAGAATATGAGGAGGAAAAAAAAAAAAGTACTGGGGTGCTCAGTGAGTAGTATGGCTGAATTGATAAGGTGCTTGTGCTCTGCTAAAAACAATTAACCAGAAAAATATGTATGCTTAAATAACCTACCAAAAAATATGTTATTGTTGGTCTGCATCAAAAAATAGACATTCTGTTGGCTTGATGGGAACGCTTGTTTAAAATGTAAGTTCTTAGCTGTTCTCTGTATAGATCTAGCATGCAAAGGGCATCATTTAAAGTCAATTTGCGTGCTGAAGAGTTTGTTGTAAATTCTGTCTTGCCTTTTTAAAAGTGGAGGCACAATTTGCTTTTTCAGATTCTCTTCTGGGTGTTTTATCTTAAAATTTTGTTCAGAAATATGTTTTTGCTTACAGGGGGATAAAAAATTACGGTGTGATTCTGCTGATCTTCGGCATGACATTGACCGCCGTAGAAAAGAACGAAGTAAAGAGCGAGGAGACTCAAAGGGTTCCAGGGAATCCAGTGGGTCAAGAAAGCAGGAGAAAACTTCAAAAGATTACAAGGATTACAAATCTTATAAAGATGACAGGTAAATATTTTAAATCTCTACGTAGGTTTTATCTTCCAATTAGCCTTTTTAAATTGTAAGCTTAATTGCTTTCAATTTTCCATGTATACTGGAACGTTTAAATTTAAACAATTAAAATTATTTGTTTTACAGCAAATATGTATTATCTGTCTTTTACACGGCTTATGGTGGATGAGGACAAAAACTTTGGAATAGCAAGCTAACACTGAAAAAAAAAATGACAAATTAATCTGTCCTATTATCCAGGCTACATCAGGAGGTTGGACTTCAATGCAGTACATTTCTATAAACAATTTGTGTAAGAACTTTGGTTCGTTATGCTTGATTCCGCACTTTTTCAACTCATAACACCCAGAGTATGAGAATACTACTGATATTTAGGTTTAACATGGGTGAGAAGGGGAATCTTTATTTTTTTCTAAGGCCAGTGGGCTGTTTTTAAGAAAACAAAATGTTAGCATATTTCAGTGGATACTGTATAGCAGTGGTAAGAGTTACTTCAGGTATAACCTTCCTTTGAATAGTATTATTAAAAATCTTGTAAGTTGGGTCAAATTAGAATTACTGTGGGATTACTGAAAGTCTGGCTTTGGGATTTATTTTCCTGCTTTGTACTGGATATACAATGAATTTTTACTTATGCTTTCCTGTTTGCCATATACTTTCTGACTTTGGTATCCACGTTACCTTCCACTGGCTAACCATACGGGCACCTACATAGGGCAGCCATATGTTCTAAACAGTGTGCAAACTGAACTATGTAAATGTATTATAAAGGCATTGCCTTGAGGGTTTTCTGCCCTTTGGTTTCTGTTTTTCTGCCTCAGAGGAAAGGCAGATCTTAAAAGTAACAGAAACTCTTCATGGCATCAAAACGTGGAAAAACTCCTTGCAGTTTGCAGACTGCTGCTTTCCAACTCATTAGCAATAATATACATTTAGTGCATTTAAACGTGTAAGAGGAGGCTGGAAAGTGAAACTATACTTCACCTTAACATCTGAAATACATAACGTATATGTGACTTTTATAATAAAAGGAAGGGGGATAGTTTTTTGTAAAATATAAATAAAGCCATTTTAGCGTAGCATGTTGCAGACTGTCTAGTACTTTTAAAATAGCACATAGCGTGTCTTTTTATTTTTCAGTAAGCAAAAAAGAGAGCAAGACCGTGCTCGATCCTCCCCATCTTCCTCCCCATCTTCTTCCTCATCCAGTTCTCGAGAAGAAAAGGATAGCAAGAAAGAAAGAGACGAAGAGTTCAAAACTCACCACGAACAGAAAGAGTACTCTGGTTTTGCAGGAGTCAACAGGCCAAGAGGCACCTTTGTAAGTTGCTCTTTTCCTGTTCTTCCCCCAAATGATGAAGACGCTAACAATAACTGTAGTATAACAGATTAAACGAATTGTTGCAGTACTTAATGTTAGGGTAGACATTTTTTGTAGCATTGGTTTTTGAAGTAGGTTCTTGAATTCTTCTGTGATTGTACCAAGCCTTTCATTTTTCCAGTGTTGTCCAACAGAGGTTTGAATTGGTGTACAAATATACACTAGCATACTATTAGAGGGCCTAGTGTAAGGGTGGGAAAAAGAGTTTCTTGTTTATTCCTTGCTATCTTGTAATTATGCTGTTTCCTAACAGAATATTAAAATTGACCTTTCTATAAAGATGAAATCTTGTGATCTGTTACCTCTTATGCCCTGCAGTTTGTGCTTATTCCCCCGCCCCCCCCCGCCCCAGTAGTTTTCAATTTGGCTTTGCCATCCGTTGTGTGTGATGTCTGCAACTTGTTAGAGAATGGCACATAATGAAAAATAGACACTAACATTGAAAACTAGTGAGGAGAGGAGGTGGTATACTGTTAGTTTTCACTGTTTCTCTAGCATGGACTAGCCACAGTGAGCATGAAAGCATATTAATTTAGCTCTGGAATGTGTTTTGGGAAGTGCCATGTTGATCTCCATGGTCATCTTAAAATTATTAAAGGTTAAAATTGCATATTAGTGTAGCTTACTGGTATTTCACTGGGAAATGTAACAGCATTAGAAAGATTAAGAAACAATGGAAAAGGCCTTGAAAATAATGGACATCTATAAAAAAAAAAAAAGTGCCTTAATGAAAAAAAAGTCTATTTGGAGGTGGAAAGAAAGTCAGACTTAATGGTTAGGAGTAATTTCATTCTCTTTACAGGCTACACAAAGGAATTACTATAGTTAGAAATTAAAAAAAAAAAAAAGTGAAAAGGCATCGTTTGGTATAAATGAAACTTCAGTATTGTTTGTAGTAGTATAAAAGAAGTTCTGAACTTTGTAGAAGAGAGTGTCTGAAATGCACGTGGTATGTGCAACACTTGAGATTAAATCTTCCATCTGAAGAGCTGGTAGCTACTTAAAAAAAGAAAATTTCAAAGTTCCAAATTTTTAACACTAGAAATGCATCTTTTTCCTCCTTTCTTGTTATTCTTACATAGCTGTTCCTTAGTATAATTGTATATAAGTGTATAAACACGTGGATGATAAAGATGTCAAATATGACAATATCAGCACAATTTCTGGGTGCATAAGGTAACAGCACAGTGTTAAACAAAAGTAGAACTCAACCCTCTCAAAGAGAATCAGTTGGAAAAAAGTCTCATAATTAGTGGCAGCCTTGCTGCTTTATAAAACCAGATTGTACATATTGCGAAAGATGGTAATTCACATGAAACTTAAGCAGATGTAGATTGCTAATGAATTGCCAATTCACTAGTTCAACTGCTGTCACCTGCCAGTTCTGACTATGAAATAACTGAGTGATGTTTCCTAAGGACTGTGTGGTCACTCATAGGCTTACTGACCAAACAATGTCTGATCAGGAGAATCTAAATAGGTAGGACAACGTGTGACTTAAACCTTCTGCTTAGGGCTGCAGCTTGGGTGGCATTGAAAGATTATGGGCTGGCTAGTGTAAAATGTCTTTGTAATTCAGGCTAACAGTGACTGAATTCAAGTAAATACTGCTTTGCTTTTGGATTAAACAAAATGTTTTAGTTGCGAATCTTCCCCAGAACAGGAAGCCTTGACACCTTGGGGTGGCTGGGTAGGGGAAATCTTAATGTAAGCTAAGCTGTCAGTTTGGTAGTAAATAAGTGTTGATTTTTCACTAATGCTTACTGACAGACTAAAACGTTTAATTCTAGGATTGTTGTACATGGTATAAAAACATAAATGCTATGGGCAGTTTTGAAATAGGAATATAGGAAGAAAGATGAATCTTTTCACAGAAAGAAGAATCTTTTCACAACATTATCAGTAGTATTCAACCCAACTATCAGTAGTATCCAACTGTGCATAACAGCCCTGATTAAAAGGAAGTCTCTTCCTATAGAGAATGTACGCTCACCATTTTGTGGTGAGCTTTGCAATAAATAGGCCTGTAAAGGCAACGCCTTAGTGGATTTCACCTCCTGTATTTCTTTGCTGGAAAGATAACCTGGAAAAAGTGTTAATACAGTGTCAAGGAAAGTGCTAGATACTCTTCTTGAAATACCTATTCTGAAGAATTCAGTCCTAAGAACTAATACTGGGAAATGCTGATCTTACTAGTAGCTGTGACATTGTTTTGTCTCCTCATCCTTTTTTCCACACTGATATTAGTCGTTATGGTGTAATTTCATAAAGCTTTCAAAGCTGTTGGAAATCAAACATAGCTATCCCTTTCTTACGCAGCTTTCATTAGCTGATAGTCATGCCGCTCTCTAAATGATTCTCCAAACAACCTTGTTTCTCTGGTATATTTGTAGGTTATGTGAGCCTTTTACTAGACTGTTTACTAGTCTGATTCCAAAGTACTTTTAAAGCTGTCCAGCATAAATTTTGCATTAAAGGTATTGGAGCTTAGTGAAAGTAGGTGTGCATAGAGCTACTTTCTTTTTCAAGTTAGTTAATTATATCTTTTTGTCTGCGTTTATGGAACATTCTTCGTTTTAATAATTGTAATCAATTTCCAGTCATGTTTTTGTACAATTAACTCAAAAAAAAAAAAAAAAAAAGCACAGTTCTGTGTTTTTATACTAGGCTGTTTATGAAAAGCATGTTCTGTAGTAACTGCAGGTTTTAAGCAATATATCCCAGCCTAACATTTCTTTTCCTCTTAAATGGGGGAAATCTGGATAAATTCCTCTTTATTTTCTGCAAGCTAAAGACAAGCATGCTAAGGTAACTGGATATGTTACTACTCATCATATTGGGTTAAATATTTTGTTTATTGACGTGACTTCTTAATCCTAACACTTCAAAATTCTGTTGATTATAATAAAAATAAAAAGAACACTTGAGATACTTATTTTCACTTCAGACGTTGTTACTCTGCACTGTATACAGTGTTGATGCTCTGAGTAAGGAGTTTCCTCATCTGAAATTTATCTTGGCGTAAGTACAACAGAGGATCTCAATTGAGAATGAGTAACACAAAGTAGACACTTGTTTGAAAATTGCATTATTTGTATGTACTCTAAAACAATTTCCTAATAATAGATGTGGCTGACTCAATGAATGATTTTGCTTTCCCTTGACAGTTCTCCCTCTTCTTCAGTGTAATTTGTTTGTTTCTTTGTCTGCAAACAGCTTCAGAAATTTCTTGTGACCTTTTGTTACAACAGGTTGCTTTACCAGCAGGCAAAGGACATTTCTTTTTGATTGTTGTAGGTAAATTTAAACCAAGAGCTCAAATGTGTTTCAACTCTTAAGCTTAAGAGAATCATTATATAAAAGTGAATGCTTGAATATATTACATAAGGTAATGTGTAAATTTTAAAATGGTTCTACACTCGTAATTAAGAACAGAACAAGCATTTTCAGTAACAGACAACTTGAGCTTTTCTTTGTGGTTTTATGTAAATGGCTTAAATAACATTTTGGTTAATCAGTTTCGAATTAGGGGCAGAGGAAGAGCCAGAGGAGTCTTTGCTGGAACAAATACTGGTCCCAGCAACTCAAATACTACTTTTCAAAAGAGGCCGAAGGAAGAGGAATGGGATCCTGAATATACCCCAAAAAGCAAGAAATATTTCTTGGTGGGTGTAGAGAACTCAATATCTTATGCATGCTTTTGTTTTTTCCAAGTGCATTTTGTATCTGATGTTAAGGAGACTGACAGCTGCAAGTATAGAAGTCGCATGCATGTACAAAAAGTGACTGTAGTTTACATAATCTAGAAAATACCAGAATTGTTGCAGTGCCTGGTTCTGCTTAGTTTGTCTTTTCTGCAGCAGGCTGGCAATAATAATTTATCTCCAAAACGCATTCATCAGTGAGGTAGGGAAGAACGCATACTCAGGTTATTAAAAACAAATTTTAAAGCAAAAAGACGTGTGCTGTATCTTCCTGGATTTCTCTATGTATGGCACTCGAGCTTTGTTTTACGTTTGTCTGCAAATCTGCACAAGTGAAAGATGAGGAAAAGCTGTGGATGGAAGTGGGCCAACTTTGTTATTAGCAACCTTTCTGGTCTTATCTGGGTAGTGTGATAGTCGTAAGAAAGCAACATTAGTTCTGTCTTTTTCCAATCTGGGTTATGAGGGGCAGATTGCTGATGTAACTGCTCAGTAAGTAGCTTAATAAACTGAATGCATAGCCTGTGCTTCAGCTGGCTTCCCTAACAGTGCAAACTTGTAAGAATATTGTTTCATCATCAAAAAACATTTAGTGAGGTTGAGACCTTCTCCTGTAGCATTAAGTTTTTCACAAATATGTTAACAGGTGTATATAACATGGTAACAGGTGCAGTAAGTAATGCAACTGCAATTTGTGTTCATTCATTCAGAGTTTTCTCCCTGTCTCCCCCCACATATAGAAACTCTTCTGACCTATAAAACTAGAAATGTGGTGATCTATTCACTAAAGTTCTGTGATAGCTAGAGCAAATTGACCAACTGTACCCATTATTTCTTTTCTCATCTCCAGAAATCTTTATTAAAAAAAAGCTACCCTGTAACTATTCTAATAATAATGTATAATGGTTATTAAGCTGCTTTATTTGGGTGTGATACATTTACTAATTTAGACTTTTTTTTTGTAAAAGAAAATAAATTGAAGTAGGTGTCCCTTGCTGTAAACATTTTGTATTAAATAATTATCTAGGGTTCATCTAGTGCATGGAACAGTCATCAGAAGACTTGGCTAAACTGTGTAAGGCTGTATTTGGTAGCAAGACAGCAAACTGAAATCTTAATATTAACAATCAAGCTTCTCTGGTTAATAAGCTTAAAGTAGTTTAAAACTTATTTGCCTTATTTTGCACAGGCAAAGCAAGGTTCCTGAAAACTGCTTTCAGTTACCTTTATTAATAAGTATAAAGAACTCTCTACCTTGAAGTAAACAAACAAAAAAAAAAAGTATTTCATAAACACATTCTTAGAGGTTCTTCCATTAAAATGACAGTTTCTTTGGGGGAGGTGGGCTAAAAACTAGTGAGTACATATTTCTCATGACTGAAAAATGTGACAGAGCCAATTTGTTACCCATGATAGGGAGACGCACAGCTAATAAAGGCTCTTAAAACACCTTGATAAAAAATTTTAAGTTTTAGCATTTTAAATTGTGAGGACATGCTTCATAATGTAATCTATAGATTATTTGAACTGTTGAAGTTCTCTTGTTTTTCCTATCTATAGTCTAAATTTGGTTTAGAGTACCACCATTTAAAGAGGTGTTCTAACCTTATCGTTTGGTATTATTGTAGCATGATGACAGAGATGATGGTGTGGATTATTGGGCCAAAAGAGGAAGGGGCCGTGGTACCTTCCAGCGTGGCAGAGGGCGTTTTAACTTCAAAAAGTCAGGTAGCAGTCCAAAGTGGACACATGACAAATACCAAGGGGATGGGATTGTGGAAGATGAAGAAGAAACAATGGAAAACAATGAAGAAAAGGACAGACGCAAAGAGGAAAAGGTAAACAGTTCAGTAAATTGCGGATCAGACAACTTCTCTTGCAGTAACTCAAGTAATGGTGGGGGCCAGGGGGAAATCACTTTAAAAGATTTTTAGTTTGGATATGAACAGTTTACAAAAAGAATATTTTCTTTCTTTCTACAGGAATAACCCTGGAAGAAAGCTGAAAGAGCAGCTTTTGCACCACCCCCACAACATTTTTAATATGTTTTTTTTTTTTGTTGTCAAATGAATGTAAGCATTTTACTTAAATTTTACTGTTGGAAAGTAGTTTAGAGGGATTGTTTTTTGTTTTAAGCCTTTAGAAAAAAAAATCTTGATATAGTAAACTATGTTAATGATCGTACAGGTAGAAAGTAAAATATTTGTAACAACTTTTAAGAAATTTTACTGTTTGTTATATGCAGTGTAATTCTGCTTTGTCCAAATATATGGTCAAGTACAACTCTAAAAGTTTTGATTCTCCCCTATGTCTGTGTTTTATTCTGAAGTAAACTTGCAGCTCTGCACACCTGAAATCTTGGAGGAACATTTTTTTTATCAACTGATTACTACTTCTATGTTGCTTTTTTATTAAAAGTGGTTTTAATGGCACTTACCCAGTCATAGGGTGAAGGCAAATAGACGAGCAATAACGTTGATTATACACTAGCTCACAAGAATCACATTTACACAGGATGATGGAATGATGAACCTGGATTCTCATGCTAGAGGGAGCAGCCAGAATTTTATCTCGGAGAGTGAAATTGTCACTGTTCTCCAGTTACTAGCCTGAGGAATACAAGTTTATACTTTCTCTTCTGGTATGTGAGTTCTAGAAACCTACTTCCAAGTCACTGGTGCTAGAAACTCTGAACAGATCTGAAAACTGGAGCTCTTTCACTCTCTATTTCTACAGCTAGTATAGAACTATCTACGGCTACTTTAATTTCTGTAACTTGTGACCAGAACAGAACAGTGATATTATGGTTACCTAGTGATTTGTTTTGTCATTAAAAACAAACAAATAAAACCCACACTTCCCTTGCTAAAGGTAGCTTAGGACAGCGTTTACGGTTTTATAAACTTAGAGTTTAAACATACTGTGAGAGAAAAAAGGTGCTGTCCATAAAGTATGAAGTATGTGTTGCATTGTAAGTGCTAACAGGAATTACAGTTTGTTTTTTTGTTGATAGCTTAGTCATCAACAGAGCACTTTAGCTGAGGAACTGATGGCAGTATCAGTCCATCTTTTGTATCCATTTTTGTTCCAATTTGTTAAACTGCCTCTTCAATTTCTTTATATGGGCTTCCATCTTCAGGTAAGTCATCTTGCAAGAGTAAGTCAGTCTTTTATCACATCACTGACTTAACTGAAATCTCGGAGGAAACAAACAAAAAACCACCCACCACAAACCCCTCTGAAAACGCAAGTTATTTTAAAACCTGAATCAGTAAAGATATTTGGAATATACTAAACACTTCTGTGAGGTGTGTATTCCATTACAGTGCCCTGGAAGTACATTCCTTTAGTATCCCACTTCGTATACTGTGTAAGTTATAACTTGATGTGGTCAGCTGAAGCTGTGAGAAGTGAGTCTGACTCTCTTTGACACAGTTCCTGAACAGTTGTGCTCCTCTCAATGTTACAGCCAAAGTGCAGAAGTTAGTCTACAGTATTAAAAAAGAACAAAACCAAAAAACAACACTATCAAAACACAAAACCACATAAACATACTTCACTGGTAAATACACTTTAACTTAGAGAGTATTAAGGATGACGGTAGCATATTTGAATTACCAGAGCAGTGACATTCTGAGCAAATAAGACTACTTGTTTGCTTTCTCAGACTGCTATGGAGAAAGTAAACCTTAATGTCCTGTGTAGTATTGTTCTTATTTTGTCCCTTAAAACATCAGTTTTGAAAAACAAAAACAAACAAAAAAACCCACTTTGGTAAAGAAAACTATTATGTGTGCTCTCCTACTAGCTTTACTGTTAGTAGTTAACTGTCTAACCTATCCCTAATAACTGGTAGAAGGCAGAACAGTGTTCTCCTACCTCTATTAGAAGAAATTGGATTTCAGATTGCACTAGTTTGCCGGCATCTGTGTAGAAAGGGAAATAGGATTAGTATTTGCCCTTCAGTGGTGGTTATAAAGGGTGATTCCTGCCTTACATTTTAGGCAGGCTCCCTTTCTGCAGGATTTGCTTTTACATGTGCAGTACATCTTTTAATAGATGTTTGAAATATAGAACTTATTCTTTTTTAAATAAAGCTCACGTATACTTTGTGTATGGTAAATCAGATGAAGCAACAAAGGGAGCAAAACGATCTGGCAACAATGTCAGAGTCTATCAATCCTTCCACTTGTATGAAATGTTTAAATTAAATTTAGAGTTAAATGATTGATTCTGACTTTCTCTCCAGCACTGAGACAGTTTCTGAATCTGCTTTACCTCTTCGTGGTGTGGCTATCAAGTTCAAGGTTACCCTTGCAGTTCAGGGAAAACAGACATGTTTGTTTCAGTGGCAGGGGGTGGGAATGCAGTAGCAAGGCTGCTGGTCTAGACCTGCATTTGATTAAAGCTTTCCTGCTTTAGCTGCTGTGCTGGCACTTACTGAGCATGCAGAAGAGTTGTCATTACATAGTTTTGAATTCGCTCCAGAAGTACAGGCTGCAGCATCAAGTCTTAAGCTCAGTGCCACTTCTCATTTCTTAAAGCAGTGCTTCCACTAAGCCCTCTAGTGAGCGGATCCTGCAGGTCCCATCCGTACTCTGGAGTTGCACAGAAATGCTTCGAGTTGGCAAGTTCAAGTTCCCAGCTGGAACCTGCAGTTCCAAAGCTGTGTGTTGCTGGTGCTGACGCAGTTAACTGCACTACGGGAGGGAGGCAGTTCGGTTTACGTTTGAGGTGCCTGCCCTTAACCAGCTTTGAGGTGAAGTGCTTTTGGTTCCTTGTATCTTTCCATGTTGACGTTTTTCCTTCTCGGATAAGGAAGTGTTGGAGCAGTTGGGTAAGTATATTTTCTGAAGAACAGTATTGTAGTACTGATTTATTTTTAGTACTAAGTAAGAAGTCCATCATTTTCTCAAACCCTCATCATCCTCTGGAAGTTTTGTGCTGTTACTGCAGCTTTTATCATCAGTACTATTTATTTAGAAGCCTCATTAAGGTAGATCTCCAGGAACACAGCAGCAATCTCGGCGAGGTTAAAAGGAATCAACCAGTGTTTGTGCTTTAATACAGCCTGACTGCTTGAGGCGTGACACTTCAATCCAGTTGGTGCCCTGAGGGCGGCGGGGCGCTGCCCCCAGCCCTCCCCTCCCCTCCCCTCAGCGCCCCTTCAGCCTCAACCGCTCCCTCCGCGCGCTCCCCTCAGGGCGGCATTCAAACGCGCCTCCCTCCCGAGGCCCCCCGCGCGCGCGGCCCGCCCCCGCGCACCGATTGGCTGCGCCCTGGCGCGCTCCCCTCCTCGCCCCGCCCCCGCGCGCCGATTGGCTGCGTTCTCCCCCCACCCCCCCCAGCGCAGAGCGGGTGCCGGCGGGCGCGCGGCCATGGCGCTGCTGCTGCAGCTCCTGCGGCGGCTGCTGGCGCACCTGGGCTGGCCGCCGGGGCAGGTGAGGGGCGGGGGGAGGGGAAGGAGAAGGAGAAGGGGGGGGGCGCCTAACGGCTCCGGGCAGCCGTTAACGGCCGCCGCGCCCGCCCCGCGCTCTGTCCGCCTCAAGGTGCGTCGGGGCCCCTCAGCCGGGGGAGGGGAGCGGGAGGCTGCCTCACGCTCCGGCGCACGTAGCTCGAAGTTATCCGGCAGCGTTTCTCGCAGAAGCCCGGGGGCTCGGCTGCGCTCCCGGGGTTAACGGCTGCTCTGGTTCCCAGATCGCAGCGGTGTGGCGAAAGAAGGAGTACGGCCCCACGCGGAGCGTGGTCCGGAGGCTTGGCACGATGCTTTCCCTAGAGCCCTACCCCAGGCCTTATTTCCAAGTAAGTGATTTACTGCTATACGTACCCTTCACGTGGATTTACATTTCCCAGCTCCTTAACATAGTGACAGCTTTCCTGTGCTTTTTCTCTCTCTTTTTTTTTTTTTTTTTTTTTTAATTTTTAGCAAAAATAACTAATGTTTTGCTTACCTGATGCTCGCTATTTTCAGCTTCCTCACAGCACTTTACAACTTTTTTGCGAAGGCAAGATTTTAATGCATACTAAATCCAGTTTCTCTACACGCGTGTGTATTTGCTTATTTGTTCTTAGCTTGTTCAAGACCCGTGTCCTCCAGATTATGATGAGCGAAGCACAGCTCCTGTAGCTCCATCGCTTGCTGATGTCTTGTGGGTGGCACATGATGAGGGGCAAGTATTTGCTAGATTCAGGTAAGTACAAGTACGTGCGCAGAAAGGGGTAATAGCAGTAACTTGTGTCATCAGTGCTTTTCCCCTCCTTCAGCCTTTTCAAGGCTCTAGTTAAACCAGCCCTGCAAACTTTGTTTTTAGGGAGTTCCTGCTCACCTGGAAGTTCTTATAGCGCAGAATATTCTCACCTGAAAGATTTCTGATGCTGGGTATTGCCTTTCCTCTTCCCGATAGCGTGTCAGATGCGTTACTGGTATTTTAACTCGTGTTTAACTTTGCATGCATGTCGTATATAGAAGTCTTATAGAGGTATAGAAGTCTTCTCCTCTGCCCCTTTCCATTCCTCTAGGGAAAAAATAGAAAGTAGTTTTACTGTTCTTCTACAGGATATGTTCAAAGTTAGAGGATGAGTTGGAGAGCTAAAAGCAAGATTAAGATTTGGATACTTTTGTGTTTGTGTCTATGTTGGATAATGTAATTGTACTTCATACTGGTGTGCGTTTGTCCATGATCGTTGTGTACTGCTCGCTGGTAATGAAATTACAAGACATTAATAAAAAGTGCGTCATCTGAATTTGTTAGAGAACTTGTGATATGGTTGTGTTTCATTTCAGGACTCCTCAGCTGTTACTGTCAAATTACCTAAGTCTTTTGTAGCAGCTGCAAAATCTTAAAAACATAAGTGTATTGTTAAAAGGAACTCTGGCCTGTTTTATCCTGCTTGGTGCTGCTTATAGCAAGTCTAACTCAAAGATCCATGGAACTTCAGTTTTCTGTTGTTTCCATTTTTTCTTCTTCCTCCTTCTGACTCAGTGGGATGTTTTTCAAGGACAAGTGTTGTAATCTGTATCTCTTCCTTCTGAGCCAGTGAGATTTTTTATTTTTATTATTATTTTTTTAAATCAGAGAACTGTTGCAGGTGTGGTTTGAAGTAAAAGGATGAGTGTAGCAAAAAAAAAAAAAAAAGGTCTACTTTTGTTTCAGTCAAAGCTTAGTGGATTTGTGGATTTGGAACAAATAAAGTGAACTTAATTTCTTCCTTTCACAGTCTCATTCTGATAGTTTGAGTTTACACTCATTCTGTATTGAAAGATAAGGTTCTTACTCTGTCAGTATTAAAATTCATGATTATTCTCCAATGTGTTTTCTGAAAGATTGCAACTTCTTTGTCACTTGCAGAGTTTGATAAATGACTAGAATGTGTGAAGTCTAGTTAAGAGATCATTGTTATCTGACTCTTTCCTGCCTTTTATACTTACTGTTTCATGTAGAGAGGAGGGAAAGGCACCCCAGTCAAATTGAATAGTAACAGCTCAATCCTGTACCATGACCTTGCAATGTCTAATTTATCCCTGAGTAAGTTATCTATTTTGATTGTGACTGTTCAGGATTTTTTATCTTACTTGAACTGAAGAAGACTTAAAACATTTTCTTAACGTTATGAATAGCAAATTGTTTTCTTAAATAGTTTGCGAATTTTATGTCTTGCTGAACATTGATAACTTGCTTGGACAGACCCTGAAGAAACCTTGAGATTTCTTTTGCTGGCTGAACCTTTTAAACTGTGTTTTCTGTTTCTTTCTAGGACTGAATTATGGAGAAAAGAAAAAAGTACAGCTTATCATGACTTACATCCATCTACAGATTCTATACCAAGTGTTCCAAAAAACAGTATACAGAAAGACAGTCTTGTTGATCGAGCAGCACTTCAGAAAATTTCTGCGCTTGAAGATGAGCTGACTTTTCTTCGTGCTCAGATTGCCACTATTGTTGCAGCACATACCCTGGGAAACATTCCATCGCGTAAGCCTTTCTGGTTTGAAGTAAACCAATTTTCCTTTACTGCATCAGAGGTCTTGTTCACATCTAACCACGTCTCTGATACTGATATAGAACATCTGTAACTTCTTCACCTGAAGTTATACCAACAAAATTTACTGAATGTATTTTTTTCACCATTTGTGCCCTTTGTTTCCCGCCTTTGCTTTCACTTTTTTTTTTTTTTTTTTTAATGCCAACTTTCTGATTTTGAATGCAGTTGATCCTAAGTGATCTTCATATTCTTTTCCATGTTTGTGAAGGAACTTAGTAACAACACTATTAATAAACCACCAATTACTGGTTTTGTTTAAAAATATATATATATAACCTTAGACTTATGTACCATTTCTGACAAGTTATCAAAATACTGAATAAAAATATATGGAATTGAAGCTCAAGATTTAAGAGAAAGGAATGCTACAAATAGTCTAATGTGTAACCATCACTGGAGTACCGAAGGTAGTTAGTCTCCAATATGAACTTCAATCTTGTGATTTTTTTTTTCCTTAAGTTTTGAGGTCACAGTTGTCTTGTACGCTAACCCCAATGTGGTTGTTGAAACATTTGAACTGATACGAGACGGTTCAGGGGCCTCTCTCTGTGCTTTGACTTGTTGTTCTGTTGTCACTTTTTGTCTCTTCTCCATTGCACTCTATGCATTTTGTAGTCTGTTTTATGTGCTCTGTGGTTTTCTTTGCTGTTGCTTCATCTGGGTTATTCTAACCTTCAGACCATTGAGAATGATCTATGTGTAGTTGCAGGCTGCTTTCTGTTGCAGGTTTCTGATTTACCTAGTGCATGGATCAAAGACACATCAGAGCAGCCCAGACCACCTCAAATCCATTATTTCATGTGTTCTGAGTCTGTCTAAAATTGGTTTTAGTTTTAAATGTAATTATTTTCTTCTGTGATGTTATGTGTGGTGTGTAAGGAAGTGCTTTTAGAGGGCCGTCTTATCTTGACTTAAAACAGAGTCATACAAGATGTTGCTTAGTATTATTAATTGCTAAGGTACTACAGACTATTGAGAATAAAATCCCTATTTTTCTTTTGACTGCATCCAGAAGCCTTTAAAACATTCAGCATTCCAGATGGGTCTTACCCAGTGCCAGCCATGACTTCTACGCCATTGTCCGTCTCTCACAATCACTTTGTAATTCCCTCGCCGCCTCCGCTCCCTTCTGGTGCACCATCTGCTGTTGATGCTAGTAACTCAGCGATTGAACTCATCAAACAACGCCGTGCTGCAAGAAACAGTGCTTTGACTGCAGCTGATGCTGCTGATCACCAGAGGACAAAGAACGTTCCTAGTATGATGGATGTTTTGAAAGACCTAAACAAAGTTCAGTTGCGTGCTACTGAGAGGTAGGTTGGAATTCAATGCGTGTCTGAGCTATCTAAGGCCATGTAACCGTTACAGCGTTTACGTATAAGCAGAGAACACCACGATGAAACAAATCATTTAACACGCAGCTACTGCTGACAGACTGAAGTTGGCAGCGTTTACGTTCACGGCTTGGAATGTGACATGGCTTTTAGATGCATTTGAAAAATGCTGAATATAGCATTTAAAACTTCTCTGCTGCACTAGTATACGAATCTCAGGTTGTTTGCATCTGTGTGTGTGTGTGACTTTTGTGTCCCTTTTTTTTTGTTGAGAGTGGGTCTGTCACAGGAAACTGATCTGAACAAATACCTTTTTCTCATTCACTGTGAAAGGACTGAAAAAGTGTCTTAATGTGTCCAGAATATTCTGGTACTACATTCAAACTGTTAAAGCAAATATGTGCTGTATCTTACTGAAAGCGTTTCCTGAATTTAAATTGGATTGTGATATTTTTCATGGTATGCCATTTTGATTTTAAGAGCAGTTGACCTTACAAAAATGCTTTAGTAAAGACTGTAATACCTCTTTGTGTCAGTGTTGGTCTGCTATACTAGATGTGATAGAAGTTGTCAGATGTCTTTTCTGAACTTGTGGAGCTGGAAAAGCATGCAAGAACAATCGAATCTCTACTGAATAATAGGAGCTCTTAATGTGGGAAGAATGTCACCAAAAATGATTGCACTCTTATTTCAGTACTTTCTTAAGTGTGAGTTTTATCCCTGAAAATACTTAGCACAAGTCTTGGACAAATTATCTATATGCAATCCTGGAGCATACCTTCATGCTTTTGATGATATATTTATACAGTAAATAAAGCAAATACAAACTGCACTAAGGAAAAACTATTTCTTGATGTTTCCTTCCATGTATGGTGAAAGAAGAGAGTGAAACATTTGTAATGACAGTTTTAACCGCCATCATGTTAGCAGGGGCAAGTTGAGTTTGAAATGATAGGTGTGCATCTGAAATGCTCCAGGATTTAGACATCTACCTGAATACTGAAGGTAGAACTTCACTGCCAGACTTGCTGCTAATGCACAATGACAGCAGTAAGCTCAACTCTTTGGTCTGGAAATCACACTTTCTGCTAGCACAAGTGTGCATATATCTAGATTAGTTTCAAATATGTCAGTGCTTAGGATGTTTTTTTATGATTATTTTCTTGGATTAGTCACTAATTTCTATCTTTATGTTAGGCTTTGGGGTGCTAGATGCTGTTTTGATTTTGTGGGTTTTGCTGTCTTGATTTTGCTGAGAACGCTTTTTTTTATAAATTAAAATAGAATCATGGAATGTCTTGGGTTGGAAGGGACCTCAAAGATCATGGAGTTCCAACCCTCCTGCCATGGGCAGGGATGCCATCCAGTAGATCAGGTTGCTCAGTCTTGAGTCTAACCAGGTCTTGAACACCGGCAGGGATGGGGCATCTACAGCCTTTCTGGGCAACCTGTGCCAGTGCCTCACCACTCTCTGAGTGAAGAATTTCCTTCTAACCTCTAATGTAAATCTTCCCTCTTTTAGTTTAAAAACATTCCCTCTTGTCCTGTCATTATCATTTTTAAACGTAATTACTCTGAGAAATTTTGTAATTCTTTTTCTTTCTTCTAAGACCACAGAAAGGCATACTGTTCTGAACTGAAAATTAATGAAATTTAAGTCAAATTATGTTGTAAAAGGTTATGAATTATGTTAGTAGGAATCTCCAACTAATATGCCTTAATATAGCTTATGAATGAAACCTGCTATGCAAACTCTACTTTTTTTTTTCTTTTGCATTACTTTAGCACTTTCTGTTGATTTATTACACGCTTTTCTTTAAGGAACAGCATCAAGTTTTATTTTTGAACTAAGAATCTGGCTGACGAGTTGTTAGGTGTACTGTTATTAGTCCTGTCTGGTTAATTGCTTTAAAACAACAAAAGCAGCATTATTTGTGCAATCAAGGGTTTATAGGATGAAGATGTATACAAAAGTTGTCTTATTGGACTTTAGATCGCTAAGCACAAGATTAAGGGTGGAAGATAATAAATTTTCTTTCTTTGTAGGTCGCCTGGAGGCACTCCTCTTTCTAAACCCAAAAAAAGGCTAAGTTCAGATTGGGATCCAGTTGCTATACTGACTCATGCACTAAAACAAAAATTTGCACATAAATTTGAAGACGATGATGATTCACTGGACAAAGAAAATAGATCCTTTGATAGCTCCCCGTTTTCTAGTCCAGAGATCCCACTGGTATGTTTTTATATAATAATGTGTTTTTATATTCTTGAAATGACTGCAGTTTTCATGGATAGTAGCAAGGTTTTGGAGTCGACAACTTTTCTACAATGATTTTAAGCCATCAGCTTAGTTGTTTCTTTCAAGTGTAATCAAGGCAGAGAATCCCAACAACTTATTATGAATGGATTTCAGCTGGGAAATGCTTTTCTAGATACACCAAAAGGAAAAAAGTTAGACTGACTCTAAAAATTCAGCTCATCGTTGGTTAAACTGTGGACTTTGGCTCGATAGTAACTAACAGGCATTTGCATGTAGAAACTGTATGTGCAGTTAGTAATACTGACTATTAATTTCTTAACTAATTTTACAAATCAAGATGCCAGGAAGGTAACAGGTCTGCCTAGCATGTGCTGAGTGTTCAGAAAACAAAATTAAAGCATTGGGTTTAGTATCTTCCCTCTTGTGCAAGCATCATTTCCACATGCTCTGCATCTTTTATTCTGAACATTGTTGCAGAGCCCCTGGAAAATCCAGTTCTTTGCTATGAACAAGATGCTGGTTTCTGTAGAGCAGTCTGCAAGCTACTTTAACTTCTGCAGTCCAGCAGGTACTGGTGGTTATTCACTAGAGGCATCTGTAAACCCCAGAGCTGCTTAGATGAGACAGACAGAAATAGGTGGAAGTAATTTAAAGCATCTCTCTCTGCTTAGCAATTACATCTTTTCATCTGTGAAATGAGCGAGATACAGAATCTTATTTGGCACTGTGGTTTGTTCGTTTTTTTATTTGTTTGTTTGTTTTAGCCTAATGGAGAAAAATAGTATTGGAAAGCATGTGGTGGAAATCCAGACCTTCTTTGAAGGCTGAAGGCTGCAGCTATACTCATGGGTAGTTGCATGACTGAAAATTTAAAGAAAACTAAGATGTGTGTTTCTTTTTCCTGCTATAATGATTCTTTGAAAACCTTAGGCTGGCACAAAGATTTTTGCAAGGAAATGTAGCTTTTATCTTATGCACTGTAATGAATCATCCTTTCTTGTACAGCCTATATAAATTTCTCTGTGATTTTTAATTTTTTTAATTTTTTTTTAAGGAAAAGTCTGAAACTTGTAAAAAGCAAGGAAACAAAACAGCCAGGCTTGTGTTTTGGATGCAACAGACCATTGCATTGTGTAGCAAACTTACCTGATTCTAGATATGAAGATTGAAGTTAGATCCTGGAAGGGCGTGTTTATGAATCTTCTTTTGTTCCAAGTTCTAAGTTAAATTATAGTCTGGAAGAGGGACTGATTAAGGCCAGCATGTTCAGGAGCAGATGAAGGAAGATGGGCTTTTCTGGTTGAAACAGGGGCTTGATTGCAAGATCATGCTTATTTTAATTGTTTATCCTTGAGTGTTCTGAAGAAAAACTAATGTAAAGCAATTTATTGTGTTTATGTTATTCTTCCTAGATTAAGTGAAGTGCATAAATTCTCCCAAACTGCCTTTATCGTAAACAGCTTCTCATTCAGTTGTCTTGGATATAATTTTATCTAATTCCATCCCTCCTGGCCAGGTTGGACGTTGCAGCCTGAAATCAAGTGCAAATTCTAGCCTCGTGAGAACTGATGAAGTTAAAGTATCAACGTGGAAAGTGAGAGCTCATATTTAACTGATGGAGATTGCTGAGGAAACTTCGTAGTGTGTGTGTAAGTGGCAGGCCCACTCTGTGAAACTGCTGTAATATGTTATAGAATGTATCTGTCTTATGCTGTTAATGTTTGGGTTGTAGGGCTTGTAAAACTGCCTCTTCCTTCTCTTTAGTTTCCCAGCAGCCAAACTCATGAATGTGATGCTTTGTGAGAAGCACACAGCCAAAAAAAGGGTTTTGTTACTGTGGAGCACTGTGTCTGAAACCTGGGAAACTGAGAAATACAGGAAAGAAATGTTCGTGAAAGAAAAGTAATTATTTGTGTGGCAGCTTAGGTGAGCACTGTCTCTGTACTTCACTGTAAATACTGAAGATGTATAAACTTCTGGACTGTATTGTGTATAGCTGACTGTATATAAGTAATGGTAGCTAATACTGTGATAAAGTTTCCTCAGTTTTCTTTGCAGTCTGCTAATGCGACTCCTTATTTCATGTGCAAGCAGTGTTCTAATTTGTCTTGAGTCAGTAGAGAAACTTTCATGTTTGTGAAATTTTGTCTTGCTGTAAGTATGCTACACGCTGTCTGTTAAATGCTTATCGTGTGGAGGAGTTTTTCTTTTGAGACAAAAAAAGACCTTGTAGAGAAATCTGTTAGCACATAGTCTAAATTCCACATGTAAATGAACATTAATTGTATCATCTCTCTGGCTTTTCTGTATAAAGTCTGTTTCGTTCACAGAGTTTATAAAATAAAATTTCCTTTGTATCACAGATGTGTGTGATAGTGACGTTTTGTGTTGTGGAGTCTCGTATCTTAAGAGCTGACCATATTAGAAGACTACTTTATTTTAGATAAAATAAAGAGCTTACTTTTTTCCTGTTAGAAGACTTGGAATCTCTTATTTACAAATTTGTTGTGATCCACTGCTTACAATAGCTGCCTTCACTTATTCTTTTGTCTAATGATCCGTTATCAATTGAACTGTGGATTGTGTCCCTTGTATGTACCGTGTATCTTCTATATCCCTACCCCCTTACACAGAATAGACATCTGGATTCCCTGTTACTGCCAAGTCTTATTTGTACAATTACTAGAGGCAACTGTTCAAATCCCATACTTTTGTTTTAATTCCAGAAGTTACCTTTTGACTAAAATTGGAGCTCGTGATTTAACTGTTGTCCTGTTTTCAGCTGTGAGGCTGGGTGCTTAACCACAACAAATACTTCATTTCTTAAATCATGTGTCCTAGATGTTTTTTCTTGAATTTAGTGATTTTTATACTTTATTACGTTCTCTCATTTCTTTCGCACTCCATAACAGCCTGACCTTACCTTTCTCTCTGCTTTTAAAATACACATTTTCTACATTCTCTACCTAAGCCTCAGAACTGCTGTGAAATCCTCACAGAATAGCCAGCTTGGCCCTCTGCTTAGTGATCTTAACCTCTTCTATCAAAGCTCTCAGTTGTCTTTTGTCTGCTGCTCTGGTCTCTGAAATACTAGGGCAGCAGGGAACAACTGTGAAGGAAGTCCGTGGGCACCTGCAAAAAAGGATATGAGGGCAAGGGGGTCCTGTTGAGAGTAAAGCTTGTGAAAGAGCTCCCTTTTTTTTCAGCATATGAAGTGTGAAGAGGTGGAGCAAGCTCCCTCTTCTGCTATGCCAGCCTCTGTAGAGCCAGGGGCTCCCTGCATTTGTGACCATTCTCTTGAGACTGACAAATGCTAAGGTGGAATTCCTGCTGAGAGACTTTGTAAATCTGGAAAGCTCTGGACAGTGTAGTCTTTTCTGTGTCAATTGCTTTATGTGATCAGTAGTTTCTTTTCTTTGGGAAGAACTATTATTTCGGACTCTGTGTGTATATCTTCTGTTCTCTCCAGACTGCAGTTCACAGCAGGGATTTTGGATTTGAAAGTGGATTCCCAGAACTTTAGAAAGGAATTCTCTCCACAATTTCTCTTGATGTCACTTAAGCCAAGTACCTAGTGCCAGACTTCAGAAGCATCTAGAAATTTTAATGAGCTGTTTGGCCCTCCAGGTTATTGAGTAGTATCTCTGATTTTTGTGTCAAAGTGAGTTGTGCTACTACAAAGTAGTCCGTATAGCTGATATGCTTCCTTAGAGCTGTGGGGGAAAGTCATGGCCCTGTGTTGGATTTTTTGTTCCCCAGCTATGTACTGCCTACATATGTTAAGAGAACAGATTCTTTGTTTTAAATAGTTCTAGCTGTAAATTTGATGAGGCGATGAACCCTGGCATACCTCGAGAAGTTTGGGAGAGATACCTGCTAACATCTAACAGTTTTCAATACCAAGAAGTTGCAAAATTTACAGTGATGTTCAGTAATGAAAATGTAAGCACCCCTTGCAGAGGAGATTTTTTTCTCTTTCAGAGTTAATCATCTTATTTATCATCTTATTTTTTTTTTACCAGAACATCCGTATCAGCAGCTTGGAAGCAACTTGATGTTGTCTAAAGTTATCTGTGCCCTGCTTACCTACAAATAAACTTGTCTACACGTGGTCCCTGGATGAACTGCTCAATGGCAATACAACTCCTGGCAATACAGGAGTTGGGTGAGGAGACTCACAAATAGAATTAAATTACCTGAACTGTAAGAATATCACTTTTGCTGACAAATTCCCATAAAATAGAAGACCTGTCTTGATACTTATTACCTGTGACAAACAACTTAAATGTAACTTGTTATGTCTGCCTTTTTAGCTACAGAGTATGGGGGAAAAGCACAGCTGAGAATATGCAACAGTATCTGCTGCCCTCAGTCTACTCCTCTTTTCAGGAACTGATTACATTGTTCTTTAGTCCTACTAAAATAATTATATACGGGGCTCTTGCAAAAACCTAATTGACAAAGGTATCTTGTTAAAAAGGTTAGACTTTGCCTTCCTCATCTGAACTCTTGGGGTAAGCCCTGCAGGCAAATAACTGGTTAGTAACAGTGCTAGTGGCCAAAATAGGCATTATAACCCCACTGGGATGAGAGAAACGAGTGAGAATTTGAGATTCAGATTATCCTCAGTCATTGGCATGATTTGATTCAGCAACTTGTGGCTAAAGAGTTGTTTTAAGATGCAAGACCTTATTATTACAACTCTAAGTGAGAAAATACTGTTGTTTTCCTAAACAGTATTGTCCTTAATATTAGTAATTATTATTTTTTTTCTTTCTCAGGCATTAGTATTCATGATGCCGAACAGTTTGGCATTGAGAGTGTATTGCTATGTACAGTCTAATTTATAGTTTAATGAGTATTAATAAATAATAACTTTATTTTTTATCTGTTCATTTAGGCATTGAGACTTTATAATAAATCAATTTATGTTGTAAATATAAGATTTGTTATAAAATATAAAAAATGTTCTTCAACATAATTTAATAATAACTTATTACAGAATCACAGTTAGAGTAAGTTACTCAATATACAAGGTCAGCTAGCTTCAGGTGAAACATCTTGACAATTGTGCTAAGGTTTTTGAAAAGAACTGATATGAACAACAGTTCCTTTAGGGATTTGATTTAGGCTTGAAGGCTTGATGGTTCTCTTAAAGTTTTAATGACAAACCTCTAGAATTTGGAAACTGACAGGGTTCAAGACTGTAAAACCAAGCAGGTTTTCACATATATGTATTATTTATCCTGCTTTATATTCTTTATATGCCTGACATTTCATAAATTTTTCTTCATGTGTCAGCCCACAGCTCATTCTTTTCCCTTTTATCTTGTTTAGGAAAATTTTTGCCAGATACAGAAAATGCTTCTTGAAACTTTTGAAGTGTAAGTCTAGGCATTAATTACCAAATTCTTTCAAACTACCTTTAAAGTGAACTTTTCATAATTGACTTTGTAGAGGCTAAATGGTAGTTAAAAGATTTATAGGACTAAAAGGACACTAATTGATTTTGTGATTCTGTTTGAGTTCCAAACTACTGAACTGATTCATATTTTTGGAGGTATTTTAAAGGAACACACTATCCTTTCTCAGTTCTATTTTAAAGCTCAAACTTTTGTTTCTTTTTCAAAAACTTTTGAAAATCTTTTTTTCATGGATAAAATCTGCACAAGGTGGGTGTGTGCTTCTTATTCAGTTATATTTTTGCTGTACTTACATAATTTAGTATAATTTAGAAATGAAGTCATTGTCATGTTTCTGCAACAAAGGTACTAAATTTTTTTCCTTTGTTACACTACTGCTTGCATGCAACGGCACATGTTTTGTAGAATATACATTTTCTAGTTATATCCCATTCAGATAACTGACCAACCTCTTGTCTCAATATTTCTTCCTGGGTTAACACAGTCAGACTGTCTACCTTGGACACTGTCTCCTTCAAGATTTACTGTTTCTAAACTATATGGATTATTAAAAGAGAATATTAATGCTCAGGGGATAAAAGAAACATGTTAAAAGTAAGAAGAGAGCATCTATTATAAAAAAGGCACACTGAAACCATCAGTTTCATCAGCAAGTATGCTGGCTTTAATTAACAAAAATAGTTCTGCCTCTGAGAAACTGGAAATAGGTAAATTTCATAGTGATAAATATATGAGCTTCCCTCAGAGACCCTCACTGTACTTAAAATTATCCAATTTAATTTCAAAGATTTGTGTTGGAAGTATGCAGCTTAACTAGAAGGAATAGGATACCTGCTGTAAATCACCAATGTATATAGAGAGAAACTTTCATTTTTCAAATGTTGTTGAAGTATGAAGCTGAAGCTACTGTAAATTGCATAATAAAAACGGACAAGTATCAGAAAGTAAGCATAGAAGAGATTTTGTAAGAAAACGAAGAATCTAAAAAAGTTATCAAAAATAATGGACATATTGTGGGATTGAAAAACTCAAGTTATAAAAAGAAGAAAGACATGCACTATGTCTTGTTACATTTACCTGTTTATATAAATAATTCTGGTTTTGTTTCTTGCAGTTTGACTGACACATCAAAGAAACACAGAATGGTTCAGGTTGGAAGGGACCTCTGAAGATCACCTCGTCCAATAATGGTGAGCAGGATCACCTACAGTACATTTTGCAGGATGGCATCCAGGAGGGTTTTGAATATCTCCAGAGAAGGAGGCTCCACAGCCTCTCTGGGCAGCCTGTTCCAGTGCTCTGTCACCCTCACAGTAAAGAAGTGCCCTCTCGTATTCAGCTGGAACTTCCTGTGCTTCAGTCTGTGCCCGTTGCCTGTTGTCCTGTTCCTGGGCACAACTGAAAAGAGACTGGCTCCACCCTCAGATATCTATATACATTAATGAGATCTCTCCTCAGTTTTCTCTTTTTTCAGGCTAAACAGGCCTGGAAACAGGCCTGTCCTCGTACAACAGGTGCTCCAGTCCTCTCATCATCTTAGTAGCCCTCCTCTGGACTCGCTCCAGTAGTTCCATGTCCCTCTTGTACTGGGGAGCCCAGAACTGGACACAATACTCCAGGTGCGGCCTCACCAGGGCTGAGTAGAGGGGGAGAATCACCTCCCTTGACCTTTTGGCAACACTCTTCTGAATGTAGCCCAGGATACTGTTGGCTTTCCTGTCCACAAGAGCACGTTGCTGGCCCATGGTCAGCCTGCTGTCCACAATTAACCCCACATCAGGTCAGCCCCCAGCCTGTACTGGTGCTTGGGGTTATTCCTCCCTCAGTGCAGGACCCTTCACTTGCCCTTGTTGAACCTGATGAGGTTCCCCTCCGCCCAACTTTCCAGCCTGTCGAGGTCCCTCTGAATGGCAGCACAGCCCTCTGGAGTATTATCCACTCTTCCGAGCTTTATGTTGTCAGCAAACTTGCTGAAGGTGCACATCCTTTCCATCATCCAGATCACTGATGAATAAGTTGAACAAGACTGGACCCAGTACTGACCCCTGGGGGACACTGGCCTCCAAGATCAGCTCGCGTTGGAAGGGACCTTAAGGATCATCTAACTCCAATCCCGCCCTGCCATAGGCAGGGATGTCACCCACCAGATCAGCTTGGCCAAGGCCCCATCCAGCCTGGCCTTGAACACCTCCAGGGATGGGGCATCCACAGCTTCTCTGGGCAACCTGTGCCTCACCACCCTTCTACAGTGAAGAATTTCCTCCTAATGCCTAGTCTATCCTCTTCTGGTTTAAGACCATTCCCCCTTGTCCTATGCCTTCTTACGGGTAAGACGTATACAAGTTATAAAACATGCCTGATTTTTACCCCAGATGAAGCTCCTTTCATCTGAGAAGCTTCCTGTGCTGCTCTGTGGAGAGCAGCCCATGCTGGAGCAGTGTGTTTCTGAAGGACTGCACCCTGTGGTACGGCTTCTGGGCTGGCACTTCATCCTCTTCACACCCTTCCTTCAGATATTTATATACACTAATGTGATCTCTCGTCCATTTTCTCTTTTCCACGCTAAACAGGCCCAGTACGACAGATACTCCACTCTAATCTTTTTTTAGCCCTCCTCTGAACTCTCTCCCTTAGTTCTATGTGATGTGTAGGGCGCAGTCTGGAAGGGTTCTTGAAAAGCCTTTTCATCTCTTGGTGTTTGTAAATGTTTCAGTGGTTTATATCCATGTATATCATGCTCCATACGTACAGCTTAGACCATTTTGTTTACAAGCCCGCTGTCTAACTGCTGAAATAGTTTCAAAAATATATAAAATTATGTTGTGAGTAAAGGCTGAAGAAGACAGCTGTATCCATTTGGGAAATATTTTATCCTTTTTAGTATTATTTGCCCAGCTTATTTTCAAATTATTGTGCTTCAGAAATATTTTCTCCCTTTAATACCAGTCACTGAAAAAAATAATTTCTATTTATCATCCATTTTATAATGAATTTTTTGTATCTATAATTATTTGGCAAAGGACTGTTTTGTCTGTTCATCTGTGGGCATGTGTTTATAAAATAACTATTTATTATATATAATACACAACATATAAAGATAGAAGAGCATTTATCTTCTATATATTAGTATAAGATAACTGATACTAACCAATGTATCCTTAATTCAGTTACAAATAAATAAAATCATTTGGCCTATGTTTAACAGAACTAGAAAATAATTGACTGAAAACCAGATAACTTAATTTGTCAAGAGTAGTTTCTAATTCAGAAGACTTGATGAACCTATTTGGGAAATTTGGGCACTTAATTGTGAATATGAATCCTAATTCATTCAAACGTACATGGAAACACCTAAAATTTGAACTTGCCTTCCTAGCATAAATGAGGTTTCTAAAACCTGTGTTGTTTAAGAGAGCTTTTTCTTTAAATTCAAATGTTAATGTTTTGCAGTTGGAGTTTGGAGTAGTTGTTTGACTTGCAATATCACAGCTTTGTTTTAGCTAGCTATTATCTAGCTACTCAGCTGAGAGACATTCTTGATTGTGCTAGACGTTAGTTTCCGGAGCATTATTTATTTAGAGAATTAGTTCTAACAACTACTTATAATAATCAAAAGACCATTCTTCTTATATTCATTATTTTTCCCAATAATCCTGTGTGGTGGTTTTACCGTGCTGGGCAGCTAAACCCCACAACCGCTCTCTCACTCCCCCTCCTTTAGATAAGGAGGGGGAGAAGTAAAGCAAAGAACAACTCACGGGTTGAGATAAGGATAATTTAATTAAAGGGAAATAATTATAATAATTAAATAAAGACTACCATGAACTAAACAATTTAACTAAGGGGAAAATAAAAGGGAAAGGGGAAAAAGGGAGGAAAACAGACAAACAAAATAAATGAAAGCTATATGGAAGTGCAGAGGAAAGAAATTACTCTCTACTTCCCACAAATGAGCGATGATTGACCACGTCCTTGAAGCAAGGCCTCAACGCACGCAGCCGGTGTTCGAGAGGAGGACCGACGTCTTCTCAACGAGAGCCCACCCCTCCCCTCTTCTTCCTGTTTCCACCTTTTATTGCTGAGTGTGACACCACATGGTATGGAATATCCCTTTGATTGGTTTAGGTCAGCTGCCCTAGTGATGTTTCTCTCCTCACTTTTTGCCCACCCCCTAGGAGGGTTAGAGAAAGGCCCAATGCTGTGCCACTGCTGCTCAGCAGTAGACACAACACTGGTGTGATAACACTGCTGTTCCAGCTACAAGTACAGAGTACGGCACTGAATGGGCTGCTGCCGGGAAAGTTAACATTCCAGCCAGACCCAGTACATCCTGTCAGCAGGATTGTTCCTTCTGCAATGGGGATTTGATTTGTTTGTTGAAAGAAGAACAATGGAGTCCATTTGTTCCAGCTATATATGTAGTCCTCTTTACATTTTTGTTCAGGTTGTTTGCCTGAAAGGCTGCAGAAGGCTCTAAGAGCAGGTTATTTATATGTGTGAGCAGAAGCATTCAGACTTTCATTTTTGTTGATATTGGAATAGAAATACTCAAACTTCTTGTTTAAGACTAATAGAAGTATTTAATTTCCATGGGTCAGAGAACCAAAAGCAGGAGCCTGAATTGCCGTATTTAGGCAGCAGTAACATGGCGTGCAGGGGTGGAGTTGGAACTGGCTGTGGTAAACTCCCTTACCAGCAAAAATCACCTTAGAGTAAAACAACTTTGAAGTTTCTGAAAGTTTCTGAAGTTTCTGAAAATGTTTGATGAAAATCTTTCATATATTCTGTGGCTGAACTGTACGTACTTAACCACAAGAGAGCAGTGTTTTACCAGATCTATGCTGTAAATCTTAAATTTAAATAATTTTATTTTGTTGGTAATAGGTCTAACAGTAAATCCCTTTATATTTTTATCTTTTAGCGATTCTCACTAGATTGTAGAGGCACATGTTTCTAATTTACTAGTGTTTTTCTTATAGTTCATTTAGTGTAAATGAACTATATTTATTGTACTTGGATTAATAAAAACTCAACATCAGGCTAATTTATTCTTATGCACAAAATAAACTTGCTACTTCGTTTCCCTCCATGTTTAGCATCTAGAACAGACAGAAAATTTTATATGGTGAATTAAAGAGCTTTTCTAGCAGAAAGCTTTTCCTGAAGAAATATCCTCTCATATCCCATGTTAAAAAGACTCGGAGAAAATTTCTGTCTGTGATGTGGTACATAAGTAATGAGAATTGCCCCTGAATTGAATGGATTTTTATGAATAACTTTTAGATTCTACTAGAGAAAATATGTTGCTACTTTCTGATTCAATATCAAAGGGACCATCTGGCATAAAAAAATTACTTTTTTTTTTCAGATGAAAGATTGTACTTTGCTCCTATCAGTATGTACACCCTTTGCTCTTTATGTGTAAATAATGATTTGAACAAATTTAGGTGCAATCTTAAGACTAAGTAAGAGTAAGTTTGCAGTAAGTTTGCAGAAAGTGTTAACTTTCACTGATGCTTCTGCATCACTATTGATTTCATCAGAGTTGCTGCAGGGGAACTTAACACAGCATTTGTCTCCAGATTAAATAAGCATACCTAACCTGTACCATACCATAGTTCACCTTGAACTATGAAGAACTTGGGATATGGTCCATCGGTTCTGCTGCAAGAGACTAAGCTGAAAACAGAAAGATTTCATCTTCCTGAAGTTAGTTTTATGATAATTTGCTGAATTTGTAGAACATAATCTAGAAATAAAATAAAGCTTTTAGCTTGGCTGCAACATTTAAGTGAAGGTGTCTGTTTCTGCCTTGTGTTTCAGAATTAGAGCCACCTGCTGTAATGCAGAGCAAGCCACTGAGCAACAGCTGCTGGGTAAAAGGAGTACAGAGAAATTCAAAGTAAGCTTAGTTTTAGTTTCTTCACATTGTGTTGTTGCCTTATGATTGTTTGATGCACTGTGATCTTATAGTACACAGACTGTATTTGTTCCTTTTTTTTTTTTTTTTTTTTTACTTTTTAAGGTAGTGAGAACTGTAGAAATATCCTTTAAAAGTTACAAAACCACAGTAGTTGTCATTGAGGATGGTTGTCTGTGCTACTACTGGTGAGTTTTTTCTTTGTCTTTCAGATTGCTGTTTTTCTGTATGTGCATTCCACAGTTTGTTACTTACTTTGTCCAGATGGTATTTTAGTTGTCTTTCTTCCATTACCCTTTTTCTAGCAATTATATTGCTTGAATTGTATACCGTATTTGACTGCCATCTACTGAGGCAGACTTGATAAACCAGACTGTTTTTGTTACGCTCTTTGCTTGTGAGGAAGTGTTTCTGAATAAAGGTCAAACTCAATGTTCTTGTTTTTAATTTTGTTAAGTTAGGAGCTACTGTACCAGCATGTATAGTGGGAAAGTAATCTGAAAGTCAGTGTGTTTTGTAATAATAAAAATATCTAGTTTGAAGTTTTACTTTGATTTGACTCAGGTGAAATGTGAGCATTATCAGCAGCTCCTGTTCCTTATCTGCCCTTTTGACCATTCAAATGTTTTTGAAATGGTTGTGTTTGCTTCTATTCCTCTTGTATTCCCTGTCTGTGTTTATACAGATTATAATAAGGTTTTGCTTGTTGTGGTTCTACAAAGGTCTATTTTTTTTTTTCTCCAAATCTTCTAGTATGTCTTCAGTCCTTTAGTTATTTCTCAGTAATGGCATAGACTTTTTAAAGCTGTGAAGAGTATACATGTACTTTGTGTTTTGTATGTTAGAACAAAAAGGCTGCTAGTGAAACTGATCTCTACAAAATAGTTTGCTCTATAACTTAATTTGTCAGTATTATGTTTCTTACAATGTTGAATTAGAATTTTGAGGTCACAAATAAAGGAATATTAACATCTGGTAAGCTAAACAAACAGAATTAGGGAGATCCCACTACGTGCTTTGTGAGCTAGTAGAGCTGTTGCTAGGAGAATAGCCTGAGCTTGAGAATACCCTAAGCTAGTAGTTGCCTGGGGAACCCATAGAAACTTGCTGTACTTCTACACAGCTGTACAAATTTGCTATCTTTTTCTTTCCCATAGTCCTCCTTCTAGCATAATAAGAGCTATGGAGGAAGGAGGTTGCATTGTGATCATAGGACCAAGTCCTTATTCTCTAGCATACAGATCTCCATTACAATCAAGACCAGTGATGTGTGGTCAGACCTTCACTGAGCAAAATTAATTGTGAAGAGCTGATCTGATGTGAGTTGAGGGTCATGAACATCACGTGTGGTAATGGTCACTTGTGCTTTAATTTGAAAGTTATTGCTGATCAGATGATTAAACAAGAATTGAAGTCTCACTAATTGCATAGATTTTAGGGGAAAAAAAAAGTATTTACTTCAAAAAAAAAAAAAGTCACTTTTTAAGCAATTCTTCTTTAAGTAATTCTTTTCTAATGGAGGAATAAGTTAAATCTTGATAGTTAGGAGTGAAATAAAAAGACAAACAAACCTTGAACTGTGGATGCTTAAACAATGTGAATCTGAAATTTCTAAAGAAGTTGGCTGAAGGAAGCTTCTGGCCTTGTATGTTCGTTTTGAATAAACCTTGGAAAACTATTGTGGTGTCTAAATTTTCTTTTTAAGTAGAGTAAAATGGGTAACTTTAAGTCAATTAACATGTGTCTAGTTCTAGGCAAAAAGATTGAATATGTATGGTGAGATCCTATTGCAGCTTTGGAAATGTCTAGGTAATTACTGGATTAATCTAATGTATCTTTGTTAGGAAATAGATATTTTAAATTATGTTTGACAAAAAATAGCTGTAATATAAAGTGTATTGTTAATTAAAATATAGCATTCATATTATCCATAAAATACATGTTAAATAGATGTAGAACTGATTAAATGCCACATAATAGCAAGTAAGGAAGTGTTTCCGCTAGGATTATAGGGAATTCTTCTAGGTTAATGAGATTAACCTAGATTAACATGCTTTTAGTAATGAATTTGTGGATAATTAAAAAAATAATAATATTTTAATTTTGAGAAATAGTGAAGATGGGAGTGATGGCAAATGATAATACTGTAGTAAATTAGGTCCTTGGAAACAGAGTACGTTCTAGTACAGCTGGATGGAAAGCGATAAAGGAGTTCTCTTCAAATTGTGTGAAGACACATTTGTGCACAATTGTGCATCACAGTCTACAACTTCCTTGTAAGGGGGTGTCGAGAGGCAGGAGACCGTTTCTCCATTAACACCAGTGACAGGACCTGCGGGAACGGGGTTAAGCTGAGGCAGGGGAAATTTAGGCTTGACATAAGGAGGGGATTCTTCACAGAGAGGGTGGTTGCACACTGGAACAGGCTCCCCAGGGAAGTGGTCACTGCACCGAGCCTGTCTGAATTTAAGAAGAGATTGGACTGTGCACTTAGGCACATGGTCTGAACTTTTGGGTAGACCTGTGCGGTGTCAAGAGTTGGACTTGATGATCCTTGAGGGTCCCTTCCAACTCAGGATATTCTATGATTCTATGATTCTATGAACTTATAATTTGTGCCTGGTATTTTTCAGAAACAGAATGTCTGTTTCTGTTTACATTGAAATGATATGGCTGTGAATGCATGAAGAGAAATAATAATAAATAAGGTACTAAAAAACTCTTTTTCTGACAGAGAGAAACATAATAGTAACCAGTAGCAGGAAGTGAAAGCTAGAATAATTTAAGTGAGAGTTCATTTCAACAGTGAGCATGACACCTACAATAGGAAGTGATGACTTTTCATTACTTGTTCTCTATACTATAGCCTAAAAAGTAGTTTTAAAGTAAATTCTCTACAGAGTACAGAAATATAAACAACACCTTGTTTTCTCCCTCCCCCCCAAAAAAACAAAACAAAACAAAAAAAACACACCAAAACTCCCTATGAGTTCTAGACGATCAAAACTTATTACATTTAAAAGCTCAGGTCTCAGGTATATGAATCTGTTAGGTGAACTTTCTAAGAGATTTTTCTTGGCTGAGTTACCTCTCAGAAAATGAGAAGTTATTTCTCTTTCCTTTTTCTCAGTCGAATTAGGAGTTCCTTATGTTACTTCCTGCAGGAAGCTCTGAAGTATGTTTATTTTCTAATGTATTTATCATAGCTTATTTCACAAAGAGACCAGCTTTTTATTAAAGGTATTTGTATCTTTTACACTTTAAAAGTACTTTCAGTTTCAGAGGGAGGAGTCTGTGCTACTTCTGAAAGTGCAACTCTGCTCATTTGCAGAGCTTTAAGAAGAATCCATACTCTGATGGATCTCAGTAAAATTTAAGTTTGTAGATGTGCTGTGACAGCTGAAAAATGACATCTGCATTATTATATAAGATGTTCCTGAGAGCAATATAACACCCACAGGCAAAACTCTAAGCTGTCAAGTAACTCAAGAGTGATGATGTAAGTTCTCCCTTTAAATTAATGATACTGAGGTACCAGAAAGAATGAACTGTAGTTGGACTAGCGAAGGAGTAAACTCTTTCCCAGAAGAAAACAGCAAAATGTATATACATTTTTAAACATACTTATGTCTGATCAGTTCACTTTTTCCACAAAGTTGAAGGAGATTAACTACTTTATCATTAAAATAAATGCTTTCCTTTCAGATCTAGTTCTCCACAGGACCTGTGGTGGTTTTCTTTTGAGTTTTGAAGTAACATGAATTTGTTATTAAATTGCATGTTTTGTGAAGACTTGTGGTAGAAGCAGCATAGCAGTATTGTTCATATCTCTTGTAGGGTTCTGGTCTAGTAGTAGAGTGCTCCAAAACGTTACCAAAGTGAAAATAAATAGAGTCCATCTTTAGCTAGCATTTCATGTACAACGTGACTTTTGAGCTATAATAGCAAAAAATGGCTGATTGTTTTGTAAGCATCCTATATTTGAAAGGCCAGGTAAACATGTAGGCTTACATAGCGGAACTGCTCAGAAAGAAAATAAAGGCTGTTGGTAATGCAAGGTTACGTACTGGTATGTTTAAATCTCGTGCAGAGGAAAGGTGTGGCAAAGAAAGATTAAATTCAGGCTCTCTTCCTACACTTTTTCCTAAGCAAACACTTCTTCCTAAGCTTTTTGCTTTCTAATAATTGCATTGAAATATATTTATCCAATACAAAATGTGCAAGATACAAATAAAGTGGTCTTTGGGGAAAAAGTAATCTGTCTTCTTGAATCTGACCCTGAATCTACCGTATGTTTTAGTACTTCCTATTTTCTTTGGATTTTGATTGCCTGCAGTGAGTAGCCCTGAGTTTGCCTCCAGGTGTTGATAGGTCCTGTTATAGAAACGAGGCCAGGTATCAAATACATGTATAGATCCAACGCTAGTTTTATTTTCTTTGGAGCTACATTTCTTTCATGAGCATGCTTATGCATGAACTAAGTTCACAGGAATCCTCTGAATATACAAGTAAAAGCTTTGGATTTGGACTGTAACAGTTCCTGACCTGCATTAGTAGGGCATGAAAGTTTTGCTCTAGACCAAAGCTTGATTTATGTACAGTACATTTTCTACAAGGTTATGATTTTAGTAATACTTGTTTTTATTCATGGATTTTCTTTTTGTTTATGTAAATGTTTAGCACCCTTTAACCTTTAAACACATAGCCGACTTCCATTTTTTTTTTTTTTTTTTTTTTTTTTAATTTTTACTTTGTTTTCCCTTGCTAGGATTTGGGAAAACAGAAGCTCTCAATCTGTCTGTTCAATTATATTTATTTTTTTTAGTCATATTATTAATTTTTCTTTTGCTATTAAGTTTGGTGATTCATTTCAACATGCTAGGCTACGTTATATTTGTATTGAACCATTAAACATCAACATCTGTACAGACAGTGGCTATGCACAGTAGGAAGATGTATTGACTTAGCTGTTGTTGAAACTAACACTGCTAAAATCCGTTCTGGAACATTCTGAGTGGTTTTCCAATGCTGACAATGTAAAACTTCTGGAGAAACCATCACAACTCCATCCATATATAGGACAGATCTCCAAGGGGTTTCCTTCTAGAATCTGTTCTGCAATCCAGCTTGCATTCAGGGACATATGGAAATGCTTTTTCTTATGATTCTGAAGGATTTCTTTCTTTCTCTCTCTCTCTCTCTCTCTCTCTCTTTTTTTTTTTTTTTTTCTCTTTTCCTTCCAGAGAGTGCATTTAAAATACTGTCTAAATAACACTGAAACCAAAGATATTTCCTGGTCCTATATTTGACTCTGTTGTGGCATATGCTCTGCACAAACTGTGAGCATTGTTTCCAAAGACTTTGAGGTAATGGATAAATTCTGGCTTTAGAAGCGTATCAAAATCAACAAGAAGAGTCCCAGCAGTGGCAAAATGTCTATCAGCAATAACATTTTTCACTTAGAAGCATGCACCTGTGGAGAATGTCAATGCTTTTAATATTTTCAGTAAAAGTTCACAAAGCTCATATATGTTGCATGTATCATAAATAACACGGTCCACAAATGAGAAGTGAAATTAAAACTGAGCAGTGATATTAAGGAGAACTAGATACTGGAACTGAACCAGAGAATCGCAGAATTCAAAGCCAGGCTGGATGGGGCCTTGGTCAACCTGATCCCTGCCTGTGGCAGTGGGGTGGGAACTAGATGATCTTTAAGGTACCATCCAATGCAGGCCATTCTATGAAAAGAATGGCTGAGGCTGGAAGACCCTCTGGAGGCCTTCTGGATCAACCCCCCTGCTCAAGCAGAGACACCCAGAACAGGGTGCCAAGTACTGTCCAGGCAGCTTCTGAAGATCTCCAAGGAGGGAGACTCCACAACATTTCTGGGCAACCTGTGCCAGTGGTCCATCACCTGCAAGGTAAAGACGTGCTGCCTGGTGTTCATATGGAACCTCCTGTGTTTCAGTTTGTACCCACAGCCTCTTCTCCTGGCACTGGGCGTCACTGAAAAGAGCCTGGCTCTGTCTTCATTGCGCCCTCCCTTCAGGTATTTATACACACTAATAAGATTCTTCCCCTGAGCCTCCTCTTTTCCAGACTAAACAGATCCAATTCTTCCTGACACTCAACATAGGAGAGATGCTGAAGTCCCTTGGTATCTTAGTAGCCCTCTGGGGGACTCTTTCCAGTACGTCCACGTCTCTTTTGTATTGGGTGGCCCAGAATGAGACAGTATGCTAGGTGTGGCCTCACCAATGCTAAGTAGAGGGGAAGGATCACTTCTCTTGACCTGCTGCCTATACTTTGCCTAACGCAGCCAAGAATACTGGCAGCAAAGGCCCACTGTTGACTCATGCAACCTGGTGACTCCCAGGACTCCCAGCTCCTTTACTGCAGAATTGGGTTGCCCCCAGCATGTTCTGGTGCTGGGTTTGTTCCTCCCCAGGTTCAGGACTCTGTGCTTCTCCCTGTTGAACTTCATGAGATTCTTGTCAGCCCACCTCTTCAGACTGTCAAAGTCCCGGTGGATGGTTGCACAAATCTCTTGTCAGTCTCCCATGTCTGACTTTGGGTCGTTTGTGTGAATATGCTGAGGGTGCACTCTTACATTGTCCAGATCATTAATGGAGATGTTAAACAGGACTAGAGCCCGTATCGATCACTGGGGTACTCGTTTCTGGCCTCCAACTAGACTTTGCACCACTGACTACTATGCTCTGGGCCTGGCTGTTCAGAGTTTTGGATCCACCTCCCTGTTTGCTCATCCAGCCCATACATCAGCAGCTTCTCTATGAGGATCCTACAGGGGAAAGTCCAAACTTACTGAAGTCCAGGAAGACAGTATTCACGGCTACCCCCTTGTACATCAGGCTGGTGATTTCATTATAGAAGCTTATGAGGTTGGTCAGGAATGATTTCCCCTTGGTGAATCCATGCTGACCGAAACAATAGTAAAAGACAACTCCCTGTTATTTAAATACTTAAACAGGGAAATGTTTTCCCCGAGGTTTGAAAATCCTTCCACTGTATATTTAAGAGAAAGATACAGAAATACTTTCTTTAGTGGTAAATCCATTTGCACTCCATCCCTAGAGCAAAGCTAAGGGTGAATTTAGACAGAAGTTCATTTCAGAAACAGTGCAACAGACATGATTTCTCTGTTGGTAGGAAGGCGAGGCAGTGGGAGGATGGCAACAGAAGTTTTGCTGTCTTGACAATCCAGTGTCTTCAGCAAATTAAGGACATGCTTTCTAATCAACTGGTTATACCAAAGAACTTTGGACACTTTCTTATTTATTTATTTATTTATTAGTTGTCATTCTTTGACATGATGAATACTTACAGCAGTATGTTAAAAAAGGTACAGTTAAGTCTCTTGGCATCACTGCATAGCAGTCACAGCATTTTCACACAATCTAGTGCTTCCTTTCAGAATGATGCATATGGCATATATACGCACATATGGGGGCTGATTCTTGGTCCCAGTGAAGTTGGTGGGACCAGTGTTTGGCCCGTAGAGTTGTACAAGATATGTGAATATGTATATATAAAATGCTTTACAATAAACATGACATATACAATCTTGAATTCAAAGATAAGCAGAATATATTTTACATCCAAGTCAAACTTATGCTCTGCACTTAAAGTTTATGTACCTAAAATATTGGATGGATTATAGAAACAAATAATACAATAATAGTTTGCACCAATCAAGGTATTTTGGATACATATTCATGATATTCATGGCATGAAGCTTGCCGTGTGTGTGTTTTTTAATATTATTATTTTATTATTATTTTATTTGGGTTTTGGCATGTCTTTTTTTTTTGCATTTGCAGGATCTTAATTCAAATTTAAGTATTAGCTCTGTAGACCATGAGCTGGGGGTGGTGGCATCAGGAGGGGAATGGGAGAACCTTATGGACAGCTTAGCTGAGTAACTTAGACTGTAAGGCTATAAATTATGTATGTTATCCTGACTGATACCTGAAAATAAAAAAGTGACTACTTGAGTGTTTCTCCTTTTCAAGAGAGTCGATTTGGAAGGGCTCACATGCATTCTGTCTGTTTTGCTGCAAACTTCTAATAGTTCAATCAGAGCTTAGAAAAGCTGGTGAGATAACTATGCAGTTTGAAAACTGGTTTATTACATTTACTGTGGTAGCAGCCTTCTCACTGATCATACTGTGACTTTGCTTTTTTTTTTTTTTTTTCCCCACAAAAACCAATACTTCATACAAAAAATATCAACATGTTCAATACTAGGTTAGAACTGCAGATCCTTCATAGACTCTACTTAATGGCACCTATTCCTCTGTCTATGTTTTTCAAAAGCACACATTTTTCATACTCCTTTTTTTTTTTTTCCCCTGTTTTGGTTGGTGGCCAGAATGTTGACCCTTAGAAATGCAAAGGCTGGTCAAACCTTTACTTAATGAAAGTGCATACGTATGCATTATTTTAACCATGCTAAAAAATTCACTTATCACCACTCTTTTTTAAAAGAAAAATAAAATAATTATTTACACAGAATTTGTCTCTGATGAAACAAAATCCGCATTTAAAGAAACCGAGTTTTAATCAAGTGAATTGTATTTGTGTGGCTTAGTTAGTGTGTTAAGCTCTTGTTTTTACTGATTCTCTGCTTCCTTCATTACATATATGAAAAGCCTAACTATTTTAAAACTGCAGAATCTTTTAGCTGCACTGTCCCAGTAAGAAAGAGAAATAATTTACATGGCCTTTCTGTAAAATGGCTAATAGGGCTGACAGCACAAACATCCATATACTTGATATATCTGCATATAAATTTTTCCACTCAGTTCATCCAGCATTCTGTTGGTATTCTGGGGAGAAATCCCAGCACCGAAATATCCTCCAAACCAGGGAATACCAAGCATGTATCACAACAGCATATACTGAGCACTGGTGCTGTTGAATTGGCCATATCAGGTCTGATTTGCCGTCGTCTATGGGAAATCAAACAATAGCATTTTGCCTTACAGACCCCAATGAATCTCATTGCCAGACATCTGCTGCCAGAGCCTAATTTTTCAGCTCACTTCTGTTTAGAGCACCTGAGGCAAATTGGTCCAGACCCAGTCTTGTGTAATGGGTTTGGCTTACAACTACAGAAGCATTTCTGGAGGCACCCTGAACCTATTTCAAATGTTGTTTCATTAGACAAGGTGATTGAAATCTAGCAAGTATGCTTGGTGTACCCAAACCCTCACCCCCAAACAAACAAAAGAAAAACCAAAAAACCCCACAAAAACCGAAGCCAACAAACCCCCAACCCCCCAACCAACCAAACCAATGACAACAACAAAAAACCCTGTTCATTTTAAGAGCAGCTTTTCAAAGTTTATTAGGAAGCTTTAACTTGGTGAGAGCAGTCTCGTAATAGGCCCCATAGGCTCTAATTACAGAAAAGGTCTTGGTTGTACTGTAGCTATAGCAGATCTTGATGTGCACTAAGCTCTCCTGTTGGACCTATTTTTTGGAAGCTCCTCAGGAACAGCACAACAATGTGTCTGTCAAGAGCTTTTTATGCTGCTAGATGCCAGGTTTATTTAACTAAACCTCAGAACATTTTTAAAAATTCTTTGAACTAGATGGAAAATGGCTTCAATTTCTTAGTAAAAAGGCAAAACAAGGGAAATGATATTCTTTTGTAGGTACTTAAGTGCTTGTAGGCAGCACATTATACTGCTTGTATAATGTCCTAATAATTGTCCTAAATCTGTCAGAAGGAAAGATATATCTAAAAAGCCATAAAGCGGTGATACTCCCACCCCCACCATCAGGTGGTTAAAAAGGCGTTTATGTCCTATAGTTAGAAATAATTTTATTCTACAACAACTCCCTCTCTTTGATGGTTATCGTACTTCTAATATGTGAGTCCCATTTAGAAGAGGGAGGAAGGAGAATGTTTTCTACCACTTACAGCTTATAAAATGGTAGAGGAGAAGAAAAGCATCTCTCCCAAGATGCTTTGTTTTTTCATAGTTAGTGATTTCACCTTCCTATTTCACTGGATTTCAGTCCCTTTCTCTGAAGATACATGTCCAATAAATTAGTAGGCTAAAACATCCCTTACTAAACCTTATGCTTTTTGTTTTCCTTTAAACATATTAGTCACCTTATGCGCACAAAATTTTTGTCTAACAAAGTCAATGTTCCCTGCAATGGAAAAAAAATTCTACATCTCCCTTGCACTTCTTTAAGTGAGCATTATCTTCTCAAACACCTTCTAGTGCCTATTTAAGTGCTTTCTTTGTTGGCCTGTCCAAAGTAATCGTGTCCAAACATGATTATATGGACAGATATTTTGTAAAAGAGTTATGCTGATTTGATGTACTGGGGGCTTACAACAACATTGCACTTTGACTGAATACAACTAGTTTTTTCTGGGGGCAGGGGAGAGGGCAATCACTTTGGTGCAATACAGTAGTGTCCAAGAATGCAATCTCATTGAAACGATTGAAGCTTAAGGAAAGCTTTACAGAAGAATATCTGATCTGATATTCTTCTGATCTGATCTGGATAAGGCCATGTATCTTTCAAAAACAAAGAGAACATAGGGTTCATAGAATTCCTCAGCTATTACGGTAGGTAAAAGGATTTTTCTTAACAGATTGCCTGGAAAGTATTTTATTTCCTTCAGTGAGTGAGACAGATCTAGCAGTCTGTTGAAGATTTTTTGTTTTATTTTATAAATTAAAAAAAAATATAAATGCATTTAGATGCCAGCTATCTAAGTAGGGAATGTGGGGGAGAATATCAGCTACACTACAACATCACTCGAGAAAACAATCGGACTCCAGAATTACTAGAATGTCGTGCTTTGTAGATCACTATGCTATTTAATAGAAATTCACACTCTAGAATAAATGTTAGTTGTGTTGAATTGTCATATTATGTGGTGTTGCTGTGGGGTTTTGGCTTTTACCTTTCTGTTTGTTTGTTTTTTGAACTTAAACTTCAGGCTCTGTGAAGCATTTGCCTAGACTGAATGTGC
Organism: Aythya marila; assembly: GCF_965140915.1. Lineage (NCBI taxonomy): Eukaryota > Metazoa > Chordata > Aves > Anseriformes > Anatidae > Aythya > Aythya marila. Next base: position 83,671,277 of record NC_139044.1, on the reverse strand, counting down.
AAGGTGCCATGAATTAACAGCACGGACCCATATGGAATGTGTTTGAAGTTTTCAAGAAGTTATCCTGCCAGACTTCATTCCTTAATGACCTTTGATACACCTTTGATAGTGGAAAGGCAGTTCAGAATCATAATCGTATGGTTTTGGCAGCTATCAGAAAATGAAGGATGCTAAAAGTTAAGGCTTTTATCCACAAACAATGGTGTATATTAATAAACTCTATACCATATTTACAAATGCTTTCTCTTGTATTAAAACTAACAGTATTCTGTTCACAGTGCCAATGTTTTTACAGGTAGCAATCCCACAGTACTCCAGTATTTTGGCATGGGAATCAGTAGCGCTTCGTATTTACAGAAAATGTACACGTATGAATATAAACATGTTACTTGAAACAGTACTCAAAAGATAGATCTGTTCATGTTTTAAAGGTTTAGACTGTACAACACCTTCCCTTTCATTTGCGAGGGAATACTGTTCCTTGCAATGAGAAGATGCCTGTCTTTTATCCAAAGTGGCATAAAAATGATTACCAAAATGAGCCTTGTTACACTGGAGTTGTGTATATGGAGAGTAACTTCAGTCCAAGGTTTATAGATCTGTTTAGTGCACAGAATACAAAAGTTAAAAAGGTTTTTATTTTAATTACTAAAATAACCAGATTCTCTCTGCCCTCTGTGAGCGCTGTCTCACTCAACCAGTGTCCTCTGGGTTCTGAAGATGCTGGTGGTTTAATGTGCAGCCCAGCTGCCAGACTGGAAAGTGTATGGTGCTCTGGGCCTATATACATATGTCACAGTATGACTCATGGTAAATGAATACATAACCAAGAGTGCCACTATCTCCTCTGTTTTCTCAGTAATCTTCCCTGCTTCATGGCAGCAGTAACTGGCCCGGCTTCAGTACTGCTGGCTGGGACTCCGCATTCAGGCAGTTCGTGATCAGAAGTGACGAATGGCATCAGGCATGCGCAGAACGAAGAGGGGGAGAGGAAGATGAAGGAGATCCAGAAAGGAACCCAGCAGAACCGTGGGTTTGTTCATGAGGACCCTTACAGCTTCTGCTTTGCTGTTTCTTCCCTTTCCATGGTCTTGACAACAGGCTCTTAGCTCCCCGGGGTTTTGCTTGCTGCTGTGATCAAGACAGAGATAGCAGTGCTATAAGGAAAAGTGCAAAGCTGCCACTAAGGAGTCTCTTCTTCATTTAAAGTCTGTTCCTGGCTGCCAGTCACTTGACCTGAGTGGTCATTGCTCCTACTACTGCTGTGTTGCTTATGGAGCAAACTCCTCCACTTGGCCTTGTTCCTCCTGAGATGGTTTAGCATATTTTCAGATAAGGGGGTATCTCCTGTAAACTGGGCCCACCTCTCAAAGAGTGGCTCTACAATGTACGTCATGAACCCTGGGGAAAGAAAGTACAGCAGGTGAGGAACAAATTCATTCCCTGAGGGCATTTCCCCAGAGAGTGCCTCAAGAGAATACAGCAATACAAGTAGCAGAAACCTTGAAGAGAAGTAACAATAACCCCTCCAGCAGTTGTCAGCTCCTCTTGAAACTGGCGACTTCTGACCAGCGCATATGATGAAGGTCTGGATCTATCTGTATGTGTAAATAATGTCAGAGACCATCCTACTCTGAGATTTCAAATTAGAAAGTAACCTACGTACAATCACATGTGATGGTTGTGATTTTTTTCCATACATATTAGAATGACCCCTTTTTTCCTATGTAATGATTCTTTTTATTGAATGGTTGGTTTGGACAGGTTTCTTTTTTATTTAGGTTGAGAGAGCTGAGAATGGGCTGTAGTGGAGTCTGGGCACCATCATGTACCTGAGGTCATCACTACAAAAGCAGTGAGTGCTGCTGTGGCTATTCTGCTTCCCATTCCAGAGCTTTCCGGGCGTGTATTAACTTGAGGGCTTCTGTATGCTACGCTGTATGTCATAGATGCCTTTTGTACTGCAGAGTGCAGACAAGGACAGTGCTTGAAATTTGTGCGCTGACCTTTACTGTCACATGGGAAGACTATGCCACAGCTTCTCTGCGTCAGAAAGGTTTGTCTATTCTGACCCACAGGGGAATGGCTTTAACTTTGGGTTGGCTTTTGTACGAGTACAGCCGACAACACCTACTCTATGCAGGGGTGGCTTGTATTTAAGTGAGTTGTTACAAAATCTCTTTGATAGAAGAAAACAAATGCAAACGCTTTTAAGATTTAAACTGCAGTTTGATTCCAACAAAAAGGAGTTCAGAAAAAAAACAAATGTTTTAAAAACAGTTGTTTTCTTGTTGTATGGGTACAGAGAAAATGTAGTAGGTTTATTTGCACATCATGTCTTATGTGTCTGTAGGCTGCTGTAACCTTTATATGGTTGGGTTTATAATTGTGAGATGGCTGGACAGGCCTGACACAAAATGAAATTGCTATCTGGGGATTGCTGCAAACCCTGTGGTTGGTGTCTGAGGTCTGCCGGGTTCTTCTAGTTAAAGAACATTGACATCCATGTCAGGACTGTTAGCTGAGTTGCCAGCATGAATGGAAGAGAAACTGTGCAGCTTCATGGGGAGTGAGCAGTGCAGGTGGGACTGGGGGAAGCTCAGGGTGGGTAGCTGTGACCTGAGGTGGCTCTAAACTGTAAGCTGTGGCTAACTTTGCTGTATATATACATATATTATTTTTTTTTTGCTGCTCCTAAATGAATTATTTATGTGGATGAGCCCTGTTTAAGTTTTATTGGGTGTTTGAACCTAGCTGCAGTAAAGTTTTTACATCAGTTAAGCTGAACCTGATCTCTCTAGTAAAGTGAATCAGCTTTGCCCAAGCAATTATGTGAGAGAAAAAGCCCACCAGTATTGTCTATTATCAGACAATTTATTTTAAATAATTGTTTCTGCCTCATGTTTTTTTTCTGGCAGGGGGAAAGGAAGATGAACACCTTAGCAGCACTTGTGAGACACCTTAGCAGCTGTGAGACAGGTAGTATTGCATAGCTACACAGCTGTCTACTTAGCATCCTGTGCATATGGTGTGAAACTGCAGATACATTTATGGGAACACCAACTGCAAGCTAACCACTGGGCTGCTGAGAGTTTTCTGCAAACACTGCCCTGGGGTCATGCTCCCTGCTTGAGATCAATCTGCTGTCCTGCACAGGGAGGCTGTGGGGATGTCAAGGTGCAACAAGAGGGGAGAAGTGAAAATTGCTCAGTGCTCTACAGGGTTTGTGGAGGACAAGTTAAAGTGTTGAAAAAAGATGGGAAGATGGAGAAACTTGTGTCCTGACTTCTTGCCCCTAAATCTCCAGAGAACTGCTACTAGGGGAACAATGAATATGGTCTGAAGGCTCTTAATGAATCAGTCATCTTTTCACCTCCTGCTCCCAATTCTGCAGCAACCTGCTACTGCAGGAGCATTGTGATACGGAGTGTTTATGAAGAATCTGTGGGAAACTGGACAGAAAAATTATGGTGACAACACTTTAAACTGGAATGCTTCTCAGTATGCTCAACTGTTGTGGGGATGCTTTCTCTCATCATCGCAAATAACAAAACTGCTCCATTGAAATAAGCTTGCACCTGGCTGATCATCCTCGAGGTAAGGTCATGTGTCATCTCATGAAGTCAATCCTAGATCAAGTGTTCGGGATTCACAAAGTTGACCTTGGCTGTTGATTCACTGGGTTTATGTCACAGATGGATTTTATTGCATATCGTGTTTCAGTTTCTGTTTGAGCTTGTGCCATACTGCGATAAACATGAAGAGAACAGGATGAAGCTAAAACTTACCTATTTGTATGCTTGGTATTGTATCCTTCTGCTGATTACAAAGAGGACTTATTTCCAGTTCAAATTTTTGTTCCAGGTCACCTACAATGTAAAAAGAAAATAATTTGCTGCCACTTATGTCTGTTCTCCATACCTACATCAGACTTGTACGGTGACTGCAACTATGTGGATTTAATCAGTTGTAGTCTTGCACCAATGAAAACCATGTTAGATGTCTAAGTACTTTCATTTTTTGGACTTTTTTTTTAAGCATCAGAGAAACTAAGCAAGCATAGAAAGAAAAATATCTCTAAGGAAAGGTGAGTTTTGAAAGAACTTTAAATGTGAGCACTTAAGTGTTCTGAGGACCTTTGTTTTAAAAATAGCCTCTCTCACTTCCTACTAGAAAACGTCAGAAAACATATTCTAGAAAAAAAATCCTCATCTTGGTTAGTATGGTTGTGTGAGTTGCTCTTGTGTGCTTGTGAAAATTGCTGTTAAAGGCCAGCTCAATGGAGCCTGGAAGTATAGACTCTTTCCTAGCCACAGTATGGTAGTGATGAGACCTGCTACCTATAAGCTAAGCTGTGCTGCTTGTCCTTTTTATTTACTAATATATTTAATAATAAGGATGTTGTGAGTGCTGTTTAGAAGAAACATTCCCATAAATCAGACAAAACATTACATTCAACCTCAAAATAAACATTTTGCTTCAAATCCACTGATTTTGTTTAAAAGCTTTTTTTAATTGTCCCCTCTGATTTTTGACTTAAATGGTTTAGTGCTGGTTGGCCTCTATAGCCCAGTACATACTATGTGCATTTTTAAGCTTTCCCCTTCTCCTCCCTGCAGCATGAAATAGCTTCTTAAACGTAAGTGAGGGGTGTATTTTCAGTTTTAACTAGATATTTAGGAAATACCAGGGAAATGTTTTGAGCTTCACAAACAATCAAAAGGAACTATTCATCAACACTGAGACAAAGTGAGTTTATGTTTCCAAATGTGCAGCTTGTTTGTTCTCTTCTTCCCTTCTACCCACTTCAAGAAATCTTTGACAGATAAAAGAGAACTCCAGGGATGTAAGTATGCTGGGTTCCAAATGGTTTGCATGTATGGCTCAAACTGTACCAACATCTTGTCTTTGACATTTGACATTCTCATTTAATTGAGAAAGACAAGATTTTTCTTAGCATGGTAAGAACTTACTTAAAGGATGGTCCTTTTTTTTTTTTTTGTGTGTGTTCCAAGTTGCTAGAAAAGTAACTGCATGAATTGGTTGCTGAGAACTCTCACGCTGGGGGAAACCTTTCAACCAATGTTACAACCTCTAGAGAAACTGAGCATGAATATTGTTTAAACATGAGCCATTTTCTTGAATCTCGTTCCTTGCCAATTCCAGCTTTATATAAACAAATCAAGTTGCATTATGTTCCCTCTGTTCCTAACTGACTTTTAAAATGCCCATTCAAATGATCCACTTTTAAGGTTTTTGCTGTACAGAGATCCTCGAATTTCTTAGGATCAGTTTAAGCTATTTTTCTATGAAAGGTTTGCATTAGGAATTGTTCAGGGAACAGCTGATCCCTACAAATCTAACTGATGTGTATATTTTATTTACTGACAGGTGTAGATGCACCAGATGATTGGAAAATCAGGGTTTGAGTCTATTTAAATGGCATTAGAAACATTTCATACAAAAAAAAAATCAAACTTCTGTATACAGCAGGAAGATTAATCAATGCATTAATTATCTACCTCATCTACAGTTAAAATTCTGACCATAAGAGCTATGATTTTCAAATACCAACCTTAGTGACAAAAAAATACCTTTGTGCCTCAGCATTGTGTGTAAAGGGGTAACGAGGTCTACAAGAATATGTTTTTAAGTGGTAATGGTATCTAAATACAATGTTTATTGTTTTTTTTGTTTGTTTGTTTTTGTTTTTTTGTATCACCAAGATTACACAGCCACCAGTGACAGTCAAACCATTGCTTCTGTAGGTTCTCCCACATAATTGCCCTTTTCCCCCTTGTTACAGCTCTAACTGGTCTTGTATGCTCCTGTGTCCCCTTTCAGAGGTATGTTATAGAAGTTTTACTAATGCATCTTGAGTCTTAGGGAAAAAGCTTAAGTTTGTAAGAGCTGAGATTGCTGTCTTTCACAGCATTGTCCCTCAGTACTCCCCAATGGTGAGATTTCAGACAACTGGGACCCTGTCCTCATGTTAGATATTGATTATGCCTTGGCTATACATCTGACTAAATAAACCTGCACCTTGCAAGTTGCTTATGTTGCTTCAAAAGCATCAAAGACGTTTCACCAGCTTGAACTGATGCTGGCTAAAAATTAACTTGTTGAACTATTTGTCCTTGTTCGTTAATGTTCCGGACTAACTGTACCAGGTACCAGCCCAAATGTGGCTTAACTCAGTACTGCAGAGTTTTAAGTGAATTGAGTACTTCATTGTGTGCTCTTCCAGTGTTTGTACCACTTGCCTTAGGCTCTCAGGATGCTGCAAACAAAGAATTTAGCAGTGATTAAACTCTGCTGCACCCTGTCCGTGTTGTAGCACAGCATGACCTTGCCTATGCAGATAGAGCCAAATGGTGCAATTACTGTGTTTAAAAAAGGCCCTGCATGACTGAGTTCTCCGCAGGGGTCTGAAAGCATTTGCAATAGGTTCTAGCAGAGTGTTGGCTTGCCTACTTTGGCCATTTGAAACATGTTAGGGAAGCTTACTGTGCTGGGAACTGAATTTGAACTCTTTCTCTGCGTTTCTATGCAGAAGAGTGTGTCATATCTGGGAAACACGGAGGCTGAGCCTCTTGTAGGAGTTGTGAGAGTCTGAAAAGTGAGATAAAATGCAGTCGCTAGCGGTATGATGCTGGCGCAGTTTCAGCTCACAAGAGCTAACGACGGCTGTAGGGTTCTCAGCGAGGAACCAAGCCGTGGGCTCTTCAGCAAAATTCAAGAGCTGAGGCACGGCACAGCTCTGCCTCCCTCCTGCTAGAAGAGCAGCTGGGTCACGTAAATCCTCACTGCTCCTCTGCTCCGCCTTCCTTTCCAGATGAGGCAGTGTGTCCGTGCAACTGCTTGTCCTTGGGGGAGATTTCAAGGCAAAGGGCTGAATGCTCCCTGCCAGGGTCAGCCCTCTGTCCTGCTGCACACCGTGCCTGAGAGCAGGCGGGGAAGAGGCTGACCTTGCCGGTAGAACTCCTCGCAGACTCGCTCGCTCCACTGTTTGCTCAGGTCCCACAGCCGGCACGGGTTGCAGATGTCAGCACACTTGAGCGCAATCTGAAAGCAAAGGGGAAAAGCAGAGGTGAGACAAGAAATTATCTAGCAGGGCTTCCAACAGTCGTGAAACTCTCAGGCCTCACCAGTGATGGTGGGAAGGGTTAAGATCACCTTTGGGATACTGAGCCTCACCCAAAGCTGCCTTTTGAGGAAAGAGCATTTACTTAAGCTGCAGACAAACCTTTCATTCAGCCCTCTGCTTTACTGTAGTGAGAACAAGAGGAGGGCCAAATTCCAAGATGGCAAAGTCTTTTGGATATCCCTTGAAAGGAGTAAGCCAACAAAAGCTTCAGGTTGGCTCCTGCCGATTGCCTGGCTCAGCATCCGTGAGTGATGATGAGGGAAGGAAGAGCCAAGCTGGTGTAAGGCTGTTTGGGCGTTGTTCCTCTGTGGTCTCAGTGAGTGACCTTGCATCTCGCTTCAGCTACACTTCATTTTAATGTCCACGTGCTTTTCCTTACAAAGCACAGGGCCCTGTGCACCGCCTCTGGCTTGGTTTCACTTAGTTAACCAGGGCTATTAAGTGCTTTGTAGGGGAATGAGTACAGGAGGGCAGAAGAATTTTAAAATCATGTAACTGCTTCATAAAGCGAGCTATGTAATGGTCCATCCATTACTGCCTTGGAACAAGATGTTGTGTACCTCACTTCTTCCTAGATAGACCGAACACAGTCAGTTAGTTTGACAGAGGACAGAATTCATTCTGGCACCTGGAGAGGAAAACATAAGAAATATTTCCTGTATAAATTCAGACCTGTGAACTGGAGGAGAGAAGTCTCCAAAGTCACTTTTCTTTCTGGATTAAATTGATTAGCCTTAATGTTACTGTGTACTTAAAAGAGCATTCCAACCATTCTTTAACCTATCCTGACCAGTCTAGAATTCTTGATTTTTTTTTTCTTTCACAAATAATCCACCAAACAAGTAAATCTCACTATGTCTCTGTCCGAGTTTTTATCTGTCTTCAAGAAAGTGCACAAGGAATTTTTTTTGCCATAGTTGAGATCTGTAATCCCTGTGCCTCTGGCATTTGCACAACTTTCTTGCCTAATCTGTCCAGAAATATGATAAACCCATCATCCTGCCCTGCACAGGCCGTGCAGGAATCTGACAGAAGGCCGTGTTTCTTGGAGGACAGACGAGCAGATTGCTACATTTCCCACGCTTCTGGAGGGGGAAGAATTAACAGATCAGCACTTCTTTCCCTGCAGCTGTCACCTTTCCCGTAACCTCAACAAAGTGATAACGTGTAGATGTTTGTTTTGTAAATGACAACGCTCACTTTAACTCCTTTGTGCACTTAAGAGGCAAATTGATGCCAGTTCTCCCCAGAAGCATGTATATACAGATACTTTAATCCCAATAATGCTTTAATAGGTAGAGGTTTACTCTGAAGGGCCTGTTAATGACTGCAGCTTAGCTGGGAGAATCTATTTGATTTTTAAATAAAACATGGTTTCTTCATTAGCTACAATTCAATGGCAAAGCCCCTGCTGCCATGGCAACAGCTGCCTCTGCAGCAGCACTTTCTGAACATCAGTCGCAGGACCAGGGCTTGGGCACCTGGTGTCAGCCTGCCTTGGAAGAGCACCAAGAAGGGTGCTGCTCTCCTGCCCATCAGTAGGAAATAACACCACTGAAGTGACACTTGTCATAGGGAGAATAAAATCGAGGCATTACCTGGGAAGAAATGTAGTGTTCTGGAAATCAAGTAATTAGTGGCTTATCATCATTTCTCAGCATATGGCACTCTCCTCCGTCTGTTGCATTGCCAGCTTTTTAACTCAAGGAGCTCACATAAGGAAACATGAGAGGCACCTTATGCTTGTCTGACATGCCAGGTGGCAGAAGCAAAGTGATTATGACACTAGGTAAGGCAGTGCTGTTGTTCAGAAACACTATCCCTATGTTATTCTAACGTGTACTGGGAAATAGCATGAGTTGAAAAATGAGTAAGAAAACAATAGTGGAAAAAAATCATTTTAAAAGTTACCTGAAGCATAAAATGTCTGTCTTGTGCATCCTCCAGTCTCAAATCCTGATTGTCAAGGTGAGACTTCAGGCGGATCAAGAACTCGTTCTGTCTGTTGATGTCTGTTGCCAAGATCAGGGAGCCGAGCTGCTGCTCGATGTCCTGTCTGCAATTAAGGAAAACAAGCCCCTTTAGTCATGATACCACTGAACACTAACAGTGCAAAGCAACCTGCTATGGGCCATAGCTAGCACAAAGTTTCCTCGTTCTTCATGGATCCGATCTGGTCTTCGTGGTCATTCTCTGATGGGGTAAAACTGCTCTAGCTGCCTAAAGGGCTTCAGAAGGAAAGGATAACATGGAAAAAAAAAAGTTTGTGTAGGTAGTTCTGACAGCTTCCAAAAAGCTCTAGGAAAGGAAAAATAAACAGGATGGAGCATCTAGAAAAATGGTCATGTTTTACTTCAGCTGCTCGGAGTGGGGTCCTGAATACTGCAACTCTATAGTAGGCCTGAACAGAAGTTGTCAGTCTGATGTGAGGGATTTCTGGAGGAATACGGAGCTTATTGCTTCCAGGCAACTTGTTTACATTCTTGGCAAGGTCACCTGTGATTAAACCCTAGTATTGCAGGCTGTTCATTGGCTCCATCTCCTTTCCTTGGTGGGAAAAGCACTGAACAACACCAGCAGGTAGGAAATGAGTATCACCTTTGCCTAGGTGATGAAGTTGCTTTTTTTTTCCCCCTCACTTTACCCAGAGAAGGTGAAAACGGAACCCCACACCTCCTCTGCAATATCTGGGATTCCTTAGCAACCTCTAAGCTACTTAACCAACTCCTCGATTTTTCTACCACATGCTTTTTAGTCATTAAATCTTTCCGTGTCTGGTTGGTGCTGTGTAAAAGAAAAATGACAATGGATCTGAAAAGGTCTGCTCTGGCTGGGATGCCCAATGTTTCCACTGACCCTGTCCATCCTCATGCTGCAGAAGAGGCAAATTCTTAGAAAATACTTCTGCAGTTTAACTTAGTCTCGTGATTTCATACTGGCACCAAGAGAGAGCAGGATGTTTAGCCTACTCTGAAGTCTGACTTCTCTGCCTGTGTCCTTTTGAGAAGAGCGAAGGAAACCAAGGATTAATTTTTCAGTGATGATTTCTTTCCTCTAGCTGACACTTACGTCACCTCCTTGGGCAGGTGGGCGAGGAGCCGTGATTCTCGAAGCATGCCTATCGTAGATCTCCAGTGATGATTTTCTAGCACTGAAACATTCTGGGATGAATAAAAGGAATACATAAAGGATTAGGTAAGTGCACATGGCACACATACACATTTGCCATATCACTTGATGCCTAGAGCTGGTTGGAAATTGTTTTCTGTAACAAAATGAAAGAGTTTGAGCCTAAAATGTGTGCTTTTTAGCCACTTTTGGGTATGAGGAAGTGCTCTGGATTTCTAGAGTTAAGGACGTTGTGCTTCTAGGTTTCCTAGCTACGGTCAACCCTGGAGTCCTACTCTGCATTTTTTGAGCCCTGCTGTGAACAGAGGAGTTAATCACATCTGAGTGCAAGGTAGCTCACATTCTAAAAGATCTACTAACAAAATAATTAAATCATGATTGCAAAATCTTATCTAGCTTATGGTTTACCTTGTACTGATCCCAAGCTGACTTTTCAGGTTCTACAGTCTGAATGTAGAGCAGACAAGTAAAAGAAAACTGGACTGCCAAACTTCCCTTGAAGTCAGGGAACTGGAAGCTCCTGGCAGCTGCTCAGTGAAAACAAGATACCAGCATCACTAAGCATCTGCAGGCTTCAGCAACAGAGTCTGCAACAAATTTTGAGTCCTTGTTTGTTTGCTTCCAACTAAGTGGAAACAAAGTTAGACAGGAAAAACAATAATCCCAGGGAACAGAAACACAGCTTTATAGGTCGTCTGCAAATTATAACAAATTGGGTATCTTGTGTCTGATGATTTCATATTACTGTCCTAACACACAATGCACTTATCAATCATCAGCCATTTAGTCCACAGAATGCTTTCTACCACTGAACAGTTCAGCAATGTAACTTTTTCAGAAACCTCTAGCACAATTTTTACAACTCAAATCTGTTTGCTGCAGTGGCACAGCTCAAAAAAAGACACTCAAATGAACTACTCAGTCCCTGAACACACACAAAAAGCACACAGTACAAATGAGATGACCGTCACCCAGCAATGGGGACACTCTTGGGAGAGTTGCAACATCTTTTGGGCACTATCTGTGGCTTTTTCAGTAGATGAGCACTAGATTCAAACAAGCAAACAACAAACAAACAACCCAACCTTTTGGGCAGGTAGCAGAACAAGGACTCCACCTTGTTGCTCCCTTCTAAGAAACTAGCATCAGCATCCCTCTCTCTGGCCACTGTTGGTCTTTGTCTCCTTTCTACACAGTCACACAACTCTGAGCTGTAGCTGAAGTGGTGCTGCTTTTTCCTGTTGGATGTGATGCACAGCTCCACTGCTCCAAGAAGGACTCAGCATTATGTTCACCTTAAGGTTTCCCTTTCCTTCGTTGTTATCCTACTATATGGAACGACCACCGAAACAGAAAAGATTGCCAGTAACCAGATCCAGTTTGCATTTTGACCATCTTTCCAAAATTTTCTTGACATTTAGTGCTCAAAATTACTGCGAAGTTGAGAGCACACAAATTTGATTGATTTGCCATTACAATATTTTCTGCACTACGCTCTGCTGCTTTTTGAATTATTGCTTCCCTAATAGAAATTACCGATACAAAAAAAAAAACAAAAAACAAAAACAAACAACAAAAAACAATTTTCCAACCATCAGAACAAGCGAGGCAATGTCTAAATTACTTTTGACAGCAACTCTGTTCACCAGCCAACTTAAATATCCTTCTCGTTTTGCCTAAATACATCAGGATGGACTTTTGCAACCCTTTACCCTGACCAAGAAAAACAAGGGACTACAGTAGGACACAATATCTTTTTTCTTCTTTCACCTTCCTAATCTCAGAGCTGAATCCTGGTACCAGTGGTTGCTCCAGTTTCATGGGCTGCCGTTTTCCTACCCTAAGGTAAAGTAGGCAAACCCTGCCTGGCTGTCACCTTTGGGAAGGCTGATGCTTGCTGCAGACCATGACTGCATGCACAGTTCCTGCAGCTCCCATCTGATGTCCCCAGCCCCTGAAACCTCCTCTCAGCCGAGGTTCCCTGCAGAGCATCCCACGCCCCCACATCCTTTCCAGAGCTGCAGTGGGATAGAGCTCAACAATTCCCACTGGGTTGTCTTCATTTCTCTTCTACCATTCTGTGATGCTTCAGATACATCCTTCCCTTCTGTGCTTCAGAAGACAGCATGGTTAAAGAGTTTACAACTGACTGATTCAAGTTGACTGATTCAGTGAACTTCCCTGCAAACACTGTGATTTTCTGGGACCTCAGTCTCAGATTCAGCCAACCATGCAAGCTATAGGCCTTTCATAGTGACGAGTAGTCTTTTGAGCTGGGGTTTGTTGACTATAAGATGTATGACTTACACGTTATGCTTAGGGGCCTGATATACCTGGTTGTCAGCATAAGTGTGCAAGCAATTTCTCAAAAGAAACCTAACAAGATGATTACAGAAAGTTCTCTGGGTAGAGAATGCAGAGCAAGCTTGTCTGTGAAACAGATCACACCTGGCTAGCTGAGGAAAAATATGGAATAAAGGTAACTTCACATCAAAACACTGTAGTTTCATGTGTTAAGTGCCTATGTTGTTGTGTGCTTCCCCCCCTGCCCCAAACCCTACCTCCCTTACTGTTTATTGGATGATTTTTCTTGTTTATTCTCCTATCCGTCCTCAACTACAAGAGGAACCCCAAAAGAGGTGTCTTGGATTTTGTTGTCTCCACACCTCTATTGGCAGTATTCACTTCTAGCCACCTTCACAGAGCAGAGCACATTGAGAGCTGGGGCTCATTGGCCTCCTCCCTGACAGACCTCATTTTGTTCCTGGAAACTCATTTTCCAGCCCAAATTTGTACCTGCTTTATCATCTCCCCTGTTTCCCCACAAGTGGTCTGGAACTGCTGTACTCGTGAAGAGGAGGACCTGCCAGCGTCTACCATCTCAACACTGCTCCCCTGGGAAGGAAGAAGCACGCTGTTGCTTGCTGGTCCCTGCACACACTTAATTCCCACTTTGGAGCATCGCCCATCTTTGTCAAACAAATGCTTTATTTGCATGGCAAGAGGCTCTTTTTCAGTTTTCTCTCTAACTGGCTCACAGCTGAGCTTGAGAGACTGCCAGCCTCTGGGCTGTCTTACCTTGCTGTACTGGCCTAGAGCTCTCCCAAACTCCGTATGGAAAGCCTGCTTGCCTAAAGTTTGGCCACACTGAAGGCCAGCCAGAACAGGACTGAGTGTGTAGGTATCCAAGAACTTCCTTGCATCCAACTAATAGTTACTCAAAAACCAACCAACCAAACAAACAAAAAAACACACTTGCGTATCCGTTCCAGAATATTTCCACTCCTGTAAATTTCTGATCTTTGCCTGCTGCTATATGAGAACTTAAATCGAAGTCGCTACAGTGTCTAGTATCTCATGTTTAAAGTACAGGGAGCAGGGAAAAGGAGAGGTCAAGTTAACAAGTGACAACTGAGCATGAAGTCATATGACTCCCCTGTTAAATGTAAGCAGCCAGAATCCCTGAAGATGTTGCCAACAATTAGTAGTCAGCTATTCCACCCAGGAACACTCTACTGCCTTATTAAGTCTAATTGCCATTAGTTATCTGATGGCTTAGGCTGGGGGATAGGAGATAAACCATGCAGGGAAAAAAACTATGTGATGGCTTACAGACTGGTGTTTTCAACTGTGATTTTGAGAGAGGTTGCTTCACCACTTCTTATTTTTTGAAAAACCATGAGTAGCACAGATTTATTTTAAAGACTGAATGCTAGGAAGTCTCTGTCGTATCAGAGGATTGAACCCTAAAACAGGGTTTCCCAAGACTGGGAAAGAAAAAAATCCTATTATTTTATTTTATTTTTTACTTAAGACTATTAAAAGATCTCCAATCTGTGACTAGGCCAGTCACAAGGTTTGGAGTCTCTGAGCATTACCACGTCCTGGCTGGGGCTCCCATGGCTCAGGCTTGTTCCCAGGGCTGAAGGAAAACCGAACCCTTACATATCCAACTTATGTTAAACACCAGTGCTGCTTGAGCAGGGCAAAACAAGACAGACTCCTTACAAGTACTTAGCAAATCACAGCAAACTCTTCATTTACTAACTATGTATAGAAAGGCACCCAGCTATTAGTGAGTCTTCCTCAGTTAGATTTATTTTTAACTGAGGATATTCTGATTCTGACACCTTTTTAAAAAGGCTGAAGCCAATTCTTCCAAAGGATAGAAATCACTACAATCTCCATTTGTTAACTACGAATTACAGTTAGTGCAACCAAAATGATTTATGGCATTGCCCAAGTGTGTATATATAAACATAATGTAAAGAATAAAGATGCGCATATACAATAAAGCACACATGTACACGAAGATAGCTTGATAGTACATATATGATAATTATAGATAAAATCCAGAGCTACAGTAATTGCCATGGACCAAAGCTAGAAATATGTTCAGGAAGGACCACAAAATTCAGCAGAGGATGAATTCACTGATAGTTATTTGAACAAGAGGATAAATACCAGGTGAAGGACAACACTATACTTACCCCAGGCTTGTGTTTCTCTCTGAGATGCTTTACTGTCTGCTCTTAGAAACAGGATACAGGTCTAAACAGCCTGTGGCATGACCTATGGTGGCTGCTTATAAGTTTTTTCTTTATATCTCTAGGCATGGTTGTGTAAATATCTACAACTATTTTTTCCCCACTATCTTCTATTTTTTTTTTTAATTGCAACATTCGTGAAACGTTCAGTTTTCCTAGAGCCACATGAAGCTAAAGTTTCTTTTAACAAAATGCCAATTTAAGACATTCTTGTTGTTTACTTCTACGCTGAAGGAAAATGAAACAAACCGTTTCTCTGATTTTAAATCTCCTACCCGGAGCTCCTTAACCCAGATAATCTACATTAGAAATAACCAAAGCAACTGATTTGGCTTAAATGTCCTCAACAAAAGTGCATATTTCTAATTTCTTTCTCATGTCCAGCAGCTTTGCTATAAGAAAAGATGCCCAGTGAGAAGCATAGCTGAAATTGTTCAGACTTACAACGTAGGTCATTCATGATTGTGAAAGCTCACTGCAAGTTGCTTAGACCCTCCTTGACATTATTTTACATATTACCAGTCTGAAGAGTGTTTTTACCTGGTACAGGCTGGCAAGGTGGTGTTTAGTTTTGATCAAAAAGGGCTGGTTGACCCCTGGATGATCCACATCATGAGCTGCGGCAGCTAGCAGTCCAAGCATGATGTCCGATGGGGTGAGGAAGTTGGCAAGCTGAATCACACATTAATCACAACAAGAACACAAACAGTAAACACTTCCCCCTGCCCCCCCACCCCCTTTGGCAGATAAACAAACCAGCTGACATCATGGCACTGCTCAGTTTTGTAGGAGTACACAGATGTCAAAACTAAAATTAATCATGCTCAACCTTTTTGAAGCCATTATTGAAAAAAAACTATAAAGTATATCAGACTACATTCACATGTTACAACAGCTTGTATTCCTTATCCTTTTATTTTTCAGGACAAGATATGGCTTGTTATATGAGTGTTTGAGCTTAGTCTAGAAGATTCAGTTTAAAAAAAGGAAGTAAGTGTACAAGCAGGTCGGTGTATAGTAGCATACACTAAAATGCGTGCCCACTTTTGGTGTTCCAATGCCATATTCAGTACTCTGAAATATTGATGTGAGGGGCTTATTCCCTGAAGTGGCTGACGCATGGGCAGACATTGCCTTCTACTGGCTTTGCTGGGAGCACTGCTACCCCAGGTGGAGGGCTGGTGCACACTGCCACAGCAAAACTTGCCAGAGCTCATTTAATAGAGCTCAGATACATCATCTGCACTATGGGAAGTGATTTCAGTAGCTTGTTTGGAGTGTCTGGAAGCTGTAGCTGACTTTGCTACTGACTTGTTGGTGACTTCAAGTACACAGTCATTTTCTGCTATCTAAAAATAGTTTTTTATTGTTGTTGTTGACATTTGCTCGTTTTTTAATCCTGAGAAAGCAATTTGAGAATTATCTGAAAGCAACATCAGCATGAAAAGCTGTCATTACCTTGGGCTCCCTTAGATAGCAGTGCATAGCTTGTGTGACGTCAGCAGCATGGACAGCATTGTGGTATGGGTTTTGGCTGTGGTAATCTTCTTGAACCATAACTGGGAACCAAAACAGAAAACAAAGACCCTTTTGTCTCTGGATTCCATGCCCACAACTGGCAACTGGACTTAAAATACAATTTGGGGTTTTTCAGTCAGCTACCTATGAGGTTTCTTCAAATACCTGTAGCTTACTTAGACTGGTGCTCTTATTGGGATACTTTCAGAAAAACAAAAATGCATGAAAGGGTTTGTGAGGCCCATGGGGATACACTGGGTCTAGTTCATAAATCAACTCTTTCTTGCCTTAGTGAAGGCTCTCATTCAGGAGTAAAATAAATAAGGAAGAAAGGCAAATTTATCCACAACGGAGTGTAATTATTTAGGCTGCTGTCATAGGGGAGTAATATGTCATTACAGCAGTACTGCCTATTTTACAGCAGCAGGGGGAGAGGCCCTGACATCCTGGCACCATTTGCTGTTCAAGGACTACAGTTCAAGGCATTCCCACTGAAAATCAAAAGATAGGGCATTTGGTTATTTGAATCAAAATCTTCTGTGACAACCACACGACGCTTCCATTTTAAAATACCAGTCCTTTTTTGTCAGTTTGTGGAGCTTTAAGTGTACCATCTGAGGACTGAGTGCCACTCAACTCTCATCTTGCACTAGTACAGAAAACCACTGAGGTTTGTGCTTCAAGCTCATCTTCTCCTTGCAGCAGTGCCCGCACCGTCAGGGGATCTTGGGGCAACACAACTTGAATGGTGGAAGCCGCATGCGGCCTTGCCCAAAATGCTGTCCTTGACACCATCAAATTGATGAGACAGAAAGGCAATGGGCAAAATTACTACAGTGCTCACCTCCAGCATGGGCCGTTCCAGAGGAGTCCTAGCCTTCAATTTGTTTTCAGCTCATTTGAAGTTACAGTCAGTGACTCTTTAAACCCTAACTAATTCTGGCTCTAATTATCTGAACATCCACCTCATGTCAGGAGCTAGCAAAGGCAAGGAGAAGTCATCTCTCTCCACACTGGAGGAAAGCCTTCTAGAAGGAAAGCTTCCAGTCGTGTGTTAGTAAAGAAGAGATCCTGCCTTTGAAATGTTGTCTGACAGTCAAACAAAACGGCATTCAGCTGCATTCAAAACATGATGCAGAAAGCAATTGATTTTGGCCAATTTCTTCTTTTGGTTCGCTGACAGCATGGGGCTAATATTTCTGTTGGCAGTAACAGCAGCAGGGGCTTTCATCAACACTGTTCAGTGTAGACAGCTTGATATAATTTGTTAAATTTTGCACATAAGCTTTTAACTGCCCTGGGTCTCAGTGGTCTATTAGTCACTAAAATAATGTTGCTGTACCACAATTGTATTGTGCACGGGTAGGTTCTGCAATGTGTGTCTGCCTGTGTGGGCCTCCTCTGCCTGCCACATCTCTGCACGACATACATTTTTTTTTTAAATCATCAATGAAACTGTAGTACTGGGATTTTTAAGTCCAATACAAAGTCTTTTAAGTTTCTCCACTGACTTAACAGGTACTGAACTGAGAGTCCAGGTACCTGTCAATTGTACACTTATATATATCACAGAAATATTTTACTGAAGTTATTGTAACAACACTGTGATTTTACATAGATAGGCAGAACAAGACAAGACCTTTTTTGTGGCCCTACTTAAGCTGTAACCTGCATTTAACAACAATTTGGAGGTGACCACTTACCTAAAAACCTATGTAACGTAACCATATCTAGCTGGAAATGGTGAATAAGTCCATGCACGTTGAAGAGGTGACAGAGCAGTGTTACGAGACTGTTTCCTAAAAGCAGAGAGGAACAACTCTCAGATTCCTTTAACATGGAGTTACCAACCACGCAAGACTAAAAATTTTGGTAGTTTTCTAACTATTAGTCAGCTCCTATCACCTTAGCTCTATTCACATCTGATTAGATGACACTCACAAAGTAGTTTATCTAAATTACTCCCTTATACAATCAAGACTTGACAGCATGGCTGTGTCAGTGCCATTCTGGTGTCTAGTTGCCATGAAGTCGTGCTTGCTATTTCAGCATGACACAGGACACCAATTAACATAGCATCAACTAGAAATCTTTTGACAAGATTGTTTGAGAACCACATCATCTTCATAATCCAGGTTACCTCCAGAAATGAAAGAAAGAGTGAATGGCTCTTTTGCCTTTTTGGCTTGCCGTATTGTACTAAGTAATTAATTAATGAGAATTCTGCAGCTTGTAATTAAAGTTTTTTTTGTTTTGTTTTTTGTTTTTTTAAATGGCTGTACAAACATGTACACAATCTACATACCTTTCTCACCTCCAGCTGCATCTCATAATGATGATGCAAACAGGAAAAAATTAGTTACTGCATTTACAGTCTCAAGTCCCACTGTAATATTGGTCTTACTGTGAATTCTATACTGGCAACATTGACAAAATTGAGCCTAGATATCAATTATATATCAACTATACTATACTAGACATACACACAATGTTTAGAACAGTTTGCACTGTATAATTCAGTACCAATGTTTCCAGAAAAGTTCAGAAAAAACCCCAACCAACCCATACAAAGTTTAAGCAATGTCTGAAAGGAGTCTTTTCTCATTTAATATAACTTGGGAAAGAAAACAAACATATGTATGAAGAAGACATGGAAACTTACTTGGCCTTAGCTACTGACTAAGGGCATAGAAAGTAGAAAGGTAATTTAGAAGAATTATGTTTTTACCTCCCTTGCTATTTGCCATCCTTTCCACTCTTCCCTGCCAGTCATTCAGCTAAATTAACCTCTAAACCAACTCCTCCTACATCATCTGCTGCAGCTGAGTCTACCTGAATTGAGGGGTGAGGACTGGGGAACCTAATTTCTTTAAGCAATTCAGAAAGGCCAATGGTGTGATTGTGTTCTCTTCAGCAGCTACCTAAGAGGCACTGCGTAGACATCAGTGAGGATGTGCTGTTATAGGCATATATTTAGATAAAAAATTTCACAAAGTTTTAGTTTTTCATTGACTTTTACTATTTTTCTATCCAGAATAAACACAAAGCAAGGATATGTTTGGTTAAAGGTACTTTATATTGACGGAAATTGCCTGATTATCAACATACCAACCAATGTATCTTATAGGTCTATCTTAAAGTAGCTTTGGAGTTTCCCATAAAGGGAACTGAAATACTTC
This sequence comes from Aythya marila, assembly GCF_965140915.1. Classification (NCBI taxonomy): domain Eukaryota; kingdom Metazoa; phylum Chordata; class Aves; order Anseriformes; family Anatidae; genus Aythya; species Aythya marila. The sequence continues at coordinate 83,651,757 of NC_139044.1, read as the reverse complement.
CTTGAAACTAACAAACAATTCATAATAAACAAGCAAAAGGTGATCATAATAAATGTAAGAGATTACATTAATACAAAAAATACACTTTATAAACATTATCCTATAGTTCTGAATATTCTGGGAAAAGCCTGAAATGTTCAAAGGTATGATTTTAAAAGGAGTTAATTGTATCAATTTTTTTCAATAATCTAAACTTGAAAAGTTTAGCAAATTATTACTTAGGAATTTTTAGGATAGTCGTATATAAAAAGATCTTAAATATATACACACATTTCTTTTGAAATTACTTACCATTTGTCAAGCGGTCAAACAAGAAAATGTCAAAATCCCACATTCCCACTTTGGATAGCATATGCTAGAAAAACGAATTCAAAGAGGCAAATGATGGATATATCAAACTGTAAAGCAGATTTAAATTATTATTCCATATTAATCACAGAATTGGTTGCCACAACTTTAAAACTTTGTTCTGGAAAGGTATAGACATGTATTTGAAGTTATCAGAAGCCAGGAACCAAATTTAGTTACACTGCATAAAAGTATCACTTGCACTTTTAACTGATGAGGTTTCAAACTTGACACTTAAAAAGGCCTCAAATGGAGCGCAAAACATGGAATAACATAAAATATTATGAAAACAATTACTTTTACTGCACAACTTTTTTAACATTCTTTCATGTCCCCAAATCAATTCATTACAAACTGTCTTAGGATTTTATTACAGTAAAATACAACTTTAGATCTCATGGAGAATATGAATTACATTTTGATAAACAGGTAACCCAAGTACAATTTTTATGAACTTAGAGTGTTTCTGTGAAACACACTCAGCCATGCAGAAGGATCCATTATTGCTACCATATGTAGCATTTTTACAGCTGCATCAGTTCAGCTAAGAGATCAAGACTGAACAAACGGTATGACGTATACATATATTAATGGCAAATGGGTGTTCACTCCGATTGCTTTGTCTATATTCAAACTAGTTCTGGATTCTTAATTATTTCCTAACACCTCATACGTAACCTTTTCCTGCAGAGAGTAAAAATTGTCTAGGCACGTAATCTCAGTGCCATCAGTTTTGTTAGCAATGTCTTTAACAGGAAGCATAAGAGCTGCAAAATTATAATATTATGACTATCATGAAGTTCTATGCAGTGATTGTTCCCTGTTTGCCATTTTGCCAACTTTGCCATTATGGGTTTTCTTGTAGGTTGCCTAACAGTTGCTCTGGACCAGCTGTGAGACAGGGGCTTTTTTTTTCTTTTTTCTTTTTTCCTTGTTTTCTTCTTTTCTGAGCAGATAAAATAAATCTTGCATTGATGTTGTATGTATTTAAATCAGTTACTCAGTAAGGGATACTTCATTTAATAAATCCAGATTATAATTTCAATTGAGAGAACCTGAAATTGCGGAACAAATTCAGACATTTTCTTGTTGCCTTGAGATTAAGTCTTTCAAGTTCTAAATATGAAAGTGGAATGGACAGTACATTTTCTGTAAGACAGGCAAGTAACATGGGTCATTTAAGAAACATCAACCATACACTTGCGTACCTAAACACTGAGACAGAACTGACACTCTGGAGTATTATTAAAAGACATGGAGGTCTGGAGACCTTTCTTACCCTTGCTTGCCCAAGGTAGTCCTCATCCAGCAGGTACAGAGAGGCTTGCGGTACAATTCCACGCAGTAACCGGGATGCATGGAAATACCTCTGAAAACTTAACAGTCTTTTCACCTTTTTCTTGGTGCCAATTTCCCCTGAGAGTGTTGTATCTGTGAAAAAGAATCAGTACAGAAACCATGAAACCCAAGATCAAGGATGACAGTCTCAATTATTTAAATAAAGAGAAATAGCAAAAAGGCTGTGATAATGATAACAGAAGTCATCAAGTTCATGTTTCTTGCCAATCCTTATGAAGGGGCAGTATTCAAATTCCTATACTTCAGCACAGTATATTTGTTTAGTTCAGAAAGAAAATACGTCCCAGTAGACAGAGCACTAATGTAGGACTTGGAAAGTCTGAGCTCAAGAGACTGCCTGCCACAGCCTTTAATGTGATCCAGGCTAAATCACCAGGGGTGTAATATATCATTATTATGTAATATATCACCTAACCGTAGATGTGCAGAGGAAGCCTAAGTGACAAGGCAGAGTCAGGCATGGGAAACCTGCTCTCACTCTTCTGTGCCTCTGTTCTGTATCTATAAAAACTGAAAATAGCATTACCTTGCTACTTCACAGAAGGGTCGTGAGAATACATCAGCATTGCAGGGCACTAGCATACAGAACGATCAACTTAAACCTTAATGGAGTACATAGCAGGAGGACTGAAAACAGTAAGTACTTTTTGTTTCAAATCTTCTGGAAAATGCGTATGCTAAAACCAAGGTACAGTGAGAGGGAGGTGAATGGGACGAAGTAGAAAACACCCATATGGCTGTTTGAACATCTTATCCTTCTGAATGGTCTCTTACAGCATGTGATGAGGGAATTAATATGAAGCTACAGATAGCAAATGAGACAAAGGACAGGCATCTATGCCACTGACACAGCACCATGAGTGGTTGCTGGTGAACAAATAGAAATAATTTTTTATGATCTGTAATAAAATGATACTCCTTTTTGCAGGCATGCAGGCAGGAGGCTTCTCTCTACAGACAGAGCTTGCAAGAAGTTAAGAGCACTTCCTTACACAGGGTAGTTTCCTACTCTCATGTTAAATTCACAAAAAATCAAACACCAGAAAACCAACCACACCAAAAAAGACCTCAAAATACAGTCTGAAATCACAAATGCATGAACCGGTTTTGGAAGAAGACAGAAAAGAGAAAAAGAAGCAATAATAGGTTAATAATTATCCTTCTTACATAGTAAAGCAAATTATAAATTAAAAAAAAGTATATATTTCAGTCCTCCACTTAGGAAAGGAAGCATATAAAGGCAATTCCTTCATTTTTTAGTTACACAAAAGAATACATTGTTCTCACTCAGTATCAGGATAATTTTAATTCCCTAATGCTGAAATTTCCTAATACTAGGAAATTTTCATATCTGGCTAAATGTGCCACAAAAACCAAGGTAGTTTTTACACAGTGATTAAATCTGTAGTTAGAGTAATTAAATTACTTTATTGTTAGTAAGAACAATATGCAGGCTTCCTAAAGCTGATAGTGGTTTAGGTTATTTCACTTGAACTTTTAACAGAACCTCACATACAGTTGCAGTGTTTTCATTTTGTAGTCTGGTATAAGTTTTGGAAAAAGAGAGGACAAACTGGACATTTGTTAAAGGCTATTAAGATTCAACAGAGTTTTGTTGATGAGAGGAACATTGTAAGAAACCGAAGGTTAAGCACTCCTTTCAGAGAACAGTAATGATTGCTTAAGATAAGATGCCACACAGTAATTCACTGGATTTCAGGTTTAAATAAGAGCTCCGGAAAAAACGCCCATGAACTGAAGATGTCTATCTCTATTCTGCTATTTCATTTTATATATAAATGCTGAACCTTTTTTCTGCTATGAAATTAAAATATGACTTTGTATGCTACTGTTATGAGTTTTACTATTCTGATAGTTTGTTTTTTTTTTTTTTTCAGAGAAGTTATTAGTTTGTTTGAACCTTAGATGGGTCAGTGCTTGATTTCTCCAAGACCAGATGTGAGCAGTTTCTGTAGCAAGTGTCTTCTGTATGTAATCCAACTGCTATCAAACATCACCGCTACTGAGTGACAGAAAGTCAGTAACAACCACCAAAAGTGTACTAACAAAACTGAGTAACAATAGCTAAAGTATTTTCTTAGACCTGTTGCAGGCTTCTTGTGGGTCCCCATTGTGTTCGTAACACAAAAGCACACAATAATTTTATTACAACTTGAAAAACCAAGAATGCAGACAGTAACAATGTCACTACTGTAATAGCCAGAAGGTTAGATTTTCACTTATCCTGTGCCAGTACCTGCCTTAACTCTCTCTCACATTTTAAATACTGGAACAATTTTATGGCTTATTGAAAGGGTGATTAACATAGGTGCCTAGTTATACAGTGACATGTGGAAGAACTGTTAGACTTTATTTATTTATTTATTTATTCTTTTGCATTTCCTTTCACTTAGAAGTGAACTTCTAAGAAGTTGCTGGCATTCAGTTTAATTCCCAAATACCAAAACCCTCTTAAAATTAATTCCCTTTTAAAACTTGTGTCAGCTGTTTCTTGACTTCTCAACTTTGCCTAAAACCAGTCACTGCTTCCAGGTAATGAGTTTGTATTTTAATGTATGGAAAACTTCCATTTTGTGCATTAAAAACAGGTAGTTGCTCCAACTAATTTTTATCTAAGTTTACATCTGTTTTCTCAGTTAAACACGGATGACTGAAATTACCACCTATTTTCCTTTACACTTCCTTTAAAACTCAGATGTGGAGTTCCTATGGATGATCTAGAGGTGAAGGTTTGGGCAGAGTCCCAACAAGCAGCTGTACACTTGAAGAAGTGCATATTTTATTCTGTGTATTGCCAGGCTATTTCAGTAGAGCAGATAATACTTACCAAAACACTAACACCTCAGGTTGAAATAAATAATTTCTTATTGTGAACACACTTTCTGAATTGAACCGTTAAATTTGTTGCTGCTGCTTTGTTATATTGTTCCATAAGTTTGTCACAGATCTCAAATGAAATGTAATCTGTGGACCACCAGCAGACAGCACCTCTGAAACAGGACCTGCTGCTTCAGATGAGCACTATATTACAATATGTTATGCAAAAAAGGTTACCCACAATAATCTGTTGTCCTGTATTTCCATTCTTATGAGAAGGAACTCATGTTATTGATTGAGAATTATAGGAAGTGTATTTTCAAATTGGGCTCTTGACAGAACAGTCCAAATCCTGCACTGCATTCTATCCACATGCTTAAGGGCTATCGTGCTAAAACCATGCCCATGGTCATTCCAGCAATAATTGATTTGTCTATGAGTCATAGGACTTGTCAAATTATTGCTGTGACCTTTGTCGGGTTACTACACCAGCCTCAGTAACATATCTCATTATGATGGGGCCTTACATAACATTGGTCTAACACTCTGCCCCTCTCCAAGCACAACACCCAATCATTACCATCTCATCAGCCCTCTCTGAATCAATATTAAACAAACAAACAAAAAATACAACCATATGAAACAGAGACAAAAAGGATGCTTAAAACACAAGAGCAAACAGTGAAGCAGTTCAGAGCGAATGCTGAAATTCTGTCTTTCAGCTCAACAACTGGGACAGAATCTCCCAGTAGTGAAGAGCCATTCCTAATGTACGGGATCCAGCAGCTGACAGAAAAATTGAGATGCAGTCTTAAGATTAAGTTAAAGGTTTATGTGAATAACAGTTACACTCTGAACATACCACATCCTAATTGACAATTCTAAATTTCAATTTAAATTGTAAATATAAAATTTTGATGATTACACCTGATTTAAGTCATGCAATGACTTTGAAACTTACGGGTTTATTAAAAGCTATTTCTAATTAGATTAAAATGAATTACAAGTAAGTGAATCAAAAATGTCTTCACAGATAGCATTCAACTTCAGCTGTGGAACTAGGGGTACTAAAACATATGCTATGCTGTCTGGCTCAGGAAAACAAGCTGCAAGGCTCACATGGGAAGGATGTAGTAATTATGTGCAATTTTGAAATGAACATGAAAGACAAGCAAGAGCATCTTTTGTTTATACCCATAAAACTTCTCTTGAGAACTGTGTTTATCTTTAATCATTGTTGCAACTTCTGAATGTTTTGTTTACCCAAAAAAGCATCACATGTCTCTCTCAAAGATGCACATCCTCGTATCCTGTTGAGTTACTGCCTAGCATGGTGGTTGGAGAATCTCATCTTTGTATACTGAACAAAGTCATTGTAGGGATTGTACCTACATGCACCTATACATCTACAGAAGCGTCCATATAAGCTTTTGTCACAAAACTTAACATCTACTTTCAAAAACACAGCTTGCCTGTGCTCACAGTGCATCTCCTGATGTGTTTTAGCAGGCAGCAAGAGTAGCTGCACTCTTCGTTAGGTCATTTGACATCCATATCATGTGTACTTGCTACCGGATCATGGACAATTTCTGGATACTGCATATAGACTTCAAGAGGTTAATAAGCTCTAGGAATCAATGTTTCCATTCTACTTTCTAACACAGCTCCTCCAGTTACATAGATCTGCTTGCTCTACCACAATCTACAGCTCACTACACCCCAAACTCTGTTATTTCAGGGAAAGAGGTTTCCTGCAGTAGGAACTGCTACGAGTTTTCTTTCAGATTTCTTTCATATTGCTGTGCTGCATGTGCCCGCAGGCAGAATGAACATAAAAATTACAGAGGTTATGTTAACAATGGTTGAGTTAACATCCAGAAACGATCACATAAATCAAATTTGGACAAGGATGTACTTAACTCTACACCAGACATTCATTACAGTGTTATTGTTCTTTTCAAGTAAACAAACTTGGTTACGCATTCAAATAATGCCTCTAAGTTCTCTTTCACAGCATCTCCTTTTTTATTTTATTGCACCTCAGTGCACAATAAAAGCAGGTCACTCAGCAGTATGAGTGGATAACAACAGGCTTATTAATTTTCAAAAGCCAACTGATTCAGAAACAGAAAATGTTTTTTCTCTTCTTTCTAAAAGGATGCAAAATAAAACCAGTATATACAAATCAGGTCCTCAAACATCTGCTTTTGACTCATATTATTTACAATACCCTGTCCCCTCTTCTGAGGATGTAAAGACATACAGTACTCATCCACTGCTCCACCACAACTAAGACAGCAGAGATGAACACCGTGCTATGTAGTATATATATGTATGTATATATATCTATACTATATATATATATATAAAAAGTATATAAACACCTTACTATGTACATGTAGTGTCTACGGATAAAGTGTTGTACTGAAAGCTATTTAGAAATCCTAAAGAGACTTCCTCAAACTAGAGAGGCATACAAAAAGTTTTTATAAACATTGTGTTTTCACCTGTTCCTCAAACACACTTAAAAAATGAAAAAAGCTAGAGTGGAGGATGTACCAAATCCTCTGTGAAATGTCTTAGAAGCTAACAATGCACATAGTATTGCAAAGATTTTCAAAGACATTGAGTCTAAGTAACAATTAGATTTTAGGGGCAGGACTTATTTGTCCTTTTTTATTTTTTTTTTAAAGTATCCTGCCCAAGCCTTTTTTTGCTACTGTAGTATAATTGTTAATTATACTAATATTCAAAATATGTAAATGTAGGTGAGTAATGACCAAGTAAAATAAATTATTTCATTCACTGTCTTCTTTATCCTTGTAGTAAATAAACAAAACAGAATGTATCAAAACTTTTATAAGGAAGTATGAGCAAATTGTGTTCTCTGCTCCTTGACTTTTGATAAAATTCAATTTTAGAGGTCAAGTGCTTTCTGTTAGCTGCCATTGTTTGTATGGGTTACAATTGTATTAATTCTCTTTGAATGGGTAAACAGTCTTTCAACTAGGAAGAGGCTGTGAGAAAGAGTGGGATTCTGAATGCAGAGAAAAACAAAAAAATCAGCAGAAAAAAAAAATCCAAGCTGAGTCAAGATTCCATTCTTCAACTACCTGCACGATTGCACAAAATCAGTGAAGTGCCCCGTTTACAGAAGAGGTGCTTGTATGCTTCTTTGGAAAACATGGTTAATGAAATGTGAGAGGTTCCGGGACACCAATTTTCTAGGTCACCTCGCTATGGGGTTTCCTCCTCTTCAAACATTGTGCCTCAGGTAATGGTGGCTTGTAACTTGTCAGTTTCCAAATCAAAGTTCCTGCACAATTGCTGGCATCTTGAAAAACACTAGTCATATAGCCTCCCTCTGCCCCAAAACTTTTGAGAGTGTTTGCAAGAGACTACAGAACTTAAGAACTATTATAAAAATTATCCTACTACACCAACTCCTGGAGAAGCCAGGCTTTCAGAGGCCAATTAAGTAACAGAATATTAGTCTTAATAACAGGAAGAGGAATAGATTATATCCAAATTTAAGATGAATGTTTCTCCTCACATTTTACAGCCTTTATTGGGGGTCATCAATCATCTTTATGCAAACAAACATTTTGGCATCTCTTACTAAGCCTCCTACAAGCACTTAGGAAATGGTATGTTGTGTTCTGTTTCACCACAAAGTCTTTATCAATTCAATATGAACCTCCACTTTGTCACTTCAATCTTTGTACAGGAGTACAGTTGGAACCTTTTTTTTTTTTTAAACTTTTTTTTTTTTTTTATTTTCCTAAAACTGAAAATGTTCTATAGCTGATTATAGTTTCTCTAGCAGGAAATGGTACATCCCCTCTCCTTTCCCTCCCCTTGAGAAAAAGCAACATAACCTGTAATAACAGCAAACCTAACTTTCATTTATCATCTTAATGATCCCTTCTCCTTGTTCTTTCTTTTCCTCTGGTCATTTGGAAAGTATCCTCAGTGTTATCTTCAGTACACCCTTTCCCTTTGCTAATCAGGGAAAAGAAGGTGGGGTGGTAGAATGGGTCACGCATCATTTGGAAAATTTTAAAGGGACATTCTTGGTTGAATTGAATCCTAAATCTGTATTAAAAATGTTACAAACCTGCATAATCATGCCAGTGTTCACTAAGGCTTTGTGTTTGCTGTGCTGCTTTTTTGTTGCAGTTGTTCTGCTTGCTCTCATGAGTTCTTCTGAAGCATTCATAACCCCAACTACGGCATTTTGTTAGCACATGAAAACACATACGTCAATCAGTTTTACATTCTGGCTTTCATATTCTATAAATGAAAAGCAAAAGCTAAACAAGGAACATGAATGGCAGGAAGCAGAATATACTTTTCAGACTACCTTTTTATTAAGTTTTGCCAATAAGAACTCTGAAAAACAAAAAAAACAAAACCGACAACAAAGATCAAAAAATCCACCCCAAATCAAAAAAAAAAACTTTGTTATTTGATTGAAGGAGGATGGGGGAAAGGCAAGGAAAGACTGGGATGATTTCTAGAGACATGAAGAAATTTTGAGTGTGAAGTATTACTAGAAAAGAGTAAACAATCTCCATGCTGCCACAGTATTAACAGAAACTCAATTCCTCTTTCTTGAATAGGAAACTGAAAGCAAGGCCATAGGCTGACTTCAGTTCTGGAAATATTCTTGTCATTCAAACCAGACGCAAGCTAACCAGATTAAGAGGCCTGTGTGCCTTCAGGATGTTGACGAGTATCTTTTGGATGTGCTTATCCACGAGGAACTAAGGGAGGTATTATGTAGAAATGATGCAGACCTCATGAGATCTCTCACTTTCTAATTTAATAACCATCTGGAACTTTGGACTCATCTCCACAGGCTGGGTTGGGATCCGAGTAATCCAATCAGTCCTTTAAACTTCCTCACAAGACTTTTAGTGTCCTAATTTAACCCGGGTCAGAAATATCTAAAAAGGCATCTCTCACTCCCACTTCCTTTTCTAGCCAAAGGCAACAAAACAAGACAGTTAACCAAACTTTTTTTAACCTCATTCATTTGGGTTCAAGTTACTTGATGGTTCAGTTTTGGGTTGGTGGCTGTGGTTAAGTTTTATTTTCCCTGGAGATGGGCCCTACCTGAAAGTCTTGGAGTTGTTCGAAATCCAAAACCAAAAATGAATGTAAATTTTGCAAATGGATCTTTCAGTAGACAAGCAGAAACCACAGATTCAAACGTCCACAGACGTTGGTTCTTTGAGATGGAGACTTTTTCATGAGTTCATATCTTTCCTTACTAACCTTGACAACACTTTTCATTTCTGTAATACCTAGTTCATCACATGCTGGCATCACCTTATGTACAAACGAACTGAAAAACAGAGGATTGGGCTTGACTTAAATCAGACTGCAAATCAAGGACAGACTTAATAGTAGACAGAGACTTAATAGTAATCATCACCACTACTAATCATGATCTGTTACTACAAACATACAATCTATACTAACTTTAAGCAAAGTTTAAAATGTGCAGGGTTTTTTTTGGAGGTCATAAGTCACATACTACATCCTTTCCCTGTAATCCCTCCTATATCAATACACAGATCAAAGTGTCTGACAGCGCTTACATACTGTGGAGATACACTGTGGGTAATGAAAGAGAGAACTGACACTGGGACAAAACCAAAGTGTCCCTAATGCAGAATTTTTCAGGAAAAGTTAAAAATGTGAGCAGAAACAGTTTTAATATTTCTCAATTTGATACAGAGAAAAACTTAGTAAGAAGATAGAAACTGGAGAATCACTGTGCAAGTCTTAAGAATTTCCTTGTCTTTTGATAAAGAATGACAAGCAAATTAATAAATGAAAAGTTATTCATCTGCGATGTAATTTGCTATTTTGTTACTCTGTTTAATTTAATTTGGCAATAAAACAAAGCATCTAATCTAACTAGAACATGGCAAGGTCTGCTTGGTTATTTCTGCATGCTCACCTACAGCTCTAGGCTTATCACAGGGAATTCCCTCAAACTTTTAATTAATGCAATGAAGAAATGTACCATTGCAGTTACCAGCACAACTCATCATGGGATAATGAAATCTCTCTTAATCAATGTACATTAGTCACTGGAGGGATCTGGTTCAATGACTCACTGAGCAACTTTCTCAGTCAGAGAACTGAATTACAGCTGCCTTACTACTATGACCCTTTATTTCTGAAATCCAAACCATGCTTTGCTAAAAGGAAAATTGGATCAAGTTAAGTTTTCACTGCAGAGGTAGTTCAAATTCTAAATTATGTTGCACATATTCAGATTAACCACTCTTTTGTCAAGTGAATGCACAAAAGTTCATTTAATTTACAGAAATGGAAAAATTGCCAATAAATGGCCATCATTAATTTCAACTGCATTAGTTTCAGTTACAAGCTAGAAAAATTCTGAATTCTACCAAATTCAGAGTTAAATTCTCTTCAAATTTTTGAAGTTTTGGTTTGAAGTCAGTATTACACAATTTATACATTATATTTACCTGTTATATGGCACTTAATACTTGCTTATTCCAACCTATTTCTCCTTCAGAAAATAAGAGTTTGTCTTTTCTTTCTCCACTGCATCTATTTTAAGACATGTCTTACTTGCATGAAAAGAAAGCTCTTTCTCCATTTTCCTATAAGCCTACAAGGCTGTGCAAAGCTTGTATCTTTCCATTTAGGAGAAGTTTGTGAAGTCTGAATATTTCATAAGCTCTCTTGTGAGCAACGAACCTCAGGTCTGCCACATTCAGCTTTATTTATTTATTTATTTATTTATTTTTTCCTGGGGCATAGCCGTGGCCATCAGGTCGTCCCCTTGCCTTACTGTGGCAGGATGGGAAAATGGAAAGCCTCCTCTTCATGTGGTGCTAGCTAATGAGCACCATCTGCTGCAGCTTTACTGGAGAGTGGAGCTGCTACATAGCTTCCCCCAAAGCTTCTGTCTCAACACTGTCAGTGCATACATGTATCTGGTTGGCCATGCAGGTCTCCACACATCACAGGCACTTACTCAGGTGGCTGTGGTTCCCCCCAACACAGAACACAGCAGATGATCTTGTGGCGAGGAGATATTTCACATGCAGTTTTGAATTCCAGAATTATGTTACAGTCCCCAAGAGCCATGGGTGCAACTACATCTCAAGGAAAGCTCGCAACTAGGTCTAGTAAAGAGAGGATGCTAAAGCCTTGCATCTCCTCCAGATAGGATGCTGTAAAATACTCATGGTCCTCACAGTGTGGCACTGACAAAGTGAAATAATGCCCACCAAGTTTCTATATATTACAGGGAGGCACTGGAGGAACATTTAGATGGCATCACAGACGTTAGCTCAAACAGCAAGAAGCTAGCATTAATCCAGTTGGCTTTGATTATGGCTATAGAAGATCACATTTTGAGAACACAGGAAGTTTTCCTATCCAAAAAGACTTAACAGTGTCTTAAATTACACAGCGACTTTACTACAGGAATCCAGAAAAAACAACAGATATGGTCTATTTGGTGTTAACCCTTGCTAGCCAAAGTAGGGAAAAATCCACTAGTTTGAATCTGTAAGCATGTTCAAAAGGTTACATGTAAGTAATACTGTGCAAGACCCGACTGCAATGTCCTGAAATCTTTTAAGAAAACTTTAAGTCTTCATTTAAGAGTGAGCTTCAGTGTTTTCTTGTACTTTAAAACAAGGGCAGTACTGTTACTTGGAATAATATTTCACATGGTATAGGGAACTATTTAAACTCCATTTGTCTGAGTTGGTGAGAAGCTGGAATAATATTTATGATCCACTTCTTTATAACTTCTGAGGATATCTACCATAAAATTTTCTCTGCCTCATCCCTCCCTTACTGTAGCAGCTTTCAATATACAGTTAGTTGCTGCCTATCAGTTATTGCCCCCAAACAAATATAACATTGTGCCAAAAATTCACTGTAAGTATTAGATACTGTTAAAAAAATGCAGTAGTGACATTTATGCATATTTCATTAGGATGTGTATTACCATGTTTTTTGATGCTTGTAGGATATGCACAGAAGAAATTGATTTGATAGATGGATATATATGAACAAATAATATAGAAGCCTGTTTACGTCCTGGCAAAACACATCTGTGCACTCTGACAGCGAGGATCTTCATTTACCTGTAGGCCACCAAGTGAGCCAGGCACAGTGAACATCTACAAAGATGGTAGCCTTGTGCCTAGAAATCCCACTTCATTTTGGAGTGAAAAATTAAGCTACTACCACTCCCCAGGCAGAAAACAGTAAGTACAGAAAAATCTGAACAAAATGAGAAATCCAAAATCAGGATCACTAGTTTTTCTTGCAGAGATCCTGATCAGACTTAGTGGCTTCTTTCAGGTGAAGGACAAGCAATAAGAAGAAAGAACAAAGCTACATAAAAAACCTGGCTGCCCTGCCCACGTAGGAACAGAGGTGCCTGCGGAGAGAGGCATCTCTTTTTAAGCTCGGCAGCCAGAGCAGAAGAGTTCAGCAGAGTGCCCTGCTGCTTGTATGATCAAAGGCAGAGAATTCACCAGTCCTCTCTCCTCCTGGGCCTCTCCCCAGACTACCCCTGAGCAGCACGAGCACTTCCCTCAAGCTGGCAGGACATGGAGGATGGCAGGACTCATCTACAAGGGATAAAAGCAAAAGCCCTGTTTCCAGGAAAAAAAGAAAGCTGAAAGTTTCTTTGGTTTCTTTAACCAGGGAAAGAACATATAATGAGAATTTTAAATAATGTGCATGTATTCAAAATAGAAAGGAAATAATGAATGCATTTAGTCACACTGAAATGTGAATATAAATTCACTTCTACTTCATGAATGAGAATTGTTTTTGTTTTCTCTTAGTCTTTATAAGGGCATCAGCAATATTTCCAGCTAGCCTAAAACAGTTTTTTCTTCCATTTTTCATTGGCAAACCAGGACTAAATTATCCTCAGAGGTCTGCTCAACCAGTGTGTTGTTCCCTGTTTGTCCTGGGAAATTTTCTGGACACATGTTATCCGTTATGCCTTTCTACCACAGCCATAGCAAGCACTCTGATGGACTTATGACCTAGAAAACACCTTTTATGAGCAAGGCTGAAAGCAAACACTTTGCCAAACTGCAGTACTTTCTCGCCAGCTCGTGCGAATGCAGCAGATCGGAGCCCAAGTCCTCCCCTTCCTATCAGCTGCTCCTTCTCCTGATCTCCAGCCAGACCTTTCCCTTCACAGCTGGTCTTCTTCTTCCCCTTTCCAGCCACCTACCTCCTTTCTCTTCCCAGTTATTCTGGAAAGCAGTTACAGAAAGAAGATTTAAAACTTTGTTTTCATAATTGCTTTTTAATGAAAAACATAATCACTGGAAGATTAAAACTGTAATCACTAAACAAACTGTTGGAGTTTCAGTCTGTTTTGATGAAGACCGTGAATAACTTTTGTTTCAGAGGTTAAATGGAGTGATCTGTACTGTATATGGGGACACATTGCAATTTGCTTGTGTCTGAACACAGGAGTTAGTACAGCATCCAGACAATGCTGTAAGGCCCAAGACTAAGAGCTCTCTGTTTTCTATTTTATTTATTTACACACAGGCTACTTGGCTTGCATCATTATAGAGAATTCATCAGGTGAAAAAAAACAAACCAAAACAAAAAACTGTATCCTGATTTTTTTCCCCCCTTTTAAATTTACCCTCTTTTATTTACAACAGTGGCAAAATAACTTCAATCAAAATGAGGTTAAGATTATTTTTAACAGATGTTCACTGCTGGCCTGACCCAAAATCTATTGACGTCAATGAGAAGACTCCATGGGGCTTTGGATTGGGTTCTAATTGTTGGAAAAATTAATGTTATTGTAAACCACTGGTCAGCACTGTCACATGCTCCCCTTCTGTGCCAATTCTATATGACCGGATAACAGACTCGCATAAATCTGTTCCAACTGTTGGCTAAGAGGCTAAAGGACATAGGGATTTATCTTTTTAATTCTGAAACACCCCCCTGCCCCCACCCCCCCCAAACATACTCCATGGCACTACGGTATTCACTTGACATACTCTGCGTTATGGACACTGTTCATGTAATCAAAACATTTCACAGTCAAACACTACGTGGAAATAACAGAATTATTAATGCTGACTGCATGAAGACAGCTGAACAACAGATATGTATGAAATGAGATACTTCCATTCATGTACTTTCAATACTGATTTAAAAAAAAATACAGATGTTTTTTAAATTCAGTTGCAAAGGAAGGGTTGCACTTACTGTTAAGAAGACGGAAGTCTATGAACGGGTAGGAGCCGCGGCGCTCGGAGAGAACCCCTGTCTGACCTCTCACCCGTGCATCTCCTGCAAAACACAAGATCCCCAGAGATGTTAGAAGGGGCAGCTGCTTTCCTCCACTGTTTAGAGCTAGATCTATTTTCTGTTCAACATGATGACGTGATGCTCCTCCAGTGGGAAAACTAAGGACCAAAAAAAATCATCTCCCATGACATCCCTGGGTAATTGAGTAAAGCGGTACAGCTGATCCTCTTATCAGAAAAAGCCACAAGAAAAAACATGTTCTTCCTATGGAACAGCTTCTTGCGCACTGAGAACACTCTCAGCATTTCAGGAGTATAGTAGATATCTAGTATTCTTGTCCAAAGACCAGTTGAACGTTCACTGTAATGGCATCACACATGAAAGGTTAAAACTTGGACTAGACTTACGGGCCAGCAGACCTCCAAAGCTGTGGGACTGGTCTCAAAATCATTAGATAATGAAAAAAAATAGACCCAAAGTATGATTTTTTTTTTTTTTCTCCATTTTGTTTGTTTTTGTTTTACTTTCTGCTCCTTGAGCATTCTGGAAAACATCATCTGCCTTCTCCTCATACACAGAAGCTGCCTTATTTAACCAAAACCTGATGTTCCCAGCATTATTCTACAAATTTAGTATGTAGCATTATGAAGTGACAATACGATGATACAAATTAATATCCTTGTGTAATTCATGTTGATTAATACCTGACTTGCCATGTAGCATTGATGAAATGAAAAAAATCATTTGAGAAAGCAAAACACTACTCAGCATGTAAAAGCAGTACAAAACTCTCTTTCGAAGTAGATAGGAAGTAGCAGAAGCAGATGTCACTTTTACATTTCTCTAACTTTAAATATCTTGTACAGTAATTTCCCCATTTCTTTGTGTGAAAATTCATCAGACCAACACCTTAAATATTCTTAAATAAGATTAAGTTTGTATATTTTAGGGATTTATATCAGAGTACTGTAGTTCTTTTAATACCAATTGCTCCTCCACAGGAGCACAGACCATCATGTTGAAAATGTACCCACAGTACTTCCAGACAGCTCACTCTGCAGGCCTCTCTCTCAGAAGTTCACAAAATTATGAATTATTAGTTATTTTGAATTGAGCTTCCTTTGGGATACAAATACGGTATCTGACTAATATAAACAAAAATTATTGAAGAATTTGGCTGCTAGTGCAAGCTTCTACTGCTTATATTTAAAAACAAGAAAACATCTTCCAGCATGAAAGAAGGATCTAGTTATATGCTGTTATTTTTTCTATCTAATGCTCACTTAAAATGTGCTTACAATTATGCATAAGGGAAGAAAGCCAAGCAGAATGATTAAGTTGCCTATCTGAGGTGGAGAAAAACTTCTGTGCCCTCTAGGGGTCCTTAGAGGTACAAAAGACAAGAGTGTGCACTCAAATTAAGAATACATCAAACACAGTCACTTTAGATTAAAAATACGAATGTATTTTCTCTGATCCTTATTTTTGTTTTGTTGTTTTGTTTCTAGAGACAGAACACGTGCTCCCTGCATCCAGCTGCCGCCTGCCAACCTGCAGCTCCCTTGCTAGCTGAGGAACCAGCCCCAAACTCTCTAAGCTGCTGTTGACCCGACTTATCCCTTCTGATGTCAGGAGGTGCAAACCTCTGCCTGCTCTTCAGCTGTTGCAGTTCAAAGGTATGAAAACAGCAGGGATCTACCTTCATCAGCAGTTTCAAATCACTTGCAACTGTAGTAACAAAGGCATATAAACCTATTCCTGAGTCTTAAAGGGCAGAAGGGTGGGGCAAATGGGGTTTATAAAATGCTGAAGTGAGATCCATCAACACTTGTGAATCAGAGCTCCCAAACCAGCACCCTTATCTAAAAGCACTGCTCACTACCACAGGTAGACCCATCAGATTGGCTGATTCACGCAGGTAAAAAGTAATAACGGCAAGCATATGGTGCACATTATACGAATAAAAAAAAAATAAAAATCAGACAGGCTTGAGCCTGTCACTAATGCAAGCATCAGCAAATTAAGAACGGGTGTAAATTCAGAGCATGCCTTGATTGAGGATTTTGTTTTTCTGTATGCACCAATGAATTAACAGGGAACTGCAAATAACCCCCTGCATTAACAGCCTGATAAACATGTCACTCCTGACTAAATCAACAAATACTTTGAAAGAAAAAAGAGAAAGTCCAACTCCAAAAATATGAAAAAAAAACACCTCTAACAACCATACAATACCATAAACCCAGAAAGGATGATTTTCTCTCTGGACATGAAAGAGAGTGAGTACTGGGGAATAACAAAATCATACATGGTTACGTATGGGAAATCTGCCTAACTCTCATCTTAACAGTATGATTCCAAATTTTGATGAGGAGAATGTTAAAGGTAGGGAGACAACTGGAATGCAGAAGAAAACACAGTGTGGGCTTGCCAAAGGTAGACCATGTAAGATAAAATCTGATATTGAATTACCTCAAATAAAATAGCTAACTGTTAGGCAAGAGAGAAAAACAACAACACTATAGTGTATTTCAGCCATATGGACTTCATCAAGCACATGAGAGAAGGCAAGAGATAAGTACAAAAAGTGTAAGCTGGAAAAAGACTAAAGGCAAGAAGATAACAAGGTGAAAAGGAAAGGAAAACTGAAAGGAAACTTCTGCTTGTGAACAATTATTACATGGTCTTTAAATGATTCATATTGGGAACAGTCTTAAATGTTATTAATGATCTTAGCATAGAAGCAGGAGAGAACTAATGAAAATTTTTGAAAGATGACCTGAAATAGTTAAGGGCTATGCATGATGACCAATCAATTTGCTATCAGACCCATGCTCTTCAAACTAAGAAAATGGGAATGAGTTTTAACCAGCAAACCTGAGGTACCTGAAGTCATGGAAAATTACTTATGTTTCCTATCAACTATTTTTGTCCTTTTACATTTTTTAGACAATAGAAGTCTGGGTTGTGTCTAGCATTACAGGAATCTATATGCAGAATAAATCTGTATCCCCACTGGCATAGTCAAAGCCACTAAAACCCTGATATTCCAGGATCATTAACTTTACCCTCAGGAAAGGCAAGTTTCTGATGAGTCAAAGATGTTATCAAGTAGCTCTACCTCATCAATCTGTTATTTCAAAATACCTCGCCAGGTGCCACCTAGTCTCTTTCTACATCATTAGAGAAAGATTAGTTAGGAAGTGGTGGTGGGCTAAATCAACCACACCTGCCTTCCTCTATTTTGTCTTGGCGCACTGATTTGGAAAACTTTTATATTCTTCTCTATTGCTTTTAATTAAACATAAGTACACTCAGCAGAGATACTAAAAGTAGGGATTGCACCAGATGTGTACCACACCACATGGTTTTTAATTTCTGAGAGGCAAGGGCCGTTAGCGGCAACACACCAGACTTTTGCTCTTTGACAGATGACCTTTGAGGGGAACTTTCATTAGGTCACCAGACCTTTACATGTCTTTGCTCTCCACCTTAAAATCAAGCTAAGCAATTGTTCTGACAATTTATACAATTAGCAGCTTTAGATAAATAATCCTTTTTGGAGCAAAAGGAAGGATTCTGTGGAAACAAGGCAGGAAATTTTGACAGCTCATTGTGTTCCCAAGTGAAACAAACAGGGTGAAGGGAAACGGCAAGGGTACAGGTCCTCTCTGGCTCCTCTGGGCTGGAGTTGTGTGGCTGGAACATTTACAGTCACAAACACAAAGAGCTGTGCAGCCAAGCCACCACGAGAGCTTCCAGCGGAGACATCTCCCAGTGGCTGCGGCACACTTCGGTTTTACTTTGTCCTCGTTAAAACAAACAGATAAGAAAACAAAGCAAACAAAATGAAGAAAGCTGTGTTAGGTAACAGGAGCCTGTGTGGCACATTAGGTAACTGATGGCATGTGACTGACACGCATGGCAGCCTGCAGTCACGGGAAAATCAGATAAGGGGCAAGAGCCACAGGGCTACGGCACCAACAGGGCAGTGTGGCTTCAAGACGGGCAAAAGGGTTAAGAGAAGAAGGAGGCAGCTCTGAGCCGCCTCGTACATCTGGAGAAAAGAGCCATCTGCACCGAGGAAAACAACTTCTCCAAGGCTTGCCTGAAATGACGTGGGATTCAATTTCACTGAGCAAGCACAACAAATTAAGAGAGAAAACAGGGCTGAAGCTGGGACAAAACAACTAAGCAGCTTCATGCAGCAGCAGAAGTAGGGACGAGCCATCTAATTATTGATTTTTTTTAGTATACAGCTCCATGTGGTAAGTCAGAATACCACAGAAAATTCACAGGAGGTTACAAGTATTTATTCTAGTCAGACTTTTCTACAATTTTCATCCAAATATTTCTTAAGATGACTGTTTTAGGACACATCCTGCAGTTGCTGAGCGCTCTCCGTGGAAAACAGAGGGGCAGTAATAAGGCCTCTAGTGGACTCCACAGAGTCCCTGGCTCTTTCACTGTTTCAGTTATGAAAAGGTTTGGGATTTCTCAGATGGAGGAAGATGAGCTGGTAATGTTTTAAACATCATTCTGGTTTGGGTGGAAACTTTTCTAAAAGAGGAAAGTGTTGCTGCGTAAAAAGTTGGCAAGTTGCAAATAAAAGTTAGATTAAGAACAAGTAGCAGAATTACTGAATTATTTTTAATTTGAAGATGTTTATTGCTTGTTTATGGTGATTTGTACTTTTACTTGTTTGGATTATTTTCCTTTGGTTCTCCTAGTGTTGTAAGGATTATAATTGTAAATTCCTGTCTGCAGAAAGTACTTTTTGCTGATTTCCTCATGTGCATAAGATTGAAAGTGAACAAGAACATTTACTCTGAGCAGATACAATGACTGACATTAGACCTTTAGGAGTCAGGACGACTCTCCTTTCCAGTGGGAGAAACTGGGGAAGCCACCTCACTCCACTTGTATGTACCAAAGTTTTAAGCACCTGAATGTTCCCAACCATGAAGTTTTCTGAACCATATGATGCATGGCTCTGCCATTTCTGGTTACCGTCCTAATTAGTTCTCAAGTAGTGTACTCACTCAATGCATTCTGCAGCTTTGTTTCAGAAGGTTTTACAAAGGAAGACAACTGTTGTTAGTCCCTTTTTACCAAAAGGGGATAAAATGGTGGAGTAGAACCTGACACAGAAAATGACTTAATTCCCCTCGCAGTGGTCTACCTTGTGCACACACAAGCTTCAGAGGCTGATAAGTAAATAAATGATTAGACTAATACTTGTACTAGTACTGCAGCTTTCTTGAAGCTTCAATTAAAGTTTGAAAAGTTTTGCCTGTTTCCTTTTACAAAGGAGAAACTTAAACTTCAGATCTGTGAAAACAGGCATTCTCTGTGGAGATTTCAATTTCAAGGAAAAAGTCAGTTAGATAACAAATATTTTGGGCTACTATTATTATTATTTTTAACCTGTCAGTTACTTGAGTTTCAGCTTTTCAAAACTCCATCTCCAGACCAGCAACAGTTGCAAATGAAACATTTTACTCATCCTCTGTTTTCTTACAAAACTCTGTTTGAAGTAAATTGTGGCTCTTATGTCAAGCATGAACAACTTGCACTGCCTGACTGTACCAGGTAGCTGTAACTTCTGCCCTCCTTTACTGACCAGAATCTGTACACCTGCTGTATCTTATTTTCTTAATGCTATCAGAGCTGTTTCTGCCAGTCTGGACACATGCTGGAACAGAAATCTGCTTGTAGAACCCTCCTCCGTACTAAAAGTGTCCTGGTGAGATCACTTACACACTGATGCACTGCCTATATATATAGCCAGAGGAAGACACTCAGGTCCACAGGCATGCCTTTAACAGCTCGTCCAGTCTGGCAAAAGAACATCTAGAGTAAATGTAACTAAAGTATTTCACAGACACCTTTGAAATCCTTCCTTAAACTGTATCAGTAACTCAGGAGAAAAGATTTTGAACTGAAATATCTTGAGGCAAAATTATTACAGCATGCAGCCTTTGAACTGACATCCAAGGGGATGAAGAAGCTGCCGTAGAGAGCCAGGTAACAGCAGTCATCAGAAACTCAGATACTTGAGCAGCACCCATACTGTCCTCTTCCCATACCTGTTGGTTCTTGCTTGAGCAAACCCAGAGCTTGCAGAAATAAGTAGCTACATATGACTGAAATAATAGTGAGAGACGATTACAACAGATAATCCTACATGTTCTAAAGAAGGTAACTTTTCAAAATGTCATATTTCCAAATTGTTATGTTGCATTGGAAATGCTTACAATTTTTATGAGCTTGATAATGCACTATGAATTATTGCCTTAAGGTCAGATGTATTTCATGTAACCTTAGGTGTAAGTCAGTGAAGAGGAATAGGTGCCTCCGCCCAGTGACTAATGCTTAAGAGACTGATTGCCTTTAAAGCCGCATGTTTTTGATTTTTACTGCAGATTGAGTCTAGGACACCTCTGCTCCTAAATTTGGTGCCACAGCTATAAGCGCAGCACGATGAGGGAAGAATCCAAGACTTTGTCTATGAAGATCGTGTTCAGGCAGCTGAAGCCACACCAAGCCTCCTATCTGTGAGAAGGCTTTGAACTATGATTAGCCCTGTGGCTGCTAAGACTTATTTTGTAATAAATGCAATAGATACACACACCTTCAGTTCCCACCAATGTGTGAAGGCACACCCTCAAGTAAATACAGTGTAATCTCATCTGTGCCCTATAATCCCACAGCTCAGTTAAAGAAAAATAGCACTTGTTAAGCAACAGTAATTGGACTACTGAAATAACTAGGTCCTTGATACTACAGTGTGATACTTAACGTTCAGTATTTTCTAGCCCCACATATAGAGTTTACATGAAGTGCTGAACCACAGAATACAAAGACAGAAAGGGAGCATAAGAACATGGGTAAATCACAGACTGCTTATTCACAAGCAAACTTTTTAGTTTGGAGAAATGAAAAATTGAGACATTGGAGTTTGCCAGCAGGAATTTTGTAAAATTCAGCCAATGGCTTTTGTATACAAAAGAAAAGACAGACAGACTCTGGTACCTGGCAGCAAAGAACAAAGTTACAGAACTAAAAGCATGAGGCAGGTCCTGAGAAAAAAAAAAAAAGGAAAAAAAAAAAAAAAGGAAAAAAAAAAGACAGAAAGCCCAGAGACTTGTGTAATTATCGTGTTATAAATGCAAAAGGCAGAAATCATCTATCTCCACCTCTGTTCCTGAAGGAGACGGCACAGACAACCATGGTAAACACTTTGCTTCTCCTATATCGTAAACATCTAGCATTTGCTATGTAGAGGGCTGAACGCACTACTGAAAGCTGAAAATGAAAGCCTGTGAGAACAAGAAGCTAGGAGGAGATGTGATTCTGCTTTTTTGAGTGATCCATTTATAATTCCCATTCTTGCCTGAAGCTTATAGCACTCACAAGCAGCAGCCTTTCACTGATGGCATCTTGAGAGTCTCACTGCTGCTGTGGTCCAGAATAGCATCAGCACTCAGAGTAGTAAAAGAGGTCCCAGAGCACTCTGCTGGATCAGGAAACCAGACTTGCTGTGGACAGGCTCCTTTTCATAATCTGAATGTTATCATTTCTAGCTCTAGTGCTAAGAACCATCTGTCTGTATTTTGAGGTTTTTATATTTCATTATTATTATCCCGTTAGTGTCTTCTGTCTCCAGACATTGATTACTGACTTTCCAGAGAAAGATGATATTAATATAGCTAGGGCACTGAACTATCTAGATAATTCTTGTCTTTCTACACTGTTAGATAGCTTGCAAATTACTCTGTGCTGCAGGATGGAAGCTATGTAAGCAGACTCAGGTATTCCTATCACTACCATTACTGCTGCACGAGAGCCCTTCTGGGAAGTGGCAAGACATACTGGTTTTCTCACACATTATGTTAAATCTCAAATAATGCCTTAAAAACTAAAGGGTATGTTCTGAAATGTTAAGAGCTGTAATAAAGGTAATAACATCAGCTACAGCATGATCTTAGCAACAGGTAGGCTGCATTGCCATGGCAACTTTGAAGATAATATCTTACTGTCATGTTACTTTTATCTCTCTCCCAAATAAAATATAGCATAAACACATCATTAATTGTTTAAATTGTACTTCTTGTAGTCTTCTGCCAGACTCTGAACTACTAAAATAAACATGCATTTAATAACAAACTTCTAAGACTTGTACACTTCCAATACTATATGCGCGAATTTGCCAAAATAGGTTAAGTAGTTTAATATAATGACTTTGATTCTGTGTAAAATAAAAATCACAAGGAATTTGTGTTTTGTCTAAGACCAATGCTAAAAACAGGTCTAGAGTTCTGATCTATAGGTGAAGTGCATTAGGCCAAAATACTTGTACTGCCAGTGCCCCAAAGATAAGAGTTTTCTTCACTCACAGTTACACCCAGACCCTAAGCCATTCAAACTATAAATCATTTCCTTACCAGAATTAATGTTCTAGAGATGGCTGCTCTTTCAGAAACCCCTTTGCATATGGCGGCTCTCTCTCTCTACTATAAGGATTTCTGATTTGAGCATTATCAATGCTTATAATGATTCCACTGTAAGAACACAAAGTGACTCCCTGAATCTGCCAATGCAGGTTTTACAGTGGAAAAATAGTTTCTTTTTTCTGCAGAAAGTTGAGGTAATCATATGTTCCACTAAGTTTGCTTTACTGGTCTTCATTCTCATTGCTTACCTATCTATAATATTTATTAAATGATTTTTTTATTGTACATTGTTAATGGAATCTTTTTTCATTCTACAAGTTCCTCATGAAGAACTGTTTGCAAGTACTTGCATTTTATGGGTTGGTTGCAATGATGGGTTACTTGAACCACAAGGCATCGTTCTCATTTGCTGTTCAGGCACTATTAGGTAGACAAGCAGAAACCATTTGATGCTACAGTCCACATGTATCTAACATAGTCAATGATTAAAATTTGATATATTTGATATACTTGTATAAAATAATAATTGATAAAATGTTATTAATAATTAATGAATAGAAGAATTATAACTCCAAAGCAGAATATAAAAATTGGAGCTTGCTTTTGGGAAACATTCAATAGAGAGTAACATTTCTGTGAAAGAAAAAGAGGGGACACTCCTGAACTTTAAACACAGGATGACAATTATAAGTCCTCAACTCATTTCCTGGTTTCCTATGGAACAAATAATGTCCTTTCCATGCCTTGCTTTTCCGCTTCTGTGTTTTGTTTGTCCTGTGTAGACACTAAGCTCTCTGATGCAGGGCAACAGTGGTCCAGCAGTATTGTGTGCCTGTAGTCCAGGTTATGGTTTCTACATCACCATTACACAAACACTACTTATCTTTGTTTTCCATACTAGCAACAGTTAAGTCATACAACATCCAAAGAAATTCAGTGTAGAAGTTTTTGCTCATACTGTCAAAAAAAACCAAACCATATTCAACTCTGAGAGGACATTCAAGAAAATTCCTCTCTTTTTCCATGGCTTTGCCCACAAGATTTCTATGCTTTCTATCTCCAGTAAAACTACAACAGATATATATTCAAAACTGTAAGTAGTAATGCAGTAATTACAATTGCAACAACACATCGCCTACTCCTGTAATGCTTAACATCATCCAAATCTGAGTGTCTCTTAATAGTTTTTACACAATGGCAGCCTTGCCTGTGGAAGAATTGAGTATGAATTTAGGATTTACTCCCTTTTTATGTTGTACTAGAATTGCTTGGCTGCCAATTCACTGCACACAAGAAGAGATTTACTATTGATTCAGACAGTCTTGCTGTATCTTTCTGTCTCAAGATCATATGATGCTTGCACAACACTTCAAGGTACATCAGTACGGAATCAACTTTATAGAGATAATCAAGTGAGACACTAAAGTAAACATCTCAGTCTTGTGCATTAACCACAGGATCATCCTAACTCATCAGCTGCAACACGTTCTTCATCTCCTCTTTTCCACCCCCCTTCTGCACTGTACGTAAATATATATATTCCAATCTCTGGCGTGACTTTTCTTCCTCCCCTTCTCTTTGCCTCAGTGGTAATTCAGCCTCCCCACAACTTACTGTTTTCTCCTGAGGCTGGAGCATGGCATGTTCATCAGCATTGGCCACTACTTAGCCCTGCTGATGGGGCTCCCCCAGGAGTCTCCATGGCTGGGAGACAGCAGTGAACAGGGAAGGTGGGGAAGGAAGTGCTGCGTGTTGTCTTGGCAGCACAAGAAGATGCCTGTAATGTCTTGCAGGAGAAAACTTTGCACAATGCCTGAAGCTTTGCTTTGAATGAGAATTGTACCGTACACCTGAGACTGCACCAACAAATGTTTGAGATTAATGAAGGTCTTTTATTCGACTTTTGTTTGTCCATCATCATTGACTTTATTTATTTATTTTCTTTGTATTCAAAACCATTATCTGTGGCCAACAGCTGCAAACCTTCTTTCATTTTGTTTTGAATCTGATTTAGTTTCTCTGTGATACAAATAACTCCATAACTCAGTGAATTATTGAACAATAAGGCAAGAGAACTTTGTCCAAAATAAGGTGTTTTGGATCCCTGTATCATTTGCTTATTCCAGACGAGTATTTCCTGAACTAGCCCACATTTTATCATGTAATATTTCTTCATCAGAAAATATTATTTTGGTAAAAAAGCCTTTTTCTTATAAGAATGTTTTTCTGATAGAAAACAATAAAAATGACATATGTAGATAATACAAATATTTGGAGTGGAACCTTTTTCATTTTGATGCTAGACACAGGAATAAAACTGCATAAAGTGGAAGCAGATCTTGGCTGTTCTACAGCTTGGAAAATGCCTCTCTCTTCCTGTTTTTACACTGTATTTTTTTTAAACATGTATACCTTGTTTATTATCAATTAGATCTTGAAAACAAAAACATAAAAACACCAGAATCCTAGCCTGGCTAGAATTTAGCGAATATGCTATCTCTTGCAAACATTTCAATTTCTAACATGGATAACCTTGAATTTACTTACTAAAAAAGGGAAAGTTCAGGTTGGTTACCACAAACTGTTTCTAACACTCTATGTTAATGAAATTAGATTGATTCTGCCTCAGTCTTTTTTTTTTTTTTTTTTTTTGGCTAGGAGAAACTAAAACTAATGCTTTTACTGTTTTGTTCTTCTGTGTATTGCAGTCCAAACTGAAGGACTGAGCATGTATGTCTATATATAAACCTATATGTACCAAGAGAAGCCTCCCTATAAACATGAATGTGAGGGAATGCATTTACAGTCATATTAATTTATAAAAATAAACAATATTATGATGTTATTAATACTGTGATAATACTAATTTAAATACAAAACCAGTATTTTTCATTTATTGAAACCTGCATTTTCAGTAAATAAAAATCAATGCCTATTTTAACAAACACAATCATCAAGTTTTTCAAAATTTAGAAAGAAAAAAAAAATAGAGGGCCATTTTTCAACAATACTACCAGGTCATTAAAGATATTCAGACATTATCAATACTGAACTATTCCGTAGCTTGGGGAAATTAATACAAACTTTCTGTGGCCAGAATATTTCATGGAAGCCCCCTCTCGTGTTTCTCACAGCCTCCTCTGAGGCAGTTTGTATATATCAAAGCTGGAAAACGACCACTAGGCTTCAACAGATTGCTGATGTGGACCATCTTCTGTGAACGCTACATACATAAGCATCCAACATCTAAAAATTTAGAAAAGCTTCTGGGGTGGGCACAAGAGTAAGCTCTAGATCAGTCTCAGGTTACTCTAACACTAGCCTCCTCTCTGCATCCTCTTCACGCTTATGGTTCATTTGTATTAAATATTTACTATCTAAAGTAAAATTAAATAGCAGTTTAGCTTTATTCATAGCACATTCCTAAGAGAGGTAACCATGAGTTGGCTCAAAGAAAAACAATCAGTTACATATTTCTGTAATTAGAAAACTGTTGACCAACAAATCTAATTAGGTGCTTGCAAAGGCTCGTATTCTGCAGACCCTTGTTTCCCTTGTTGTGGTGCACAGTTCTTTCTAGCTCAGCCCCTTATTCCAGAAACTGCAAAAAATTAGTATCTGAAAGGGAGAGCAACTACCAAGATATGCAGAGAGGATTCAGCATAGCTCAGTGTAACCAGAGCCCCTTTCAGTGATCCTTTACACCACCATCTTCTTCCCTCATCCCATAATTATGTACACCTAATTTAGACTTGGGTTTGACATTGAAGTAATGAATAGCAGTGTCATGTTACGGCCCTGCACCAAACACCAGCCTTTGGGAGGGAAGGCCAGGCGTCCTAGAGGGAAGGACAACCTGCCTTGCCCTAACAATTTTACATTAGAAATGCCAGGTCCTCTTGCTGGCAGCCTGCACTGCAACACTGCCTTTCTCCACAACGAGGGATGAAAACAGAAGCTGAGGTTTTTGTCTCTTGTTTTAACATGTTCTTAGGGAATTCAAATAATTGCTAAAGTCCTTCAGAAAGAGGAGGAAATTGCAATCTAAAACTTTGAATACAACAAACAGACTTTTTTGGGTGGAGGCAAAAAACGCTGGGATGTTTTTATAAATCCCGAAGGAACAATAGACTGTACAGACAATAACTTAATTTTGTCTCAAAATTTACCTTTAAATTACCATTTAGCAACCCAAGAGTTCAGAGATTCATTGAACTGATCCCTTCCACAGCAATCCAAATCCGCAGGCTCCTCCTCACATAGTATTTTAAAGGAGAAAGAGTGAGACAGTGATTCTGTATTTGCTCTTCACAAACCTCTGTAAATTCCAAGAGAGAATAACTCTGGCGAGGACTTTTTTGGCATGTGTGTGTGAAGGCATATAAGAAGTATTTCTCGACTCTTCATATGCTTGTGCAATTCATACTAAGCAGAGATTTTATCTTTTTTATTATTATTCTGGGAACTGCAAGACATAACACAGAAAAATCAGTAAGATTGTCTTTTTCTTCAAAACAGATCTGCTTGAATAAACACTGAGTATGTCTTAAAGTAACATCCAGAAAACACTGTGCTTTTCCTAGACTCTACCTTAATCGTATATTCAGTAGCTAACAATTACCAAGGAAAATTCAGGAACTGAATGAAAGAAAATCTTGATTGGTGAGACTCTACTTTCAACTGATATATAATGCCAAAGTTCTGCAAATTAGATTTAGAATTTAGAAATTAGATTTAGAAAAGCTATTCAGAAACTCTTGCTAGAAACCCCACAAGAACCTTCCCTCCTCAGGTGTTTGGCTAGGTCTCACCAAACCTGTGAAACACTAACCTAAACACGTTAAGAATTTCAAAAAAGTCAAATTCTAATGTGGTTCCATGCTGACACGAAAGTCCACGATGATCAGTATGAATCAGCTCATTATTGTCACATTAGTGAAGAATGTCAGAAAATTCTGCCCATCGTTGTAAAACTGACTAACATTTTGTACCAGGCTATAACACAAGATGCATATTGCTATACTCTGTTAGTCCCCACACAAGCGTAGCAAAGTAATGTATACTGTATTCATGGATGTTCGAACACAGATCCAGGTATCAACTACATGGAGAAAAAGGTTGTCTAGAATTCTGTCAACAGGCAGGAGTGTGCCTAAAATCCTGTCAAAACATGTATATTCCATTTCTCCTTAAACTAAGCTTCCTTTTTTATCCATCCCCAAAACCTCATGCCTGAGTAATTCTCTCTTCAGAATATAACAGGAACCATCATAACATAAAGGGATTGTTGTAGAAAAAAATAAATCACTTCTTCCAGCACCAGGTTATTTGTATGGCAAGTACACAGCAGCAGTGAGCTCCCGGTTCAGGTTTGTTTTTTCGGCATAAGATGTTCCTATTCTCTGTTTTTCTAAAATAGAGCTCAGCAAATGTTTTTTCCTAGAGCTGAGATATCAGGTACTGGTGCAGAATTAAGGCATTCTGTCCTCATGTTGGCTCTTGTGATTGCTCTGAGAAGAGCTGTCAGCCCATCGCCAGGTGCCTCAGCAGCCCTGGCTGCAGCTGGCTGCTGGGCAGAGACCTCTTGCACAAGGGCCAGTGGAAGTGCCTACAAGTGGTTACTCCCCACAAGGGAGTTGAACAGGCTGTTCTGTTTTTTCATCTGGAAAGATACATCTCAGTTTCCTGAACCAACTTTCCATTTACACATAAAAAGGGAAAAAGTTTTCAACCCCTGTGGCAAGTGGAAAGGGGTTCTGGATGTGACCCAGGTCCTCCTGTATCTTGATCTTCTCTGTGACCACATTTTCCTACCTCAGAAACTGACATCATCACTGGGGCCCCTGACGATACAGATGTGTTGCTCTAGAGTTGGAGGAACAAGAAGGAAGGGACAGGTTGCCCCAAGCCTTCCACTGAAGAATCGGCACAGCCAGTGCTCCACCAGGCCCCTGGGCAGGGGCAGCAGTCACTGCTCCCGATTTTTCCCTCTTGTCAGAAACTGAGTGGCTGCACTTGCATTCAGATGCTGTGGAGTCTGAGGAATCATGGGGGTCAGTGCAAGAAGAAATACAAGTTGCTGGGGGAGGAAAAAGCCTCAGTCAAACAGTACCCTATCATAATTATAAAGGCATGGTATTCTCTTTGCATATTCCTGAGGAGTGTTGACTTCTGATCAGAAAAAGATCTGGAAATTACAACTTGATTTTTTTTAATATTCAAGACCTTGATTCAGCAGTCACAGGACTTTGCTCCTCAAAGCCAGCAGTGACACCATGCACTCCTACGGCAGTCATGTCAGGCTGCAAGGGCAATTTAGCAATGGCCAATACACTTTCAACAAAATACATTCAAAAATAATTTCTTTATTATCTTATCTTTTTTCCAGTCAGGTAAAAACCTGGAGTGGAACAGGCAGAAATTTCAAGAAATTGAGGTTAATATTAGCTTTATAAAATACAATATATTTAACTGCTAGTAAGAAGCAAGCCTTGTATCCATCATCAGTATTAACACATAGAAAGGAAAATGCTACATCATACAATGATATCTACTGGAATTCAGAAGATTATGGCTACAGAATGATTATCCTTCAGTTATTCGAGTAAATAAAAAACAGGTCACCTATTTTATTTTTTTGATTGGTCTAATCTAATGAGATACATGATGGAAAAACTGAACTACTTTTTAAAAAATCACAGGTTTGGTAGGGTAGTAAATTACTGCTTTGGGCAATAGTTGTCTAGCAGTCATGAAAGGTAAGATATCAGATTTTCTGTCTCTAAGTTTCTCACAGAAAAGTGTAGGTAGCTAAACCAGAATATAACAGGAACTGTTACGCTACTACACAACTACTAGGTACTAGAAAAAGAAGTTCCATTCCCTACAACAGTGCCTTTCCTCTGTACCATCGTTAGAAAATATGCATGACTGCGAAGGGAAGTAGTAATGATAGAGTACAAATATTTTCTTTGGAGTACATTTAGGATGGGGCTGAGGGAGAAGGGAGACAAAGGGCAACTATTCTACATCTTTCCTCACTATCCAGTTATAAGTTCTTTCCTTTTTTTTTTTTTTTTTTAAGTTATTTATTTTCTTCAAGATTTTATTTACTTTTGCTAAGTCTTTATTTTCTGTTGAAATCAAACAGATTTTAGCTCCCTTGCAATCATATGTCATCTACTCAGCAGTGGTGCATGTAGCATTATGAGAACTTTTTATAAATATTAACATTACATACAGTAAAAATAAACATACTGGAAAAAACACACACACACACGGACACACAAAAAAAACAAAAACACACCACCAACAAACCCTACTCCATAGGCTATCTTCAAATATCTTAAGACGATTTCATATCTTAGTCCTTGCAGGACTATTTCTTGACCAAAACAAGCTTATACATTTGATTGATTCTGGAAAGAAATTTTTAACTCTCTTAACTCTCTAATCTTAACAAAAGTAATAAATAAGACAGGTAGCAGGAATATATTCATTTCACTGAAAACTATTCTGCACATCCAAAAAAGCACCATCTCTACCTACTCTTCAAAGAGTTTTCTTAGTTTGTACAATATAATAAAATTTTAATAAGACCTTGCATTATTATTTTTGTTGTGTGTCAGATTTGTATGAGTTCTTGCCCTGCTCAATGAATTTGAGGGGTTTTCCCCTACCACTATATATATTTTTTCCAATATAGCAGCCACTTAACATTTCAGATTTATCATAATTATTTTTATGCCCAAAGACTGCCAAGGGTATGTGTTTGCTATTCTATTGCTTTTAAGAGGGAAAGTGGGTTTGTATAAACAGCCCTACATCATTTGCCTGGCAAGCTATCCACTCCATCTGTGAGCGGCCCTTTAGTCTGGAAGCTCCTGCCTAATTGCTGCAGACAGATGTTCCCCTGCTGTAGCTGTAGACACCACGGAGGCTCCTGCCATGTTAATTAGCAGCTTAAAGACGTTCCACGTTCCATCCCCTAATTCAAAAACCTAATAACCCTTTTGCACAGCAGAAACATGAGCTTGCAACTTATCTACAAAGACACTTTCCTAAAAGCAGTGTTCCTCTACATCCACTCTACCTGCTCAGTGGCATTTTCTCTGTCAAGAGACCACCAGATATTTTACTGTTACCAGATAAGTAA
The DNA here is from genome assembly GCF_965140915.1 of Aythya marila. Lineage (NCBI taxonomy): Eukaryota > Metazoa > Chordata > Aves > Anseriformes > Anatidae > Aythya > Aythya marila. Next base: position 83,620,293 of record NC_139044.1, on the reverse strand, counting down.
CTTATTGTTCTGCACTGTATAGCTCATAGTGGAGCTTTTCTGTTATGACGTGAAATTCATCCCCTGCTGTGTGTATGCTGTGCTGGGTATACAGACACACATGCTGTGTTACCAGTCTGTCAATATGGGGGAGTGAGAACTGTCAATTCACTAGAATGAAATACAGATGACAATCAGTCTCTTCTTTTCTTTAATGGCTTCACAAATATCTCTACTTTCTTTCAGGAGGAGGAGTTTCTCCTTCTAAGGAGCATTGATTAAACAAGGCTTGTAATGAGTTTGCTAACTTTTCTGTTTGCTGCTTTGTGTAGCTATCATTTTGATCCATAAAGGGTTAGACTTGTAACCTGCCTACTGCCTCTACCCCAGCACAGACTGCTGCGTAAATATATCCCTCCAGCATCTGGGGACTGTGCACAACAGCAGTTCTCGTGTTCTCAGATGTCTCTTTCAGACCACTCAATAAATGCATGTCTTATAATGGCATGATGATACATCTGTCTTTGCTCCATATAAAATACACTTTGGACAAGACTTCATCCCTCTAACACTTACTGAAATAATTTTTATTGGCTGACCTTTTCACCATAATTTCCTAAGCCTCTACACTTTTATCCTCTTCATCTTGAGGACACAAATACATCCCTCTCACAAACATAAACCCTGGCTAATGCTTTTATAACCTGCTGAATATCACCAACTGTAGTAGGAAGCTCATTGATGAAAACTACTATTTCTCTGAAGTAAGAGGCAATCATTACCCTCATTATTTTTCCAGTCTTTTTAGTAAGGCCTCATCTTTTCTCTGTTTTAGCCTTTAAAGGAAGGTCCTGTCAGCTCCCACCTTTGTTAACCATTCAGTTGTACATCCCACCCGCCTGGGTGCCTTTTGTCTTTTCTTTTTTTTCCACTGTCCCCAACATGTGGAAATTTACCCCAGCTTGTTGACTGTGGGTTGTTTAACCTCTCCTCACCCAAGCAATAGTCTCTTTTTAAGATAGTTTTGGGCAGCTACACTGGGAGACCAGCGATGCACTGCAGTTGCCACAGACTGTTACCAGGGCACAGAGGAGGAGAGATCAGTTGTTCAGAGCTGTATTTTAGCCTTTCCCCATTGTATGCTTCATAATACACAATTCCCTTTATTGTTGTCTTTACAATCCAACTTCCAACTACTTTTTCTTGTACTTATTATTTCAAATATTACTACCTCTCCGATCCAGCGTAGCACCATTTTTTGTTATTCTTCCTCCCAGAATTTTTATACTTTCAAAAGTTAAAAAGAACAGTTTGTAATTCAGTATTCCTCTTTTGTCCTCATCATATCCTGTATGACAGACCTGTTCCTTTAAAACAAACAATAATCTTATTCAGGCTATTTACGTTTGTTTTGTTCAGCCTATGTTTTGCCAAAGTTGTCTGGGACACTGCCTGAAACACTCTCATGTCTTCCCACGCAAATTGGAAGACTCTAGTTCTCTTGAATTTTCTTGAATTCAAGAACAGGTTGCCCGCTGAGGCTGTACCATCGCCATCCTCGGAGTTTCTAAGACCTGACTGGGCAAAGCCCTGGGTGACCTGGTCTGAGCTCACAGAAGAACCTGCTCTGAGCAGCAGGCTGGACTGCAGATCTTCGAAGGGCATTTCCACCTGCATGGTTCTGGGGATTTTAACTCGATGTCACAACATCGTTAGCAGTTGGACTTGATGAACTTATAGGTCTTTTCCCGCCTAAATGATTCTATGATTCTGGGCTTGTTTGAGAGTAGAGGATGGCAAACTTGCAGGCAGCTCCGGGTGATTCTTTACCACTAGAGCTGTTCCTCCAGGAACGGAGAAGACATCTTGTTTCAAATGTTTAGCAGGATCTCCCCTCTCCTCTGTGGGAGAACTCCATTATGTTCCTTCATGGATGTGTATGTCCCCCATATTTTTTGAAAATTCTGCTCCTAAACGAGGGGTTTCTCCTAATTCTCCAGGTCTCTGACTCTACTAATCATTTTTTCTACATCAGCTTTAATCCCATCAAATCTCATTTCCACTGAAGATTTTGAGAGCTCATTTCTGAGACTAACCAGTGAAGCCCACCTCTTATGGCAATGTCAATTTATTTTTCTTTGCTTTGGCAGAAAATAGAACAACATCTTGAACTTTACAGACCTCATCTGCTGTAAGTTAAAGTTCTCACTCTGATTTTTTTCCAGTGAAACTGCTTTACAAAGCCTCCTCTGAAGTCAATTCTCCCACCCCCCATTCATCACAGGCAGGTCTGCAGGTTGCAGACAGCCAGGGTGTAGCACTCTGTACCATCTAACCCATTTTTCTCTCCATCACAAAAAATCAATGCCCCTCTTCACTTCCCCAGCGGTTCCCCCTTTTTTTTTTCTTTCTTTTTTTTTTCTTTTCTTTTTTTTTTTTTAATACATCCTTGTACACTGTGGGTTCAGATAGTACTGAAAAATGCCACTGTAATATCAATGTAACTGCATTAGGAACGGAATAGGCTTGAAATCCTGTAAGAAGTCTTGCTTAAGTGTTAACCTCTGTTCAGAGCTGTTGAACTATTAGGCTGCCAAATCCCTGACAAGAATATGGTTGTTATTAAAAGCTGATCTTCTCAGCTACAAGACCTCACTTGAAGTTCTGTAATTGCTAGTCTGGGGGACATATTTCACACTGCAGTTTAGCCTCATGTACTCAGAGCCAATGAACATTTTCTTTGGCTCCACGATGCATTAGACCTTCAGCAAAGTGCAGGTGGGTGGGTGGTAGTGTTCCAACTCTAAGCCCCTCTTACCCACTAATTGTTTGCTTTTTTAATTTATATTTTGATTTTGTAACAGCTTTCCCACAGCCTCTTGTATGCACTCATCTGCTGAGGTGGATGCAAACTCTTGCTATATAGATGCATGCACCTCGTTTCCCCGATATTTCTCACCTAAAGGTATCTATACTGCAGCTAACCACCAGTAGAACAAAGTTTTGATAAACAGTTTCCCTAATCAATGCAACTAATGAAAGGCGCTACATACGTTTGCAGAAATATTTTAAATCTTGTGGGAAAAGTTCCTTCTTCTACTCATTGTCTCAATTGCATGACACTGAAGCCATGTTTTATTACTGGAGCTGTTCAGCTTGGCAGATTTACATCAGTAATTTGTAAGAGCTTAAAATGTAAAACATTGTCAGGTTCTAGTTGGGCATTTGGCATCTTTCAGACAACATGCCATCATAAGACGTTATACCATGCTTTGATCTTTGAAGTTTCCCATGTATTAATTGATTTTTAGAATGCAATTGCTTCAGAGTGCACATGATCATTTGTTCCTCTCAGTTAAAAATACATATTTTAAAACACTGAAATTGAAAATACATGTGAGCTACCCAATGCCAAAACCAATAAAGACAATCATAGTAGTCTCATTATAGGTCACTACAACTCAAGGTGCCATCTGGAGAGAAAGGTACTGAACTAACGTATTTTACTCAGCTTGGCTATGTTATCTCCACGTTTGTCTATACTATCCAAAAGTTGTCCCTGAAATGCTTCCCATGTTTTACTGCTGCAAATATTTGTGCGGCAGCCATGACAAAAACTGACTCATCTGAAAAGAAATAAAAGCAGTCCAGTACAAATTGGGTTCTCTCAGGCACATTAGTTTCCCAGTTATCACTCAGCATCAGCACAGAGATGGAAAGCAATTACATGAACATTGCCACTAGAAACGTTTACATGGAACTTCTGTATAGGAGTAAAATTCAAGTACTTTGTCCTTGTTTTTATTTATTTATCTTTTGACCATAGATCACACACATTAATTATTCTAAGGATAAACAATTAATACATGATGCAGAACTTGTCTAAAGGCTATATTGGCAGAGCAACAAGTGGCTTAATTTGGCCATGAACTAAAGCAGGCTGGTGTAGCATTAGAGCAGCTAAGTGCCTGAACAACCCTCCAATAGGAACAAAAGCTGACCACAAAGAAAAATGAAATGTAAATATGTATAACCACACATTAAAGATCTTTAAGATGTGATGTCTCCCACAGCAGTGAACTGAGCTAGTCAAGACTGATCCAGTGAATGTTGTTTGTCAAGGGAAACAAAGATTTAAACACTGCAAATATTTCAGGAACAGGTCTTGTTCCCAAAATTTCGTTGTACAGTGTGATTCTGAGATGAAGAACTTTGAGAAAAGGATTGAAATCAGGAAAACACCCATCCTCTTACTCTCCTGTTTACATTTTTATTCACTGGGAAAACAGATGTTTGAGGAAAAACTGAAAGAAAACACATAGGTCCTGACACTGTTACGTCTCCAACAAATACTGAAGATTTCTTATGTGACTAGTGAGTAAGATGGAAAAATATACAAGGCTACAAAACAAGTTTTTCAACTAGTATTGTTAAGGGTTACTTTCCACAAAGCCTTCTGCAATGGTCAGGTGGATTCTGTCTGGTCCAAAACATAGCAAGAAACACTCAAGTTGCTGTGAAATATAAAATCCACTTCACAGGTGGGAAACTGATGCTGGAAACTGAAACTGGTTTCTGAGAATCTAAGTTTTTTCAACAATCAGGTTTAAAAACTCCTTCAAGTCAAACATGACCAATCATTTACCCATTTATTAATTAGAAGATTTGTCCTAAATTAAGATATTTCAGTCTCCAAGAGATTTCTGCACCTCAGGACCAAGGTGGAGAACAGGGTGGCATCTCAGGCGTTCAGTACCTGTCATCCCTACAATAGGCAGATAAGTGAAAAGATGCACTCAGATGATCGCAGCAGACAAGCAAATGAAAACCACCACTCTCGCCCAGTGTGACTTGTTTTGAAGAGATTCCATGGCACTAAACATCACTACGACATACTGAGCAAGGTGGTATGGACCGATGTGGGCTGGGCCCAAGTTTTGAGATTCACCTAATGCAGCCTAAGGGAGGGGTGGCTCCTGATTCTGGGCACAAGGCCACAAATTCACAGAGTACACACCATGCCTTTTTTTTTTTTTTTTTTCCCCTACTTGGATGCAGTAGAAGGTGAGTCAGGTGCAATTGAAGCCCTCTATCTGTCAGGACAATGCACACTGCCCTAGAGTAATTTTTCATAATCAGTACGGCAGAAGCAGGAGACAAATGGTATTAACCAAAACCCACTCCTAACTAAGGGAACTGCTGATTCAGAGAACTGAAAATCAGACGAAAATTAACAGAATAGCTAGAAGAAAGCTGCATTACGTTCTTGAACCAGGAGAGCATTAAATAACTTCTATTCCATCATCATAAGATATGGATAATTACCTATCACTAGAGTTTTGAACCTCAGATTAATACATTTCGTGAAACCTTCTCAGAACTTAGGATGAACTTCACAGGAAGTGTTTATAGGAGATACTGGTCCCAAGGAGGTCACATTGCTAAGCAGAACAGGAATGGCTTTGAAAAAGAACTCGCACATTGGCTGAGGCAAGACAATAGCCAGTACAGATCCGAAATGGCTGCAATGTACCCAAGAACAGGCTACCAAACAACTGCACAAAATGAAAACGGCAACAGAGACACACGCCCAAAATTTGCGGGCACACAAATGCTGGAGTACAGATGGCTGCTCTGAAAGATGTAAATACAAACAAAACACCCCACTGCCTAGAACACGATGTTCTTTGGTGTGTCACGGCTAGTGTGACATCTTTAAAAATATCTCATTTGTTAGGTACGAAAGATGATATGTAATTACTTCTTCACAGTTCTACAGCAGGTCCAACATCCCTTCTCCTTTGTGTGAAAAATCTATTACAGTCATCTCTGAGCACTTCATAATTGTTCTCCATTAGTAAAGATTTGCATGATATTACAGCTGTCACTGAATGTCAAGGCAATTTCCCTGTTTTCTTTCTTTGAATCCTTTTAGAAATTCAAGTTTAAAAGAGTACCTACCGTAAACATGTTCTAACAGAGGAGACTGCTAAACAGAAAAAAAACACCTAAAGGGCATGAGACCGCAATTTCAAAATATCTTGTCATTACAGAATTGACATTAATCAGCTCTAGCTATGAAGACTTTCTATTTCTTTTTGCACCCAAAGTAATGTCGTGAGGAGTGAAGAATTCGATTTTTGTATCAGACAATGGCACCAGGACAGGGCGGAACAATCTGTCACTCCACTCGGAAAGTCAGTAACGTGATGTTTTTAATTCCTGCAGCTTCGGTGCATCTCAAAAAAACCCAAAGTTTATCTTCAGAAAACGCACTTCTGAGGATTACGTACCAAAACTGGCTTTAAGTTTTTGAAGGCCTCAAAGCTGCCAGGAAGAGAATAGATCATGAGTGCCTCCAGTTTCCAGCTGCAAGCCTAGAGAAGAAGCAAACGCTGGAGCTAAAGTGTCCTGGCTGTACCCAACCCTGCGTGGCAGTGGACCAAAAAAAAGATTCAGAATAAGCATCCTGATATTAAAGGAGCTCTTGTAGATTACATGGCATAACCTTGAGCTTGGTGAGTTCAAGAACCCAGGCTGCCGACAAAGCTTCAGTCGGTGATGATCAGCTAATGCAGCTGATTATGCTGGTGCTTGCAACAGATTTTTTAAGAGTGTCCTCTCAGAGCCCAGAGACCCAGCCTATGTGCTGCATTATTGACAAGTGTAGTTAAAAATGGTGCTGATGTCTAATCAGAAAGATCAAGAGTTTAAAAGAAATACATAAGGAAGTCCTTCATATTGCCATTTAGATATGGAAACGGAACACTCTGGAAAATAATATAAGGCAAGAAGAAGGCATTGGCTGACACAACCAGACTACTGCTTTATATTCCTAAAGTAAATGTAGACCTTGGCTGATATTTTTAGTATGGGTGTATCTTTAATTTACATTTAGAGAAGATTATTCAGGAAATACTTATAAAAGCATAAAGGGACATAAATAGGAGAAAGATCCATAGGAAAACTGTCCTAGGCAGATTCATTTTCATTTTGAATAACCCATCTTGCTTCCAAACATAAATCCCCTTGATTATCACTATGGAGGAAATCTGTTTTCCTTTAAAAAGTAATTAAAAATAAGTTTGTTTGCATTCATATCTCTGTAGCCAAGTCTTCATGTCATAAAACAACTGTTACCATTTACACTATTGGGTCAACTTCTCAGAGAGATTAGCAGGGAGTTGTGAGGGCTCTCAGAACTGTTATTTCCAAGGATCACAGTGTGGATCAGGACAGAATCACGCAGAGGGAGCTAAAAGGGAGCAGCTGCAGTAACCAGTGGCCATGCCATGACTGAATGGAGCAATTCACTCCTAATGGCTCCATGCTGTCCATAACAACCAGTCAAGGGTAGAACATCCTACTTGAAAGAAAAGAAATGCCAAGTAGTAATTTTTCAAATAAAATTAAAAAAAAAAATGATTCTTGGAGGTTTCAGACTACATGAAACACAAGATATGTCCTTATCAGCCAAAGTAAGCAGAGAAAATACTGTGAGACTGTTTCCTTGCTGAGGAGGGGGACAATGAGAAATGTAGAAAGCTAGAACTGTTTTAGATTGTAATTCGTTACAAATTAAAAGAACAACCAATAAAACCAAAACCAAGCAAACAAAACACCAACCTCCTTCCTCCCCCTCCCAAAAAAACAAACAAACAAACAAAACCCCCGCCAAATTTCCCCAAAACAAAAGTATGTATAAAGCTCTAGCACAGCAGAGATGTTTCCTTAGCGATTTAGCATATGGAAGGATAATATCATTTATTTGGAATGAGGAAACACTTCAAGATTGTGGTCTACATTTCCACACAGTAAATATTTAGGAGAGACATCAAAAGCATGCTTTAATTGCTAACCTTTACTACATAACAAGTTAAGTGACACACAGGCATCACTCAGTTGAGGGGAAATTTCAACTTTTTTTTTTTTTTTTTTTTAACTTTTCCTATTTTTACTGTTTAACATCACACTAAAGTAAAGACAGTTGCACAAATGAAGAGCTAAGAGCATTGGCAAAAGAGCAAATCCTAATTCTGTGAACTTTACCAAAGATTATTTTGGCAAAAATCCTTAACAAAAACTCCATAAGCTTTTAGGCAGACGAGGGGACAGGCAGATTTAGGCCTATCCCACAGAGCTACACAAGTAGGCTGTTCCCCTTCCCCGTGACTGCAATGGAAGGGATCTGGGGTAAGCAACAAGGGCTGTATTTGCTGTTTCTCTGCCTGGTTCTCTGTGCTTTCAGAGCTGCTGGGCACTGGCAACAGAGCAGGCGAGCAGGCTGAGGGCCAGGCATCTGTGGGTATGCAAGAGCTCCAGGGTGCTCTTACCCTGGCAATGTAAGAAATGGAAGAGGGCTTGGGAAGAGGGCAGAGTAAGGAGCTAAGACGTAAGTTCCTCTTGTGTGTCTGATCCATGCTTTGTCCTGCCATCAAGGTGAGAGCTTCCAGGTTCCCACCCCAGCCTTCCAATGAAATCTCTGGGGGAGGTCAATTCCAGGGAAAGAAGCTCATTCACAGCCCATACATCCCACTGAGCATTCCTAGCCCCTTTTCCTACATAGTTATCTGCTTCTCTCAGTTTCCACTCCTTTGTAAGGCCTAGCAACTTCCACTAGTCTTTCTCAACTTTCCTTGTGCTGAATTTCTTTTACCAGCAACAAAAAACTGAGCTCTGCTGCCATCAAAGGTAAGGACAAAATATGAGTTCCCATATCATTGTTCCCGGAGTGCAAAATCCAGTTTTGCCCTCTCCATTGAGAAACCTTGAGCTGGCCCTAGATCAGACCATCAGAAAGTAACCTCGCTGCAGCGTAGCGGAGTCTGAGAGAGACTTCAACTACCTCAAATATTGAAATGCAGGCATTTACATGCTATCCATTACAGGTAGTGGTGCCCAGAAAAATGTCCAGTTGACTAGATTTCCACCAGCTGTAACAGGAGCTGACATACCTAACTACAACACCTTTAAGCATCTTTACTTGGAGCTGACTCACCGACCCCTACTGACCAGGAACAAAATTCTCTAGGACTACAACTCTGGAACAAATCATGTAGAAAGGAAATAACTATGTTAAATGCTGGGGGTAATTTATAATAATGCGAAAATTCTGTTAGTGCACCTTATTGTTTGGGGAAAGGATGTGATGAAATATTTTCAAATGATATCTGACACAAAACTAACCTGATTTAAAGGCTATTAATTCAACAGTATCAAGGGAAAAGAAGACATTTCAATAGGCTTTCAGCAGAAACCTATTTTCTGAATATTACCCAAGAACATTTTAGTTTGCACTGTGCTATCTTACTGCAAATTCTTACTTTCCCAGTCTCAACTCAGGAAAACCGTAAGATCATAAAAACGCTGCTTTTCATGGCAAGCTATGTTTAAACCTGACTAATTAACTTAAACCCTAGCAACCAAATACTAAAACTACACAACTATGCTTTGTGAAGTCAATACTCAGAAACTGGTCATGACCACAGTAATTGTAATTGTGGTCAAATTCATTGAACTACACAGTATGATGCCCATATCTGAATATTTACTAACTTACAGCTTACCACAGTTCATTAACTACACCCTCATACATTCCTGAATAGCAGTATGTGAGATACTTTCAGGCTGTACAAACCCATTACAAGACAGGAAAACATCCTTTGTCAGCTAGACTACATCTATAAATCATTGTTGTCTGAAACTACTGAATACTAATTTAAAGGCTCCTGTTGTCTTTCCAAATTCAGTCCCACAATGTAATGTAAAAATCACCACTCATGAATTTCTAATACTTCTAATTCACAGCACCTGCACAGCACCCATATGCAACAAGAGAAACTGAGAATTTTCAGCAATACACGAATGAAAAAGGGATCTTCAAAATGCAGTAATGTAGTTGTGGGGGGGGAGGGGGAGGCAAAGTGTGATTTGAGTCAGCATGACATTTACAGCCAACTGAAGAATGCTACAAAGGTTAGGCAGTGTTCAGTGAATTTTCATATATATATATACAAAGTCCTGCTTGCATAGTTGAATTAGTGTTAGAATGAGCAGCTTTCATTGGTGGAGATAAGGTTTTGCTTTAATTTCATGCCTTTAGTATGCTAACAGAAAGGTGATGTTTTTGGTCTTGGCAAATAGTCACAAAGAAAGTTAAATTGCACGTTGGCTAGATTGGAAATACTGAGAAAACTCCATCTCACAGCATTTTTGCTCAGCTTCCACTGTTTTTTAGGTAAAGAACTTTAATTTACTCTGATAAATTAAACAAACTTACCACCTTTGGGTCAGCAGTAAAATTACTTAAAGACATTTCTCTACAAGCATGCAAATTAACATCTATGGCTGTGACTCTATGCAGACCTATTTATATATATATATATGCAATATATATATGCAGACCACTTAGTTTGGTCCAAATCAAGTCAAGAGCCACATAATCAGTCCTTGCATGATCAGCAGCCTTCATGTCCTCAAAGTAATATTGAGATAGGACTTTGCAGATTTTTGTGTAAGTATACATTTAAACTAGTGTGGGCGAAGCCCAGAAACTGTAGGGGAAATATGAAAACACTAGGAAAAAAAAAGAACAACAACAACAACAACAACAAGAACAAAACATAAAAAACAAACAAACAAACAAACAAAACAAAACAAAACAAAACAAAAAACAACAACACTTTCTTTCAGGCCTTAGAAGATGCTGTTCTCTGTATGGTTTATCAGTGTTTTGGGGTCCCCCCTACAATTTTCAAGAAATGGGTCTAAAATAAGAAAGAATATATCAGAGTATTTTTGAAGCATGGGTGCATCTGCAACAGGAAACTGCACTGTAATATAAATTTTGCAAAATACACCTCTTTGGATAGCAAACAAATTCATCTAATTTTCTAATTTTTTTCTAGGCTTTTTTTTTTTTCTTGTCATTCTATAGTAAATTGATAGAAATGGCAGTTTTTAAAAAGTGCAGACATACTGACATAATACTGGCATAATATCTCCAGTTAATTAAAATTGCTAGCATCTGCCCTATTTGTAATTCTTAGCAGATACATTTCTATGGAAAGAGTAAGTGAATGAACAAAAGTACTTTACCTCCTGTGTATTTTTATTACATAATTTATTCGTTATACTGTTATATCAGGATGAGAGAAAATAAGACACTTGTAAGAAAGGAAAGCTTAAGTCATTACATGAATATTTTCTGTGATTCGCATCTTTACACTTACAAGAAATCGACCTCTCTGTGGAGAGGTTCATTAGTTCCTCATCAGTGCTGCAAAGAGACAGGTACATGCTGTGCTTTTCTGGAGAGACTTTTTTAACTCTTCTTGCTTTTGTTTTTAATCTAAAGCAAACTCTATGCTTAGTAGATATCTATGAGCACTTACAGTATTATTTCTGAGTTCAGTGGCTCAGTAACAAAAACTTGCATTAGAAGAAGGATTTTATCTCTCTCTCATCCACTTCTGGCCTCTTGTACTTCCTTTGTTCACCTCTCTCTTATCAAGAGAGTTGTACAGAGTTAAAAATGTACAGCATCAGATACTTCGTGCTACCTGTTTAGTGCTGCCAGCCATCTTTGTGCACAAATCCCGCACCACGGCATCACTGGTACAGTGCAGTTTATGGCATACTGCAAATGGACAGGCAAGGTTTTGATAATCATTACATTTATCACTGCATCCTCCATATTCAAGCTAAATAAAATACGTGTTTACTATGCCAGTGACAAAGTTTTCAACAGCTCATAGATGACTAAAATCTCTAAGAACTTGAATGTATCTCTGTTTAAACAGAAGGAAAATGGTGGGTAAATAAAAGAAATTCATGCTTACCATTTAGCAACAGATTCTTTCCATGATTTCATTTTTTGTAATCTTCCTGTCAAAAGTTGTTTATTTCAAACACAGGCACTGCTGAACAAAACCCTACTAATCTATCCTTGCCGCCTCCTCCTGTGCTCCAGATATATCAAAAGGTAATTTTCTCTCCTTATTTTTGTGTAACTGATTAACGCGAAGGATGTGTACTTTTCATTTAAAACCTTCTTTATGAAAATCTGAAATACCATGGTTTAGATATCAGCATTACGTATTTATTAGATATAAAGCGAAGTACTGTCAAACCTGACACTCAGAACAAAGAATTCTCCTTTACCCTGCACCTCTCTGCTCTCCAAGCTAGAACATTATTTCCTGTACCATGCTTCTGACCATAAAAGACTGTTCTAGTTAGCAAATGCAGTTTAAACTTCCAACTCTATTTGTATCCAGCACATCCGCTTGCCTAAAAGCTTTCGTTTCTTTCATTTAACACAGAATCATACAGTGAGGTGAAACAGATTTGGAAATAAATGCTCAGACTTTCAGGCTGGGTACATCACCCAGAGCATGATGAGATGTTGCAAATGCATTTTTAGGATTTCAGGAGAGAAATGAGTTAATTGGATAGGACTCTCTCTTGTGCAGTCAGCAAGAGACATCACTGATGTGGCTTGCAAAACTGGAGGCTCTGCATAGTGCCAGGTTCAAAAGAGGCAGCTTGGGAGATGAGGACATCCCCAGCTCTCTCAGCCCTTCTTCATAGGAGAGGTGCTCCAGCCCTCTGATCATCTTTGTGGCCCTCCTCTGGACCCACTCAAACTCATGTCCTTCTTGTGCTGGGGACCCCAGACCTGGATGCAGTACACCAAGTGGGACTTCACCTGGCTTTCTTGGTAGTTGCTCTAAATGGCCTTTGAGGGGTATGACTCCAGTAGCAGGTGTTGCTCAAGCCCAGTACTCTCCTCTCCGGCAATGTTCAACACTGGCTTTCTCTAGCTTCTCCTTCCTAAGAATTGCCACTGCTATCCTGTAACACTGAATTGCTTGACACTTAGGAAACAACCAAAATCAGCTTGCTTGGGCTTACATTTTGAAAATTCAAAGACATTTAAAGGATCCACAGCTGAAAGTGACCAGATAATTAGAAAGGACAGAAGTAGAGAATGCAGCCTGGTGCTTTTTTGTGTCAGCTATGCTTCAGACCCTTTCTACCATAAAATCACCTTCAAGCCCAAACCCAGTACAGCCCTAAATCAGCAGTAGGGATGTGCCTGATATGCACATGATTTCACCAACTGAACAGCAGACTAAGTCTGAATTTTGACCAAGCAAGTCTATTGCTCTAATTAAAATAATAAAAATAAATGTAAAAAAAAAAATCCTGCTCCAGTCAAATCTGATTACCGTAGGGTAAGTCAAATCTACAACAGAGTGTTATAACAGGAATTTGGACCCCTATCTATTAAATTTCATAACTTTTTAATTTACACATCTGTGCATAAATAAGTATCACTTATGATTGCTCTCAACAACTTACTGTTGTGTTCAGTGACAAAATACATAACCTTGAAAAGCCTCACCAACCCTGCATTTCAAAGGCATTTCATAATTGTTTACCTCTTGGCCTGAACAGTAGTACTGTATGTACAAGGCCCCCTTGAACTTGTGTTAACTCAAAATTGCTTAGAAACTTTTCCTCAAATGATTCTTATTTCTTCAGGAAACAAAAACAAACAATAATTATGATATATTTGAACAAAGGATTTTTGTTAGGGCTTTTTGTTAAAATTACAAAATTCCTTTTTCTTTTACTCCAGAAAAGCAGTTTTCATTCCTACTTATTTCAAAGGAATGCCTGCAATTTTGCGGTATTATGCAAACCCCAATTAGTCCACAAGGTGTTTTGAAAAACAGTGCCTAATGTGTTACAGACACACATAGTGGCCAACTTCCAACAGTCTGAAAAAATGCCTTTTTTGAAAGAAAGTTTGGGAATTAAGTCACTTCAGTTTTACTGGGAAACACTGATAGAAATAATTCTTCCAACAGTTAATAAAACTTTTTTTATTATTATTATTAGTTGTTGGTTTATGTTCTCTTACAGGAACAGAGCAGGATATTTGTGGCAGTCGAGCAATTTGGTTTCCTTCAGTCTTTCCTTAAAATCCAGTTCTGCAACTACTTACTGCTCAGCAAAGTGGTTAGTATTACAAATCATAACTGTTATTTCAGAACAGTTCAAAACACATCCATTGATTACATTTGTTAATTTAGATTTTCTTTTCAGTCTTCTGAACCTAGTAACTTTTTTTTTCCACCTGTGCTAGCATGATAGAGCATGCATATATAGGAATATATAGGATGCACTACAGAGCAATATCCATAACCAGGTTTTACAGCAATATGAACTGTAAGGGATGAGGAATACTATTCACTTTGGATGTTATCCTTAGCTATAAGATTGTCACAGATCAAAAAGTCCCGCCTGACACAATTTATCAGCTTTTCAGAAACAAGACCACTGATTGAAAACACCCAAGGCAACACTGACACACAGAAGTGACAGTGAAGTGACTGCTTGTCCCAAAAGCTGAGGTTTTGTTTCTCCCTTCTTCACCATATTTGTGGATATGTTTTATGATATCAAAAGTCAGAAAGAAGGTAAAGGGTACAAAAGAGGATATTACATACATATGCATTTCAAATGCTTGTGACTGTATTACGATGCCTATTTTACATTCCTGTAGTTTCCTTTGCCGCTGAAGAAAAAACCCTCATCTTTTTGTCAGTAATCTTTTACAACAGATCACACCCCAGCCAACTCCAATAAGCACGTTTTATTGCTCAATTAGGTTTTTTATTTCTATCATGCCTAAGAACAGAAGCTAGATCTTCAAAAGCTTAAACCCTTTTTTTTTTTTTTTTTCTTGGCTCGAGTTCCACACACACGCGTCTCTAAAACTCCCATCCTTTCTCACTGACACATAAAAGTTCCCGGTCTCTCCTTTTTCCACTTTCTAATCATGCCTCGGTTCCTCATGAAACTCCAAGAGGCCCTGGCAGGCTCTGCTCTTCTCTGTGCCTCATTTGCTAGCGTGAAGTGGAGCAGAGTGGGCCTTACTGAACAGACTGCTGAAAGGGAGAAACCTTTATTAAAGAAAGATTGAACAATTATCCTGAACTTTGACAATTTTTCTGAACTTGTTTTCTAGGATAAGATGCATCTCTACAAACATCATAAATTTCAGATGAGCAATCTAGAGATACTGTAAATATTCGATTAAGTGAGTTAGATATACATGTGAACTTATGGGGATGAGCACCATTAATTACTTCAGTAGCAACTCAACAATGATTTGTGTGTTGTTTTAGCCGAGATCTCAGCTTTTCTGGCCAATTGCCATTTTACTCTTCCTTGTTTTAAAACTTTCAAAAGGAAAATTAAAAAAAAAAAAAGTTATTTGCTTTACTGCTATAACATCAGTAAATTAAGTGTTTCTAAGGAAGGATCAGAGCTTCAGTTGAGTGATTCTTAACCACGACTTTGGCTCTACTTTATGATTTACTGGGTCTCAAGCAGACAAAATGGGGTCAGATGGTGAAAAACTTTCCCTTCTGGTTGAATTGCCAAACTGTGAAATTGGGCAGGTTTCTAGGTTGAGTCAGTTACAAAATATGGGGCCCAATCTGTTCTGTGACAACAACCGTGGCTGTAGCTGGTCTTCCTAACAGGCCGCTGCTTTCAATAGCACAATTTGGCAGACACCAAACTTCAAGGATAAAGTTTTTATTTGAAGGCAGAAGAAGATAAGGCGATCGTATTCAGAGTGTATATTGTTTTACGATGTAACTGCTGTTCTGCCGAAGGCCCCATCCCTGCAGCTCTGCTGGGCTGAAGGAACATGCAAGTACTTCTCAACTCCCTCAATGCAGAATGAGCATTTTAACCTAAGGAACTTGTGGGGCAGTAACTTGAAACTACCACAGTGTTTTCCGAAGTTATTATGCATCAATATCCGCATTCTCCACTGTTGTTTTGGACGTGAACTTCATAGGACATGATGGGAAAAACTCTGTTTTCACTTCACTGGTAGGCCTACCCTCTGCACCAGAGAGCAGCCCTGACAGGAGTCCAGAATGAGGAGGAATGTCCCCCATCTTATCATTTCATTAATATGAAGGCTCTCTAAGTTTCAAAGCTAGAAACTTGAAGACCAGATTGTAGGCTTTTTCTTGTTGAATTACAGAAGTAAGAAAAGCCGCCACTCTGAGCGCAAATAAAGTGTGTTTAAGGCTTGGGCTCTATTTCAAGTTCTTATTAGCTCCTGGAAGGGTGCCACCACAGCTCAAAGTCCCTCCTGCCTGAATTTGTACAAAGAGGTCTGCATCAGCACGAAAAGAAGACTGTTCCTTTTGATTCCCCGTTTGCAGCCCCAATCAGCTCTGTGCAAACCTATTCGAGATGCACCCAAGCAGCCTGAGCTGGAGATGCAGGCCTGCTTTCAATCTTCACGTCTTCCTGTAGCCCAGGAGACGTAACCCTGTGCCACACAGCAAGAAGGCTCCACCAGACCACCACTGATCCCAGGCACAGATCACCTGTGACATGTCAACACTGCTAGCCCTGAGCAGCTCCTGAGAGCCTCATCCATAATTCATGCTTCCTTAAAGTGGTTTCTGTGTGTATTTTGACGGCTGACACTCCACGTTCATTTCTGATCTGTTGCACGCTGGCATCTGAGAGCTCTAACTACTAGCTGACTTCCCCAGCAAGGCATTAAGTTACACACAGAGTCTTTGTTCCCCACCCCCCCAAAAACCTAGCACCTTTCCTGTAAACCAGTTCATGCCTTCAGCAGCTAAAAAGGAAGCAGAAGAAAGTCGGTTCCCTCCCCCACTCTGCATCTGAGGGCAAACTAGCAAAAAAAACCTGCAGCGGTCACCCACTCGCCTCCCTCCTCTCCCAGCTATCTTTTCGAGTAGCGGAGGCTGCCCTTTGAAAGGCAGCTCTCCTGGTAACAGTTTGCAGGTTGCATTTTCGGGGCCTGTCACTGGTGATTTAGGATAATCGTGCTCTGCGGCTCAGCCAGCCTGACTTCTTGCCTCTTGCAGCTGCCCATGCAGCATGTGGCTTTCCACCCAAATCAGGCAGGAAGATACATACACCACTCCAGCCTCTAGAACAGGACCTGGCAGGCAGCTTTTTTATTTTATTTTTTTTTTTTTGTATAATTTCCCCCGTGTTTCTTAATTTGTGGAAACATCCTGTAAACAGAGACAGCAAAATTAAATATTTGCCCAGCTCTTCCCTGGTTCCATTGTAACTTCTGTGTTTGCAGATTTTACATTTGATAACAGAGGGAGAGAACCAACAGAGAAAACAGTTTTAATTTTTCCACCCAAAGAAAAAACAAAACAAACAAAAAATAGTAGTGCTGTCCCCAAAGGACAGCATGCCACCTCTTCTGTGCATTGTTGTCTCCTGTACACTGCCTACCTTCTGCCAACCCCTATTTCTTTCATAAGTTTGCCCAAAACAGTAAATTCAGAATAAACTGCTCTCTTCCTCCTCCAAAAGGCCAGAGACACCTATTCACCTGCATCAAGCCTTAAAGAAAGCATTTTTATATGTCATCCTCAAGAATGAGAGCCTACAGTGGAGGTGATATACACTTCCCTCCAAAGAAGTTTTTGATTTATATAGCATTTAAGTAAAATAGGCTATTTAGATGTGTGATGTCCTTTAGCACACATGGGTAACATTTAAGAAGCCATTCTTTCCTCATTTCAGTGCTGATTATTTTTGTTTTCTCCTCTACCCAGTATAGTCAAACTGCTGGGTTAAAAGTTAAAACCCTTTTAAAAGATTTTAAAATAGTCATCCAACTGTTCCAATTTCCCATGGATTAGTTGCACTCTCCCCCAAAACATCTGTCTGGCATTCATATTTTTACATGCTTTTCTTTTTACTATCATGCTGCTTCGTATTATTTGATCTCTGCTCCTTCCACTTCTGCCTCTGTGTGTGGCTCAAACTGTCCCGTGTTGTTTTATCGGCCTCAAACCGTAAGACCAACATGGGAGAGACACAAAGTCTTGCTGTTGTTTTCCACTTGTGCTTGCTCAGAAGAGGTTGAGGACATTCTCTTGATAAAAAAAAAAAATACTTCTGGGAATAGGAACAGAACTTTTGAGCAACATTATTAAAGCCAAAGAAGCTTCTACTGTCAGCACCTTACCAGTTCACTTGGGAAAGCTGCTGACTCCTACAAGCCATATGGCTTTGGTGGTTGCCAAGTTCAAGATCCGTAATACAATGAGGTTTCCACAGAAAATTAAGTCTAGGTACCTACTCTCTCCTAGGGGACAAAGGTGAAAGAGAAGCTCCCCCCACAGAAAAGAATGTCCCCCTCCTGGCAGGGGTTAGACATCTAATTTAAATAGTTGCTGGCTGTTAGCATGAGTGCCCTCACATGTTGACAATCATTCCAGTAGCTTTGTCTGCTGTAACTAAAAGGAGGTGTGGAATGATACTTTGGTAAAAATATGGGTCCTTGAGTGAGTGACCAGATATTTCTGAGGCAATTCACAAGCTGTTTACACAGGCAGTGAAAGCTGTGTTTGTGGAAATTAACTGCCTGCAGACTCCAACAGGACAGTCTTCTCTACTATGTGCCATCCTTCAGTGAAGGAAAAGATGAGGAAATAAAATTCTGTCTGTAACAAGGAGGGAGAGATGTGCGTGGGGTGGTGGTGGTGTAAGGGATGTCAGTCTTCTGTTGAAAGGGGATCAGTGAAAATCTGCTTTAGAGAGAGATGAAGACTGCAGGAAAGGAAGATTTAAAAGGATATCTAAACCAGAGAAGAGGCAATAAGACTGCAGGGAGACTGTGGGAGTCAGTTAAGCTGGAGACAGAGGTGTGTACTGCAACAGAAGAGAATTAATTAGTAATGGTCAGCCTAGTCACAGAAATTTGGAAGGATGCTCAAAGGCATGGCAGCTGGCGAGCACACCAGGACAGACTTTGCAGTAGGAGAGAACAAATGCCTGCTAAGAGAAAAGCAGGACTTGATAATGATGCTGAAAAAGGAATCCTGTAACAAACTGGTGCTGTGCCTTTCTAACATGGAGAACTGGACCAGGAGATTGCTCTATGTTCTTACCCTCATCTCTCTATCTGATCTAAAGTCAGCATGAAATTCGAAGTCACTAAGATTAAATGTGACTACAGGGGAAAAAAAAAGTTAAACAGATGACCAGAAAAACATAGATTCACAATAACAATCTAAGTAAGCTTCAGTAGCTCTGCCTCTACTTTGTAGTGGTGCTCTTAACTCATGCTGCTAACAAGGTCACATGCAAAACATTTTTCTGTCTGTATGACAAGACAGCTAAGTATAGTGCGCTTTCCTCTTCTAGTCATTTGATCCTATTCAAAACATATAATCTCCCAGGTCTCCAGTCTGTGCAAAGCCAGACATCAGCACATTTTTGGCTACGGGGCACCTACAGAAAAGATTAGTGACAGTCTTGTGAGGCTTGTGTTTACAGATTCTGTCAAGGGGACAACATTTAAATAAGGTACCTTGCATTTTCATTATGAGAATTCCAGCTCATTATTAGCAAAGTTAGTTTAACTTTCAGTCTGTTATGCCAGAGACTAAGTACATATTTAATGATGTACATTGCTGGCAATGGGGGTAGGAAAGATCCATTCTAATGTAATTCCACTGGGAAATTAAATGAATTTGCGGAGTCTGCCTAGTTAGAAGTTATAACTTTATTCTGAATTCCATTTCTTTAATATAATTATGATTTAATAGCTACGCACTTTCATTTTATGATCCCATTTTACAGATCTCTCAAGTCAGAAAAACAGAATGCTGGATTCTGTAGGTGGCTTAAGCATTTATTTGACATTAATCGGATAGCTTCTCAGACACTTAAAGTCAGACCTGTATCTTAATGAACCACAACTTCAGACCTAATTATTAGTGAAGACTGAGCATCCAGGTCTTACCAAAGGTCTGTGAAATCTTGTCAAAGATCATACATTTCTCTCGAGTACATCACGTAGGTAAGCCAGGCAGAGGAGAACAGTGGACCTACCACTGCACTCACGCCATTCTACTTAGGACAGAAAAATCTCTTCCACACGATTCTCTTACTTTTTCTCTAGACAAAACAGGGCCTTGAAGCACACTTCTGTTTTAAGATACTTAATATTATTTGCTGCACTACACCCTGCACACAGTATGTTATCTGTACTAGCCAGTTAAATCCTGCCATCCCTTTTACTTCTACCACACTAAGTTAACTAGCATTGAGGAGGAAACAGAAGCTCTCATACTGAAACCTTCTAATTACTCATGAAGCTGAGCTACTGTAGTTTCTGTAACTGCTCCTCTACCCTAACTTTTCAACATTTTGACTGCAGCTTGTCTTCAACATGAGCTCCCCACACTGCCATAACTTGAGTTGCTATCCTTGCTCTTTTCTGTCACTTCAGCTGAGATGCATGAAGCTAAGAAAAGCTGGTAATTCACAACTCGCGAGATGTTCCTTAAAAAAAAGTCTCTGAGAGTCAATGCACAACTGCATCAAGCCCCACTTATCTGTGTCACCCTGCCCTTGATCCACAGCTGCAATTATGGTTTCCAGTAAGAAGGCAGGACTACTTGACAGAAAGACAGTGGGGGGAAAGCTGTGCCAGCACTGATACATAGCAGTGATAGCTGTCTTATTCTAGACTGACAAGGAGGAAACTCAGGATGAAACTTAAGTGCTGTGTCCTAGTGTATTGTACAGCACTACAAAAATTCCGCTTGTATCCTTTCAACTACCCTTTGCAAGTCTTCTGGAAGTGCCCCCTGTTCCTCGCTGCCCTGCTTTCTTCATAGCTGTAAGTTTACTGATTCTAAGCAGTGTGTTCAGGCTGACCTTGCTTGGAAAAATGTGCTGACACTGTCTCACCGTAAAGACTCCCTCCTTTGCCATTTTAGGGCTGCAGGCCTCCCTTGTGCAGTAAATTCTTCTCTGTTTAGTCTCTTTTCCAGTGGTTACAGAAAGCAACACACCTCTTTTACACACACTGAACTTGAGTTCAAGAAAGGCCATGAGCTATTGCCAGTACTAATTTATTCAGTTAGCTTCAGCTCCCAAATGAGAGCATGATATGTATGCTCACCAGGGCTTCCAGGAAGAAGTGAAAGCAAGTGTAATAGACTAGTTGCACAGTATGTAGAAAGTTCAGCATCTCTCAAAAGCAGTTTTCTCAGTTTCTCACTGCTAATATGCTTGAGCATTATCTGAACAAAGTAATCTGCAAACAGTATGTACAGAATTATTCCCCCCCCCCCCCGTTTTAAGGACACAAACCTGCATGAAAAACCCAAGCTGGATCAAATCACTCTTTTTGGCATTTCACAGGAGCCCAGTCTCTCTTACTCCTTTATTCTCTCAGTTCCATTTGGAATTAGAAACGCAATTGCTGAATTACTGTGAAAGCAGCTGTTCCTGCAGCATATCCACTCAGGCTGGAAGCAGGAACTACAAAATCTTCCATGAAAGCCTATAATTACAAGATTTCCAGCTTAAGTTTTGCACATATGAACTGTTTGGAAGATGTTTGGACAAACAAAGTTTAAAACGCACAGCTGTTTGGATAAGCACCTGAGTGCTTCACTGAACCAGCTCTACTGATAATCAAGATACAGGTATAGATAATCCTAAAAGAAATAGATGCTACTGCCCTTAACTAATGGAAAGCTTGTTCAGAGAAGCACTTTTTCTGCACTAGAGTACAGCACTAGAACTAGAACTTCACTAGAGTGAAGCACTAGACACTGAAGAAATTAGTCAACAGCTATTAAAAACAGACTAGTGGACTGTGTACTTAAAGTTTTTTCTGCACCTTTCAAAGTTTTGATAATTTAAGAATTATTCTCTGCCTGCATTTTCCAATTATTCTGCTTACTTTTTAATCAAATACTTACATGGCACATTTGTGTAGCACACTATTTTTTGATGATTTTGGTATATAGCTCCACCAAGCTTCAAACCAATTCCTTCTACTTAGCTGAACCTACTTTACAACTTAACTTTCGAGAGCAAAGTTAAAACACTACCGTGTCATACTTAGTTAAGAGTTAATCTGACTGATTTGTAATTCCAGCAGCTAAAAACAAAACATTAAATCCCAAGACAGTGCTTAAGCAACTGGGAATGAACCAGTGCCCGTCACAGCACAGTGTGTTCTCAAAACCCTCCAGGATACTGCTGCATCTTTAACTGCACCTGCACAGAGAATCTTTTAAGTAGGCCTTAAAGGTAATGCTTTGCCCATATCTTATGTCAGGGATAGCAGGAGAACACTGAGATTAACAGTATACAAAGGGTACTGCCTCTGTACGAGCTGGAGCTGGCTATGGAAACACGAAAGGATTTCATGTTCTCCCGAGGGAAACAACTTTACACACTTCCCTTTCAGAAAGGATCACAGCTGGGGAAGTTTACAGCAGTTTCTCCAAAAGGTCCCCTGTCCATACAGAGATGCGTAAAAACCATGAAGCCTTCTGCAGGCTTCATGCTACTGAGCATCTTGGTATAGAGCAAAACTCACATGTTTCAGTGCAAAGGCTCTCCCTGGTGTCTGAGAAAGCTGAACCATGTCCTCGTGTTCCTGGACCAGGGAGCACTCACAGGGAATGCCAGCAGCCTCTGCTAACCGATTTCAAAGGTTTCATTTGCTGGGAGAACTTTGTGGATACCTGAATTTCAGGATATTCTATTCAAAGAGCAGTAGAAGGACTTTGTCAACTGCTAACTGTAATAATGTATGGATCTGACGGCAATACTACTGATGATGAGCCTGCTAAACCCTTGTTGCTTTTGAACTGCCTCTTTGTATATGCCTGACACCAAACCATGTTCAGCATTGCAGCATCAGTAACTTTCACAGAACATCTCCTTCTAGCAAGTTACAGGTTAAGATGAGGAAACTGTATGATCTTATGGTGATATAAGGAGGAGAGAAGGAAAAACATAGCTGGCTCTCCACAGAAGAGCAGAAAGAATGTTTTATCCAGGAGGTCAATAAAAAGGATTTATTCCTTCTGTCATGCAGAGTTTGTTTGTTTGTAGCCATAACAGTGATGTAAGAAATTATGTGCTGCAAGCTGAGGAAACAAAATGAAGAGGTGAGACATTTTTGTCTTGCATTTGCAAGTTTACATCAAGAACTTGAAAAGTACTTCGTAAGTTACTGTGATTTATCCCATGATTAACCAGGCTTAAATGCTCTTTTTAGAAAAATGTTAGGACTTTAAATAGTTTTTAACAAATGTCAAGGCATGTTTCAAGCTGTAAGTCTCAAGAGGGTTTCTTTTACATATTTACACTTTCTAGTCCAGACTGAGAAGACAGCAGGACTAGCATATTTTACAGCATCACAGCCCAAACTGGGTGCATAATTGCTGTGAAGAAACAGCCTGAGGTCAGGTGAGTTTTGTCAGTCTACCTAAAACTTGCACTGCTCCTGCAGTACAGCTCTGACTCAGCCAAGTTTGTCCATTTGGGAAGACATCCCTTAGAAATCTGACAGCAGCAAAGCATCATGTTAGCAATCGTAACTAAAATGTTTTAGGACATTCTGAGGGCAGAGCTCTGGGAAGGAAATCATAATAGTTAATAGTGGAGAAAATGATGAAATGGGCACCCGTTTCCTTGTCCTGCCAAGAAAGTCAAACTTGCACTTCCTGAAGCAGGACTACAGAAAGCTGTTTGGGATGCATGTCTCCAAGAAATAGTTTTAAGAAATATGACAGACCACAAGCAGTAAGTTTATCATGAAGGAGAGCTAAAATAGCAAACATTGCATACAGTGCTCTATTCCTGTCTTAGAAGCACTGGAAGCTAGATGCAGTACCAAGGCTCCCACAATGCATTTTAAATGTTTCCCTCATGACATTTAAGCAATCAGAGAATTATCACCACTAGCCAGGCATGGCTAATATCACTGCTGCTTTCTATTGGTAGCCATTTATCAGTTTAATTCTTCATATCATATAAAGCACTTGAGAGTTAATTTACCAAAGATAAAAGAGTGAAACAAAGAAGCACACAAAAATAAAAATTCCAGAAGCATGTTTGTATTACAGTGCAGCAGCTTTTCCTTTTGAAATACTTTTTATATATAAAGCCCTACTTTTGGCTCCTGATATTTAGCACAGCTTCACTGACAGCAACAGATTTCTCCACCATTTTACAACTGGCTGGAATTTGCTCTATTTGTGTTTATAGTTTTCAGCAGACTGCTTCTTTGTTTCTAGTTGACATATCAATAAAAACTCTGTCACTTTCCCAGCACACCGGCAGCATTACTTTCTGCATGCTGGCCAACATCCAACTTGGGCAATTACATTTTATCTGCTAACTTTAGCTATATACTGTAATCTTCCTTCTGTTGTGGATGTACATAGCTGAACAGCTGCTTGAAGAGCTTTTCCAAGTATTTCTGCAAACAAATTTTGTTTTCCGACATTCACAATAAAGCAAACAAAAATTGTGCCAGCAAGGCCAAAGTGAAAGACCATTCAGAAATTTTTGAGATTTTTAATTATTTCTTCTCTGTTTACTTTAGGTCTAGCACTTATTTCCAAATATCCCCAAACACAAACAAATGCACAACAGAAAATTTACATAACAATTAAGTAGGAAAGAATCCTTGAAAAAGCTCTTAAAGGTAGAGTTCAGTGAAAAGTTTCACTTCCAAAACAAATCCATCCAGAGCTTGGCTGGCAAACATATCAACTCATTTTGACAGATGCAAAACCAAAGTCTCTTAATATCAGTTCAATTTTTCATTCTAAACAGCATTTTTAAAATACTCCTAAGATAGGTGCTAAAAAAGGGCCAGAATTCAAACAGTGACCATGATTTAATGTCTCAAAAGGGTTTCTTTTTGATCTTTGAAGACAATTCTCTAATTAGCACAGCATTTTGGACAAAAATAAGTGCAAATTACGTATATTACTGACCTGTGTTCAGCCAGTAAACTGAAGAGTTACGTCTGAGCAGCACAACCTACTGATGTGGTCGGAATTTTAAGTCTTTTATCACTTGGTCTAAACACACCCGACATGATAGCTATACCCCATACAATCTAATTTTCCCTGTTTTTAGTGAGACCACCATGCACGGTTCCACTGATTTAACCAGCTCTACACGAGAATACAGAAGAGCACATTTTCTGTTCTTGGGTGCTGGAATTTCAACACAACAGCTGGAGAGCAATCAAGGTTGCCACAGGTAGCCTTGATTCCATCAAATTCACATTCTTTGTCCCTACTAAGTGTAATGGATTTAACAAGTCTCAACATAAGCCTTAAAAAAGAAAAGAAAAAGAAAAGAAAACCTAACTTCAGAAAGACATTGCAAGCAGGCCTTCTGCCTGCTGTGCACCTCTCAGTGGGACACAAAGTTGTTTTCGATCTAAGGAATAACAGAAGAAACTGGTCAGATGCTGAGACAATGCCACTTGATAGTTTTTGTGCTTTATTTATCGCTGGGATCTACATCTGTGGAACCTACATGCTCAACAGCAACTACACAAAATGATGAACTTTCCAAGCTAACCCACCATTTGGCATAAAATGATTCAGATTTAATCATTTTATGGTTATTAATTATTGCAATGGGACTATAAAAGCATGCATGAGTTTTAAGACGTCACTACTAAAAATGATTCAGCAAGTAATGACAGGATGGGGAAGCATGAAGTTTATTTTAACATGCACAGCATGATTAAGAGTTGTTCACCACAAAAGAAAAATGAAGCGGAAGGCAGGTTTCCTTGGTTATCATGGAAGAACTAAGTCTTTGGAGGTCTTGTGAACAACTTTAGGGAAGTCCTTTGAGCAGTCACTGAAGAAGCACACACACGATTTAACTCTGACCTCTCTAGCAGGTGTATCACAGGGTCGCTCAGCAAACAGCTGTAAGATCTGAAAGAGCAAGGCCTGTTGTGCAGCAAGGTTTGGACGATGGCAAGAAGTTCAAATAAATTGCTGAGCAGGGAAGAAGGCAGTTGACTGAAGTAACTGGACACACCAATAACTGGGGGAAATCTTCCCAGCAGCAAACTGTGATAGGACTGATGTGTGGTACTGCTTGTTTTTCCTCCTCATGGCAAAGGGACTCATCAGTTAACAATGAGTGTGATGCATGCATGAATCAGAACCTACATTTCTGAGAAAACATCTACAGACAGAGAGAGATAGGTGGAAAAAAACATTCAGAGTTATTTCAAAAACCCACAGAGATCAGTGTCTCAAATGGCCTCGATAATTCTAAGTACCACGGTACTTTCTCTGAAAGCCTTGCAAGTCTGCACATGTGCAAGGCTCTAACAGTACAGAAAGTCTCACAGGAGTTATCTGGGATGATCGCTGTAAATCTAACAGGTTGTGAGGTTTCATGAGGAAGAGTCTTACAGGCAGAGCTATACCTGTTCCTTGATTGGGTTTGTTTAATCTGCAAAGTTGTGGCTGAACTGTAAGGGAGGGTGATAAGAAAGTTAGGGTCATAAACAGAACACATTTCCCTCCTAGGCATCAACATGGTTTCAGTGCAGAAATATTTAAATAATTCAGTTGTAAGAGTATCAAGACTTTATTTATATATATATAGGTAAAAAGCATTGGTTTGCAAATAATCTTTGAAGCACCGCAAGGAATGACAGCGAATTATACCCATTTCCCACCCAATGCATTTCAAATTAATTATGTTCCATTATTGCACTTTCTTACTATCACATGTCCAATTTGAGAATGTTAAATGGCTTGTGGCACAGCTGATGAGAGTCCTCACCAAACCACACTTTTGTACTGATTCGGTCAGGGATTGAAACAGGGAAAGAAAAGAGTTACTAAGCAACAGCAGGCCAGGAGCAGGAGAAAGGTCTGCAGTCTTAATTGACACTAACTTTAAAAAGCAATGCAGCAATAAGAGAGGGCTCAAGATGTGAATTTTACTGCTTTGGAAAGGAAAAAAGAAAGAAGACCAGAAATCCTAGGCAGTCAGTCTCTCTGAGATCTGGGTTCTTCATTTATCCCAACCATAAACTGCATGATGTACTGCAAAGACTTTTTTTGCAGGGACATTCAGTACCTTATTCTTAGTTCTGAATAAGATGAAGAGCCCAGATACAGTTCTTGAATTTGAGAGCCCAGGACACAGAGATAGCTCTGCTCTGTAATAGCTACCTCAGGAAATAGGAATGTGGTATGATATAAGGCTATATGGGTCCCCAAGACATCCACAGAACTGATATCACATCCAGATATAGCTCTCCTTCCCCTTCACTACCTATGGTTAAGAAGGTTGTTCCTTTCTGAAATGCCAGCCCAATGCCAGGTCCAATCACTCAGGCTAGGTCAAAGGAATTTGCTTTGCTAAGATTGAAGAATCTCTATTAACATGATCAAGCAAGGCAGAAATCCTGAGAGTTTCCTTGCAGAATCCATATCTATTTCCTTCTCCTCTACCGTAAGCAAAATAGTTTCATGAGCATGTGATAACAGAACATGAGTTATCACATGAACACTTACAAACTTAAATGAAAAAGCCCTTGATGTGGAAAGTGCTGTGAACTCTACTGCTGAACAATCAACCTTTATTTGCCTAACTAGCAGTACCTCAAGCAGAAGTTATTTGCTTTAGCTTCACCTGAAGAAAACCTGATCTCCTACTGAAGCAGTACCTTTTTATAAGATGCAAGTTAAATATTTTTTTTTTTTTAAGGAGCTTAACGCATACAAAACACCCACCAAGCTAAGCACCTCAAACTACTGATCCTTCCAAATGATTTCCCCCCCCCCTATTGCTACAATCTCTGATTTTGCACTTACTTAAGTACACGGGATTTCAGCATTTACTGGTTTTCCCACGTACTCCAGTGTACTTCAAGTGACTAAAATGAAACCACAAGAGGGAAAACTACTAGGATGACTGTTGCTGAGGAGGAAAAACCAGCAACCCAGGTCTGGTTCACTCGAACTGTCTGATGATTCGTATTTAAAGTGTTGAGGGCTACAGTCATCTTCTGCTCTGATTTGCAGTGCTGCAAGTCAACCAAGGTTATGAAATCGGATCTGGCACCACGAAGGAGACTGTCCCTTCACAGGATACGAGTAATAGCCACTTGAGTAAATGCAAGTTACTCATATCCTGCTAGTGGAATAATCTGTCTCTGTACATTCATGCACATTTGTAGTTGCCTCCAGGAATCTGAAGGCGAATCTCATTTGTTACCTAATGAAATTAATTTCACTAGATATAACACAAACATACTGAAAAACCACTATTACTCATACATGAGGTGCAACCAATGCAGCATTTCTCAACTTCTGTTTGATTAGGGTCCATCTCTGAACGCTCACCATTCACCACACAAACCTCAATCTCCCTGGTTGGCTGCTTAACATTCCCAGCTGATTTGCTCCAAGTCTTAAAGAGCAATTTGACCTCCCCTTGCTTTATCCACAACAATCTCACTTATTATTCTTTTAAACCAAAGTGATTCCCGCACAGCAGGGAGGCAGGTTTTTCCTTCTCTCCAAGGATTTTCCTTCGAGCCTGAAAACTTTTCTTCCCTTTTTCAGAATACAAGTAAACCATGCATTTCTTAGTTTACCTGCAAACATGTAAAATAATGAACATACAACGACCAACTGGCCGACCTTGGCCAAAAGCGATGCACAAACGCAGGTTTACTTTTCAAGTTTGTAAGCAGAGTTACATGCACACACACTAGATACACACACACACATACACAAGCACTTTGAAATATCTGCAGTGATGTTATTGTACGTAAGAAATTAAATTATTCTGGTATGAAATACTGTAAGATAAAGGTCTCGGTAAGTGGAGCAGCAAAGGAAGATGAAGATGTGATCTTTGAAGACTGAAGGCGCCGGAAGAGGTCGGTGACCAGGTTGCGGAGATAAGAGAAGCCAGAGTTCGGAAGGCACAAGCCACAAACTTTCAGCAGGCCCATTAAGTCAAGGTGGCGTGATGACAGGAGGATAAAAGAAATATCAACTGAGGCTGAGACAGTCGCAGGCTTCTGAGCCCGACTTCAATAGGCGGCATGAGGTTTTGAACCGCGAGAGATGTGGTAGGGCACGGGGAAAGAACAGAGCATCAGCTAACTGGAAGTAAGAGGCGCCAGGCTAACCTGACAGCTCGTCTGTACCCACTGCAAAGGCACAAAGTCCGATCGGGACTTCAGTAAAGCCTTCGGCACGCTGCCATATGGTCCCGCGTTAGGAGCACACCGACCCGCGAGGCGCTGCAGGGACGGCAGCGGCACGGCGCGGGGCCCCCCCCGAGACCCCGGGACGCCCCCGGGGGAGGGAGCCTCGCCTGAAACGAGCCCCGCACGCCCGCAGCTCGGCGTGGGGAGCCGAGGCCGAGGCGGCAGCACCGGGGAAGCCCTGGGCGCACGGAGGCTGCGGCCGCCCCCGCTCCGGCAGCGGCGGTGGCACCCCCCCAACCCCGCGGCACCCATCCCCGGGCCGGGGGGAAGGCAGCCGCCAGCAGCACGCCCCTGAGCCCCCTCCAGCCCCCCGGGGCTCTGCCCCACGGCGGGACGGGGCCGGCTCCCCGGCAGCCCGGCGCCCCCTTGCAGGGGGGCGAGGGAGACCTACCTGCCGAGCCGCCCAGGGCATCGTCGCTCTCCAGCACCCCTCTGTGCTTCGCCCCGCGCAGCTCCCCCTTGGATTTCCAAACGAGCTTTACCATCCTGATCATCTCGGGCAAGTCCCAAGCCAGGGTCCCCTGCTGATAACCGGGCAGGCTGCCCATGGGAAAGGGGGACATCGGCTCTTCCCCCGTCCTCCTCCTCCTGCCCGGCTCTGCCGCGGGGAAGAAGCGCTCCAGCACCGGCATCCTGCCCCGCGCCCCCCGCCGGGGAGCCGCAGCCACCCCCCGGCCCGAGCAGCCGCGATGGGCATCCAGAGCGGGGCGGGGGCGCCCGGCCGCCCACCGCCGCCGCCCCGCGCAGGGGGCGCGCCCCGCAGCCGCCCGGCCCCGGCCCCGGCCCCGGCCCCGCGGCTCCCCGCGGCTCCCCGCGGCTCCCCGGGTCGCCGGCCCCGGCCGCGCTGCTGCGGCCGCCCTGTGCGCGCCCTCAGCCCGCCGCCAGGCGAAGCGGCTGCCGGGCAGGCGCGGAGCCGCGGCTCATGCCGGCGCCGCGCAGCGCCGAGCCCCGCGGCGGGGGCGGGGGCGGGGGCTCCGGCCGCTGCTGCCGGCGGGGGCTGGCGCAGCGCGGACCGAGCCCCAAGCGGCCGGGGCCGGGGCCGGGGCCGGGGCCGGGGCCGGGGCCGGGGCCGGGGCCGGGCGGTCGCCCCTGGGTTCGCCCCGGCTGCGGGGCCCTTGAGGGTTTGGGCCTCCCGAGCGCAGCACGGGGGGTCGCGGGGTCGCGTCCCGGAGCGGGCAGCTCGGCGGTGGCTGTGCGGGGCGGCCCTGCCGGCAGAGATAAGGGGGTGAAAAGGAGAGCGGGGGAAGGCAGCGGGGTGGAGGGGCTGCGGGACAGCACCACGGTCGCCCGGGACCCCGAGGTGCCTCCTCTTTTCAGAAGTTTTATTTTGCCTTTATACAGGCTGTTGCTGTTGGTGCTGGTCTGTCCCCAGGCCATTACTCCCAACAGGAGAGATGGTCTCGTGGACCTGCGCCTAGCTTTCAGTAAATTCACAGAAGAGCTAATTACATTTTAGTGGACACTATAATATTTCCACGCATGCTGTTTCCTCTGCTCTAGGACCGTCTGCCACACTTATCTGAATGTTCCCACCTCAAACTGGCAACTCCAATACTAGTTTTCCAAAAAACAGCCTTATTTTGACTGTAGGCTGCAGTGCTGCAGTGCTAGCACACTACACTTGCAGGTGACTCTGTCTTGAAAATCGTGAAGTGCTTCCAAAGAATTATACCATTGTTGTCCTACTGTTATTTTGCAGAGTCCTTAGCGTCAGGATATCCTGACTCTTGGAACAAAGGGGTTAAGAACAAAGAAAACAAACAGATGCTACACAATACAGTAACAGAAGCATAAACACATTCATACAGTGTATGGTTATAAATCTTGTGAAAAGTCAAAATTTACTGTTTTTATGTTATATGGCTTATTAGGATATATTAGGTTTTTCATATTGGTACATGTTGTGCAATTACTTTTTAAAGCAATATTGTTTCTGTTAGGGATAAACTAGGCAACTGAAGTACAAATTGCTTGAAGACAGACTCACCTACTGAGCGAGTTAGACCTTATCCCCAAACTACTTTATTTTGGTTTTGATGTACAAGAAGTTCCATTAACTTATTTTTATTTTTTTTTTTCTTCAGTTACTGTTTTTCATCTTTGTTTACCTCTGCACTTCCTGCTCCCCACTGGGACAGAAGCAGAAGTGCCAGAAGTGCCAGAATACCGTGAAAGAAAGGCTATCCTTGTGGCATTTCCAGCTTGACTGCATGCAAAAAATACCAGATATCTTGGAAGAGAATGCATTCACAGATACATGCCCAGCCCAATGTTTAGATGAATATCTGAACATTTAGGTGCTTAACCAAACTTAACCACCAAATCTCCTGACTGTAGCAATAAGCAATCTTCTGAGTTTTCAAAATCTACACTACTTTTTATATCCTTAAATTTGTGAAAAGTTTTGTGTTGACTGTAGTTGGGTCACTTGAACACATACCTGCCTTGTGGATACGTTCAGGCAGTCAGAACTGAAGAGTCAATTGTTGAGACTTTTTTTCATTTACCGTCTACAGATGCAAAGCAGGAGGCCAGTCAAAAAAACAAAGTGAAAACATGATCTGTTGTTATAGATTTATTATTTCAAGAAACTACATAATAAATGTAGCAGATGGTGTGTCTATTTTTTTTTTTTTTTCTGGGGATGTCAAATAGTGTCAAATAAGAGTGGCTGCTCTAGATAGCTTGTAGTTTCTTTCTTCCTGCTTTCTGGTCAGTTTGAGGATCAGCAGTTGCAAATAAAAGAAATAAGTTGTGTAAAAAATGTCTGGCATTAATGAGTCTACCTGTAAATGAATACATCTGATTCTTACTGAACTTGTGCCTTGAAATTGTACAAGATCCAATGATTAATTATCTTTAACTCATCTAAGATTTCTGCTGTGATTAAGTGAATTTCCTTTTGTCTTTTTTTTTGGTGTGTGATAAGAGTGGAGCCAGATCAGCGCTACTTACAAGAAAGCCTGAAAGATCTATATTTGATTATGAAGTTTTTGATATCAAAAATCAGCTGTAGCATCACTTTCAGAGACTTTCAAGAGACAAAATCATCAGAATTTGCAGGTTCTATGTTTCTCTGACTTCAGCTGTGCTGTAATGATTTATGCAACTTGAAGATGTGACCTCGCCTTAACACTTCTCACTTTCCCAAGGCACTTGGGAAAAACCATCAGAATTAAAACATAACACTCCTACACAGAAGTGTACCCAGCCATTTGTGACTGTATTTAAAGCAATCCTTGAACAAGGTTAGCTCACCTAAAACTTCTCTTTTGCCTTCTCAACTCCAGCTAAATTGGAAGGAAATCTTTGAACAGAGATGGATCACTTCATTGCTTCTAACTGCATTTATTGAGTCAAAGAAGCATGAGTGATAACAATGGTAGTATAAATATGTTGGCTCCAGGCCTTCTTCCTCTTGAGAAGCAATGCCAGTGGACAGGTGATCGAAGTCAGCTCTGAAAACCTGACAAAGCAGTGCTTATTTTCACAGGTAGACACGAGAACTGGAAAAGACTTGAGG
This sequence comes from Aythya marila, assembly GCF_965140915.1. NCBI lineage: Eukaryota > Metazoa > Chordata > Aves > Anseriformes > Anatidae > Aythya > Aythya marila. The sequence continues at coordinate 83,587,645 of NC_139044.1, read as the reverse complement.
AAAGGAATATTGCGGTGGGAGAAAAGGGAAGGGAGTAAGCTGACAGATTAATAGCTGGGGTTTCATAATTGGTGTGTCTTAAAAAGTTTTACTTGTTTGCTTATTCACTCCAAAGCTATGCACCCAGAGCAGCAGCAGCAGAAGTGCATGCCAGATGGTAGAGGAAGTGCTTCGTGTATCTTTCCAGTCTACTGAAGCCTGCAGGGCCTTCGTTAGCCCACTGCTCTGGTTTTCATTGCAAGTCCCTTTCTTCCCTTTTTTTCTTTTCCCTTCTTCAAATAAAAAGGAGGGAGGGGGAAAGAGGAAAAAAAAAAAAAGAAAAGAAAAAGAAAAGAAAAGCCATGGCTTAAACTGGCAATAGCACCATCCTTTTGGCTTTGAGCTACCCTGGCCTGTGCCAAATACACTGTCTCCAGCAGCTCTCCCACAACAAATCAGGCCAGACACACAAAAGCTGTAAAAAAAGAATGGTGAAGAAAGATCCTTGATTCTCCCCTCTAGCCCCCCAGCCTTTTCCTTTTGCTTCCCTCCCCAAGCTTCACTGCCCAGCAGTGACCTCCTGCTTGCCAGTACTGTCAGTGATGCTGGGATCTCCGGTCTACAACTTTGCTGACAGCTTCCTTAGAGTAGAGGCATCTGTGCCTTTCTGTATTAGAAGAGCAATGTAAAGGACAAGTCATATTCTGTTTTTCCTGGCACTTTTTTCTGAGAGCCAATGTTCGAAAAAATGGCACACAAATTGTTAGGATAGCAGATTCATCACTAGTAGAAATTGTCTATCAGCTAACCCACACCACCTTTGTGTCACAACTTATGTTAGTGCATTCCCAACTAGATACCTGAAAAGATCTGATATTGTCCATTTATACAGTACATTATTAAAATTAATGGAAAAACAGACTGCCAATTTTTTCAGAAGTGATTAGTTAAGCGCTCCAAGTTTAGAGACCAGTTTCAAAGATCTTATGATAGTGATTTTTAGAAAGTGTAAAGCATGTGTCTTTAGATGGCACTCATTAGCAGAATCGGCTTAAGTTAGTAGTCACTTATGAAAACTATGTCTTTGCCTCTGTCCTTGGGGTCACAGATTCATACAGAGACAATAGGACAGGCATTTGCCTAGGGTCAGAACCAAGTGATGATACCATCAATGGCATCAAGCTTTAGAAGGCTTCAGGGGTGTGATGTGAGTTTAACAAAATAAAAGATTTCAAATTGTGGTATGTCATTGTTACACATAAAGAAAAAAAAATGTGCTGCACTTTTGTAGGGCAGCATAAAAGGGGCAATAGAGAACATAAGAGTGTGAACAAATAACATTCAGAAAAGACAAGGGAAAAGAATGCTGGAGAGGACTGGAGGTTATGACAGAGGAAACATAAGCAGGCAGAGCTGTGCAGAGCTTACACAAATTTTTCTAATGACCTCCTGCTTTAAAAATGAGCTCCTGCTTCTTCATTGCTTTAAAAATCTTAGTATAATTGTCTTATTCTTTACCCCACATTTGTCTCATTCCAGATGTTTATAATTTTAATTTTATTCTTATTAATAAAAACAATTGCTCTTAGCTACCTCCCTCTGTTATTACTGGTACCTTATTATATATGAATATTTTTGTATTTATTTGAAGACAATTACTGTATCTTTGCTCCAGTCTGGACATGCTAAGTTCTCTAAGCCCTGCATCAGAACTTTTTCCCCCAACCCTAACATAATTTTAATCTATTATTTTTACTATGAATTCTTAACAATGTACTTACATATTTTCATGTGTACTCAAAGTACATAGTAGGAGATTTCATTTATCTGCTACCAACCCACTGTTAAGGGTAGTGAGATGAATTTCTAATGGAATGGTAGGATGCACTATTTATTATTGCCTGAGCTGTATGCAGCATCATTCCTTGAGAGTCTCACCTAGTGGGAAATGTTAAACACAGTCAGTACTATAGGTTCATGGTAATCTTACAGTTATTGTGGATACTTGATCAGACTCCTTGGGAAAAGGTTCTGGAAATGGAAGACTGAGGATCACTTGAGTTCTGTAGGGCAAGGAGTCAATTTCTTTTTCATTCTTAGCACATGTGAGATAGCACATTTTTCTGATTAACAATTTGTACTACTAACTAAGCAAAAATGTTTGTGGTAAAGGAATAAACAGAAGTCCATAACTAATTGGAAACAGTGAGGTTGTGTAATTTTTCCATTGCCTGCTTTGGAGAATTAAAAGTTCAGCATATTAACTATGATGCTTCAAATCTCCCACATTCTATGGAGCATTAAAGAAAATAACAGACATAGGAGATAATAGAGTCGCATCACCTATAAACAGTTAGAAAAAACTCATTGCCATCCCCAAAGAAAGCTCTTATGCAGCGATCATTGTAATGGTTTTATATTGGATGCTTAATAATCAACATGGATATTGGAATGGGAGGTTCAGAAAGCTGCACCGAGTTGAAAATGTAGGTAGAATTCAGGTAGGCTTAAAATAGTAATTCAGGTAGGCTTAAAAATAATAATAATAACTTATTACATGGGATAGTGGAAATGCTATTTATCGTTTTAATAATCCTGTAACAGTAGTAACTACAGCATCCTGCAGGATTCCTTTTTGCGAACAGTTTAAAAAAAAAGATTGAGTAGAAAAGGGGACTAACCAGATGAGAGATGCATATCACTTAAATACATAACTAATATTGAACAGTCTCAATGAATTCAAAAGGATTGCTGCTGTCTTTAAAGTTGAACATGTGCATACATATTTTCTCAATTAGAAGATAAGTATCTAAAAATTATGGCAGCAATGTGAAAGATGAGAGATGTGTCACATTTGAAATATGTCTTCTTTCGCTTATTACCTTAATGAGATTGTATTAGTGGCTGTATAGCCTATTGTGTCCTTGCCCTTTATGGTATATGGAAAACACTAGCAACTATGATTTTGTCTTTTCTTGTCTTTTGCCGTTATGAAAATAAAGTGATTAGCCAAAAAATCTTCACTATCTATTTTATCTAGTTTAATTTTTTGTCAAAGAAAGCATATTATAGTAAGAAAAAATGGGACATAAATAAAGTGATAAATGCAGAGGAACAATAGGGCTTGCTTCTTCACTTGTAAATCAGATATTGCAAGATCTGATCACTAAATTTTTCCTTTTAGCTTTTCCCTGCTTGCATCATGCATAACAGCAGCGTGTGCAATTTGCTGCAGGGATGGAGAGGAGATACAGATGAGAAGTCATGGGAAAGGTCTAACTGATGCACAAACAAAACAGTGAATAAACTAAGCTCCCTCTGACCTAGATTCTCCTGACTGCAAAATCAGGCCATATTTACTGTAATCAAGCTCTTAGCGTTTCTTACAAATGCATTTGTGTAAATGTAGCTACACTAGTATTAGCAACTTTGGACCTCTGGTGTCACAACTGTGCTGGCATTTTATGACTGTGCTATCAAACCCCATTGATAGTCATGCAAACATGTGTTGGTTCTTTTTCTTCACTAGAGCTTCCATTCCAAATGTAATCTTGATGCTGCGGAAAGAAAAAAACTGTGTAGGTAGTATCTATAACTGGTTAAAGGCATCCACTAGGTTTGCAGATGGAAAGGAGGTTTTCTGGAAAATCTGTTTCTCTCAGACTTATTTGGGCAGGCTGCTTTCAATAATGTAGTTCCAGCTGTAGTATGCTTTCCAAGATATCCTGACCATATGTAAAACCATAAATGTTTTCCAGTGTTTCCTAAGATATCTGCTACAATTTTCTTTTCAGTCCAGACAATCACACATCATTTTGTAGGGCTCTGCCCAGCTGTTATGATAGGAATATACATCTAGATACACAGTGCTTGTAAGATACTTTATTTGAACAAAATGCCTGATTGATCAAAATTGTGGTAAAAGAAGAAAGTATTAAGGTTATTCTGACAAGACAGTCATGCAAATGCTGTACTTTGTGCCTTTTTTTTTTTTTTTTTTTTTCCAGACCTCAGCAAGGCATCAAGATGTAAGATTTGGTCACAGTATTGACATCCATAAACAACTCCTTCCATCAGTAGCGAAGAAGTGACTTCAGAAGTTTTCAGGTGGGAGAATCAGGAAGAAATTTCCATTTCCCTTTAACTATCTGCTCAGTACTTTCCAGCCCAGGGACTACATCCGCCTCTGCTTGATCTGTTTTTCTGAGGTCCACAATATCATATGCCAAGTCAATTGGAAGACATGCCAGTTACTTCATCGCAGAATTTTAAGACTTTTGGGTTGTTCTCTTTAGCTTGCCCTCTGCTGACAGAAAACCTCTAATAAGAACAACAGTAAACTTTTCATCAATCTTTGGGGGAATGAAAGAGCTAAATGTGAGAGTGTTTTCCCACATGCATTTTCAGCTACTCGCCTTTGCACTTTGAAGATGCTTTATTCAGAAACCAAGCTCAGATTCTTAGAATGATAGGCAGTGTCTTGTCTCTATAAGCACAGACTTAGCAAAATGTCACACTTTTTGAAGTCTGCAAGGTACCCATCACACTCAGAGCAGTTTACTGAAAGATTGTGTGTGTCCATTAGCCAAGGAAAGAAAACTTCAGTGCTCAAAGGAGCCAGGGACAACCCTACTCCCCAGTTCTGTATTCACTTTTAGCTCTATTCATAAACCTGAGCATTTTGAGAAGTTGAAGATGTTACAGAATCTTTGTTACTGTGTCCTAAAACTAGACAAAAAAAAAAAAAAAGTTTAAATGATGGTCTAGTTTATCTTCTTGCTAATGTTGGCTTGTTTTTAGTGGAATACTATGCATATATTAAGTAACTGAAGTAAAATTATTTCTGTTATTTTTATCAGGAACTTCTTATGCACTTCAATGAAACCCATTACATAGTTTTTGCTGTTATTTTAAAATATAATATCAATGTTGAAGTAATACCAGATGAAACTGGTTTCAACCACCATTAACTTTGGCTTTTCAGAAAGGGAAAGAAATCCTCTGGTATTTCCAGCCTCGGTTGGAACGTTGGCACAGGAAACAATTTAGTGGGGCTAGCATGCAAGGAAGTGATGTAACTTTTACCAGATTGTGTGACTATGTGGAAAAAAAATCAAACATCAGTTGGCCTATCCCCCTATTAAACCACTAGTTTCCTATGCCAATGAATTGGAAAATTAACTGAATCTCCTTTGCTGACATTTGCCATCTGCATCAGCTGCTTTTTTAACAGCTAAATCTCAGGATTCCAACTATGCCATCACATGTGCTTGTATAACTCCAATAGGAAATACTTATTTAAGTCTAATTTTTGCATGAACATGTACTTCCTTTTCTAGTCACAGTGCAAACAGAAGTGCATGCTCATCTAAGACTGCCTGCTGGTTCCTTAACATTTTAAAAAACACAGTTCCTTAGTTCAGAATACAATCGCTAGCATAATAAAAACAGAATTAATGGTAGCAAGTTGGAAAGCAGAATTTGTTTCATGGAAATGCCAGATTTTCTTTTTTATTAGGAATTAGAAGTTAAAACCAAATGTCCATCAGACAGAATTTAAAAACCTTTCAGTAAATTACTTCTGAGAAAGTATTTTTTCTTTTTGATGTAGCAAATATTCTCTTGAGATAGCTTTAAAACATTGCATTAGAATAACAGATTCTATAACCTGATATTTGAATAACATTTAACCTGGTATTTGAATAACATTTGAATAAACAAGTTAGAATATTAAAGACTAAATAAATTAACAAAACAATAGGGAACAAAAATTACCAGAAAAGGTCAGAATGTGGTGCTGGTTGTTTTCTTAACAAAATGAGAAATGAGAAGCAACTTTTCCTCCCTGAAAAAGTTGTTTATGTATATATATATATATATATATATTTTTTTTTTTTTTTTGAAAAAAACTAACACTGCTTTTTCTAATACAAAACTACTCCACTGAAAAATTTTCAGCTAGCTTTAGCAATCTTAGTGAACATTTTTTATCTGAAAGTATATGGAAGTAAGGGTAAACACTGGACAATGCTAATGCAGGGTAAAGACATCAGTGGCTTGCAGGTATGCTATATGGAGCACGGAAGAGACAGGAAGATCTGATAGCATCTCTGTAGTGCTCTGAAATAACTTTGAACCAACAGTGGTAAAAAAAAACAAAAAACACAGACTTAACAGCTCTGAATTTAATGCCTTTTCCTGTGGCTGCGACCAATAGCTTGGGATGTACCGTGGTAAGAGGAACTAGCAGAATTTTGCACATTGAACGAGTTTTAAACTATGGAGAGATAAATGGTCAGGAGTGAAAGAAAGGTAAAAGAGAGCTATCCACATTCAGTGATTTGTAGCTGTCTACTACAGTTAATTATTTTTGTTTAATGGAGAAGACAATGAAAAACTCTTAGTAGATTATAAATTTAAATCTCAAAGGCAACTGTAAGTTTTATTTAACATATACATCAGTTTTAAGTTATTTTTATAACTTCCCTGCAGCATTAACCAAGTATAACTTTCCTAATTGTTTATTATTTTTTAAAATATTTATTTATTTATTTATTTAGTTATTTATTTTGATTACTAAATGCCAATATACTTCAGTATGTATGTAGGTGTGCAAATCAGTTTGGATTAGATCAGTTTGGTAACAGATGTCTATGTGGTCAGAGCCTCGTTTTACTAGATGTTTTAAACAGGTCCCACTTTTTGTTCAAAACTCAGTGTAAGAAACAGGGAGACTTTTACAACACCAACTTTAGATACCCAGCTTGGTCACTTAAATCTTGAATGGGATGGTCACTGAAGATACAATTCAAAGTACCCAAACTCATATCTGTATCTCAAAGCTTGTGTCTTCTGTCTGGCTCAAAGAGGAGCCTTGTGCAAATAGCTGGATAATATAACCAGCCAAGTTCTGTGCTGTTATTTGGGTAGGCTGCTTGCACCCTAAATTACAATAATGCATAGTGGAGTAGCATTTGGTACAGACTAAATGCACTAAATTATAACAATTGCTGTTTAACAATTGTTTAGTAGAATTCATCACATCTTTGGCAGAAATTCAAACAACCAAACTTTCCTTCTTTTTGTTTTGAGGTTCAAAATGTTCCATTGCTCTCTAAATAAATAAATATTGGAGACAGCTGTGATCCTCAGTTTCTGTGGAGATCAGAAGCGGAAGGATGAGAACAGTCCGGAAAGTGCTACCCTTCAGTTGTTTCCAGGCAAAAGAATCTGATGAGAAAATCCTCATCTTAGGTTTTCTGTCTGAATTCCAAGATGCTAAGATAAATTACAATAAACATTCAGAAATTTAAATATTTATTTGAATAAAATGGACTCACCAAAGCTTTGAAGCTTTGCAAGTTATCTACTTAAACATATCAGTGATACTGCTTGAAAAGAGACCACCTGATGAAACTGAACAGGTACAAGTCTATGGGGCCTGATGACATGCATCCCAGGGTCCTGAGGGAGCCGGTCGATGTAGTTGCCAAGCCATTATTCATCACATTTGAAAAGTCATGGCAGTCAGGAGAAGTCCCTGGTGACTGGAAAAAGGGAAACATCGCTCCCATTTTTAAAAAGGGTAGAAAGGAAAACCCGGGGAACTACAGACCAGTGAGTCTCACCTCTGTGCTTGGGAAGATCATGGAATAGACCCTCCTAGAAGCAATGTGAAGACACATGTAAGAGAAGGAAGTGATCTGCTACAGCCAGCATGGCTTCACCAAGGGCAAATCCTGCCTGACCAATCTGTTAGCCTTCTATGATGGAGTGACTGCATCAGTTGACAAGGGGAGACAAACCAATGTCATCTACCTGGACTTCTGTAAGACCTTTGACATGGTCCTACATGCCACCCTGATCTCCAAATTGGAGAGTGATGGATTTGAAGGGTGGACCATTCAGTGGCTGAAGAATTGTCTGGATGGCCGCAGCCAGAGTTGTGGTCAATGATTCTATGTCCAGGTGGAGGCTGATGACAAGTGCTGTCCCTCAGGGGTTTGTTTTGGGACATGTGCTGTTTATATATCTTTATTAATGACATAGACAATGGGATGGAGTGCAAGTCTGCATATGACACCAAGCTGAGTGGTACGGTACAGTCAATACAACAGAAGGAAGGGATGCCAAACAAAGGGACATGGACAAGCTTGAGAAGTGGGCCCATGTGAACCTAATAAGGTTCCACAAGGCTAAGTGCAAGGTACTACACCCAGGTTAGGGCAATCCCAGACATGAGCACAGACTGGGAGAAGAATTCATTGAGAGCAGCCCTGAAGAGAAGAACCTGGGGGTTCTGGTGGACAAAAAACTCATCATGAGCCAGCACAGAGTGATTGTAACCCAGAAGACCAACTGTGTCCTGGGCTGCATCAACAGAGGAGTGTCCAAAAGGCCAAGGGAGGTGATTGTGCCCCTCTGCTCTGCCCTCGTGAGGCCCCACTTGGAGTTAAGCATCCAGGTCTGGGGCCCCAAGCACAAGAAGAATGTGGACATGTCAGAGTGGGTCCAGATAAGGGCCACATAAATGATCAGAGTTTCTGGAGCACATCTCCTAGGAAAAAAGGCTGAGAGAGATGGGGCTGTTCAGCCTGCAGAAGGGGCTCCAGGGAGACTTCATTGTGGCCTTTCAGTTCCTATAAGCCCACTTAAAGGGGGCTTGTAAAAAAAGATGGAGAACATCTTTTTACTTGGGCAGATAATGAGATGGTTTTAGACTAAAAAAGGGGAGATTTAGATGTAAGGAAGAAATTATTTATTCAGAGGGTGGTGAGGCACTGGCACAGGCTACCCAGAGAAGCTGTGGATGCCCCATCCCTGGAGGTGTTCAAAGCCAGGCTGGATGGGGCCCTGGACAATCTGATCTAGCTGGTGGCGTTCCTGCCCATGACAGAGGAGTTGCAACTGGGTGATCTTTAAGGATCCTTCCAATCCAAGCCAGTATGCGATTCTGTGATTCTATGAAAGTATAAATTCAACAAGCTCAGACTTCGAAGCTTTAAAAAACAGCAGTGATAATGGCCGTATGAATATTCATAAGAGAAAAACTAAAACAGTCTTGTTTTCAGAAGTTGTCACAATAATTTCTCTTATTTATGGGGGTTCATTTTATTAATGATATTTACTGCCTTTCCCTCTCCTTTAGACAGCCTCTATGGGGAAATAATGGACAAAGAAGTGTGCTTTACTAATGGTCTTACATCTCTATAGATGTCAGCACAAGAGCATCCGAAAGATATGCCACACATTACATACATCCTCAGCAAGTACTTTTTTTTTTTTTTTTTTTAATAATCAGATACAAGGCTCTGTCACATGTTGCTTGCATGATCCTAAGAAATTCCTCTGGCTATATGTAAGCCGCCTAAACTCAGGAGGTTTCTTCCAAACTTCCAGGTTTGATGTGAGATAGCTCAGCACTGTGATGAGATCTGGAGCCTACTTCTCACTTCTCTCTTGACCTGATTTCTCTGTGAAGAAGACCATGGATATAAGCTGCAAAAGCACCATGCTACACTGGACAATGTTGGCTGATTAGGAAACCAGGACTAGGCAGCTTATAGAGTATTATACCTACCATGTTGTATAGCCGTAACTGTTTTCTTATGGTTAACATGGGAATAGTATTACTTCAGAGGAAGAAAGCAAACATAAATATACTATGAACAATAAACCTTTAACATAACTTCATAACAGAGGCTTTATAACTCTTCTTAGATGCTGACATATTTTTAAGGACCTGTTTTCAGACAGCTATTCTGAACTATTATGATTTATAGCTATCTGGTCACCCTTAGAGTTTAAGTGTAATTGGAAGGAGTGCACAAACAACAAATGCATGTTGAAATGTAACACTGTTAGCCCACTTCAGAAATGATGGTGTTTTCTTCAGGGAGCTGAGTAGGAGTTTATCACTTTGCAATGCCTGTGAGTCATGACAGGTAGCAGTGGCAGCTCTGCATGACCTTGAAAGTGTTATATCCCCAGCTGACCTCCATGCCCGCATCTCAGCCTGCAGGACATGTGTGCAGCCTTCTCCTGGGCCAGGTGTGGACAGGGACAGAGTGCTTGCAACCACTGCTGAAATCCACAGCAGCAGGTACAAGAGGTGTTAGGTATGTCCAGGTGTCAGTCCATTTGTTATTGACAAGAGTCAATAACATCTATGGCTGCTTTTATTCTGAAGAAGTATTTTAAATATTTTTTTTTCCTTCTGCACTTGAACATCTTTTTCTCTTCTATTATTTTGTGTTGTCTTGCCAATAATATCTGGCCTATTAGATGAGGAGGCTGTTACAAATTAAGGTAATAGCTACCAGCTCTACTGTCCACCCATGGCTGCAGAGTGGCCACTACTGAAAAGAGATGGATACAAAGGCTATTTTTATCCATGTTACTTGGCTCTATTCTGAGGGAAATTTTAAAATAGTATGGTGACCAAAGCAATATTTTGGTCAGAGAAGTGGGCTAAGGACCAATTCTAAAAATAATCTTTAATAGTGACAAGTAATGAGGGCCCCGTGTATTGTCTGGGACAAGACATTTCCCTTAATTTACCACAGAGAAGAGTGCTTACCTACTTCATCTTTTATTTCAGCCCCAATTATGACTGATAGGTCAACTGAATAGAAGCTGTTAGAAAAGGCAGCCACAGCCCTCACTTGCAGCTCAGCCTGTGTTGAGCAAAGCCATAGGCCTGGCTGGAGGCTCTGGAAGCCAGACCCGCTCATGCTGTCAGAAAGTACCCTGCCTGGCCTATCAGAAGCACTGCGTGCTGCAGTACTGAAATTACCTACTATTGATTCTTGTGCTTAGCTAACTACCAAAAAAATGTTGCTGATGCTGAGGTAAGCCTATTTGCTGAGTGAAGGGAAAATCTCTGGGAAAAGCTAACACTGATACACTTTTCAACATAAACTAATCTGTATGGAGAGCTGCAAAACATTTAAGGTAGAGAGGCAGAAATTCCTGTATGTGATCATTCTGCTCCAGCCAGCAACAGTGGCTCATTCCTGGGCAATACTAATGAACTTGAAAAATTGTCATTATAAATATCTATAAAGAATTTTCATGCATTTATGTATAATATTTTCCACATTACAGAAGATATTTGTTTCATTTTATTGTTAAATTTTGATGAGAGCTTACATAGAAATCCTCCAACTGTGCTACATTAAAAAATATGTAAATGTATTTAATCCCTTTTCATTATAAGATAATAGATGTTAAAATATAGAAGCTGCAAATTTCTAAGAGGACTGATGAATTGGGTGTCCCTATTCCAGACAACCCATTCTGAAGTACCCAAATTAATTGATTTTCAGGAACTAATGAATAATTATCATCTGACTAAGAAGGATATCTTTTTACAGAGTTACACATTGGTATCATAAAATCATTGCCTGAGGTTTTAAGTTATGCTGAAAAAGGTATAATAGCTGAGTAAAAGGCATCATCATTCCTTAAAGAGCCAAATTTCCTTAAATAGATAGTATTATGTTTCTTGGCTGGACTAATTCCTCCCACATCATGGAATAGTCTCTGCATTCACAGAGCATGTCTAATTGAGTGATTTTTCTTCATTCATTTATTCATTTTTTATTCATTCAATACTGCTCAATGAGAACTGTATTTTTTCTAGAAAACATATCCCCCTACTGATGCTCATGTATATGCAGTATGTATGTTGTGCACTCATGGAAAGACAAGGCAAAAAGCCACTCAATCCTACATGTGCACTTGTAGGACATTGAGAATTAAAACCATAAATATGAGGCAACACTAAATTCCCTCTTTACTCCTCTGTCTGAATTACCTCTGCTTATTTTTACAAACTGGATGTTGGACACCCATTGCAATCAAGTATTTTAAACTCTCTTTTTTATTTTTTACTTTTCTTTCTTTTTTTTTTTTCTTCTTTTTTTTTTTTTTCCTTCCCTATGATTAGGATGTGCTGTTTTTAAATACAACTCCTCAGTAGATTGGCATAAGAAAATTTTGAGCAGACAAGTGAAAAATGTTTCAGTTATCTGATTCTTCACATATGAGCCCTCTCACATTCTTAATACCCTCTTTTATTACCCTTTCTTATTCTCATTCATATTTCTCTTCATAGAAGAAACTCTTGAGCTAATCACCTGTGGCTCCAATAGAACAAACACAAATAATTCAGTGATTTATGTGAGGTATTTTCACTGCTATACTATGAGCTGAAAAGAGCTCTCAAAATCCTTGTGTCTTTCTGTAGGCTGTCAGAAAGCCTCAGCTATAAAACATTCTTACTCTGGACATATAGAGGTACAAAAGAGGTAAGGAGAAAGCCTGCTGCTCACCTCAAGATGCTATGTGCACAGAATGTGAACAGAATTTACTACTGTCAGCATTATGCAATATATATTCTTTTATTAGAGCTGAGACCCATCATTTGTATTCTTTAATTCCACCACTATACTTTAACTTCTGATGTCATTTTTTGCCCATTTTCTCCTGTTTTAAAAATCTTTTTGCCTTCTCTCCTTCTCCTTCTCCTTCTTATGTAGTGATTTAATGAACTGAGAGAATACAGCTCAGGCTTCAGAACTGGAGATTTTTATTACAGAGTTCCATAATTTCTTTTGTAAGTGTATTTAATATGTTGAATCTATGTGTGAAAAAATATGCATCAAAGTATGTTGGATCTATGCATAAACATGACTAAACAAGCCTAGAATCATATGAGTCTTGATATTTTGGCTCAGTATCAGTCTCTTAAAACTCTTTTCTGACTTAACTCACCAAAACCAATCTAGAACTTCAGCCAGGGTTATCTATTTCCACATGCAGACAATGATGTTAAAAGGGCTTACAAATATTAACAGCTATTCCATAACGATAAGACAACAAAATGAAATATCTCCTAAGAGCTCTAGTAGATTTTTTTCCCCCCATATAAACCTAAGAAATTACATTGAATCCTAATGTGAAGCCTAAGGAATTACATAGCCCAAGTTTCAGGGGACAATTGATGACAGAAACAGTAATTACAGGAAAGGTTACCTCAAAGAGCCTGAGTTCCACATCAGTAACGAAGTGTTACTGATGAACCAAGAAGATAAGGCTACCTTTACGGAAAAACGGGAAAGGGTCTAAAAACAGATATTCCTTTTAACAATGGGAAAATATCTGGAGAAAAGCCAAAGCCTCATTTATTTATGTAGCCATTAGGGAAGAATGTATTATATGTATGGTTGCCATGCTAAGAATTTGAAAAAGAAAATGAATAACCAAGAAGCTGTTTAAACAAAAAAGCCCTATCTTTAAAGGTAAAATATAGCATTTACATTAAGGTTTCAAAATGCGTATATGGATGGTTTGCGGATGTTTATAGTGAGAAACACAAAATGTGTTTTAGCGTATGAGAGAGAGAGCAAGTGAGCACAGTATGGAATTTGGCTTCCTATCGTGTGATTCAGCAAAGAATTGAATGAGGAGATAGGTATCAATTTTCTGGTGCCAAAAGAAGTGAAGGAGAAGGCTACTGGGATTTGCAGCTGGCTGGAGTCAGAAGAATTACGTTGTCTGGTGTAACTGTGAGCTTTTGTGTGTTTGTTTCCCTTGGGGGCAGGAGCTAGAACCTATTGTGATGTGATAGTCCTTTGCTTCCTGGAAGCAGCAGATCTCCCACCCAATGACCAATTGCCTCAACACACCAGAGCAGACTAGTCTGCTACTTCCTGAAATCCCCTGGGTCAGCCAATGAGTGGTGTGATAAAAAAACTTCCATTACAGTCCCTAGGGACTCAGCTTTAACACAATTTCAGCAGAGGGACAGTGGGGCAGCCAGAGAGCTGAAGTGGAGACCAGAGGAAGGTGAGGACAGGAGTAACAGATTCCCCGGGTCTTGTGCGGTTTCCCAGCATTTGGGCAGCCCAGGGTCACATGAAATTGGCAAATTCAGTCACAGTTAATGATTGACTCCACCTGTATGGCATCTGGAGTTCTTATTGTATTGTAGGATGAAATAAGCCAATGTGCAGGCAGAACTTGATGGCAATAGCAAGTACTCACTACAGCTACTTCTACTGACTAGTAAGTGCTCGCTACTCTACTTCTGCATCTGTTGGGGGATGTACATGTCCCACACTCTTGTAAAATGATAACTTCCTGGACTTCTGAGTTAGCAGAGTCTGATTTTTACCCTGACAGAGCAATGAAATTCCAAGAGTCCCAGGTCTGTAATTTAGCAATAATCATGAAGCCCGTAAATCACAACTTTGTTTAAGTAGGACCTGGTTAGGTCACATCTCTTAAACATAAATGAATAGGAAAGATGAAAGTGGATTCAGCAGAGAATGATTATCTTTGACCACATATTATAAACAAGACTGCCTTATGCCTTTAAATCTGGGTTAATTATGGTTTTCTCCGAGAATATCCAATTACATGACGAATAACCTTGGCGTCTAAGGCAGGAACCTCTGATATGCGTCACTTCTTACCTCAAGAAGACTGTTTATCAGAGTTATCAGTGCTTGCTGCTGAAAAATCAGCCTGCTATTGTTGCATTCTCATTCAGAGCACGCTGTCTTCCAAAACATCCAAGCAGACCTGACAGACTGACGGCTGGGAGTACTTTGACATACTCTACCAGAGGGAACTCCTGGGGGGAATAAGCTGACTGCATTCATTGCACTTCTTCCTTTATAGTGTGTGATAATGTAGCTGGGGAATGCAGGGGCAGGCTCTCCTGTGAGAGACAAAGCAGCAAATACATATAGGAAATCTTCAATGCATATTTCTGATTTGCACTGATTTCATTCCAGGTTCTTGTTAATACCAGGAGTTGCAAAGTATAAAAGCTGAAATATCTTGCAGTGGGGAAAAAAATTCTTTTTATATACTGGGATCAATCACTTTCAAATACAGTGAAACATTACATTTCTGATTAGCCCTAGATCCCATAAGTAATAAAGACTGAAAATTGTTGTTATAACAGCAGGTGTTATCATTAAAAAACTTCCTAAGAATGGATTAGCAGATAACGTGAATGAAGTTTGTCCAGAAACATTTTGTACTGCGTTAGAATAAGAACAGTTTTATAGAGTAGAAAAACAAGGCATGAGTATCCTGACAGAAGTTTTTGGGATATTCTTTAAAAGAAACAGTTATTTGATATGTTATTTATTTAGCAATTTAGCTATATAATGTGCAAATTATCTGTGGATTTGCATTTAATATATTTAAATCTGGTTTAAATTGTGGGTTATTACTTTAAAAACATCCACTGCTAGAAAGAAAAATTATCTTCCCAGGTCTTTCCCAGAAAAAAAGAAGCTTTTAACTAATGGCTAAAAAAACTTTTATTAATAATTGAAGACTGTTGATGATCAGTAGCATTCTACAGCTGCCATGTGTAGTTATTGCAGATGAGACCTATCTGTCTGTTTCTTACTGACTGTGAAAGCATGCAATAGGCCATCAAGATATTAAGGACTAGATCAAAAAAAAATGTTCCTGAAATGGGACTTAGGAATTCCTGATAGGATTTTGTGATTAAATCCAAGGGTAAGACCCTGAAAATTCACCCTTAGCTTTTGTTTGACATTGAAAATGCTTCATCACTGTGCCTGTTACAAATTTCTTGTTTGCTTTCATGCTTTTAACCATAAAACCCAGTAGGTGTCTGAGAGATCTGAATATAAGTATGCCCAGAAGCATCTCAAATTGGGGCAGATCTCAGAAAATACTGCTATTTTCCTGTTTGCATCCTACTTGCATCAGCCATGAAGCATTCATCTATCAGAGTCTACTTGTGTTCAGTCCAGCCTGGCTGGTGCACACCAGGTACAAGTTGCAGCTCATCACAGACTCCAGTGGTGGCCATTAAAAATATGATCAGGGAAAAAAAAACCACAAACATTCTGTATATAAAAATATGTTCCGTTTATATAATAATAAAACTGCGCATGGAATTTACATAGTAGATAAGAATTTTCAAGCACAAATTCAGGCTGGGTAGAGAATGGATTGAGAGAAGTCCTTAGGAGAAGAACTTTGGGGTTTTGGTTGATGAGGAGCTCAACATGAGCTGGTAATGTGTGCTTACAGCCCAGAAAGCCAACCGTATCCTGGGCTGCATAAAAGGAGTGTGGCCAGCAGAACAAGGGAGGTAATTCCCTCTGCTCTGCTCTTGTGAGACTCTACCTGCACCCAGGTTTGGGGCCTGCAGCACAAGGACATGGATGTTATTAGAATTAGTCCAGAGGGGGACAACAAAGATGATCAAGGGAGCACCTCTCCTGTGAAGACAGGCCAAGGGAGTTGGGGTTGTTCAGCCTGGAGAAGAGAAGGCTCTGGGGAGACCGTATTGTGACCTTCCAGTGCCTAAAGGTGGCCTACAGAAAAGCTGAGGAGAGACTCTTTGTCAGGCAGTTTTGTGATAGGACAAGGGGAAATGGTTTTAAACTAAAAGAGGGGAGATTTAGTATAGATATTAGGAAGAAATTCTTTACTCTGAGGGTGGTGAGGCACTGGCACAGGTTGCCCAGAGAAGCTGTGGATGCCCCATCCCTAGAAGTGTTCAAGGCCAGGCTGGATGGGGCTTTGAGCAACCTGGCCTAGTGGTAGGTGTCCCTGCCAGTGGCAAAGGGGTTGGAATTTAATGGTCTTTAAGGTCTTTTCCAACTCAAACCACCCTGTTCTATGATTTTCATGAGTTATCCATGAGGAGGGACAGATTCAATTTCATTTTCTGCCTGAGGCAATGCTTCTTCCACAACCTGTAGCTCCCACCAAAATGTGAAGTGAGCTGAGCAGGACCACCCTGTCTGCTCCCTGCTGATGTTCTGTCATTGTGTAACATAAATTCAAAGTTTGTGTTGTACATACGTGCAAGAGTGTGAAGACTGTAGTGTCACAGTTGTGATGTGGGAGAATGGGTATCTCATCTGTATTTCACAGGCTGCTCTTGCATTTCATTACATGACTTTATGGGGACTCCAGGTTCAGAGACCATAGTGTAGAAATGCTTCTTCAGTAGTACGGAATTTTATTTGGAACAGATTATGCCGTAATTAATTTTTTTTTTTTTTTTGTCTTTTAAAGTGATTATTTTATTTATTTATTTTCAATTTAGACTGAATTTACAGTAACTCTCTGTGGTTTAACAGTTGGTCAAGTGCTTGTGAGCAAAATGAAATGCAGGAGTGAGAGTCCTCAAGTGAACAGGGACAGTTTGTCATTAGTTTCTTCATATTCTTTCCCTAATTGGCCGATAAGGTATATGCAGATGCTTGCAAAGCCCTGCTGTGACTAGAGTGACTGTTTCAATACTTGGTAACTATAGAAGACAGAACCTGCCAATTCCCCATTCCAGTTTTGCCACTTTACTTGGTGGATACATATTTGAGCTTACCCTTTGAATTGACATTTGCATGTCTCAGATACGCTGGGACTTAGAGACAAATTGATGTGATAATTCCCCTAGGAGAAATTACAAATATCTTGCCACAAAGTCTTGTGTTATATACCAGCCAAGACCTTAGGGTAGCTTTATGAGGGTAGGGGAAAATACAGATAAAAACTGTTCTACCAAGGCTGATGCACTCATTTTGATAGCCTAGCTTTGGGAAAGCTGATTAAAAACAACCTATTTTTTTTTTTATATATTATAATTAAAGGCTAACTGTCAAGTGTTCGTACAGCAGCACTCACAGGAACATGGGAGCAGCTGTTGCATTGGCCAATTGAAGAGGGGGTAGGATGACTAAAACCCTCCTTCATTCTTGTCCCTTGCCCAATTTAATCTGATTTAGAATAATGTGTTGCCACACATTGCACCAAGAAATAAAGAGAATGAAAGACCAAGTTACTTATTTTACAACTGAAGAAGTCCTTTCTTAGAGTGTCATAATAGCTGCTTTCACAAAATATATACCACAGCGTCATCAATGAGCACAGGGAATTAAGAGCAAAGTTTTTATCTCATCTAGCAGCCAGCTCCTCCATCAGTAGGGCACTCACAAACAACACAATAGCACTGACCTAGCATTGATGTGGGCACTTTCTAAATCAACTCCATCATTCCCATTATGTCATCCATGTCCATGTATTAACTCAACTCCGTCTTACTTAATGTCAGGTAAATTATTACCACAAAGCTGGATCACTGCATTTGCATAAAGATCCAACCTACTAGATCTCTGTGAAAAAGCTCAAACAAGAAACGTGGTGGAATACTGAATTTTTGGCTACTATATATATATATATATATATATAGTCAAAAGTTTCTGAACTCTGCAGTGACTGTTTCTATTTTTTAGAGAAAGTTAGTACTCATTTACTCCCACAGACAAAATTTCAGTTGCCACCTGGTAAAATTTGACTCAGAGATGCCGTCGGAATTCCTCAGGTGAACTTTAGCATGTCTATGTCATTATCCTGTTTTCCTCTGTGACTGATGTGATTCAGACAAGCTGTTCCTGCTGTGAGGTGTCACCAGGGGCTCCTGTCATATGCTGGAGTAACTCATTGACAGACATGGTGATGCACATCCCACATAAAAGACCAAACAGTGACCACATCAGTAAAATGCCATAGCACTCTTCTGAGTCTGAAGCTAGTTACTGGCCAAAGGTTTTTCACTTGAAGTTGTTGCATTTCGCTCTCAATTTTTCATCTTTTACTGAAGTGTAATAACACAATCCAATTTCAAGAAGACAGTTTTTGTCAACTATGTCTGAAGAAACTTTTTACAGACAGCTTAGACATGTATCAAAGGCAAGGGAGTTTTTGAGTAGAAGAGAAGCTGGGATAGGGGCAGGAGAAATGAAGACAGGAGCTGAATCGTGGCCTGTGCTTATGTGGACCTGTCCTTCTGGTGTTGCTCCTACCAAGGGATTTCAATGTGTCCATAATAGGAGATCCTGCAGCACATCTCACTACTTTTCAGGCAGTTTCAGAAAGAATATAAAAAACAGACGGATGAAGATGCTAATAATTAGTAATAGTAATTCCTACAGATGATCTTTCCATGTCGAGGAAGAAGCTTTCTGGCAGGACAGTATTAGAAGGATTTATGCTGTTCCCTCTTCAGAGCCTGTTTTGCAGAGGGAGAACTTGAATCTGCACAGCTGCCAGCCTAAAACCTTTCTAGATTTACTACTGGAAATTCACTTAAAATTAAACATCAGCAACGCCCTCCCCAACACAGATTAAGAACAAAAAATGTCAAGGAGGAAATGTTCAGGCTAAAGAGAGAATTGTGGTGCTTCTGATTAAAAACAAAATCAAACTCTCCCCCATACCATCATAGGATTTCAAAAAGCTTTCCAGCACGCATCTGCCTTCAGTTTCCTCTTTGTTTATTCAGTCATCAATTATCAAGAGACTTTTTGTTTTGTCTCAATGAGCTGCACAATTTGAAGCAACTGTGGTATCTAAGATGGTTCTGCTTAAACCAAACACAGATTCTTTCTTGGCACAGAGAAACTGGATTGGATTAAAATAAAAAATATCCAAAAACAACAGAATTTTCTCTCCAAACTGTTCTGAGGGTTATTATAATGTCATTTTCCCCCGTGAAACAAATAATACACAGACTTCAAACACCCTGAGTGCTGTTCTCAAACAACAGAAAATAAATGAGATTAGACATCGTGATTTATGATGCTTCCATTCCTTCTTTTTAAGAAAAGTGAAATATGTTAATAATTAAAGTCACATAAACTTGGATTCTTTTGGCTTCTAAAATATTGTGACATGCACTTGCCTAAAGAACCCTTTAGAACAAATGTACAATGACAGCAATTGCACTTGCATCTTGGAAGTGGTAGCTCCCTGGACATGTTATTACCTCTGATTAAACCAGTGGATTAATGCCTGTGTTATGCTCTCTGCTGATAGGAAGAAATTACAATGGAGCATCTGCCCATTCATCTTCCTTTTCCAGCAAAGCTCTGTCAGTGACTGCTATTGATGCTGCATCGTGTGGCTACTGAGAACTCAATTTTTTCTACCCCTTTGCTTACTTTCTTATCCTCCCAACTCATTCCATAATTTTATTTGAACATTAACAGAATGTCCGGATGTATTGGCAACTTGACCTGAGGTTTCCATAGCAAAGCAAGATAATACCAATTTAACTATGATTTTGTTGCATGGCAGATACTGACCCAAGCCTGTAAATATGAAATTGTGGAAACCTATAGTTAAAGACATTAGTTTCCATTAGAAAGTCCTTTCAGGGCTGTTAGAACAGAGGGAGGTACATTTTCTGTCTTTTCCTTAGACAAACAATGACCTGTCTCTTGATAAATGCCTGTCTCAATGATCAAAGTGCCAGCACATTCTGAGACTTGATGAAGTGCCCAGTCATGTACCTTAACTATAAATGTGTCTTTCTACTTCTGTAAAAACCTGAAACACAGTTCATGGAGCAAAAATACAGAAGCTTCCTTTAAAGATGATGTCAGTGATTTCAAATAGTACTTAATAACAACAACAGGACAAAAATACTTATATCTGTAGAACCTATCTTTATCTACTGTTATCTAATTGGTTGAAAGACACTGAAAATAAATCTCTCTTCTGTTATCACCATGATAATATATTTCTTGTTTTGATGATGTTATATGACTTTGATGTCAGTATATGACCAACTCTATTTTCAGAGGGAGATGTCAATTCTAGACCATTAGTCCTTGCTTTCTTTCTTTCTTTCTACTTATAAAGTGTATGATGCTAGCATTTCTGAGTTCTTTTCATTAGCACTGTTTGTTATATATAAATATATATATGTAAGATGCTACAATATTAATTTACATCTTGTATATGCATGCATAAAATGTGAGGATTTCATTAGTTCATGCCAATAAACAAAGGCCTGGAATATTATTAATTCATTTGAATTAAGTGTTAAATTAGATTTGCTCTGTATTCATCTATAAACTTGGTGTGAAATCCTGACCTACAGTTAAAAGACATTTTACCTTAGGTTTTAATAAGGATAGCATTTCACATTGTGTTAAATCACATTTGCCATTCCTCATGAACTTGTCCTCATTTCAGAGTACAAGAAACACCTAATTAGGTTCTAGGTTGCATGCACAAATTGATGGCATGTATACTGGAAGCAGGTAAGCAATATCCAGGAAAACACATGCTCAAAACCCATTTAAATTACAATTTATCTACATTCTTTGCATCTTCAGTTAAACCATAGCTGAATGGAGTGAATGGTCCTGAAAGCACTGTGTGGATACAGGAATCTGTGTATTAGAGCAGCCAAGGGTTAGAGCTACAACTGATGTCGACTCTGGCAAGGTTCATAGAAACAAGCAGAACAACACGAGCAGAATCAAACAGCTGGTGCTGAAGACCCAATGTCTGTGCTGTATATGGTTTGGAGGATTTAGTTTGGCCTGTTTCTAACATATTCCTATGGACTAAACGTCTACCAGCAGCTAGAATGCACTAGAAGCGCTCCTAGAGCATGTAGCTTGCTTTATTTCATGTGAAAGGAGTCCATTTTGTGCATAAAGAGACTGCTCCACAATACAAACAGAAGGCTGTAGTAAATTGGGGTAACATTGAAAACACAAATGTAGAGACACCATCTACAACAGGCTATGGAGTACCATCCTTAGAAAAGTTTCCATGGGATAACATTTGCGTTTAAAATGGTGTGAAAATCAAAAACATATTTTACATATTATTGGTTGAATTCAGTCTTTACATCCAAACATTCTGTGACACTGTTGAGTTTTCTACTCACAGGACATTGTGACCATCAGGCCAATTTACACCCCTCAGAGTTCTGAAAAGTCTTTTATCATGCTTTCAACTTTATTCAACCAAAATTCAGGAGCTATTCAGATATCAGGGGAGATCCTCCAGCTATGTCACACAAGAGAAGGAGAAATTAAGACTTCAGAAAAGCAATGAGAAAAAAAATAATTCAATAAATAAATACAATTTGCTATCTACATTACCACAAATATGCTGAAAACTTAGAAACTTCCTTAGCAGTAGCAGGGAGAAACAGGCACTCTTTCAGCAGGATTCCTCGAACCAGTTTTAGACATCTGCTTTGCAATGAGCCGAGTGTTAAGGAAATTTGTCTTTCTATTCTTTCTGACTACAGAAGGGAAGATCAGATGCTGTCTGTAGATTTTTTTTTTTTTTAATTATTAATATTATTTATAGATTTGTCAGA
Source organism: Aythya marila (assembly GCF_965140915.1). Taxonomy (NCBI): domain Eukaryota; kingdom Metazoa; phylum Chordata; class Aves; order Anseriformes; family Anatidae; genus Aythya; species Aythya marila. The sequence goes on along the minus strand of NC_139044.1, from coordinate 83,565,471 downwards.
TGACAACTATCCCAACCATCTTTAGCGTTATTTCATCTGTGTAGTGAGAAGAATGCCCTATAAGGGAAATACAGTAATAAAGTGATACTCTCCAAAGTCTTCTGCAAGAAATAGAGTAATCTCTTGAAATGGACATTTGAGATTCAGAAATTCCATTTCTTGTTGCTAAATCGAGTTCTCATAATATTCAGAGTCACACTCCATGATTTCATGAGCCCAGAGCCTTAAGTATTTGGATCTGATCAGGGCTTGAGCAAGCACAGTGCTAGACACTGTGACTGATCCGTGCACTGGAACATTTTTCAGCCTACGCATATTTTGGCTTCAGTAAGAATATGTAAATACTTGCTTAAGTAGTTTGATGATCAAGGGATGATCTAAGACATCAACTTAAAGCTTTGAGGAATATGACATGCATAGGAAAGAAACAGATATAGATTAGAAATTATAATTTTATAAAACAGAGAAAGGAAACTAAAGACAACAAGGAAAGCTAGTTACCTAGATAGCAAGGCCAAAGAATATCAGGCATTTGATTTTGTAGTTTTTTCTTTATGATATTAAAGGTGAAAAAAAAATCCTACAAATAATATACTCCCTGTTCTTAGCAAGAATGATAAAATTATTAACATCATTTCAGAACAGCAAATTTGTTTATGTCCAAGATACAATGAGACATTTTTTATAATATAGAGCAGAGAATAATATGGGAAAATGTATTCTCAAGCTGAGAAGCTTACAAACATTTAAAACCAGGGACTGATAGCTTGTGAGCACAAGAACTCTACGGCTTTCTCAGGCATAAATCACTCTTACTAAGGGTAGCTACCTAGTAATCTGTAGGAAATTGCAGAGACTGTGAAATTACAAGGTATCATGAAGTAATAATTAAAGAAACAAAGATTAATTGCTAGAGATGAGTTCAAACCACAAAATACAAATTTGAACAATTTAAATGAAAGTTTGGAAATACTACATATGGACATATCATTATACCTATGCTATCATGAAGGCATAGCTGGTTGCAAAACTGTGGGTAAGTGTTTTACTTTCCAGTTTGGTCCCATTAACATCTCTAAATTGTTTCTTATCCACTTTCCCATTTTGTGAGAGAGAATTATTACAGCAATATTAGTCACAGCACTTTTCTGTACACCACGTACTTTGGGTGAACACATCCCACTCATAACAGTTTGGACAAAGAAGATGGGAAATTACGTGAATGCAGTCCATGTTTAGGCACAAGGTTAGGCATGAGAAAAAATCAAACTGTGAAGCATCAAACTGAATAGGTGCTTGAAATCTTTTTTCCAGCAGGGGATAAGCAGTAACTCATGTGACAAATACCATGAAATAAGATATGAGATCATCATCTGTAAATCAGTCAAGCAACTGTTTCTCTACTCTATCTAAGAAGTGTCTATTAAAAAAAAAAAAAAGGTAATAATAAGGGAGGGGGTCTGGGAAGCAAAACTTGGGATTTTCCTTGTGTTACATGTATGTGCTCCCCCAGGTGGAGTGCTAGCCATAGGTTTATTTGCTATCCTCCCGGAGCTATACCCATCATTTTTCCCTGTGTGGGGTCAATAGGTAGAACAGTAGAACAGACAGTGCCTAACCCCAAGCTGTGTTGCCTTTAGCTTGGTGTACCCATCAAAGAAAAAAGTGGGTCCTGTGGTTTTTTTTTGGAATGTTTTTAATTTTGTGATCTTTTCTTGAGCTTTAGTACCTCAGCAGAATCCTCTGGTTCCAATGAATGGCTTCTGTAGACACGAGCAGCAGAGCAACTCCCCTTTTTACAGAAGGCCATAGTGGTATGTTTGCATCCTAAAGTCAGTGGCAAATCCTAATGCATGACTTCCTTATTACTGTGTTCCCTCCAGGTCCCCTGACACCCCCATTTCTCTTCAGTACCAAGCTCAGACATAGGATAGATCTGTAACTGTTCAAGTTAGTATTTAAGTGATTGGGGAAAAAAAAATTAGAAAAGCATTTTATATGCCTACACAAAATGCCAATGTCAGTTTTTGTCTCCTTCAGTACCCTTGTGAAAAGTGTAATACTGTCAAGACAAGTGGTTTCAGTCTGACCTGATTTACAGGACAGAACAGGATAAACAGGTGATTGCTGTCACTTAGCTACCAGGCTATATAATCACCTAAAATAGTAATTAAATCAAAATTACTGCAATACTGACATGGTATTAGAAAACTTTCAAAAAATATTCTAAGGACCTCAGAAAATTTAATTTATCTGTATACATATATATATATTTATAATTTCTTAACCAAGTTAATCTAATTGTCATGAAACTAGAAGATGGGTTTGATATTTACATTCTTTGTGGTGTGGGGCATAAAACTCATGATAAATAAAGGCAAAGAGTTCCTACTTGTTTAGCATGAAACCACAACACAGTGATGAAGTGGCACCATGACAGCGTGTGTACACTGTCAACCCCTTGACAAAAGAGTCTCTGTTGCAGCCTCGTGCCCACCAGTTTGCCGCTTTCTGTGTCCAAGCTACTCTCAAACGTAGGCAGCCTGGCATCCCGACTGGGGCCTTCCAGACAAAGCACAGCCTGATGCATGTAGCCTCCTCTGCACCACTGCGGTGAACAAATAATGAGTGCTCTTGAAGAAAGCAGGTGAGACTCAGAAAATACTGCATTTCGGGAAGAGACAATCAACCAGGGAGGAGGCCTTAAGTGAAGTGGCACAGAGAAGCTGTTAGCCTCTGTTTTGATGGGAGTAAGGTTACAGAGATACCACTTTTTGAATGTGTGTACAAACATAATCGCTGGATCATGAGTTAAGTGTTATTTTTAAGTGTGTTTATACACTGCAATATTTGACAATCTCTACCTTTTGTCTACTTGACTGAGGAAGAACTACAATTCCAGAGATCGTACCTACATCGTACTGTTCTCATCCTAATAAATTTCTAGTAGAGAGACTTTCCTTGGCAGTTACAGTACAAAATACAAGTGAAGAGCTCTTTGCATGGGCTTTTATGTTTACTTCTGAATTTATCTACATTAACAAGATACCAAAAAGAGACATTGTGTTTATCTTTCTGTACACATTCATACCATTGCTTTAGAGTGGAAAAAATGTCTTCCATTCATTCTGTGTTGAAAACTGCTCATGGAATAGGAACATATCTTTTTGTAGCAGACATCCTAAGCCTCCCCCCCCCAAACATAAAGTTCTGATTAATCCCAATAGGCAGCTTAACAACAAATAAAGATATCTTGCTAGTCAGAGAAGATTTGAGACCTTTTTCCCATAACATATTGTAATTTTACAATGATTAATTCATGTGCTTATTCTCAAGTCACTTGCATAGACAGCATACTTAGTCTGCATAAGGTCAAGTGCACGTGTAAGTCTTCGATGACTGGGATATAAATAGTTGGTGTATTTGGCTATTTAGAACACCATTGGTCATGAATGCCTATCAGTTTCAGCAGAAGTTTTGCATGTACAAGAGATATAGCGTCACATTTCACATTATGTCGGTGCGGACTACAGAAAGCTTTCAAAGCTGTAAACTTTGACCATTGCAGAACCATTTGATTAGCTGTCTCATTTCTTTTTCTCCCTCTATTTCAAGGTGAATCGACACATTAACTATTAAATATTTAATTTTTCCACTCAGTAATATGGTTACTCACCTGATTAGGTTTCTCAAAGCAAATATAAATAGATTTTTTTTTTTTTTTTCCCAGCAAAGGTGAGTTCAGTAGTTATGTAAGCTAGAGGCCAGCCAGCCAGAGCCTTGCCAGTACCCCTCAGTCCTGGCTTTCAACACAGTTGTTATTCCAGTAACGTCTCTCTCTTAAGCTGCAGCTGCCAACTCTGTTCAAATGTGTGGTGGTTTTCTGCTGTGGGCAAAGTGCCACTACCACTGAAGCTGGTTCCATGAAACTCATTTCATGGCCAAATGCTGATTTCTTTATCTGTAAGTCTCTTTAGATGCTTAATAGATACTTATACTTAATAACAGAAGTATACCAAAAAATGAGCTCTTTTTTTTTTTTTTTTTTTTTTTTTTTTTTTTTTTTTTTCCTAAGCAAGGAATCTGTCTACTTCTGCAAGGATTAATGCTACACCAAAAGGGAAACAAAACTCATCCACATTATTCCTGTCTGTATGGAATTAACAATAATGAAAAGAAAGCACCTCAACTTTTGCCGTGGGGCATCTGGTAGGTTTATGTGTTCATCTTAATAACTAGTTCCTTAAGGATGGCAATTCACATTTCCCCTGGAAAACCTGCTGTAGACAGCAGAGTTGACCAGCAAGAGACATGACCTCTTCAAAATCTACCCAGTGTTCCAGTAAGAAGCAAAGACCAGATTTGGTAGTGGGAGACTGTCCACCAGAGTAACATGCTCATTATGCTTTCATCCTCCATCCCACTTCCTTCATTGTAAGGGTGAACAAATTTGAACTGATGGGATGATGTAATTTTGTAAGTGTTATTATGAGTGTACCTGCCTACTTTCTATATAGCAAATATAAAGATAACTGTCTATCTTATATAAACTGGTATTTATTTATACACTGAAGTTTATCTTCCAGTTTGCAGACATTTACACAAAATGGAAATATGAGTAGTTAAAAAATAGATTACTAGGTTGGAGTGGTTAATATACTGTCATGTATCAGTGACAAACTGACTTTGACTGAGGTGACCACTATGCTTTGGAAGAGCCATGTGACCTACATTTTTTCTTCTGTATCATAATAGATGGATGTTTTGCAGGCAAGTATGGTAGCTGACCACCTCTGTAGGCTATAAATTCATAGGTCCAGGCAATTTGAAAATCATGTTTATCTCTCAGAAGTCTCAGACAATTTTTCCCAATGATTATTTCTGGGGTACATGCTTCTTGTCCTAAGTTTTCACACCACTCTAAAAGAAGTATAGCATTAGAGCAATAAAGGATAGAGTACAGCAGGACTAAGAGGAAAATGCAAAATTACCACAGACACTGTAATACAAGTTTCACATAGACACCACAATGTAAGTTTCACCATTGTAAAATATTTCAGAATGAGCATTGTCCTTCTGTACCAATCTTAGAGACTGACAAAGTTAAGTTGTCTTAACTTTGGATTCTTCCAAGCTAGTATGCAATTCTTCTCAGCAGAGTTAATTAGCTTAGGCATCCAACCAGCAATTTTCACAGCAAACTAACCCAATTATCTCTGCATGATACGTCATTGGGTCATGCCTGAGCCCAGAAAATGTTTGTCTACATATGGGAAAAATTTACTGCAGGTTGTGCCATTGAAAACAACAGTGGGCCCTCCAGGGAGAGGGATAGTACCCTTCTGCCGTTCACAGTATGAATATCTGAACTAATAACCACATAGAGAATACCCTGTTATTTTCTTATTTATTTATTTATTTATTTGCCAATTACCATTAAAAAAAATTTAAAAAATCAAAATCATTACAAGTAACGGGCATGAGGAGCCCAGGGTTCTAACTTCTAGAATGCAGAATAAAGCAAAAGATTTTTGACATCCATTTCAGAATTATCTAGCAATTTTGTCACGGTAAAGCAACTTCACTAACTTGATAACCACTCCAATTTAAGCAGAATGGTACAGATTTTCTACCTTTCATTGGAAATGCTGATGAGTTACTGGAGGCTCTGGAGAGACTCAGAGCTTCCAGGGAAACTTTGACACCACAATTATACTGACAGTATGGTATTCTTCTCAACTGCCAAATGCCAAAACCCAGAAATCTGTGATAGTTTAGGATCTGATAGTTTAGGTCTTCAAAAGGCTAAGATGGGCCACTGACCAACTTTCTTCGGCAACAGTTACAAAAGTTGTTTTACTTTAACTAGTACAACATGCAGAAGTATAAAGAAACTTGTATCATATAAAGTGTAAGGGGGAATACATAATATTCTTTAAACACTTGAGTTCATGTAATTACACTGATAACAAACATATCCAGGGTATAACATGCAGTCATTACGTATTATATCGTCAGGAAGTAGAAATTAAGAAGATCATTTAATTTATCTGTTCAAGTCATTTTTCACACTTGGATTATAAATATCCATCACTCCAATACTAAAAGACAAGACACTAAATTGATTATTTTGCTCTTAACCTCATGTGAAGCAATATCAATTCAGTCCATTGAAAAGTTACCTGCTTTCACTGTAGCCGTTGTAAGCATTTAGACATTTCTTTATTTACTATTTCTCAATTTACAGTGAGAAGATAGGAATAGAATAAGACTTTCACTGAAAACCTCTCTTCCTCAGCCTTTATGGAAAATGAACCTCACTCACATAACCCATATCAATCCATAATCTCAAGGAGTTTGGAATCATGCTAGCAAGCCTAGTGTTATTCCAAATATCTTTAAATTTGAAGCAAGCTCAGAAATACTAGTGTAAACCAGATATAAACCTTTTCTGACAAAAACATCTATTACCATTCTAGAATACTGCTTGATAATATACCGTTGCAAGTATGGACTGGTCTTGTGTCAAAGATCCCTGAAGAAATAGAGTCAGTGCTCCAGATTCCTGTCTTTCTTTTCGTACAAAATAATTATCCTCTTGCAGCTGCTGGGACTTGCCCTTCTAGATTTTTTTCAGTACTGTGCCAATGTTACAGTAAATGACAGCATGACGATTTCAGCACATTTCAAAGACCGTGCAGTCAACAAAGATACCCCTCTCTGAAGGCATGTTGTGCTTTGTTCATTAGTTATACCCACAGATGTTATAATGTCAGTTTTGCATTGATCAGTGACAAAATTTTTCTTTCATTCTCTTGGAAATTCAATTCCCCTGTAAAATCTGAAATTGGATACTGCATGACACACTCAACACAAAGTCTGAGGTCTTTTACATTTTCTGGCTCATGCTCTTCCTCACAGAGTTGAGGAGAAGTATCAGCATGGGACCCCTCTGGCTTTGTGACACTACCAGAACCACACACATTTCTCTGGCAAATCAAGACAGTGAAGTTGGTTTCCAGCAGCTGCCCTCAGAGCAAATTTAGTTTTTACTTCCCATACCTCTTACAGAGCCAGTTGTCGGGTATTCCCTTGCTCTTAGAATAACCTCAGCTCTGTACATGATTTGGAATACCTTGGGATGAAATAGAATATCCTGTATTATATTGGATACTAAGGTCCTTAATTTATTAGACACTGATGCATAAAATTAGCAGGAGAAATACTTTAAAATACAAGAGATATCACCTCTGAGAAAGTCCCACTAGCTAGTCTGACTTTTGGTGTAACCCCTTAGAGTCATTTTACATTCCTAGCAGTTCCCCTATAGAGTACAGTATAACTTCTTATTCTTGCATATGTACGTACTAGATGACATAGATAAGAATATGTCTACTGGAAAAAAGATCATGTTCTCTTCACTCTTCCTAAAGAATAAATTGCACTAAGGACAAACTCCCCAGTTTCAGACCAAAATGTTATAAAAATGCCAAACCAAATAACAAACCAACTTGTGAAGACTTTCAGCTGTAGGCATTTTTTTTTTTCTTCTTGATATCTCTTTTTTTTTTTTCTTTTTTTCTTTTTTTTTTTTTTCTTTCTTCTAATGGTTAATAACATTTGCATGCATATAACTTCCTTAGAGCTACAGTATTATGCACTCAACAGTATTTTATCTGTAGATTATAGTTGACATGATAAAGGATCAAAAGTGTATCTTTTCTGTCAGCTTGTGCCATTAAGAACCTCTAACCATGGATCACTGATGTAACAGATCATTACAGTCCATTGTGTCAGTTCATCTGTTGGGATCTGTGCACTACAGGCATGACAGATTTCCTCTGCAGCAATTATAGTCTATTGTGACAATAGGATTTAATGAATATAAACAACAAACCACATAATCTGTTATTACAGAACACAGCTATGCACCCAGATGGGAATTACGTTCCTAGGCATTGCCAGTTGCAGCTTTTGTAATTGTGACTATTTCAGTCATTGTGTTTTTAACTGTAATACTCTAATTTACCACATATATTTATCTCAGTCCTGGCAGGTGAAAGGTACTCAGAATTTAAAGTCTAATCCTGCAAATGTTCCATGATTTTATTTTTTTCTGAGTAAAAAATTATCTTTTATTTTTTTTTAGACACTTGCTGCTGACTTTTGCTGTGATACTAATGGTGCTATTAATGTTTCAGTGCTACCATTGTAGATGGAACAAGCAAATACACTAAAATTGGTCACAGAAATTAATGAAGCATAGCAGAACATTCGTGTATTGTTTCCAAAGAATAGACACTTCTGCTCAATATTAATTTTTGCAAATGATGGGCAAAGTGCTACACCAGCGCAAATCTGTAAGATCACAATGATGCGAATTTTGCTGATTGATGCAGCTGAAGGCCTGACCTAGAGGCTTTTGATATATATTTGTGAAATTAATACTCTTTTTAAAAGCACATAAATGCTCCATTATATTAAAGCTGTGCAGTCTACAAAAGTTCACATTATCCCCAGGGTGATTTCAAAAATCTGGCTCTATTACAGAGATTTTCAGCTTTTTAATATGAGTTCTGGGCTTGAGTATATCAGAGGTCACAATTATAGTGTGGTATTGCTGTATTTTCATCTATGTAGATGGGCACTACTGGAATATATATATACTTTAAGTAACAGAAAATTGCCTGTAAGGAATAAATTAATGAGGACTACATGTGGATTAGCTATATAAATGCCGCAACACTTATCATGTACTTTTGAGGGAAAATCTCCAAGTAAACATATTTCCACACACTTCTTATTATCAAGAGGAGAAAAGACTCTTACCTAGCATGCGAACACATTTGGCATTCTGATCAGGACTATCAAATGAGATTTCTCCGCACCTCTGGAAAAAAAAAAAAAAAAAAGATTTAGTTAATATATATTTAGTTAAATCCTCATCCTCTGATACATCTCTTTATGTTTGGCATTAGAAATGCTCAGAGACATGATGATAAAATGCAAAAATCAGAATAATTTCAAGTAGTCAAAGTTAGAGGAAAAATGGACATTGTTAATAGATAAAGATGGGTCAACTCTGTACGCTAGGGAATTCACCAGGTATTCACCAGGTACATATGGCTTAAACAACTGCCTCATCTCTGTTACTATTTGTTAGCATTGGTCCAAAATATGCAGGAGGCCCTCATTTACCACTGGTTGGTATTGCAGCCCCCTCCATACACTGATTTAGTTGTCACATGGCTGCACCCTAACCATGAGCTGTGAAATGATCCAGCTGAAAACAAAACAAAACAGAAATGTATCTTTTATTTTGGCTGGCTTTAAAAATGCAGTCATTTCCTAACCATGATTCAGAGCATCATTTTGTGAAGGACTGAAATGATAGAAAGGTAGAGGATGTGGCAATCTCTGGCATGGACAAGTGAAGAGAACAAGCAGATCAGGACAGTGAATCACCTGTATATCAGATCTGCCACTAACAGGGACAGGAGCATGAAGCCACAGTCTTTCAGTGTATAAACAGTTAAGTTTAGGATTCCACTCCATACTGTTGCTTTGACTATGGTTGGTCCAATGTCCACTCCACTGTCCATTCTTTAACCCCTCCTGTCAGAGACCATCTCTTCAGCCAAGCTGATTCAACAAATTTTATTTCCGTAGAATTAGCTTATTTTAAAAACACAGCTCTTAAAACTAAAGAAAACTGTCATTTTGCTGAATTTGAGCTCTCTGTAACACATGTGAGTAAAACCAATTTTTGTAAAGTGCAAATAATTTCTGATTCTATGCTAATGTGTTTTGTCATATTAATTAATATTAAAAAACAATATTCACAGGTGTAGATATATTTGATCAGGGCTGATGTTCTGTCCCGATACAAATCCAATGACGGAACATCATTAGATTTAGGGTCAGAATACAAAACGTTTGGTTCTTTTCAAAGATGAGGCATCATTTGTGAGTCTTTTATGCAGACAGATATGTCAGTTTAGCTGCCAGCAGGAACATAATTGATGTGGCTCATGGATCCAGCTCCGATTAAAGTCAGCATACAGAACCCACTTAGTTCAGGAGTGGTTGCCTCAGGCTCTCCAAAAAAAGGTTCATTTTTTTATCAGTACACTCAAAGTTTGTGATAGGCTTAATATTAACCTCATAGTCTACAGGTAAAAGCCTCATATAGGACAGCTTCATATTCTATAGATAAAAGTGGTCCATACTTGTTCATTTTCATTTATGCTTTTAGCACCTATAACCAAGTGGGAATAAAAGAACAGTGATGCAAGTTTGGGAAAATCACTGAGAAATATCCATTTCCATTTCTCTTCTTTTCTCTCTTGATTCCTACACAGTTTCTGTTTTTCTGCACTTATGCTTTTCTGTTTTATGTAAGACAAAATGGTTATTCCCATCCTTATTTATTTATTTATTTATTTATTTATTTATTTATTTATTTTTGGTTTAAAAAAGTGCCATTTACAGCAGATAATGTTAAAGTAAAGTAAGTACAGGTAAGTAAAAAATAACAGGGATTCAAAGAAGTTGTAACTCAACAACAGCTTCATAGGTGAATAACACACTTGGAACTCACTGTTTTTAAAATCACCTTCACCTCCCTCATACTGAAACAAATACAAACAAACAAACAAAGGCCCATCTCCTACGCACAGTCTCTCTATATATCAGTACATCTAAAAAGAGAAAACAGACATCTGTACTAGCCTTCACAGGTGGGAGAGCATACTACTGAAATATTACAAAAAAGAAACAGTATCCAACATTTCAAAGTTACTTTTACAAATGCTCTTATACAGGCTCCTTCTCAGGCGACAAAGAAATTTGCTTTTTATTCTTCAGGGAAGAGTGTTAAGATATGCTCTTTTTTTTTTTTTTTTTTCTTTTTTTTTTTTTTTTTTTCTTTCTTTTTTTTTTTTTTTCCACATTTCCCTGTGTTTTCTTCATGACCATCAGTATATTTTGACAAACATAGATTTAAGAAAGCACTTCAAAATTCACTGTCTTTCTCAGCCCAGAATTTAAGCCACTCTTTCAAAACTTGTGGTTATTTTTGATTTAGTCCCTCAGATGTATTGTATGTTCCAGACATATTTACATAAACATCACATTTCAGGCTGGTAAATGGTGTCTTACAATATCTAGCAATACTTATCAGTCTTAGTATTAGGAAACTGGGAAAACAGCTAATGTTCTACAGAGTCCACTAACATCCCACAGGATCTATTATAATGATGGATGAACTTTGAAAACTTTGCAAGTAGGATTCAGATAAGTGTATAAAAGTTCATAGGCTTATCTGAATTCCGTCAATCCCTGCAATCCACACAATTGACTGAAAATCATGCAAAAACAACTACATTAAGAGATTTTTACTCCTTTCCCTGCAGCTAGAAATATCACAAGAAAAAAATTCTGCAGCAATTTTATTTCTGATGCCAGTGAAAGCTCATAGGTGTGCATAAATAGGATGAAAAATAAGCTGTTACTAAACTCCTCAAAGCATCTGAAAAAGGTTTGTTTGGATCTTGGGTGTGTAAAGTGGCACAGAATTGCAGTAGGAGCTCATTTTTGTTCATCTGAAAAATAGAGGTTTTGAGGCATTTTTGCTGTTACCAAATGTTTTCCATGAATGAGAGGGTAAGGACCGACTTCAGGATTTAATTTTCAGGATTAAACTGAGACTGTGTCACTGCTGTTACGAATTCCTGCCAGGGCTGGATAAGCTTCTTCCTGGCCCAGCTCACTTCCCTTTCTGGGTTGGGTTTGTTCCACCTGCTTGTATGCCGGGATGGTACTGAGAGACGAGGCTAAGAGTGTCTCCACTCCCTATCCATTTCCAAACTGGGACTAAAGCAGCGCTCATTCTCCTCTGTAAACTTCTAAGTTGTCTGCAGAGTCAGCAGTGGACCCACCAGAGCAAGAATAGGAATTTGACATTAGATGCTGGTTATTCTACTTTTTAAATTCATTCAGTCAGAAAGTAAAGGAAGAATAATTCTGGACATATCAGACCTATTGCATGCATGTAGATCACCATATATATCTGTTAGGGGAAGATGAGAGAAAAATATGACCTCCCTTCTAAAGTCTGGCCAAACAGCTCCTAGAACAACTTCTGCGATCCTGTGCTTCTGCAAAGCTACTGCTTGTAAGGCAGCAGTTTTGATACTCGTATCAATCAGGTCTGGAAGAAAGTATCGGTTTTCCTTACCCATTTTGGATAAGTAAGAGTATCAGTAGTGAGCTGTAAACATGAAATATATTATCCAGTTAGGAAGAGCATAAACTCAAACAGGACAGCAACCTCTGAACTTCATTTCTTGAAATGTATAATGCAGATGGATTCATAGACCTGACCTATAACTGAACAACATTCAAGTTGCAAGGTTTTTCTCTCTAAAATATGATAAATCATGTTCTTGGATCTAAATGATCTCAAAGTGTGGGAATTTTTAAATCTCAATGTGGACTTCATGGTTAGGACTGTTAAGCAGTGATGGGACTGGTCCTGTTATAAGTAGCCCTGGATGCTGGACTGCTGATTTTACAGGAGATTCCATGCTGTAAATAATACCACCAGCTTTCACTTCCCCTGAAGTACTATAACATATATTCTTGCGAGGGAGGATTTATTGCTGAAAATCAAAATACTGCTGTGTTTGGAAGCGATCAAATTCTTTTTTTTTCTTAACAAAGAAATGGGTAAATACAAGTAAAATCAACCCCTCCAAATCTTCATTATAGTTTCATAGCTCTTGAATCACTGAATTCTGGACTAGACGGTGGGTTGCTTTTTCCCCCCTTTCAGTTAATATTTTCAGTATAGTATTTTCAGTAACATGGATGCATTTCCACACAGAATTGCAGCCTCAAATTCATTATACATGTGAGAAAGTACTTATGTTTAGATAAGAAAATAAATTAATGGATTTTCTACTCTCAACTCCCTTTCCTGAGATAAGATACACACCCTGATGTAGAATCTGTTACATAAGCTGAAAAGAGGTAAACTGAAATGGTAAAAAGAGCAGCTTGGAGCTGCTAAAAACAGAGCTTAAAAAACAAAGAGAGAAAAATGAAATAGTTGCAGTCAGAGAACAGGGATGAAAGCACATGATATTCAGAAAAAAAAAAATAAAAAATGAAATGAACTCAGTTCCTCTGATGAGATAAATTAGAAGGCTTGAAGCCAGCCTGCTTGGCTCTGATGGCCCAGTACCACCTGTTGGAAAAAGGAAATACCATGTTACACAGGCACAATCTTCTGTATTAAAAAACTGCTGGAGGAGGGATCTCTCAGGCAAGATGACCTCTTTACAGGACATTATGTGGACTACAAATGAATATAGGAAGTCTTCTGCGGGAGTTCTATGCCAAAGGAGTGTAAGCAAAACTGCAGAAAAGTAGGACACAACTGGTAGAAAAAAACGTTCACGCCAAGAGTGGATGGAAAATCTACCCTAGTCAGTTGTGCTAATGTAGCTATGTATCTCATATTACTTTTCCAGTATTATGTGATCATTCATAGGTTGGGTTTCCATTTCCAGCATGCCTGAGGTCACACCACCTGCATTTGAGTACTTGAGATATGTAGCAATAAAGAGTGTATATACCCAGACAGAGTATGCCCTGTATGCCCTTAGTTTTTTTTTATGCTGTGAAGAAAATGATTTCTAGCAAAGAAAAAAAAAAAAGTTTTTGAAGTCATTAAATTTAACTTCTATCTGTATGTTAAGTTAGTGCATTACACATTCTAAGCTGAGAGATGCAAATCAAGAAATTGAAATAAATAAACAGGCTCGACTATGACAAAATTCAGCAAGTAGAGGTCTGAAATGTTTGTCATTAGAATTGCAATAAGTGGCATGTTAATTTTCTACTTATTAAATGCATATAATTAACATTTAACTATTTTAGTAATTTTAGAGTGTATAGTGTTTTAAAAATGTAATAATTCTTTTTTGGCATGAAATTTGAATATGAAGAATTTTGACCTTTTTAAGCTACAGACAACCAAGTTTTGAAAAGCCAGCTTCATCAGTTAAAAGGTTATTCAAGTAGGAATGATGTTTATAGGTTTCTTTACTCTGTTCTGTTCATCATGTCCTGAATATGGTGTTCAATATAATAAAATTAGGTACTTTCTGCAATAATAAAATTAGGTACTTAATATACATCATCAGCCAAACATTACAGTAATCAGTGGATAATCTTTTTGCAAGTGATAGGAATTACTATATCTCCAAATATGTGTTAATTAGACTTTGATTTTAAGTCCAATATTTTTCAAGAATTCATTTAGTTTCTTGTTTAAAAGTAATCTTAAATTAATATGGTTTGCTGTTACCAGTAGTGGAAGGAACTGTATTCTGCATAACAACATTTTTTGGTAAAAGAGCTTTTTCTTCCTTCTCAGAGTACTACATATAATTTATGAAATCAGAATTAAAAGATATACTCACAAACACATCTGATTAAAAAAATATTAAGGCAAAGCAAAGAGCTTCTGTGCTTATATCAAAAACTGGAAGATCTCAGAGGAAAAAAACACCACAGTGCTACTTTTATACATATTTCTGTTTTTCTATTGCATTCCTTTCCCCATCACCTTTAAAAAGTACTTGAATAAAGTTCTCTAGTATCTAAAAGCATCATTCTAATTACTTAATGATTTATAGATATAAAGTCTGCTAGTGTGAAATGCAGCAATGCTTCAAAAGTTTTAGCAATATTTTAGGAAAACAACTGGTTGCTGAAAATTAAGGGCAATATTTCATTAGGAGTCAGTCCTCATGACCTTCAGCTTCAGGCTTCCTGAAAGTACATTTAAGGTGGATTCATCCTGAGTGCTGATGCAATATCAGGGTGTAGGAACAGTAGGAATTCCAACGCCTTGTTAAGCTTGTGGTATTTCCAATGTCCCCTCTCTGACAGGAGCAAAAGAAAGTACAGGACCTATTACAGCAGGCTGACATGAGTTTTCTGCCCTGCCTGCAGACTTTCCTCAGTCACCTCCCCTCAGATGAAAGCCTTGTGACAATCTCTGGTAGAGATTAAAACTAATGTTTAAGTAAAACAAATAAATTCCTTTCCAATACTCTGCATGTTCTTGAGATATACTTACACACCAAATACTTCTGAATTTTGCTGTAACCTTAGCTATTACATATGCTGGTCTTAGCGGAGGCAATGAAGTAATTGCTTTTACTTCACAGCTACTTTTCTCTACATCACACATTATTTTAAATTTAACAGGTCCACATTTTGTCGTTTTTCTCTGGAGTGAATGGTTGCAAAAAGCTCACTCTGTTCATCTGACCTTGAATTTCCATCCCTGACTTCTTCAAGAACTTTAGTTAGTCTTTCGTACGTGAAAATATGCGTATAATGAACACAATTTGAAAATTTTATATATAAATATTTCCAGCGGAAGTGAACAACACTAGAATATTTTAGCCAATGAAATTATCCAAGACTGATAAAAAAAGAACCTGTAATTTTTTGCATATTACCTCCTTGAGGCTTATTAACAGTTCCCATAATGATTATAGATCACATCTTATATTTACCTAAACATGTAGACCTGCATTTAGCAAGTTAATTGTTGCACTAAATTGGGCTGAAAAAAAAGAATGCTTATCTTGAACTGGTATATACTGCATGTATGCCCACCCATTTATAAATATGGCACAATCACAGCATACTGACAACTGTCTTTCAAATACTATTAGCAGCCAGAATACTACATTTGCTTCTCTACACGTTACCACCAGTATTATATAGCAGTTTTACCATATTTCATGGGTAAAGTTCTAGCTTCCCTATTTTGTATCAGAATTGAGGCATACTTAAACTGAAAATTCAGGACCTTTTAACATCTGGATGAATTTCTGCAGAGTAAAATGACTATGCCTGGGCAATCTTGTTTTGAGAGTTTTTCCCCTTACAAGTTTTCCCAGTGAAAGACGAGGTTTCACTCACTTCCCTCCAGGAAGTGAAAACACATTGCTCAAATAACCTTTCAACACTGTCAGTGTCAATACCCAGCAGCACCTTGGCAATACATTTTATTCTGGAATTTACCGTGATGCAGACCCTCAGCGAGTGCAAACAGAAGACACACACACACACACAAAAAGTAATTACAAAAAACAAGTAATTAGAAGTGAAGAGAAGTAGTTATAACTAAATTGAGCAATAATTTCCAACCAACCACTATTGCCAATAGTCAGCAACTTGTTTGTGGGCTAAATAGCCTGAAGCAAACCTTTAGGCAGTTCATTTTCTCACAAACCTGTCATTTACTATGGTTCGGAATGGTTTGAAATGGATTAATGTTGCTGGAAAATTGGTACAATGGTTTAACTGCTTTGTTTTCTTCTTCAGCTCAGGAAAAAAACGTTTAACAATGTGTGACTTCATTAGGGAGGCGTCAGTAGCCCTGACCCCCCTGAGAATCTGTCAGTGTTTCAATATGGCATCCCTGTTTTTTAAGTTTTTATAACATGGGCATTGTGAGCCAAATCTAGAATTATTAAGCAATAACAATGTTGGATTTTAATGAGCAGTAAGACATAGTTGAGTGTGCATTAACAGGCAAAGCATAACTTGTAGGCCTGTTCTGAGGGGTACTATCATCCAAGAAACGTTAAAGAGCAGACTAGATTTTGCCCTCGTGGGATGATTTTATATTATTGTTCATTTTCAAGCTTATATTTTAAAGAATGTAAAACATCTGTAGATTACGTAATGGATCCTCCCACCATGAAAACAGTTCTAAGGGGGAGGAAAGATAGGGTGGAAAATACCGATACTAGGGAAAAGGCAAATTCTTTGTCTCTATTTATTGTTGCTCTGATGTGAAACATCAAAGTTTTCTGTACCTAAACATTTTCTGGACCACAAAATCATCTTTCCTCCTCCTAGGAGCTGCAGAGCTAAGCTGTTCTCCTATCTATTTTCTATGGTCACTGCCATTTAACTTTCACTTTCTATTGAAATATGTAATGGGAAGAAAATATAGAGTTAATTTCTGAGAATTTAGGTCTCCACTTCAACATATGTATTTCTCATATTTTTTCCACTGATGTACTGGATCAAAGGAAGGGTCAAAGCCTCAGAAGTACTGACTGACATACTGCTCTTTCCAAGAAACAAATAACTGTGTGAAGATTCTTGTCAGACTGTTAAATAAATCAAATACATCTCCAAAACATGTATGTTGAAAGTCTAGTGAAGCAGCCACCTGGAGGACTGAAAACAGAGCACTTATAAGGAGAAGATAGGAAACTGCTTCACTGATAGCCTCACTTGTGTACCACACTGTATTTACCTGAAGTAGTAGGGTTGCATGGGTATCTATGCAAAATTTATTGTCTCATTGAAAATGAAATTTCTGCTTCTTTTCTCTCTCTCCTTGCTCTTTCCCTGTGACAGCTTTGTGTTTGATGCCTGCCATCTGTGAGAGACTTTGCAAGTAAAACTTGTCCAAGCAAACTTCTTTCTGCAATACCATTTCATCATACAATGCAACCCCAAACATGAATACAGTCTGGGCAATGAGTGGATTGAGAACAGCCCTGAGGAGAAGGACTTGGGTGTACTGGTGGACAAAAAAAATGAACATGAGCTGACAATGTGTACTTGCAGCCCAGAAGGCCAACCTTATCCTAGGCTGCATCAAACGAAGCGTGGCCAGCAGGCTGAGGGAGGTGATTCTCCCCCTCTATTCCTCTCTTGTGAGACACAAACAGGAGTACTGTATTCAGCTCTGGGACCCCCAGCAAAAGAAAGACATTGACATATTAGAGAAGGTCTAGCGTAGGGCCATGAAGATGATCAGAGGTCTGGAGCACCTCTCCTATGAAGACAGACTGAGGCAATTGGGGGTGTCCAGCCTGGAGAAGAGAAGGCTCCAGGGAGACCTTCTAGCAGCCTTCAAGTATTTAAATGGGGCCTACAGGAAAGCTGCAGAGGGGATCTTTATCAGGGAGTAGGGATATTGGTTTTAAACTAAAAGAGGGTAGATATAGACTAGGTATTAGGAAGAAATTCTTTGCTTCGAGGGTGGTGCGGCACTGGCACAGGTTGCCCAGAGAAGCTGTGGATGCCCCATCCCTGGAGGTGTTGAATATCAGACTGGGTGGAGCTTTGAGCAACCTGGTCTAGTAGGATATGTCTCTGTCCATGACAGGGGACTTAGAACTAGATGATATTTAAGTTGCCTATCAACCACAAACATTCTGTGATACTATACATGTAATTCTGTCATTCTGTGACGTCCAAAGGAAACCCAGGCCCAGCTGCTGTGCAAAAGAGATGCAACCAAATAACGGCCTTGGTCCTTGTCTTATTAGTTGTATAGATGATATCAACATGTCACAGCACAAAATCCTCACTTCAGACAGTATCTCCTGAGTTTAACACCAACCACTTACACCTGCACTCCCATATTTCATTTCGGTCATCCTTCTGAAGATGTTTGAGCTCTTTTGCTTCATACACTATTTTAAACTCTTTTGCCACTATAAGTAGTGAAAACATTTTATACAACTGCATATTAACTATCTTTAATTGTTCTGTACCAATAGTGTAACTAAAAATTTTGTGGGCATCTGTTCAGCATGTGACCAAACACATACTGTAAAAATGAGCCTCTATGGTGGCATTTTAGCCTGTCAACACATCCTTCTACAGTCAAAACAATCTATTAGAAGGACTCATATAACTAAGTAACCTCAGCACTGCAAAAATGACCTTTAGAACTTCAAGTACACTCAGTGTACAGCTAATCTTTGCATGCAGAACATATGGAGCTAAAAAACAGCTTGTGCTATTTTGACAAGAAAAATTTGTATTTCAAAATTGTCATATTAGACAATGTCGTATTAGGGAAGAGCATCTTCTGCATGAAAAGAAACTGCATTGCTGCAAACATATTTTCAACAACTTTCAAAGTGCAATTTATAACATATCTAGAGTAATACAAAAGCCATTATTATCAGAAAACATTTAGATACTTTTGCGATATGCATTATGAAGATATTTCCAGATACATGGAAATTCATGTTTTTTTTTGGACATATTAGTCAGAGTTTCCAAGGTTTCAGTCTTTCAGAGAAATGCTAAAAAGACAAAATTTCTCTCTGAAAATAATTCTCAGAAGCACAAATTTTCTTTTAGAGTAGTTTTTCTTCCTCTTCTCTCTCTCTCTCCCCCCTTTCTTTTTCTATTTAATGTGTGAAAGCATCACTTCAAAACAGGTTTATTTTTACAAGTGCTGCACAAAGCTTCTCTTTTCTCTTGCTTCTCAACAAATGCTGGTTATAACCTCTTTTACCTAATGCCTATCCTTTAGCTGGCAAAAGGAAAGGACTAAGCTCGTGATAATGTTTCTTGGAATTTCATGGGAATAATCTTATGTTGTTTTTTGGCCATGTTGTGCTCATATCTTTCACTCAAAGCAGCCAATGCCAACATGGCGAACATTTTACTTGTGCAGTTTCTATCATATATCCCCCACTAGTCTGTACCAAGCTAGTCAACATCTTTGATTTTCAGTGTTAACCAATTTGGTTCTGACTAATATGCATGGCATCATTTCTATTTAGTGTCTTTTACCAGCCTTATCACCATAAGTCTGAATTTATTGCAGTAGGAGTATTAAGTAATTTGACTAATATCTACCATATTTAGCTTGTTCTTTATCTGGTCCCTCAAGGGTAAAACTGTGTGTGTTATGTAGTGTTTTCTTGTCAAAGGATTTTATTTTTGGATGTGTTTGTTTTTGTTGTGTACTATTTAAGTGTGACTGTTATTATGTATTTATATTAAAGAAGGTGGGATTGAAAAACAATTCCCAAGAACAATTGTTTTTCAAGTTTTTTCTTGATTTTCCAATTTTTACATGATAGGCTTCAAGAAAATATTTCCCCCTCATATATTTTTTTAACAAATGCTAAGATATTGAATGTCCTGCCTAGTTATTTCTCTAAATTAATTAAGATGTGCATTCTGTAAAACTCCTGAACAATATCTGTATCATATTTAAAACTATCCTTTTGAATCTCACTTGAGGAAAATGATCTAAGATTTTTAAATTCATAAAGAAAGAGAAATGGAGAATCCTAGAGATTGATTCAGCCCACCTGATTACAGAGAAAGACTAGATGCCTAACTTTTAATCAATTATAATTAGAAGGATTTAGCTGACTCCGTGGGCATTAACAACTGTTGTACATTTGGACCCTAAAATCAGTGTTAATCCTGAATGACAGAAGCTGGATTTGCACAACAGATGAAAAGTTCTCCCAGTTGCCATAAGACAGCAACAGGACTGGCAGATAAGAAGAAATGTTACAGGAACTTTGAATGCTGTCACCATGGGATATCTAGAAGGTTGGGTCATAGAGGTACTTGTCATAGTGGACAAGGCCAGCATGGCTTTTTTTAACAACTCTGGATTCATAGCATTTTTGTGAAGGAATTAAAAATATGTCTTTAATACTCCTCTGGTTGTAGCTACTAGGACTATTGGACTGCTTTGGAGGAGTATAATGTGAATTGTGCAGTACAGCTGTGAGGATCACAAACTAAAGGCAAACTAAAGCAAAATACATTTTTTTTTTTTTTTCACAGTAAACAGACTATCTTTTCTGAAGTTACAGTTAAATCCTGTTATTTTCTCACACAATGATAAAACAGTAGGGAAAATAATGCTTCCAGTTTTCATATTTTACTTTGTTACACACTTTTGTGTTTAACATGTAATGATTATAATGAAGTAGAAAAGACAGCTAAAACCTGTAGGGGGTAAAGACTGCTGAGTGAATTCTACTTTGGGAGGTGCAGTGGTACATTTAAAAATTGTCAAGTGCAGTGATGAAGAGAAAGGAGCAGAAGCACTTTTCACATCAGAATCTGAAAGCACCTCTTAGTAAAAGTTCTCTTTTTAAAACATTAATACACTATTATGTATCTGTAGTGTTTACATATGACACTTGTCATTTTTAACAAATGAGTCACGATTTCCCATATATTGCAATGTATCTGAGCCACGTGAATCTGATAAAACTGCACATATTGCAAGTGGTACATCTATCTCATTTGAGGAAGAAAGATCACGCACAATGAAGTGTTTTACAGTAGCAATTAGAAACTTTGTTTAAATGATTTTCCTAGCATTTACAAAATTCTTTTGAAATAGAATTTACATAATACATAAATGATAAGGTCATATCTAATTATCTTGGCTGACTATTTTACTGAAAGGTACTATTCATTTTATGCCACATGATGCTGATTAATAACTAAGGTGAAAATTCTATTCAGTGCAAACAATCTTTGCAGTGAAAATGTGTTTGGTCCCAATTAAAAGAGGTTTTGAAGTACCTCCTGTTTATGTGAAAACACAGGAAATTTGCATTTGGATCTAAACTCTTGTGGTTCAGACACATTTGTATTATGCATGCAGATGCATTTCTATTATCTGAATGCTGGCCATACAATGCTAACCTGCTGAATAATGTGACTGTGGCAAGTCTCATGATGAAACTGATACAAAAAGCATAACAAGTTTTAACAGTTTTCTGCATGTGGCAAACATTCATTGTGTTTGTGAATTTAATTTTTATTTCTTAGTTCTTTTAATTTTTATGTTAATTTTTTTTTGCAACATTATTTAACTTCACCCTTGAGGCAGGCAAAGATTTACATTTAGATACTCTACAGATGGGAAATGGAGGAAAGGACTGATTACACAAACTTTCTAAAGGTCACCAACCTACTGGAAGAAGAGGGAGTAACATTCCAGTTGCCTCTAATTCTGTGTACCATTTCCTACATTAACATTATGACTACATTTATCTTGTTGAGTAATGGATGAGTAAATACAGGAACTAATCATGCAAACTGATGAGCAGTTTCACCTGAGTCAACTGAGCAATTTGGGCCAGAAAAATCATCTTTGAGGGGAGATATTTTGAAAATGTTTCACATTAGATCAGAAACACTGTGAAGATTTTATTTCTATAAGGCACCTTTTTGACGTAAGACTACAGTTACTAAATCAGCCCTATGCTTGTTGACGATCTAGTTTTTCCTTTTGAACCTGTATGTAAGTAAATTCAACACATATATGTAAAGTATTGATGAGTGTATGAGAGGGTCTGTTTGTCTCCAGTCTGTGAAGAGTATAAACATCCTGGCTGGAACAACAGGGATACTTTAGCTAAAGTTGGATCACTCCCTGCTTCTCCCTCCACATCTGAAAGCCACTGGCTGAATCCCTGGAGTATCAGCCAGCATAACACATTGGCAGCAACAGGAACTGTGATACATTTAAAGAATAGAGTGAGCATTGCCAGCTCTGCTTATCAGTTCATCTGTTCTGTGTTTAATATTGACATGTTCATCTTACATGAAGCTAAGTGGACTTCTAGATAAGTATGGATGAATATAGAGATGGAATTTGCTTTCTCAGTACTTCCATTCAAGGGGAAACATAGAAGTGTTTCACCCCATTGAAATATCTGTTTCAGACGTGGTATAAAAATAATAAACAAAAGAGATTCTAATCTTAAAATCAATCACCAAAAAGGCAAACAACAAATTGTTAAGTTAAAAAAGTCTCTAAGTAAGACTAAGTAATCCAAGAAAAGGACAACAGAGTTATTGTGTGGGTTTTCAAATATATATATATTTTAATTCAGTGTGGTATTTCACCAATGAGAGCGCCCTTCCTCAGCACATTGGGAAACATCCATTGCAATATTAGATTCTGTAAATGGAAAATTTGTTTGCCAGAAATCTAACTCCTGTAACATAAGAAGTTGGCTCTTTGAGTAGCTGTGTTTCCAGGCATCGTTAAATTAATCTAGATGACAGACAGCCTTCTTTGGCTATGGGGAGTCATGCTGTATCTGAACTAGGATGTCTACTGACACTGGGCTAGTGTTGCTTAGAAATTCCAACTTCCACAACCAGTAATTGCCAAAGGGACTGATGTGGAAAACAGTCTGCATCCCTGACATGCAGACTGGTCAGCATCATCAGCGCTGATCCCAAGAGCAGAAAGGTGGCTTTCCACACAACCCCTAACTCCTAAACCATCATAACTACTGTCTTCTGCTGTTTTAACCACAGGCAAGTTAAATAACAGGTTAATTAACATCGCTGAATGTCCATCAAAAATCAAAATCATCACTCATTGGTGGAATTCTCAACATTACTGTGATGAAATAGCCCCTCATTTAAGACTGTTCACCTCTACTGAGCATTAGATGTTTAATGAGTAATAAAGTGCTCTGTCAGTGCTCACTAAAGGCAGCATCTTAAAATATGACATAAGCCAGACTAGTTAGTATTTTGAGATGCATTTTTTTTCCAACCACTATACTTCTTTAGGAGGGAAACCTCTGCCTTAAACTCACTTTTTTTTTCTCAACATTGTGATCCAACATTGCTAGACTCAATGTTTATTTTTATCTGGAGGCAATATAGAAAGGATTAAAAAAAGCCTATTGTAATAATACAGAAGCCTGGAAAAGATTAAAATTGTATCTCTCCCGTGGAAAGGATGTTAATCCAGTTTCAAAAAGTGTTTAGGCTGTGATATCTTTGGAAGTCCACGGATGTCACCTTACAATGGTGTGATAAATATGAGGGTTCTGACTTGAATCAAACAAAGCTTAAATTCAATGTCATCCTGCTTATCCTTCACACGTTATATCATACTAAAGCAGGGCATTTCAAAAGAGTAAATCACTAAAACCCCAATGGAAAATCAAGGATGGAGAATTTCCTGTCCTTTGATATATAAAATCAGAAATGCTGATGTTTTCTTTCAACTTACTTTTATTGGTTTTGCATAATACTTGAAACAATACATAAAATAAATATTTTACAATTTTGTTCCTGAATGTTTCCACAAAACAAACACAAAATACCACAACCTTGTCTACTCTGTTGACCTTCACCACAAGTGGCCAGGACGTGGATGTCTCCACCCACCAGATAGCTACATAAAGGATTAATATGGTATTTTTAAAGGTAAAATCAGGAGTGTGCAAGGACTACTTGTGAAATACCCATGAGAGAGATAATGGGGAATGTATGTTGTTAGGAATTGAAGTTCTCCAACTATCTTTACCAAAACCAGGACAGTGCAAATTCATGGCTTCTTTTTTTTTTTTTTTTTTTTCCTTCTTTTTTAAAGGAGAGCAGTTATTAAAAAGTTCTCAACCCTCTGTAGCTAGACCAGCCAAGATACAGCAGTCCAAAAGTATCCCTCTGAAGTTTTTCCTAACTGTCTACAAAAATGTAGTACAACCATACTTTTGAATCCTGGCTACCTGTATCTCACATCTGACACCTGGGGGACTTGAGAACAAAGATCTGTCACTTGGCAAAAGGAAATGAACTGTCTTACCGCACCTCCTGCAGAGAAAACTAACAAAGAACACCAATAAGCTTTGTATCAAAACACTGATATTTCAAAGGCTGCCAGAAAAACAGTTTTACTCCCAGTGAAGAGGGGGTCAGCAAATCTTAGAAGAAACATTGCCCATCAACCATTTCATACTAATGGACTATGAAACATTCTGAAATACTGGGAGACTGCTTCTATCCACAAGCCTGGCAAGAAAGCCAAGTTCCCCATTCGCAACATGAGGTTTGTGTGTTTAATTACCTCACTGAGATGTTGTGAGGCCCACCTACATAATGTTTGCAAAGTAATGTTTGTTGAGCACTGTATGGCACATGCCAGTAGGAAGGGAGCCAGGCACAGAAGCGGAGACTGAACAGGAGATCAAACTCTGGGTTCCTACCTTGTTATTCACTCTGGCAGCTTTTGCACTGTGGCTGCAGACATTTAGAGAGCTCAGCCTTGCAATGAATTAAGTCATTTCTCAGTATAAACTGTGTTGAGGGCCCCTGTGTAGACTACCTTTTACAGATGGCTTACAAGTTGCTGCTGTTTTGTATTGCATATTACTTCCTGGCATAGATACTGCATTCATACACACAGGCAGTGGCATGGATTTTCAGCTCAGTGCTGTCTCTGGACAGTTTAAGCTCCCAAGGAGACTGCTTAGGAAACGTGTGTGAAAACGTTAAGGGAAATAACACTCATCTGAATTGTAGCAATCCTTACCAGTGACTATTACAGTGATACTTGTACATGTGTGTGGAGGAATTCACTGTGTGCTCACAGAAAGCAGGGAGAGCCAGAGTATCTAGCATGAATAGTGGCTGTTCACCAGGGCACAATATTGCTACTGTTACAGACAGCTGGGAGGAAGTCTTAGAGGAGCATCATGGTCCACTGACCGCACACTTCTGTCTGACAGCTTTGAGAGATACCAGCAAGAAAAATCTATGCCCATTAAGCAGCAGAAAACCCTGCTCCTCCCTGGGGAACAGTGAAAGGTGGGAGACAAAAATTGGTTACTTTAATCATTCCCTGCAGAAAAGAGAAAAAGAATACTATTTAAATCTCCATTTTACCTTCTCTACATTAGCTCAAATGTATTAAAAGTGTTGGAATTGCAGAAAGCTGGTCTCTGGCTTTTGAATCCTGAGAGCCTAAGTAGGTACATAGTTATAATCCCAGCATATCTCCCATTTAGACTATTTGGCTCTCTCAGTCTTAGAATAAGCTAGCCTGTTGCTGCCATTGCCACTTGTAAACAGGAAGCACTTTGAGCACTTGTGCAGCACAGGAACATGAGACTGGTCCAAATCTGATCTGAATGTATGCAATCCATAAGGTTTGAACTCTCCTCTATCATTTCATTAATACTCAAGTAAGGCAGCCTTCTCTGTTATTTCTTGTTACCCATGCTATAATGATATGACTTCTATGCTTTAAAACCAGTGAGCATGGCTGGATGACTCTACAGGAGGTGGCTGATTCCTATTTTTAAATCCTCTGCACAATTTCCGTTGGCAGAGACTCATGCAAGCCAAAGTGGTTTTAGCTGGTCAGAGAGTGGTACCTCATAGCCAACTTTCAAGGTGGAATACAGGGTAGAATTACACTGTGAGTTACAGCAAGGGCCAACAGGGAGAAGCCTCCCTGCATTGCCAGGTGCTGCAAAGGAGAAGGATTTATGACTCCTTCATGAGTTTAGGAAGGAGTCAGCTGTAGATGGTAGCTAAAATGGCACCAAAGAGAGGCTAAATTCACACTGGATTTATCATCCCTTAATTAACAGAATTGCACCAGTATCACGTTAGTTTGATTTTCTGTGAATAGAGTTAATAACAATTGATGCAAACTCTGAAAAACACTTCTTTTACCCAGCTCCCTTTCTCTTTAATTGATCTTATAGTGTTAAACAACTCAACTTCTACTCTTCAAAAACATCAAGGATGCCTGAATACTAATTCTTACTGACTATAGATATCACAGTTTTTAAATTTAAGAGGGGGGACTGTTCATGAGAAATTCTGTGCAATTACTGAAATCTGTAAAGATACCTACATTAGTATGTTATATTTACAGTTAGAACAAGCTGTCCCTAGTGAAGGTGTAGATATGAATGTGATAGAATGAACATGATGTGAGAAGTCACAAAAAGTTTTAAAGCATGAAAAAAAGCTTGTTCCTAGAAAACAAAAATTGTGAAAAATTAACAGATGCCCAGAATTTCTATTGTCAAAACTGAATTTTGTTTTAAAAATAAGAAAAAATGTTATGAATAATAATATATTTAGCATAAAGGAAGCACTGAAAAAAGTAGTTGCAATGAAAAAAGTAGTTGCAAAAATCTTATGAATAACAATCCAACTAATATCAGAAATGGATCTGAAATTAAATTGATATTTGTTGATGTCTTTCTCATTTAGAGAAAAATTGAATTTTTGAAAATAGAAACTTCAATATTCTTAAATTGTATATAACAAAGAAGAGCTGCATGGTTCAGAAATAGTATACCATGACAATGATTTGCTATTAATGAAAATATAATAGCAGAGAAAGATTACCTGCCTACAGGTGCTGTCCCTTGAGGTATGTTCTCTATAAATACATTCATGTAACCGTTGTTCATATATACAAATAATTCACTATATCCATAGAGAAAGCTGCAGTTAATTTGCTTCATAGGTAAAATTTTCACTGGTGGAGAATACAATCCATGTTCTCGATTAACCACCATTTAGTGGAAGGAAGTGCTTGGCATCTCAGGCTGAATAAAATCTGAAGGTTTACTGTTCAAAGGCAGCATGATGTCTGGAGAACTCAGAAATGTCATGAAAACCAGTGAAGGTGTGACTATTGCTCCAGACAGCAGCTTTGCACATCTCAGAATTGAGGACATTGACCAGCAAAGGTCACTGTTTAAGCTCTGGCATTTCACCAGAGTAGTTTAAGAGTAGACTTCATGCAGACTTAGCCAAGAAGACACTTCCTACTAATATCTTACAGATTCCAGTTGGAGGCAAACCTAAGAGCTTTTCCTGTAAGCTTTGCCTTTTTAAAAAAGGAAAACTGACCTATGTCCAGCATGTATTTGGCAACACAACATGAGAGTAGTTTCAGGTTGAAATCCTCAATGAGATGGAGTTTTGATAATATATTTATGGAGAAAAAGAAGGTGATACAGGAGAATAACAAGAAAGAATGCTGAAAAAAAATATGTGTGCAGTTTACAGTCAGGTATTCTGCAAGCACATGCCGAACAAGACTAAATTATTATTCTTTTCTTTGGTTAAGCAGAAGATGGGACCAAAACTCTGTGAAGTATCATCAATGTTGAAGAAAGTGAATGACACAGGCTGATACTGATTATATTGCTAATTCCTACATACATTCATAATTGATTTAGAATTAGAGGCTTATGTCTTGTAGACTGAGATGTGCAAATTTATTGAGAAGACTGAATCACAACAGCATCCCAATAAATAATAAAATATCACCTTTCAAAGCTAATGACAGAACTCCAGTTTTCATTGTTATTTGTGAAGTGTTATTGGCTAAGGCCTGAAGGAAAAGAAAAAAAATTCTCAACTCATTCTCTTTACTGCCAAATAATTCCAGACACCAGGAGACCAAAACAGGATGAACACAGTTAATATTTTTTAGTGAGATGGGGATTGCTTGGGATGTGTTGTAACCTTAACCTAAGGTAACAACCCCCAGCACTAGGATGGAAATTTTATGGCACAGAAAATAAAAATGGAATGTCAGAATTTAAGGGTAAGAAGAGTTTAATACAATTTTTCTTATATCACATGTGCCAGAGGACATTCAGCTGTGTTGGAAAAAGGTGATAATCCTAGTTAGGTATTGCTCTACTAGTCTGTACATTTATGATTAGATAAGATATAAAAGTTGTGGTGAAGGTTTGAAAGCTTGTTTTCAGGAGTCACCACTTACTTGTGGGATGTTACAGTTACAATGGTATCGATATACTGTTGTCTTGCTACTCTAATGATCTAGTTTTTGTCAAAAAAAAAAAAGAAAATTTACTTTTTGTTTTGACAGGAAAAAGAGACATTGAATATTTCAGAAGATGCACCCACAGAACAAAAGACTTTTTCATCCTGTCCAAGTCTGAAAAGCTCATGGCCTTTTTCAGTGTTCCAGGGACAACACTGCCTTTTGGGAGCAACAGGGTGCTTAAAATCATTGTACAGCGAACACCTCCCAGGATGTGCTCCTCTTCCTCTATACATAATGAGTGTTGAAATCAGTGGTGGAGAAACAATTACACTTAATATACCTTTTGAATGCTATCCAAGAGGCAGAAACAGTAAAGAAATCCTTGAAAGAGGGACCATGCCACACATGCAAGGTGAAAAAAATCCCTTCGGCAGAAGCCTTTAAGGGTAGGCAGGGAATTCTGACATGTTCTTATTGGTAAGCTCTTAGCAGTGTATCATATACCATTGCTTACAGTCAAAAAGCAATGCTGTTAAGATGTCTTTCACTGCTTCTACAGACATATGGTTATTCAGTTTCTCAACAGAGATAGGATAAACTAACAAGTAAAGGGGATTGTGTTGTGCCTGCTGTAGAGAGGTAGACAAGTGAGTCTATGAACAGGGTGACACTCAAGACACATTTTTTATGTTATGTATCCCACTTGCTATCTGGAAGTGCAGTGTCTCAGTTTACATAACTGGCTCAGTTTATATAAGCCTAGAAAAAACTGTGTTAAGAGAATCACCCCTTTTTGCTAGCATATAGAAATGCTTTCAAATATTTTTCAACTAGAAGTCTATACTCTGGGAAGATTCAGATGCATAATTATATGGTAAAGAAAACGCAGAAGGAGTCATTAGAATCATGGACAGCAAAGACTTATTAACAGCTAATTAGCAACTTTTAAGGTGGCACATTTGGGGAAATAGTTTAAGGAAGAGTTTGGTGGGGCAGATAGATGTATAATTTAGAAAGAAGCAAATAAGAGGTTACTAGAATATAAAAATCCTGAATGTTTGCTTAGTAATCATGGGAAAGAACAGTTGCACAATACATGAGCACTCAGTTCCTATAAGTAACAAGATCCCTGTGAAAAACATTTTGTAAAAATTAACTGTAGATTAATGGTGAATGCTGATATTTTAAATTATTCAACAGCTGATTCTGCTTTTCAAGTAAACTCTCTTATACCCTGGAAAGATGTTGTATGGAATTCTCTTCAATAAAACTAAAATGTTATTGCTAAAGTATTATTTTACTTGCATTTTCCATACTGCATATGTGTTACTGGGTAAAGTATGTGAGAATATGTTTACATGGCAGATGCTTCACAAAATAAAGCTGCACTGTACTTTTGTTTGCCACTAACAACATCTTGGAAGTTGGGAGATATGCCAATAACCATGAGGCAGTTATGTTGTTGGGATAAACCACAAAGACTTTGCAAGCTTCTACCATGTACTTTTTTCTGCAATCGTAGTTAACAATTTCATTTCCATAGTAGCATTTGCTCATTCTTACCACAACAGCTGATCTGATTTATTGATCAAGAGAAATGAGCACAAATAAGTAACAGTTAAGCAAAAACTGCTGAGTTTCAAGCAAGCTGAAGGGAAAGAACAAGTTGCATTTGGTCACCAATGCATTAAAAACAAAACAAAACAAACAAAACAAACAAACAATACCTAGCTACAACCAGTACTTCCAGACCAACAGTTCTTTTATTTATGATAAATATTGGAGCTTTTAAAACAGGATACAAACTTTGTCTGTACTTTTTATCCACTGTTAAGCATCAAAGCTGAACAATGGAAAAGTAGTTACATGGGCCATTTATGAAAATGACTTTTAGAAAAACTTTTGTCCTGTGGCAACTGGCACCACAGATTTGTTTATTAGAATATAAAGTTCAACAAAAATACCACAATGATATAATTTCATCAGACTCATGCTGATGGAAATTTCTTGCCGTGGCTTTCTGAGATGGTTTTAAAAAGCAGGGATAATTTTCCTAGCAAAATGCAAGTAAAGAGGTGCTCATCTCAAGAACACTTTTTATTCATGAACAGGTAGATTTTCCTACTTACTAAATAGAATGTTTTTTTTTCTTTCCCAACTTGCTCAAGTGTAATTTGTTATATAATTCTCCCATAAAGAATTTATCCAGGTGGAAGTGAACATATTGCAGAGGACAAGGAGTAAGCAACCTGATTTACTTCATGATAACAGCAGTATAAAAATAAGAAGAAAGATAAAGGGAAGACACAAATGCTTAGAATCACTCAACTTATTTGTTCACATATGTAGGAAAAAATGCAGGCCAAGAACCAAGAGGCAGTCTGGGAAGAGTAAGAGCATGTAGAACTTTCAAGCACTGACTTTGAACTCATCCCTAAAATGTAAGCAACATAGCTGCAAAAACCTTGGGCATAATATTTCATAAAACTTTTGTGGCTATTCTGTATAGATAACCTAAGTCCTCTAGGGTTACCTGTACCCCCATAGAAGTCCCAGTCCTGCTGGCAGACTGTACAGATTTCAATTTCAGTTGGAATTTTTGTTTCTTTTATAAAAGCTGAGATGAAGTATACAAAAAATCTTTGCTAAAAAGATGTCAGAAAGTTTGTGATGTCATTAAAGTCCAAGTAATATATGTCCATGATGGAGTGGCATTAAGGTAACATTAAACCTTGTTATTAAGGAAATGTCACTGCTTTCAGGCTTGTCAAGTTTGTCATTGACATTAAGTTTAAATCTTTGCCTTTACAACTTAAATGTCTCTTAACATAGTTAATAATAATAAAAAAAAACACCAGCAGCAACAACAACAACAAAAAATACAACATCTTATGACATATATGGAAATTAAAACTATGGTTACAAGAGGAATGTCAAAAAATATATGTGGAAATACATATGTGTATGTTGCTTCTGGACTCAGTTGTTGACAAAGTTAATTGGAGCTCTGGTGCTGCAACTAGTTATATATAATCAGAACACATAAGAGCAAAGGCAGTACAGTATCTACTTCTAAATTTAAAAGCAGGAGGCTCAGCTAATTATCAATTCTGTCCTCATGTCTACACATTTAGGATGAAACTAATTTCTCCCAGAAATGTTCTCAGTCTTAATTAATTATTGATACGTGAACACCACAAATCTTAGATTAAATATATTCCATAGATTCAAAAAGCCTTATTTACTACATCATAAGGGGCTTCAAATTGCTGACAGGTTGCTGCAATGGTTTTTAGAAGAAATACAGACCATATTGATAAACCAAAAAGACAATACACATGATAAGATTAAAGAAATCACTAGATGCAAACTTATCAGTTTTAAATCTCATGGCCTTTTTTTTTTTCTTCAGACAGCTGAAGAAAATTTTTGTTGCTATTGTCTAGAATATTTTGCAGAGAATTCTGCAAAAGTCAAGGAATCAAGTCTCTATTTACATACTGTGACATGGTGAACCATTTTTCTTCTTTATATGAATTTATGCTTACTGCCATGTACCTATCATTTCTTTACAGATGGAAAAAAAAAAGGCTGAAAATATTTGATCTCAATCCAGATCCACTTTTTTTTTTTTTTTTTTTGGACCAAAGCTCATGTTGACTTCAAGACTTCAAGATACAAAATTAAAATTAAAATTGAAAAAAAAAAAAAAAAAAAGAATGGTAAAGGGGATAACTTTTATTGAATTCATGTCTAGATTTGCATTTTAGTTTAGATTTTACTTCACTATTTATCTTGTGATATTTGAATTAAGAACAGAAGTGAAATCAGAATGATTAAGAAAGAATTTTTTCTTGAAAGATGGACTGCCCAAGGAGGGCATTATTTTTGTGTATCACAAGCCTTTCACTTCTGTCCTCCAAAGTGCTCCTCAGTGAGGTATTATCACCAGATGAAATAAACCAATCTCCACAGCTGCGATGGTGTCATCACCAATTTCCAGACTAAATTTCATACTGCAGTATGAAGCCCATGACACTACACCAGAACCCTCCAAACTATCTCTGTGCTGTACATTTCTCTGCCTTGTTTATATCTTGTAAGAACAAATTGCACTATGGGTGTAACAGCTTCACATCATGATCACTTTGATTATTAGTCAAAGTTATAAGATAAACATTTAATTTATTTTATCACAGTGAAGGTAACGTACTTGTGATGTCTTTAAACAAGCCACACCAGATAAAATATCATGCACTGTACATCTGATACGTATGTTCTATCTCTAGACTGCCTCCAGATTCCTTCTTGCAAGATCTCTCCCATTTAGGAGAACCAATATTGACTTGTGGTCCTACAATTACAGTTCACCTTCTCCGTTGTCCCTAATTAAACTCTTTTTGTTTAATGTAAATGAAAACATTGAAATCTGGGAACCAAATTTGTAGAAAATCCTCTACTCACTTAAAAAGAGCAGTGACACCTAACAATTTGATATTCAGAAAAGCATCTCCCCTGAATATTCAGTATGTAAACGTGCTAAGATTTTATCTACCTGGCATTCCCAAACTGATCCATTGTTTATGACACTATGAAGTTCTTTAGTAGCTATATTATGATAGAGGCAAAAAGGTGCTCTAGAGTAGTAATTTTTTCCCCCAGTATGCTGGTAGATGACTTTTGCTAGGAAGATGACCCCACAAAATGACCCCATAAAAATCACATTCTCAGTCTTGCCCTACAAGGACTGCTCCTCCATACAGCTGACCTTCACATTTTCTAATTCTAGTGTTTTCTTGTTGCCAGAGGAACACTTTTGGTTTGTTAGAAATTGACTAATGTTGATTTTTCAGCTCTAAAAAGTTTCTATCGTAAATATTTGCAGAAGAAAGCCTGCCAGAAAAAATATTCAACATTTCAACATAGCCACTCACCACCTAAACATAATACAACTTGGACATACCCCATCTAGTTTTGAACAGAATCAATCATAACATATCTGTTCTTTTCTGAAATAGACTATTTTATCCTTCTATCAGCAGAAACAGGACAGAATATTTTGCTACAGAGCTGGTGTTTCCACAGTAAAGAAAGTAAGTGGTGGGCGCTCCCCTCTGCACCCCCCAAATGCGTGTATAATACTCACATTTTATATGTGGAAACTTACTTTTTACTGGAAAGTGCAATCATTGAGCCTAACATTTTGGTTAAAAACTACTAAGAATTTCTTTCAGACATCTTGGTAGGCAAATGTCAAAATATAGCAGAAGTCCTCAAGCAGAGTAACTAGTACAGTAAAAAACAAACAAACAAACAAACAAAAAATAACAACAAACAAACAAACAAACAAAAGATCTGTTATGGTTAATTTTGAAATGGACAAATTGAGAAATAGTAAAAACCTGTTTATTTTTCATTTAACATTAGAAAGTTCGCTATGAGACATGCTCCCATATATTTTCCAGTGCAGTTTTAAACGTCTGATGCAATAAGCTTTTTTACTTTGTGGTGAACATTTTGACAAAGAACAGGTAGTACTAAAGATGCATGTATTCCAGATATTTCTGTAGTTAATATATTTCATCAAAGTAAGCCTGCCCATTTTTCTCATTCATAGTTAGTCTGTGTGAAACCTTTTAGAGATGAAGTATCCAAATATATGTGCATGCCCACTATAATGACAGTAAAAGCCTGTGGGTATATTAAGACAGTAATGCTGAGTATAGCTGCTTATCAGAGGCATAAGAGAATGCTTACTGAGTTCATCTACCAATGTTTCCTTAATGTGATTGCACCACAGCAGGGAAACACTTTGTAACATGATGTCTCTGCTGACTTCATGAAGTCAGGGGAAACTGTCTCAGTGTAGAAACCCGTTGTTTAAAGACCTAAGAAAAGCAGGGTAAAGGCAGGAAGAAGTGTTTTGCAGCCAAAAGACCTGTCACTGAGACAGAAATTCCAGAGAAGGAAATCGTAGGTGTCATCACAAAATACTCAAGGACAGGTTTGGTAGGCATGATAGGAAGTCATCCAGGTTGTAAGAGGCCTAGTGATTCAAGAGCTTTCCTGTAACTTCTTAACATTCAAGAATTTGTGTGAAAAATAATTCTGCCACTTATATCTCCATATAGATGGAGAACTTCCCCTAATTAAAAATACTAGAATTTATAAACTCTAAGTCAGTAATAGAAAAGACAATGCAAAATATATTCCCCTACAAAATAGAATAGAAAATAAATTGAAATAGGAAACAAATGGCACTCTTGTGCAAAACAGAAGTACTCTTGGTGTCACTATTACTTTGTTGATCTGGAAAATAGCACAATGACCCTACTTAGCTTCACTTCAGGAAATGGCGGAAACACAATACAGCTGACTGCTATTCAGGCCTATAAACAAAGAAAGCTAATTTTTATGATCTCATTTATATACCACATTCAGATATGCATTTGTCCATGTCCATATTAAACATAGACACCCCATTGTGAGTTTTGAATATGACAATGTATTGCAACCCTATAAAGTAATACAAAAAATATACATACATTTTCAAAATAATAAAAATAAAATAAAAACACAGTCTGTGTTTCTTTAGCTCAATATGTAAATAACTCTGATTACTGCTGCCTCCAGCATTATTTTGATATTACAGAAATTTTATTAGAAAGCACTACACTAAACTTTGATAGATAAACAACTATAAGAAATATGTATGAGTTTCAGTTCTGGATCTTTGACTGTCTGGTTCTGCTCCAGTAGCACAAAATTTTATGCTTGGTTTCAACACTATACAAACATGCTGAATTGTTAAAAATCAAAATGATTAAATAAAATATAATACTTTAAAAATTAATTTATAAAAAGAAAAGCATCCTGTGTTAACAACTTAGTGTCTAGAGCTTG
Source organism: Aythya marila (assembly GCF_965140915.1). Lineage (NCBI taxonomy): Eukaryota > Metazoa > Chordata > Aves > Anseriformes > Anatidae > Aythya > Aythya marila. Next base: position 83,530,154 of record NC_139044.1, on the reverse strand, counting down.
TCAAACTATTAAGATCTTCCCATCTATATCCCCAGGCAAGTAATGAACAAAGATGACAATTTAAATATGTTAAAATTATTTCAATATTTCTCCCATGAAACAAAACTTTTGAAATAATTCATTTTCTGAAAGAAAACAATTTCATATCAAAATGTGTTTCGGATCTATCACCTGTATTTTTTTTTATTTTTTTTTTTGCTAGGTGCTAGATTTTAGTCTTTTCTCAATAAAATTAAAAAGACTTTAAGAAGTGTCTTTGGTATTTCCTTCACAAATTAAAACAAGCAGATCATAGAATCATAGAATATCCTGAGTTGGAAGGGACCCTTAAGGATCATCAAGTCCAACTCTTGACACCGCACAGGTCTACCCAAAAGTTCAGACCATGTGACTAAGTGCACAGTCCAATCTCTTCTTAAATTCAGACAGGCTCGGTGCAGTGACCACTTCCCTGGGGAGCCTGTTCCAGTGTGCAACCACCCTCTCTGTGAAGAATCCCCTCCTGATGTCAAGCCTAAATTTCCCCTGCCTCAGCTTAACCCCGTTCCCACGGGTCCTGTCACTGGTGTTAATGGAGAAAAGGTCTCCTGCCTCTCGACACCCCCTTACAAGGAAGTTGTAGACTGTGATGAGGTCTCCCCTCAGCCTCCTCTTCTCCAGGCTGAACAGGCCCAGTGACCTCAGCCGTTCTTCATACGTCTTCCCCTCCAGGCCTTTCACCATCTTCGTAGCCCTCCTCTGGACACTCTCCAACAGTTTCATGTCCTTTTTATACTATGGTGCCCAGAACTGCACACAGTACTCGAGGTGAGGCCGCACCAGCGCAGAGTAGAGAGGGACAATCACCTCCCTTGACCTACTAGCGATGCCGTGCTTGATGCACCCCAGCACACGGTTGGCCCTCCTGGCTGCCAGGGCACACTGCTGGATCATATTCAACTTGCTGTCTACCACGACCCCCAGATCCCTCTCTTCTAGGCTGCTCTCCAGTGTCTCATCGCCCAGTCTGTAAGTGCAGCCAGGGTTTCCCCGTCCCAGGTGCAGGACCCGGCACTTGCTCTTATTGAACTTCATGCGGTTGGTGATTGCCCAGCTATCCAAATCCCTCTGCAAGGTCTTTCCACCCTCATTCGAGTCCACAACTCCTCCAAGTTTGGTGTCATCAGAAAACTTGCTCAAAAACTAATAAACTAATTTTCCCAGATTCTTCCAAGTAGAACAATGTATAAGGCAAATATTTCAGTCATTTTTCTTGCTTTATCACATTTTGCTTCTTTCTCTTGTCTTTTTCAGAGAGGACTAGGAAAAGGAGAGATATTAAAAAAAGAAAAAAAAAAAAAAGAACTAAAGTCTTATACAATATAAATACATCTTTTTAGGCAATATATTTTTTTTTCAAAAGAGAAGATTCTTTCTTGCACGAAAAATATCATTGGTCAAAATCATAATTTATGAGAAGATTTTGAAAAAAATTTTGAAAACATCAGCCACTCTTAATAACACTCCCTTACAGCCGTCTTCTTTTCTTGTTTGGAAAAAAAAATGAAAATAGAAAAAAAAAAGTATACGTCATTTTGCACCACTATTTTATTTTGCTGGTCTCTTCTTTTTAAGTCTGGTGAACAAAGAGGTAATCAAGTTGTGGAAGGTATGGTCATAGGCTGTGCTGGAGGGCACTGACCTACTCAGAAATGCTCCAAGCAGCTGCTGCTCCATGGAGTTCCAAGGAATTGCAAACACTTATGCCGGATCTAAATATATCTACATCTGAAGAGTACTAACTTAAATAATCAGGCTTCAGACAAAGGTGCAACTTGGCCATGATATCTGTATCTGGGCAACTCACTTACAGCACTCCTTTGAGCTTTCTTTGAAAAAATTAGTTTTTGCCCCAACCTGTAGTAGAAAACATTTAGTTTTCAATTTCCTGATGAAGTGCAGTCAAAGAGAAAGGACGCTTTCCAATAAAATTTGTCATCAAAAGAAAGTAGCGAAAGGTTGTAAACTGTTGAAATGATATATTTCTACTGAAAACTTCTTCAGCAAGTTTTGTGTTAATAAAGTTATGTATCTATAGAAGTAAGCACGAACATTTAGTGAATATAGCACATCCTGCAAACTAGCAAGTAATCACTTAGGTTATCTAGACTACTTCTAGAGTGATCAGTGGGTACAGTATGGATGGGACACAGATCCTTTGCTTTTTCCTACTTCTGTCCACCTAAAAAAAAGCAAGCTTCCAGGAGTTTGCCTTTTGGTAAAACCCAGTTGTGGAAAATTCTTGAGATAATGCCACATGTATGTTAAGTGTCAACCCAAACAGATATGTAAATAGCCATATGATATCATCATATTCTCTTGGGCTGTCTCTATAAAAAATATGAAGCTGGGAAAGACTTTAGGAAAGGATAGTGTCTATTCCTGACATGCCCACTGGGATACTGGGTTTAGCTAGGGGCAGAACACAGCTGTACCAGGGCTGCACTGCACAGGATTTTACTGCAAACTTAGTAAGATAGGAATGTTTGGGTATCCTGGAGTTTGTTATCATTTTTCATGGCAGTTCATCCCTGCCTGTCCCTGCTTCTGAAGGTACCAAGGTATCTGAATAAGTTTCTTTTCAAAATTAACAAAAATAAAACCAAATGGGATCACATTAAAGATCCTTCTGCTTTGGAATCCATTTTTAGCAATGACCAGCAGTGGATAGTTAGGTGAAGACCATAAAAAATAGAAGACAGAGTAATCTCCCCATGGTAAGTACATGTCCTGTTTCTGAAATTCAACAGTACTGGGATTTCCTGAGGTGGCTGCATCTGGGCCATCTTGTACAGCAGCATTTAAATAGGTCTATCTAACATGAATTTGCCTTATCCTTTTTTGAACTTGTTTGTACTTTTGTCCTCCTTGACATCCTCTGGATATGAGTTTCACATCTTAATTATGTCTTGTGTGAAAAAGTACTTCTCTTTTTATTTAACTCTGCTGCCTGACATTTTCATTTTGTGTTCCTAATTCCTGTGTTATGAAAAATGTTGAATTACCATACCTTATGAAACTTACAGATCCCTGCTGATTCCTTCTCTTTCTCTCTTATCACTCTTTCCCTTCCATTGCTTTTTCCAAACTGGAATACAAATCCATTTACACAGGTCAACAAACCCCACTGCATTGAAATATGGTTAAAATGACAGACTGGCTGCCTGACCCTGTCACGGCAATAAATAATGTGGCCAAATTACATGTATTATTTAACACATTTTTCTATGAGATACAAGAATGCTAATGTCCATCACCACTTCTCTCTACAAAAGAGGGTTCATATAGAAGGGGTTTGCCTTTTGAGTGCTGCAGTGCAGTCTGGTTCTTGGATACTACTTCACCTTTATTTTTAACTGAGCGTTTAGGGAAGGGGAATTCAAGAATTACATTTCCCTCTCTTTCTTTAGAATATTACCAAAATCTAATATAAAGGGGGACAACCTCTGAGGCCTAATTCCATGGAATAGTACTTTAATAATATCTTGCAATGTCCACAAAGCAACAAACTCCTAGTCTGTTCCTTATTTGGTGTCTGGGGGAAGGGAAGTCTCTTCCCTTTTAATCAGGAGAAAGAAGTCTTCCTGGTAAGACACTGCTTTAGCTTTGACTGTTAGGAATTACCATAGCAGTTCATTCATACAGGCTTGAAATAATTTTCTGTAAGCAATATTTGCCTCTGGATTTACATGACTTTCCTGGCATCAGCTATACAAGTGTATCATAAAAATGGTTTATTTAGAGAACTTTTGCCCCCATGTCAACACACTCCTGTGACAGCATGGAAGGCAGACAAATATGGCCTATTTGTGAGTCTCTTGAGAGAAGTTCATTAATCACTAAGACCAATGTGAAAAGGTACAACCAACTGCTTAAGTATGTTCTCTGCTACAATCCATGCTTCAATTACATTACTGACGTCTCTGGAACACATGGTTTCAGGAAAGAGGGTGAAATTGTCGACAACTACAAATCTTGAAACCATTTCTTTCTGGTTGCACAAAAGCTGGCCTGAGTAATTATGAACTGTCTTTGTCATCAACTTCAAAGAAAGTAACACTAAAGTACACACGGATGTGGAAACAAAATGTTTTCCTGGATCTAATCCTAGCACTACTAAGGGTTGCCATAAGCCAAGCTTTAGGAACTTTCTGCTGTGGTACTAGGTATGGAGAAACCTGGAAGAGTAACAGATGGTGAAGAAAAGCCCCACTTGTTGCTTCAAACACACAACATTATTTTATTACAGTTCAAAATACATGGACAATGACATCTCACTGATGCAGACTGCAGAATTCAGAATGCAGAAAAAGATGAGAAAGAAAATACTGAGAATACTAATCTAACAGAAAAGAAACAGTGTAGTAGCAAAAACATGTGCTGACTATAACAAAGCAGATAAGGTTGGTATTTGACACAGAAAATGGGAGAACAGAATGTTGGCAAATTTGAGGCTGCTGCAGAGTCATCATAAATTCTAAATGAATTCTAAATGAATTTCCTTTTGTAAAAGGAAAGCTAGTTTTTAGAAGCAAATTGGAACTAAGAGAAGAGGAACTCCCTACATTTCTCAGAAAATCTGACTGGCAGTCACTTGTAGCCACTGGAAACTAGAAGATGATGAAGAGGAGAGACACAAGAAGCATAAAGCAATCTGAAGTGTAGTCATACAGATACTGCCCTGTAAAGCAACAGTATAGGGATAGTCAAAAGAGAAAAGCAACGTTGCAAAGGAAATTTAAAAAGTGGTGGTGATTAAACTTGCAATTACCATTAAACATACTCTTAAACACATACCCAGAATTTGTGTTTAATTCCTCAATTGCTAAGTACTGAAACCAAAGTACCTCACATTTTTCTTTTAAGGTTCAAAAATTATTTTTGTTTGTTTGTTTGTTTTGACTTTCTCTTTCATCTTTTGTCACCACAGGAATCTAGTTTTAGAAATATGTCCTTTAGTTACATAACATTTTATCCAATTAATATATTTTAATTAATTATTCAATTTATTTGTGTGATTAAATTTATCATTTGGGGTTTAGAAATTTTAATTTAAATATACCTGTAGATGCAGTATACCTGTAGCTGAACCTATATTTCACTCATAAACTTCTTGGTCCATTTCCTTAAATTAAATGGATATGAATGTTCCTGCTGCATGGAATGAATTATTTGTCCCTGCTGGCCAAAAAAAAAACAAAAAACAAAAAACAAAAAACCAAACCAAACCAAAATAAAAAAAAAAATAAATTGCTGCTTAATCAATCAGAGGTGCCTCAGACATCCAAAGAAAAAAACATTTAAACCAGAAAGAAAAGAACTCTTTACTGTAATTTAGACTTGTTTCATGTTCAAATTCTGTAGAGAGAAGATGTCATAAGTTTAGATTAAAGGAGACCAGAATTAAGACCTAGAAAATTCATTCTGGTAAAATAATTTAAAGTTACTTCAACTTCAAAGAAAAATTATGGCAAAGCAAATGGACCAAATAATACAAATGTTTTATAGACTCCAAAAAAACTTTCTCTGTTTAAGTATGAACATAGAAAGTTAGGTAAATTAACAGGCTGCCACCTAAACCTGTTATCTTGTTTTCTTCCTTTTTTCAAGGAAATAATTTTCAAGGTTTGTAGTCTAGTTAAAATCCACTGGCCAATAATCATAAACCATATAAGATGTGACCATTTGTGCTTGGCTAATTTTAAATTTTGCTCCTTATGAAAAAATGCATACAGTTACATGCTTTATACTGCTAGCTGTTTTGTAATTTTTAACTATCTCTTCTTAATCCAGTCCTATTGAAGTAATTATTGTGATGATTTTCCTTCTTACCAAACAAGAAATAAATTAACCTCAGTATTTTGTTTTTAATGTATAATTTAACACCTAGAAAGCAACATTTCTAGTTGTGCCAAACAGATAATTAGTTGTATAAAATAAATGTAAAATAAGATAAATTCATAGCTCTATATATTTCTGATAAAAATTAGTTTTCTATCTACTCCTGAAATCTATACATTTAATTTCCTTCAGAACTCCACATCTGGAGCAGCCTTATTGATAAATGTTTGTGTCATTGTATACTGAATTTCAGCATAGTTGGGTTATTTCATATAAGGTTTTCTGACTTGGAGCCTCTTTACAAGCTAAACAGAAGCAGGTCTCAAAAAACATCAGTATTCAGAACAGAATTTAAAAGTATAAAACAGAATCTTAAATCAAAATTAGAATAGATTGGGATGCCAGGGCAGAGCACACATCAGCCACAACTTCTGCCATAGTCAATGCTGGGGTAATTCATACCCTTTGATGCTACTTCAGCTATTTAAACTGGCCAGAGTGTAGCCCTTGGGCTACACAAAAAATAAGTTGTAGGAATCAGAACAACATATCAACAGAGGAAGTGATAAATATATAGTCCTTCATGGATGGCAAAAGATTACTTTCAACCCATATCAGTAACTATCAATAAGACTCAATATCCCACATTTGTAAACAACAACTGAATGCACTGCTTGAGTCAGAAGACATTAGCTTCACTCTGTGAGGTGAATCTTTGCTCCATATGCTGCACCAATATCACTTCAGCCTCACTCAGCTGTACTTCACTCAACTAGTTTTCTTGAGGACTTTAAGTACTAGGCTAGAAATTCAAGATATGAATTGGATAAGAAGACTACACAGAAATAAAATGCTGAATATCACTCACACTTCACATTTTAGACCACCTCCTCAAAGATCCCCCTTAATGACCCCAGTATATGCTGAACAGAAAGGATGACAAGATGAACATTGAATAATTTTACATTATAATACCCCTCACAGAGGAAATTCCCATATAAATCAAAAGGTATTTTGTCTAGAAGAAACAATCCTTCTCTAATATAGAAACTGATCAATATCAAAGACATTTAGACGCCTGAACAGTTTAGGAAACACTCGTTTATCACAATTTTTAGGAAAAGATCATCTGTTAATGCAACCAGTGTCTTTCCAGTTCCAAATGTGAGTGCAAAACCTATGTATGGTGCAAGAATATTTCAGGCACCAATTCACTTGTTTTGTGAAATCCTTGCTGCCTCATACAATCACAATGAACAAATGGGTTCTTCAAGACCTTAATGCCAAGGTATTTTCCACAACATATTATTTCAGTCTTAATGTAAGCAAAGATTAGTCTATATTATATTTCTTTCTAATTTGAAATGACTGAGCAGCATGTAGGACATGATTTCATTTTAATTATAGCCTGATTAGTTTCCTGAAACAGAGCATTAGGATCTCAGTAGCTAAATAGAGAAAAGAGGGGTAAATAAATAAATAAATAAATATAAGATTGATTGTGAGGAAAGAATTGTATTTCTGACATGATATTGTGAAGACCTCCAAACATTTAGACAAAAAATGCTGAGTTTGTGCCTACTAATGGCACAAACAACTGAGGTCACTAAGAGAAGTGCAGATGCCCTGATTTTGTGTAGACACTCTCCTGCATGGTTAATGACAATCAGCTTCACCATGGCTAAGGCTAAGTTAAGAGAACTGAATCAACTTCAGGTGTAATAAGTGTTACAGTATAAGATAATAAGAAACAATTTTTTCCTGCACATCTTCCAACTAAGTTTGCCTTCCAATCAAGAATAAGGTAATATATAATGCAGATCCTTTGCGGAGGAATTTGTTTCCAATTCTATGGTTGATTTCCAAAGGAAAAGATGTCTTTGTCCCCAGTAGAACAATGAATAATGCATGTGTTCCCAGATTATGCCACCTCATTTTGTGTTATTTCTTTCCCCTAAAAGAGCAGGAACTGTTCTTATTTCTACAGAGCTAAGTGTATCTCATTATTAAGTTTCTTTCTGTCACCTAGAGATGTGTTTAAACTGCAGTACCTGACTTTCCATTCCTGTGTCGAAGTACTGTCTCTTCGGTCTGTCACATACAATGAAGGTGACAACATTTCCTTCAACAGACAAGAGTAAAGTACCTTTAATGTATATTTAAGGTTTCCAGTCACATTGACTGACACAGTAGGATCCCAGAAACATTAATTTATACCTTTAAAAAAGTGTACATTTAGTTCTGTTTGTTCAACCTACAGTGGGACAAGTACCACTGAGCATGAATCATTTATGCTTGCCAGGATCTTGCAAATCAATAGCAACCTCCTCTGATCTGCTGCTTTGAACTGGGTGAGTTCATAATGCTGTACTCAGTCTAAATCCACAATGGACATTGTTTAGATGCTACTTAAAACAGCCGTACAGCATTAATAAAATCAAGAAGGAAATGTTTTCCTTGCCATCTAAAGAAGCATTGACTACTACTTATTCTAAAGTGTTAATTTATTTCTTCAGAAATTTCATACTGGAACATCTTTAGGGAACATCCTTCTAGCACTGAAACTGTTTTCATAAAATATTATTAAAGGAGTTCATCCAACAAGAATTGTAGACTATATGTACTTTGTCTTGTTGCTACAACAAAAATTGTAAAGAAAAAAGCTGTCAGATTTGAGAAAAAGAACACTTTCTTCAGTTGAAATAAAAACACAGTAGCCTGTGAGACATGATTCTGCACTGGATTTGTAGCTACACTGGAATAAACAGTACCATATCTGGAAAGAGTGAAAAGTCCAAGCATCCTCTAGAGTTGTTATATGCTTAGATAGTAGCAATGGAGGAGCTAATTAAATAAAACTGAGTTAGACTGGAGCCATACTTGGAAAAATATTTGATTAATGACTTTGATGAGAAAATGTCAACATACGTCTGCAAAACGTTTCCAGCTTAAAATGTCAGGTACTATTAGAAAATCCTATTCTCTTGAAAAATCTCTAGGCCAACTCTTCAGATTGCAGAGAAGAAGATTCCGTGCTTCTGAGTTCACAACAAAGCTAAGTTACAAGTATTTTCAGATTCTTCTCTCTCTCTCATTTTTTTTTTTTTTTTTTTCTTCTGTACAATTCACTTATGATAATATACAAGCATTTGTACTCACTCATATCATCCAACTCTGATTATGCAGTCTCTTTTCTAATTAATGGATACCACCGGGCAACGTAAGAAGAAGAGAATCTTCTGTAGAGAATCATGTAGACCCAATGATTGCAGTAAAACTCTACCTGGATTTGCTGGAACTGTTCTTTTTGCATTATTCCCTCTTCCATTTGTGACTTGCATGATCAAATTACAGGAGCTGTATTATCTTTACCCCTTTAAACTAAGCAGCACATGCTTTCTCCACAGTAAGATCTCAGATTCTAATTTATTCCCACACATTAAAGGAAAAAAAATAAGTATTGTGTGCAAACACTGTGTGTGTATGTACATGTGGGAGGTATTTTGCAATGTAGATGCAGTGATTGGTTTGAGAGCTACAGCTAGTAAAACTAGAATTATGAGCTGAAGGTGTCCACTCTCAGGTTCCCCTTGTGGAACTATGAAGCCCCCTTGCATTTTTGTTCCTGCTGTCAAGAAATATGTCTTCCAAGCCTTCTGAAAATGATGTTTGTTGTTGTCTGGAGGGGATCTCATATGCAATGAGGAGCTATTCTATTGACTGTATGGGAAGTCTAGACACTGCTGTCTTGCTGAATCATGTCCATAGCAGATAGGAACTCTCTACATTAAGTTTGTTTCTTTAAAAGTTGTAGGAATCTGTCCTCCTTTCTCTGTTGAGAATGTGAAATCAAGTATTTAAATGAAAAAAATGCCAGTAGTCTGTTTAATTCTGATAAAACAAAAATAAAAAAATCCACATTCTCCTGTGAGAATGTATTCTGAGAAATATCTAATTCACCACCTCCTGTCTATTTCCCAGTGGACCTCTGTCTGATTTATCACACAAGTAACTGCACTGTGTTTTAACCAGCACTCAAATCCAGGATTCTGTTCCGGCTTCTCCCACAGAGTTCCTGGGTTACACTGAGTAATACAGGGACAGATTGTTACTTTGGCTCATGAAGATGCAAATAGGCACCAACAGGGATTTCAAGATGAGATATACATTAGCTTTACAAATGCCTTAAGCACATTTTTTAAAGTTGGTTATGAAGTTATGTTAGCTGCTTTCTCAGGGACCAAATTCAGATGAAGGGCCCTCTTTTAAGAAATCTAAATATTTTCTTCTAGATTTGAAATCAGCTTTTAAGATATGAAGTTCTAAATAATACGAACAATTTGGAAATTTAAGTCCCAGGCATATCTGACAGGGAAGACCACAACACAGTATGCTCAAATTCAAGGAATGTCAGATCTGAAGATTCTGCTGCTTGAACCTTAGAAGGATTCAGCTTTGATTCAGATTTTATAAGTGATGTTCTACTGATTTGCTTATCTGCTTACCCTTGAACAGCAAGACAGTTTCCTGTCTTAGGAAACTACAGGCCATGTTAGACAAGTAGGATACTGAAGACGTAAGTACCTAAAAAATGGAAGAGGAAGTAGGAGAAGAGCAATTCCACAATGAAGACAAGGAAGACAAAGGAATTTTGCTTGCCAGAAAATAAATAAATAAATAAATTGTAACAATACTGAAAAACAAACAAATCTCAGAGAAATCACAGGAGAATACTTCCATAAAATCTGAAAAGTGAAATTATTAAATGTATATGTATATTATATTATATTATTAAATGTATATGTATATTTATATGTATAAATAAAAAATGAAAATATTAAATGCTATAGCTGGTAAAAGACGTGATGGAGATGGAATCATGGACACCTGACACATGCTGATTGCCATATAGAAGTATTTGTTATACTCAGCAAGAATCTGCAGTACGGGCTTATAGTTAAATGTGTCTGTGCATATATCAGGGTAGCAGCCCTGCTGTTAGTATTAAGAAGCTAGTACATGTAAATATATAGGATATGCATATTCACAATAAAACTCTGAAGTACATAGAAACAGAGAAATGGAAAAGATGGCAATAACTAGTTGTGATAAAATGTGAGACCACAAACCCCTGCCAGATAAAGTTCTTGTTCCCGCTTAGGGTAAGGTGTACAAATATATACACAAAACTTCAAATACTAGCAAGCAGGTATGATAGAGCAATGGCAATCCTTCCTTCTGCCCTCTGCAAGTCTTACTTCAAATAAACAGTGATATCATAATGTGACAGAGGCTAGGATGCAGAACAAAGCCAGTAAGACCTTAAGGGCTCAAATAATAGGTAAAGGGCCCATTCTTGCATAGGCAGTCTTTGCAGTTCTTACACGGAAATACAAAATGTTACGTGGCAACAGTCAGTGTAAATGCAGCCACACGTGGCAAATAAAATGGGTGTGCCCAACATTAAATATTATTACTAGGTTGTGCAAATATGGTAAATGACAATATTTACATGTCATTTACAAATGACAACTATTAGTGAGAAGCAATATAAGCACTGAGCAGACAATTTTTTGCTACCAGGAACCTGTGAGAAATGCCCAGAAGAAAGAGGCTTAAGTAAAAGTTTACTGAAGTATAGGAGAGACTTTCCTTGTACTTTAATGTGCTTTGGATCTGCCCTTAAATTACCTAGAACATTGCACCTGAGAATAAGAATTTTAAAGAAATAGAAACAGTACGTAGTATAATGCACTAAAAATGCTTAGAAATTTTTAAAGTGCATATTCATATTCTGGCATGACTTTTGTCTATTTTGTAGCATTACTATATTCTTCTGTCTCTGGCAAACAAGTGGGATACCACTATACTGTATATTTGTGACAGCAGATTTCTGTAGTTCAGTGAAATAAACAAGATCCACATAAGTTTCCAAATGTAATATAATTAAAGATCCTTCAAGATGAGAAAATAAGCTCTTTGTCCATAAATTATGGCATGTTCAAATATTCTATTGCTAAAAGAACATTGTAAGAAATTGGGCAGAAAAATATAAGTAAGCCATGATACTTCATAACAAAATCCGGGTTCTAGCTGATCTTAATGTGACAAGATTCCAAATAAGTCTGTGTTACATTAAAATTTCAGCAGAATATATGCATAAAGACAACACATCAATCAAAACATACTTATTCACTTTCATCAAACTGAATGCTGAACCAATTTTGATCGCTAAACAGAAAAGAAATATGTTTACAGCTTCTGATTGGCTGCATCCCCTACCAGTGCTACAGACAAAAATATTCCTTAAAATCAACACCAAGCCTAAGTTAATTATTGCCAGCAGGTGGCCAAACATTGACATGTAATTAATCTACATCTTGTAATAAAGTTTAAGAAGTTAAGCAGTAAGTTCATCATCCAGATGTGTGATTTCCCTCAGATGTTTTGTGCAGGTATATTTTCAGCGTATAACTACCAAAAATGACTCCACCACAACAAAGAAGTGACAGAATACCACATTTTGACCACTTCCACAGGCCTGTTTGTAGTGCTGCATCCAGATAACTTCTTACATTGTTAAGAAGTTTCTTGGCTGACTATTCACACTGAAGCCAAATTAAAGGAATCCTATCCATGAAAATAAGCACAGTAAAAGAATGAGCTTAGAAAAGAGAAAATATTTAGGGAGAAAAATAAATTTGGCATGTGAATATAACAAATCTGACTCAGATACCTTGTGATAATAGAAGTGGATCTCCACTTTACCGGAGTGTAAAATAATCTTGCTGAAAGATCCTTTGACCTTTCTTGATCAAGATAATCACATGGGTGATTGTGTTAATCAAACAGAACAGATTGGTACATGTCAGAAGATTTCATGAATTCTGTGGAGTTTTGTTTCCTATTATTGTGCTAGTTCCTCATGGGTTATTGTGAAATTTTGGCTCTGTTGTTGTTCACAGGAGATTTATTTCTGAACTCATTACATTAATTTGATACACTTCAATTAAAATATTAATTAAAGATAACTGTAACAAGGGACCTGGAATGTGTTGTGTCAGATGAGTTTCACAGAATGACATGTTGCTTATCATCTTTAAATGTAGAATTTTACTCAGCGCTGTAACACAAAAGAAGGCTTTCTTCTCTACCCATGTTGAATGAGACAATATACTATGTTTTCCAGGGTTGTTTCTAAACTGAAAATTATTCAGGCCTTTCTCCTCACTTGTACTAAATTTCAAATAATATTGGTTAAGTGTTCTAGAAAATGTCAGGGATGTCATCTCTCAATTATAAGTTATTATTCATTATTAGTTATAAAAAATGGAACAGTAGTCTATTAAAGTACAGAACATATAGCTGATGCTTCTCTATACCTCTTTTATACAGCCTTATCCCTTTAATACAAGATATTAATCAATGGGCTCAGAAATATTCTCCCTTGTGAATAAACCTAGCAAATACAGACATCAGATGTTCCAAAAAAAATTTAAAAGTTGTAAAAGTAAAATATGTGCAGATTACAATGGGGCTTCCCTGTGGATTTCTCTGCTTTTGAAAGAGACACAAGTAGCAATGTCTGGGTATGTACACACACACATACATGCACATAAATAAAATCAAGCCCTCAAACTAACTGTAGTAGAAAATATTTAGAACACTATAAGAAATGCAATTTCTGTTTATTTTCAGAAGCATAAATACTGAATGAAAGCATATATTTGATTTGAAACATTTACTATCACTTTTGAACACTAATAGTATACTAATGGATGTGCCAGAAAAATATCAAAGCACAGACAGCCTTGAATACCCACTAGCAAAATGGTACCTTACTGAATTTGAATTAATAGATAAAATGCACTGAAATAGAATTTGATCAAACTACTAAAAGCAGCAACAATCATCACAGAATATCCTGGAAATATTCTGAAGCTAAGTGAAAGCAAATTTTAAATTATCTGCATTGTTTTGCTAAAGAGCAAAAGGTGAGATGACAAGTCTGATGAATGAGGGGTTAGTGTCAATTATTGTCTTCCTGGACTTCAGTAAGGCCTTTGACACTGTCCCCTACAAGATCCTCATAGAGAAGCTGCTGCAATAGAGGCTGAATGAGTAGACAGCAAGGTGGATCCAAAACTGGCTGAACAGCCAAGCCCAGAGTGTAGAGGTCAGTGGTGCAAAGTCTAGTTGGAGGCCAGGAATGAGTGGAGTACCCCAGAGATCAATACTGGGTCCAGTCTTGTTTAACATTTTCATTAATCATCTGGATGATGGAGTAGAGTGCACCCTTAGTAAATTTGCAGATGATGGTAAACTTGTGGGAGTGGCTGATTCACCAGAGGGCCATGCTGCTATTCAGAGGGACCTTGATAAGCTAGAAAGGTGGGCTGACAAGAATCTCATGAAGTCCAACAAGGAGAAATGCAGAGTCCTGCACTTGGCGAGGAACAGACCCAAACACCAATACATGCTGGGGCCAGCAAGCTGGAAAGCAGCTCTGCAGCAAAATAACCTAGGAGTACTGGCGGACACCAAACAAAACATGAGTCAGCAATGGGCCGTGGCTGCGCTATTGAGTTTACATGACAAGGTTTTGGTAGCAGGGGGGCTGCAGGAGTGGCCTCTGTGAGAAGAGTCCAGAAGCTGCCCCATGTCAGGTAAGAGACAGCTCCAGCTGGCTCCAAAAGGGACCCCCCGCTGCCCAGAGCCAAGCCAATATGAGAAGGTGGTTGGACCTCTGGGAGAGCAGATTTAAGAAAGGAAAAAATAAACTGCTGCACAGCAACAGCTGAGAGACAGGAGAGTGGAAATAGCCCTGCAGGACTTGATGATCCTTGTGGGTCCCTTCCATCTTGGGATATTCTATGATTCTAAGGCCAGTGCAGCAGGAGGGCAGGAGGTGCTCCAGGCAGGCAGCAGCAGTTCCCCTGCGGCCTGTGGAGAGGCCCCTGGTGGAGCAGGCTGTCCCCCTGCAGCCCATGGGTCCCACATGGAGCAGATCTCCACGCTGCAGCCCCCCCGTGGGTGGAGGAGCCCCCGGTGGAGCAGGTGGATGTGGTCTGGAGGAGGCTGCGGCCCATGGAGAGCCCCCGCAGGAGCAGGCCCTGGGCCGGAGCTGCAGCCCGTGGAGAGGAGCCCACGCAGGAGCAGGGGTCTGGGGGGAGCTGCCGCCCGTGGGGGACCCGTGCTGGAGCAGTTTGCTCCTGACAGACCCCATGTCACGGACCCACACTGGAGCTGTTCTTGAAGAGCTGCTGCCTGTGGACAGTCTCTGCAGGCTCAGTTCAGGAAGGACGGCATTCCGTGGGAGGGACCCCATGTGGAGCAGGGGCAGAGTGACCGTGATGGAAACAAAGCATTAGGGACTGACTGAAGCCCCCATTCCCCGTTCCCCTGCAGCACTTGGGGGGAAGTTGTAGAAGAGGGTGGATGGGGGGGGCAGGTGTTTATAGTTTGCTTTTAGTTTCTCATTGTTATAGCCTGTTAGTAATAGGTAATAAAATATATTAATCTCCCTATGATGAGTCCGTTTTACCCATGATGAAAATTGTTGAGTGATCTCCCTGTCCTTATCTCAACTCTTGAGCCCTTTTCCATCATATTTTCTCCCCTCTTCTCCTTGAGGAGGGGAAGAGAGAGCAGTTGTGTTGGAATTCAGTTGCCCAACCGAGTAAAACCATGACATCTGCTAAGAGGGCTGCCAGTATTCTTGGCTGCATTAGGCAAAATATAGGCAGCAGGTCAAGAGAGGTGATCCTTCCTCTCTACTCAGCACTGGTGAGGCCGCACCTGGCATACTGTTCTTGGCACCCCAATACAAGAGAGACATGGACATACTAGAAAGACTCCAATGGAGGGCCATGAAAATGATGAAAGGACTGGAACACCTCTCCTATGAGGAGAGGCTGAAAGAGTTAGATCTGTTCAGCCTGAAGGAGGCTCAGAGGGATCCTATCAATGTCTACGAGTACCTGAAGGAAGGGTGCAAAGAAGACAGAGCCAGTTTCTTTTCAGTGGTGCCCATGGACAAGAGGCAATGAGCACAAACTGGAACACAAGAGGTTCTATCTAGACATCAGGAAGCACTTCTCTACTGGGTGACAGAGCACTGGCTCAGTTTGCCCAGAAAGGTTGTGGAGTCTCCCTTCTTGGAGATCTTCAGAAGCCATCTGGTCATGGTCCTGGGCAACCTGAGTGTCCCTTCTTGAGCAGGGGGTTGGACCAAATGACACCCAGAGATCCCTTCCAACCTCAACCATTCTGGGTTTCTTTGATTCTGTGAATTTCTATTCTTGAAATAATTTGTTAGCTTGATCCTCCTTGTTACAGAAAATCTGTTAATAGGTGGATATTTCTTCTGTCCTCTCCCTGAATGATATTACTGCCATTTGCATTTATAGCTGGTGTGTGCTGGCAGTCCTATTATGTCTGAAGGGCTTGGCAGCCTACTGTGTTTTGTGTGCCTTGTCCATTGATCAGTCACAGGATGGTTGAGGTTGGAAGAAACCTCTGGAGATCACCAGGTCCATAGTCTGTCTCTGTCTTTCAAGCACTTTTCCATCAGCTTTTTATACACACTGATAAAATCTCCACCAAGCCTTCTGTTCTCCGAAATGAACAATCCCAGCTCTCTCAACCTTTCTCCATATGATGGATCATCCCAGTCCTTAATCACCCTTGTGGCCCTTCACTGATGGCACTTCAGAAACTTCATGTCTTTCTTACAATGGGAAGCTGAATGCAATTCTCTAGATATGGCCTCATAACATGGATTTTTAACAAACTATTAACCTCTAATGATCTCAGTAAAAATTGTTAAGACCTGAGAAGCAAGAAGGCCTACAAATTTTTTGTTAAATTGAATCAAGTCTGATTGAAAGTCAGGCTCACAACTTCATCTAACTCAGCAAGTATGCACTGAAAAGAGCAACTTCTAATGAAGCTACAGCATGAATTCCTCAAAAAGAGATCATTTCAGTTACATTTCTGCTATGAAGTGAGTATAAAGGTTAACATCTTTACCACTGATAAATAATGTGGCTTCTGAAAAAGTTTGATTTCATCATCTGAAAGATTGTGTCTTTCTTTGTGTGGCACCTTGATTATATAGCCTCTGGCACCATGGAGATGTCAGAGAGAAGCACTCAGGCACAACTATAATGCAAGTAAATATATAAGGAGTAAAAAAAAGATAAAATGGTTAATGCTAAGAAATATTCCCTTATATTTCATGCAAATCTGTTGTTAGTTTTGTATTTTAAAGGAAAGACAGACTTTGTTATGATATCCTGAAACAATTTAGAGATCAGCTTTCAAAAAAATAGGTGTAAAAAGAAGGAAAACAGTTTGTTACAATAGAGAGGTTCGCTGGTTTACTAAAGTGTTGATTAGATTATTTCTATTGTATGATTTTTACTGATGAATATAGGAGTAGAATTAATTTATCTGACAAATATTTGTCTATGTTTCATTAAGCTGTCCAATAAAGAAATTACATTAAGAAAAGCCACAGCAGATGACAAAAACATCAGATCAGATATCTGTTTTCTGAGAATAGATAATTTTGATTTATTCACATAGAGATACAACACGTGAGATATCTGTTCATATCTTGATCTTGTCATACATGTTGGTTTTGGTAATGGAAAATTTATTTCTGATTTTGTGGAACACAAACTCATATTTTCAATTGTGAATTTACTACCCTTACCTTTTGCAAATATCACAAATATATTACAGCTTTCCTCTCATGTATTTCCAGTAGCAAAATGATCTTCAGATGATAATTACTTGGAATCTATACATTTTCCTGTTAGTTTTCAAGTCTATCCTTCATGTAGAAAAACATTATACTAAAAAAATAGTTTGTTCACAGTAAGAACTTCCTCACCTTAAAGATAATGAAGGGATTGAAGCAAGACAAATATGCTCTGCAGAACCCAGATGCTACAGAGAAGAGTTGTGGTTTTGAAATAGATGGCTCCTGCAGACTGTTGTTCTAACAAGCTTCTAATAACTAGAATGTGGCAATCTGACATTTGTGTTTGAATTAACAGGAACAGCATTCCTGAATGGATATTGGAAATGCTAATTTGACATGGTTATGATATATAATAAGACCAGAGGTAAAAAGATGTTATGGATAGGTCTGATTTGGTAAGCTTTTCTTACTCCATACTTGCAAATCAGCACTTTAGGCTTCCTAAATGTCGTAACAGAAAAGGATGTTATGGATCAGTGATTTATTTCTTGTGGTATTGAATCTCTGTTTAGAGATACTGGTTTTACAAGAGTTCTGATCAGTTCATTCATGTAAAAATTTCCATTTGCATTCTAAATTATCTTTCTGCTGTAAGTAACAAATCAATTCATAAAAATTCAATAAGAAGAAATCTAAGAGGGTCTGGAAGGCTAGCCTCACTAATCCTAGTATTGATGCAAATGTATATATATTTATACTACAGTATCTTTATTTGGACTTACTTGCTGTAAGTATTTACTTCTTAAAGATATTTTCATACAATTTTTGGACAACCTTATGTTTTAGGGAAAAAAAGCAACAACAACAACAAAAAAACGCAAAACAAAAACAAAAGAAAACAACAACAAAAAAAACAACAAAAACCAAACACCTAATTTCCAGACATTGTTGTGAAATCAGAGGAACATAATTTTTTTCTCATTTAAAATTACGATTGTGATCTGTGATTTTCTGTATCTGAGTATTAAATGGAAGGGTCAGGTACTGATCAAAGTCTATTGAGCTTGTACAGAGATGACTAGTAAGTAGAGTCTGAACTAATGGCACCACCAATATTTTTCCTTATTCTCCCCTGGCATTTAATTAGTCCTTTCTCCACCCCACTTGAGTAGATGTTGATCTCTGAGGTTACTCAGCAAAAAATGTTCTTCAGCTGGCCATCCTAATTCACTATTACAGGATCTTCCTCATCAGCAGGAGAAAAAAATCTCTCAAAAATATTAGGTAGACATTAGTAATAAATAACAATGATATACCCTAGTATATCAAAGGACTTCTATAACTGTGTCATGGGCAGAACAGTTCCTGTGGATGGCTAGCAATGGCTAACAAAATACACTAATGACATTTGGCATGCTTGATGGCTTGTTACATACACCCAGAGGCACATTTACAGAGACTTTTCATGAAGTAATGGTCTAAAGGCAGACAAATCAGGGAACACACTTGATTCACAAACAACCACCAGAAGACACAGCTAAACAGGCTTGTAGGTTAAACTTGCAGTGGACAGAAATATAATTAGAACTTCAACATAAAAATGAAATTGTGAAAAATGAGTTGTCTTCCTTTTTTAGCAACATATATATACACACACATATATATTTTGTATATTTGTGGCTGTTTGATAAGATAATTTTGTTTATGAAGAATGACAAGATCTGCTGTTAAAAAATACAGTGAGAATAACTTCAAGGCTGAAAGGCTGAAAATGAGTCTCTTAAAATTTCAGAATAGGAAAGACTAGAAAAGTCCAGGGTTAGAAATACACAAATCTTTTTTTTTTTTTTTTTTTTTTTTTTTTTTTTTTTTAAGCCAAGATTTCCAAGATTTCCTGTAACATAGCATGATATTTCAAGAATAATGCACAGGTGATATTTCAATGTGGCTGGTATGAATGGAGGTATAAGTACAGGGAAAATAAGGATCAGACCATGAAGCCTAGAGGCTTAATGCTTTGTTTGTAATCAAACACTAGTGGTCTAGTTTGATGTTTCTAACAGCGATGTAAAACATAGGGTAACCTTTGCCTATTCCTTACTCTGGAATTCCCATGTACCAAATACCACCAAAGCAGACCAGCTTCCCTGGGATGGCTGCCAACACTGTGAATACAGCTTGCTGTAAATCATTTGGTGCCAATAATACACAAAAGGCAATCATTGAAAGTGAAGGATACCATCAGAAAATTTAGCACAAGCACAGGAACACTACAGCAACAGTGACTGAGGGATATATGTATTTAGAGCAGGAGCTAAGTGACAACTGCAAAGCAACTTCTGCAGTTTGTAGAACGTTTTTCAATGGTTCCAATAATTTCACATGCCTGTAGGCAAATTTATTTAAATTTTGTACTGATATCTTCAGGATCATTAAGCAGGAATTTAAACAGAGGTGTAGCCTGATTTGCTGATGTGTTAGTGACAGGAAGATAATTTTGCTGGACTAATTTGTTTGTGCACAAACATGTTGGGAGATATGATGAAGCCTACAAAACTGCTGCATTATGTCAGAATATATCTGTTATATCAGAATACAAGATACCAGGTGAAGAAATTAAGAAGAAATTAAGAAAGGGGTAGACCCCAGAAAATCTTGAACTGTTAGATGTTTTGGCTTTTCAAAATAAAATGCAGTAGACATTAGTTGTCAGAATAATAACCTGCAACATACAGAAAGCAAAAGCAGCAAGGCTGGGTTGATAGAACAGAAGAGCAGGATTTTTCTCGTTATCAGACTCAGATGTAAACTGAATACAAATCCTAAAAATCTTGCTACATTCTTTCTGTAACATCTACAACACTCTTCCATACATGGAATATTACCACAGAGCTAAGCAGACTTCTTGCACATATGAAAAAGCAGTTTGGCTTGTATCTACTAGGTTTCCGTATCATGCATTTTTTCAAGACCCTTTGACAGGGAACATCCAGTCATAGTTCATTAGTACAGTTTTTCATTTTGTGAATTTCAGTTAGATATTCTTATTTTTCCCTCATCTCTATATTTAATAACTTGTGAATGATTCACAATTACAATTTTTGTACTACTATAAATTTTAAAAAAGGTAATAGAAATGACCAAATTTCTGTAATAGAAGGTTGTCAAAATAAAGTGCTTATATAAATGTTAGGTTTTTTTGCAGTCAAATAAATAAATTCATACACAAAGAATAGAAGATCTAAATGTCATATTTAAACAAGAACTAATTTCTGTCTCAGTTAGAAAATCTAGTATGACAGAAGCTTGAATCTCCAACTCTTAAATGGTTAAGATATAGGTTCCTTATGTGCAGATAGGGAAGCCATTTCAAAAAAGTAACCTTTAATACATTTGAGTCTGCTAAGCCTCTGTGCTACTACTTGGGAGCAGAGATATCTCACTTAACTGCATCTTACTGATCTTACTAATATGTTGTGTGCAACATTTTCATATGCCACACAGCTTTGCATCATAGAGCAATAGCCTTAAATAATCTCTTAGCTCAATGCAAGTTTTCCTAGGTTAGCATTTCATTTGGTATGAGTCTGAACATGATATCATGTTCCTATTTGAGATCTTAAGTCTCTGAGATCACCTCTACTTGCCTTTCTCTCTTTCATCCTGTCCTATTAGAAATGTTTCTGATGTTTCATGGTAACCTACGAAATAGGTTATGCCCCTTATACCTGCCCCTAAGTCTGCCTTAAGATGGTGCATCAACTTCCTGCAATGATCTGCTGAGCTCAGAGGAACAGTGTAAATGTAACATTCCAGAATCAGAAGACAAAATAGTCTATTTCCTTTGATATTTAAATTTTTTAAAAATAGTTAGAAATATTTTTTTTTCCTTTAAATATAGAAATGACTAAATAACAAGATAAGTCCATTTTGCTGGATTTTGATTTTTTACTCCCTAAAGAAAAAAGCAGGAAAAGAAAAAAAAAAAAAAAAAGCATGTTTTTAGAAGAAGCTACTGTGAATGTAATCTAAAGGACAGACATAAGAGGAAAGATGGCATTAAGTCAAAATAAATAAATAAATAAATACACATCACTTAGAGAAAATTGTTTTATATTTCTGAACAGTGGTGGATGTAAAATATTTGCCCCAACAGGCATCCTCCAGTTGTTCTATGGAGTAGAAGGTGATTGGAAGATAACTCTGCCCCTTCTAATGAAGGGCAAATAGCATCAATTTCATTTTTAATATGGTCCTTAAAGTAATCTTCATTTGAAGGGAAAAGTGTGCATCTATGTTTAAAATAATAATAATAAAGCCTCTCAAAAAAAAAACCAAAAACAGCCCATAGATTTTTTTTGTTTGTTTGCTTGCTTTGTATTCATCAGAAATGTTCACAAATACCCCCTTGAACTATTTTTTTTTTTTTTCATTAATGTATCCTTTTATACCAGAATCTTTTAGAACAGCGTATGTCATTGCATGTATGAAACAAGTCTTAGCATTTCTTATACTGTACATGATGTCACAGCTTTGGTTGACTGAATTTCATGACTGCCTTCGCTAAGACTATGGCATGACTGAACTGACTTTCCAATGAGTTCCTATTCCATTCCCATGCGACTGTGGAAGGACTGCTTGAGATTCATGGAAAAGTTGCAAAGGAACATAAGCGTATGTTCATGACAAATGAAATGAGGGCAGTTTAAGTGACCAGCCAATAAATACACCACTGGTGATTTGGGTAGAAATATCTGATGGACGGACTCTTCTCAAATTCTATTCCTGAACTCTACAGCTATCCTATACTTCAGAACCACCACTATCTAGAGTGTAGATTATTTGTTGCTGGTACAGAAAAATCTGTAGTATGTCAAATGTGAGGGTAAACTTTGTTGAATCTTATCTCCCCATAGGAACCACTACAGCTACTATGTCAACAGGGTTATTCATACTTGACTTTCTAATGTAAATTAGCTAAAACAATTTTTTCTCTCTGCTGCACTCAAGTGGCACTTCTCTGCAGAATGCAGTGGTGTCAGAATTCAGATTCCAGTTTGCCAGAGGCTTACTTACAGTAGTGACTTTATAAATTAATTATTGTCCCATATATTTCCAACATGGACAAGAAGTCCATGGTTTGTTCAAAGGCATTAGATTTGCCTGTGTTGAACTTAATAAAATGTAAAACAGTTTAGGTAATGAAGAAGTTGTTAACATCAGATTGTGACTAATTTTCAGTCTGCTACTGGGAGAAACAGCATTAGTTCCCATGCCAAAACCTATAAATCAGTGTGATGAAAAGGTAATTTTTAGACAAGTGTTCTCAGCAGAAAATGAGGATAAGAGAGTAAAAGGGAGAACATTCTCCTTTAATATAATTCGCCAGAAAATGTCTCTAGAAATTGAGTAGCTCAGCGGTTTTGAAATTCTCCTAAAATCAGAGCTGAGAAAGGTCAGCTGTCAAATTATTGTCAACAGCTGACAATTATGGGGTGTCTACAATGCACTGAAACCCCTCTGCTAATTGTTTTCTGCATTTTAAACATCTGGACCTTCTGAGACTTTTTTTTTTTTTTTTTTTTTTTTTTTTTTTTGAGAATGGATTGTTTATTTGCAAACTGATTTTCATCAGCTATCATAAAAAGCTACAGTGCCAAACACAGGTTGACATTAACTGCTTTTGGCTTTTATGAAATATGAAATAGTTTTTACTAATACTTAGAAAACAATAGAAGTCAGCTGTCTTGTTCACATTACCAGTGAATGTGATTAGAATTAAAAAAAAATAAAAAGGATTAGCCAAGTGATGCCTTACATATTTTTAAACTAAACCAAATTAAAAATTGTAATGCAGAGAAACTGAATTGCTGTTGCATAATAGGTGGTCCAGATGAGTATGGGGTTCCCCCCCTAGCAGTTTTCTGACCAGTCTGCATGTTTAAACATTATAATCCTCCCTTTCTCTCATTATTGGATATAAAATCATGCTTGCTATGGTGTTAAAGCAAGTAAATAAAAATAAAAATGTTTAGAAAAACAGAAGCCCACACCCCTTTATTCTGCTACAGAAATCCTAAAGGGCTACATTTGGGGGAAGGGCAAGAAGAAGGAGAATACATCTGTGGTGCATGTGCAAGCCTCTTTTTGAAACAAGTTTCTTCCACAGATGAAAAGCTGCAACTGCTACAAGGAAATCTTAACATGAAGAAGTAAGCTCTTCAGTTATTAAATAAATAAAGCATGAAGTATTGTTAATTTTTTCACTTTCAAAGTAAAAAATAAGGTAGCACTAGGCCTTTTGGAGGAAGAGTGAAAAAGGATTGCTGAAAGATGAAGAAATCAGAGGCTTCAGTGACCTTTAGAACTTTTAATTCAGGCTCAATAAAATAAAAAGATTTAAGCAGATTTTCAAAATGATCACAAGATTGGAACAAGGTTTTTGACCACCTCTTCCTGATAACAGGAACCCATGTCAAGCAACTGGGTTTTAAAAGTCCCCGTGCCCCTCAGTCCTCACAGGCAAAGTCAGAGTTCTTCAGTAGTGGTGAGATTTTTTTTTCTTCTTTTCCCTCAAAATACACCTGTGCTTTTCTCTAAAAATCAACAATTTGCTGGAATGAAAGCCAATGAGGAATTGCCCATTTGGACAAAGCACCAGTTAGAAAGGTCTTTTGGTTCAGGACAGAGTTTATCGACCTGCAGGTGGAGACCTGTCTGAAACAGAATTCATTCTTTTCCACTATTGCAATAGCAAAGCTCCAGTTTCAAGCCACATCTCTGCATGGAGCAAAGGGGATGTAGTTTGAGTCTGCCAGGCCCCACAAATACAGAGGGCCACTGTTGTGGCCATCCACCCTGGGGAAGTCAGCACAAGCAGAGAGGGAACTTGAATATTTTTCTCCCATATCCTCTTAAGAGCACTAACCACAGGTTGTTGGCTATTTCTTTTTGAAGAAGAAGGTGAAAACACTTCCCAGAAAAGCTCTAGTGCACAGCAGTTTTCTAGACCTGGACATTTCATTAGACTAGAGTGGACTGAAGGTTTTGAAAGCTTGACCAAGCCTCTCAGCTTTGATGATGATATATAGCATGAACTTCAGTCAACATACTCACGTTGCATTGCTTTTTGTTACCATGCTATCAGAGAAGATATATATTTGGCGGTGGATATTATTATAACAGCTATAGTTTCATGGTTCAAAGAGACAGGATGTTTACAGCCTTGCTACATGAAGAATACCTTGTGATACATACAGATCAGTGTATTTTGGTCCCTAGGCAAAATTACCATTTCCCTGTGGTTTATCAACATTATAAATTATTACTTACATTGCTGTGTCATTGAAGCATTATGGTCTATACTGAATGACTGAATGCAAAAAGATCAGTTCCCTCTGTATTATAAATATATGCACTTTTGCAGATGCTAACACATAAACTAAAAATTAACTGTGAGGTTGTGATTTCAGATAAAATCTGGTAAACTTTTTTTTTTTTTTTCTCATGAGAAAAGAGGAGAGAAAGGAGGTGATGGAAGGAAAGAATGCATCACAGTTTCTGTGGAGCCATCAAAAGCAGCTAGACAGTACCTCAACTGTGAGGAAGCTGTGGAAAGCAGTAGTATAAAATAGGTTCTTATAAAGGCTAATGAGCCTAAAATTTGATCTAGCTAGTGAAGAGGAGTGTTTATAAGACCTGAAAGCTCAGTGGGTCTGATCATTCAGAGATATAAATTGATGGAGTCCTATTAATCTCAGTGGAACTATACCATTTTACACTCTCACACTCCAATCCAATTTGAATCTTCTTTTTATCTTTCAGTGGTTCTGCTTTTTAAAGCAGTCCTACAAAAACAAAGCAACTGTGAACCTGAGGAATTTGCTTGGTACATAAATACATTCCAGTTTTATCTTTCCAGCTGGGACATCTAGTTTGTTCAAAAAAAAAAAAAAAAAAAAAAAAGATTTTTTTAACAAACAAAAAAACCCTCAAAAATCAGAATAATAGAATTTGAAAATATTCTCTAATAATTCTATTTCTACAGTGGATTATTTTCCACTTCATCTAGTCTTGTAAGGGTATTTTCAATGTACTGGCAGAGGGCTTTTTAGTATCTGTGTCCTCAGATCTACTACAGCAGAAAGGAACTCACCATGCTCCAAATCCTCAAGAAGGCAAAGCTCCCTCCTATCCTTTGCTGATGTGTGCAAATTCTCCTTTCTTAATCAGGACTAATTATTGTTTTCCTGGCTGTCTTACAGTCTTCTAATGGCCATGTTGATTAAAATGGAGATACACTGCCTAATTAAATTTATGATGGCCATTCTGATGCCACTCGAACATTGTTATTAATAGACACTCAGATATTACAGCAGTATGAAACCGAGATGCCTATGAATAAGTCAGACAGAGCCAAGTCATATCCTAGCATTTGAACCAGAAATGGGCAGTATCCTGTTTCAATATGGTTATCAGTTAGCACAAAGCCAGAAGTATGCTAGGAGACTAATGGAAAGCAGAGAACCCCACCTTCACAAAGATGTCATGCATCTGCTTTCATCTCTCCCTTGACGTCTGTGTGAGCTCTCCCCATCTGCCCCAGCAGGCTGATATGCAGGAAGTCCTTATTCTACCTAACCTTCTCAGAGGCTTAAGGCTAAGCATAAGTGGCAAACTGAGTGAAAGGTGAAACCAAACGTCAGATGTGCCCATATTTCAGTGTGCATCTGCATACATAGTGAAGCTCACAGCACTGCTACACCCTCAGATTCTGGTGGAAAGTGGTGCTCTTCTACAGAAATACTAAGCAGATGCTGTCCTCTGGGACTGTCTAAGCAGCACCCTCAAGTCTATACCAGGCTTATAATACATAAATTGGAAAACATCTACATGCTCTGGCTGACAGCTGAATGCCTGGGAAAGTACTAAGGCATTTCATGTCAATAAATGTTATTTTCTAAAGCACAACAAACACCTAGGAATCATCATCTCTCTTTCCAAGGGGTAAGTACTTGCACATTAATGGCAGCTCTGCCACCCCATATTAGCAAGTGTAAAACGGGCAAACCCCAGAGCTTAGCCAGCCTGCACAAGCACTGGAAAACCTGAGCTATGGGAGAAAGGTTGGAATGGGAGAGAGAAAGAGAATAAGAACGTGAGTGTATAGACCCTTTCTTTCTGAAGGAATAATGGTTAATTTCCAAAGACAGCATAAGCAATTACATGGTAGCTCAATATCATCCTTCGGTTCTCTAGTTAAACATGAGGTTTCTTAATTTCACTTTTACAGATGTGCATTTCTCTGAACCAGTTGCTGTGTATTCAGTCAAAACATGCCTACCTCCCACTTTATTCTTGGAAAGGTAGTGTTTGTCCTTTCCAAAACCTCTTTGCTACATCCAGATGGGTTAGTATCATCAACTTTGCTCTGAACGACCACATAGAGAATGATATACAGGTCCTGACAACAGTTGCCCCATAAGTGTGTTTATGCCTCCATGACAATTAGCTAAACTTAGTTTGAGGGGAGATTCTGTGCTGTTCTTTTAAAAACCTTACACTGCTGGCATTAACACACGCTGCAGTGAGAGATTAGTTGGTGAGTTTTCTCATACCAGGAATTTTTGTGGGTAACTAGTATAAACCTACCAGCTACAGAAAAAAATCTCTCTGCAACTATCTTCTGCTAAATATTTGTTTCCTATTTCTAATATAACATACCCAAAGAAAAATAAATGTTGCTGTTTGTGTCTGCATGCAAGTCTTCTTTACCTAAACTATAACAAATTTGTCTCTCTATGTGACTGAGAGAATCCTAACTGCTCAACCCCCACCTACTAAGAGGGAGAGATCATCAGCTATGTTTATCCATCCAGGCAACCTGGATGTCTTATTTGGCTGGATAGCAAGCTAGCAGAAGCATATCATATACCACCATGAGACTATGTGGCTTAAATAAGTAGCTAAACTCAGTTCTCATCCATCCTCACTCACAGCTCCCACTGGGAGTAAGAACGGAATAAGAAAATAACTCAGTTGGGCCCTTTCATTAGTTTAATTTCTATAGTTCAACACTGTTTACATAATAGCTATAGAATTTTCACTTTCTATGAACAGAACAAATGAAAAATGTGTGTTGAAATCACAGCATCATTGGACTGCACATGCCACACTATTAAATATGTGCAAGAGAAGTACTTAAATCATTTAATCTTTGCTTTTTGTGAATTGTCCCTGCACCAAATTTTTCACTTAGAAATTTGCTGTTGAAGTTTGGCTTATGGAACTGCCCTCTCTTCTATCTGATCTGGCTGTGATTTCTTAATTTTCTATTTTAAAACTGGTGGCCTTAAAACAGATAATAATAAGCCCAGGTCTGAGCATTGTATACTCTAGCAGTGTACCTTCTGAATCCGACATAGTCTACTACAGGAAAACAGAACTGAAAATTTCAAAGGATTAAATACTGTTTTTAATGCAATTTTATTGGGATGCTGCTGCAGTAGGTATGGTAGTAAAAATACAATTTTAAAATGTTCTAAACAATTTTCAGTATGTCAAAAGAATTCTTTTGCTAAATTATCTTTCAGATACATTAATAAATTAAATAAATTTACTTAAATAGAACAAATACTACCTACCTCCTTAGTATTTACACAAAGTTAAGACTTCAGACTTGTCAAATACTTGCAACTATCAGAAGACAGATTTTTTGCTTTTCCACTCATTTACTGAACCAAAGGATAAGTTTACCAGCCCCACTTTTCTGAGTGCCTATAAGGGCCTTTGTGGTGCCTGGCTTTACAGCTATCATTGCCTAGATAGCTACACCTCATGTTGGTCAGAGAAAGAAAAAGCATCAGAACTATTGAATTGCTTATGGATACAGAGGCTGCACGTCTGTGAGTCCCAGTGACCCCAGGGCATAAACTCTAAATAACATCAGTTCCACATCCTGAAGCGTATGGCTGGAAAGTGCCATTTTCACACTGAATGTAAAGCCAAGATTTGACTGAAAGTATAAAAACTGATGTTCCTGCAGGGGTGTGCTTGTTTTCTGGCCGAGGAACAAGAAAAATGAATACTGTAATTCTAACACAGAGAGACCCATCTTCCACCCAATATGGTTGTGGGAGGAGGAATACTGAGCCATCATTTCATTACAAAACACTTAATTTTGTTCTGGCAGCTGGTAAGACCCCAGCTGTCCCTTTCACTTTCACCCTGTGACAAACACATGGTGAGCTGTAAAATTTCAAGCACTAAAATGGAAAAAAAATGAACAATAGTGAGTTGCTAAAATGCTCATTTACATGGGAAGTCTCTCTGGCTGCTCCAAATTACCTGCTTTTCTGCAAGACAAACTGCATCTAGAGTTTTTGGCCATATATTTACGAGATTAAATGACAGATTAGGTTTTAAACACTTCATATGATGAAATGAAGAGGCATCAGGCCTTAGTCTTTTGTTACCAATGACTTGGTTAGTAGCTGACATTTCTGCTTCAGACAGCTCTTATAAAGGAAAATACCAGTACAAGAGAATTTTTTTTTTCCTATGAGACTGAAAAATTACAAGAAAACCATATATATGTCAATTTTCAGATGGCTTCTCATTAAAATATGCTTCAACTATTGGTAGAAGAACCATTGGGTGAAGAATTGCGTATGACTGAATGTCTCAGTTATACTTGATAATTGTAACGAAGACACTGGAAAACCAGTCTGCTTCAAAAACCTACCTAGAGGTCTGGTAAGGGCAAGCTGAGAGCTGGATTTCAGAAGGGAAAGCATTTAAATGGGGAGGTAAGGGAGAAAACAGCTGCTGCTATATTGTATATTTATATCCTAGGTTACAGAATTAAAGATTGTACAGTTTAAAAGTGATCTGCAGTACACTGACTTAGACTCTATAGAATATGCATTACTCTCCTGGAATCACTAGAACTTCACTGGTGACAATTCTTGTCCACCCTACAGAAATAACCTGAGAAATAGCAGCCATTTATATTGCATGAAACTTTTGTAATACAAACTCTTTTTGACACAATATGACTCCAAATGATACTAAGATTCTTATCCGCTACAGAAAGGCCAAACTTAAATTGTATTTTGTTCTTGATGTTGAACTGAGAATGTTCAGAGAAAGCACTGCAGAGAAACTTTCATTAGTAAAGTAGAAAAACAGTGTCATTTCCTCAGTCCAGTTGGCATATTTACTATTTGTATCACCAGTAGTTGTTGCTACAAAATACAGATTTCAGAGGTTAAAAGCTAAGCTTCTCTCAAAAGAAGATGTTGTTTATCAAAAAGGTAAATGATTTAATTCTAGGAAGTGAGAGTAAATCAATGTTTTACAGACTGTTATTTGGAAACTTGGATATCTTCATGTAGCTATAGGGTTGTTCCTTGCAGAACTGAAGACAGTCCCTCTAGATTCAGGCTTTCCTTTGATCAAATTTACTAATTAATCATTGAACAAATACTGTATTAACCTTTCTAAACTTGGAACTGGAGAAGCAAAGCTTTAGTTTTTAAAAACAGCTGGCATTTTACATGAGACTTTGGGGAGGGCTGCAGAGGACAGAATGGCACAGGGATTACAGAATAATAGCTCAACTAACTAAGCTTGACTTAGGGTTGTTGGATGACATGAAAAAAAATTGCCTTTAAGTACCTCAAAACAGATGTGGCACTAAAGAGTTTATCTGTGACAAGCTTCTTTGTTTCTGCAGCCACCAGTGAAGATACAGCAAAGGAAATGGAGGAGCTGCAGTTATGCATTTGCAATACACAAAGTCCTTGTTTTCCCACTAGGCACTGCAGAATAGCAATTGTCCATTCACAGCACATATCACATCCTCTGCATTTCAGAGCTAATATTTTTGCAGTCCTTAAGCTAGCATGTTTGAGCCTAGTATGCCTAATTTTTGTAACCCTTTGAGGTGCCTTGCATGAGGTAGATGTACTTATTTTCTGTTCTTTGTTATATGAATAGTTTTATCAGGTATAAATTTTAAAGTTAAACTAAAAGATTTTCACATCGTAGACAGTTTATATCTACAGTAACATCTCAAACAGAGCTGTCTCATTTCAAAATCTGGGAAAATACGAAGATTGCTAGTCACTGAGAAAACTTGTATTTTAATCTAATTAATCATGGACATTGGCTATGTTGTCTGAAATTGTTTTTAAGATCATTCACACACACACACACACGAGCTCTGACAAGTGGCTCCTCCTCTTGTATGTTAGAATCACACTCCTGAAAACAATGTTAGTTTTATGCTAGCAGTTGCTTTCGCTTCCTGCAGCACACACTGTCCACTGTGCTGCTGCAATACTCATTCAAGGCAGATCAGTAGCTCAAATATGAATTGAACTTATATGCTGTTAAACAGACGTCAGGCTTCATTACTTCAACTTCCAATTAATTTCCACTTTTCTCTGGTTAAGTAGCAAAAGATATTTGACAACTGGTGTTAATATAAGCTGAGCAGCTCCCTCCCTCACATTGAGGATCTGCTCATAAGTCAAAGCTCAAGCTTCTTAATTTTAAACTTCAGAATCCAAACCAAGTAAAGCAGCGTAAGCATGTAGAAAAAAAATGATGTGGTACATGTACTCCTAAATATGAGACTGACTTTCTTTCCTGCTTGATCTGTTTATTTCAAACTCCTTCTCTCTCTCTGCTCTAACTCTCAGATGAACTCACAGCACCCTCAGGATATGAATAAGTTTCTGCTATCTTCTGCCTTCATCTAAGCCAACCAAGTCACAGGTATCCTCTCCTTCCATAGAGCAGTCGGAAAACACATAGAGAAAACAACCACACTTTCCTCAGCGGATCAGAAAGGACTACAATAACAGATTCTCTCTGCAATCTCTTTTTGCCATCAAACAGTTAAACCAACATAAGTTAAAATTCTCATCTAGTTTGAATAAAGAGAAAAAGGGAGGAAATTCAAAATCCTGTTGCTGTAGTAACAATCATCAGTAAAAATCTTTTCCAATAAATAATAGTATTATTTCCCTCTCCCCCTCACAGTTTTAGTTCCCCTTCAGAAATCATCATGCTGGCTCTTTTAGATTTGCTGTACATACCTCAACCATTAAACAAGACATTTAACCATAGTGGCAGTTCTGTGACCTTTGAATGCCGTGAAATCTCTAAGCGGTGCAGCTTGTTCATGAAGACTTGTACTGCAGAATCCAGTAACTGCATCCAGGATTAGGAATACAAGTAAGTAACAACAGCAAGCAAAAAAAAAAAAAAAAAAAAAAAAAAAGGGAAAAATAAAAGGAAAGGAAAACCTCCCCAAGTCCCCCAACCCAGCCAATAAAACCACCTTAAGAAGCAAAAGGAATCAGAAAGAGAGTGCACTTTTCTGCCAGTGTAAGGGCTGGGATAGAGCTGAGCTTGCTGCAGTCAGACTGGCTGTGTTAGCAAGCAGAAGGCCGTGCACGGCTGGGAGGTGCTGTCAACTGCCACAGGCAAGGGAAAGCAGACCAATCCGCTTCGGCACTGTCAGCTCGCTGGAGTGAAGCCTTTTCTGTTTATGTTTCCTCATTTCAAGAGTGACGTCAAAGGGTTTAGTTTTTCCTCTGCATGTGCTATTAATTTTAAACGACTACTATGGGAAGAATGTGGCAGTGATTTAGGCAGGCTACCCTACTAAAAGAAGCCAGAGTCATAATTTATCTGTCCTGGATTTAGCTTAGAAATATTTTATAATGAAAGGTACCAGGAAGATCCAAAATATTCACACAAAATGGAGATAGGCTATAAATATACATACATAAATTGAAGTTTTCTTAAATATACCTAAGATATAAGATATTTCCCAGGGAGGCCTGTTATTTGTATGGATTATGATGCAAAATCAGACCTGATTCTGCCCTTTCCCTGAAGTAAATCAGGAACTGCTTGTCTAAATTCAGTGCTGCTACACCAGTGTAAACCTGGCAAAAGCGATAAGACTGAGACTACTGTACACATCCCTTTATCAGTCAGCACTAGCTAGATTGCAAATTAACAAACTTCTTTCATTACTACGTCAGAGTAATGAAGGTCTGTTGCTCTGAGCAAACATCCGTTCAATCAACTGGTCGCAGTCCAGCACTTTCAATCAACTGGTCGCAGTCCAGCACTGCTCTCCTTGCAGTTCTGCTGTGGACCACCCCAGGGGATTTATTGCATACCAGTCTGTGTCAAAAGGCAAGAGGCAATGGTAAAGCCTGGCTTCTTGTGTCACTGTATCACTGTCAGAAGAGAAGCTATACAGCTGAAATAGCAGGAAAGAAACAAGCAGCATGCCAAGGTCAATTAGCTCGGGCAAGAGAGGCCACACCAGCACAAGATAATTGACAGGAAATCGGTTGGTAACACTAACAGTTTAGTTATCTTCATCGTTTTAATATTATTGATTTGCTTTCCTAGGGATTCTTTTCAAAGAGATTGGCTTATGAGACATGGTTCGCTACTATTGACTTAACAGTCTAACATTTAATTTTAAAATACATATGAGTGCTTTTGAAAGTGGATAGACTAAAAGCACTCAGTGATTGAGAGATCAGGTAAAAAACTAGTAGAGGTAGCAGAAGTTTCTCCAGGACAATACACTCATAACAACCAATTGATGCTATCAAACCTTGTACTGGAAAGACCAAATTTTTTAATGATATTTTCATAGAAAGGTCTGCTTGGGGTATCACTGCTAATGTAATCAGTTTCAGCAGAAATGCAAAGGGTTGTCATGCTGTAAATTCTGGCATAACATATTAAAAAGTATTAAATATGTTAGAGATTTACAAAATCAATTAGAGCTCATTATCTTCATCTGACTGTACTTAGAGATCTGTATGAAGCAATCTGGTATGTATAAATAGCAATACTATCTGTAATACAAAGAAAATGATCATGTTTAACTTCAATCAGCATTGGTGATGGCACAGCTAAGTATTGCACTTTGGGAATTTCACTTCAGGGACTAGTTTGGAAACATCAGCTGAAAATGATATGGTTCAGTGGGTTGGTTCCAGTGAGAATGATCAGATCTGAATAAGCTGATATCAATTAGACTAAAAAAAAGTAGAGCTGATAACAGTTATTAACTATTTAAAGTTAAAAACAAAACCAACAAGCACATAAAAAATAATAGCACTTATTCTTTGGCCTGGAGACATTACCTGGCCTTTAATCTCTTTTAGAAGCTTCATGACAACATGTATGTAACTATATAGTAAGTCTCAAACTGTGTTTGGGCATTGCTTAGGAGAGTGCCAAAATTATGTTAGGGCCCACTCTTAAGCATTAAGGCATTATTATTACTATTAAGGCTTTAATAAGGTATTCTAAGTAATCGGGGTCCACCATCCAGGCTTGTGTTCTGGCTATGTTTATTTTACTAGTACAGACATAGATAATTGGCAAAGAGGAAGGGAATCATTTTTTGGCCATATTCATTGTGGTTTGAACAAGTAGACTACAGCAAAGGGAAGTTGTTGGACATGGGAAAAACTAAAGGTAGGAGACTGAAGTACTGAAATAGATAGGCAGTGATACTCCAGAGTATCCAATTACTGGCTATTTTTAAAAGTATGGTTAAGCAAACATCTTTCACAAGCAGTTTTGGTTTAGGTATTACTTTTAAGTATAGAGACTAGGTAATTTCTCAATGTCTATTCCAATCCCCCCCCCACACACACATTTTTTTTCCTCATCTTCTGCATTTTAGCATCAATCTTATTATTAATATTACACTGTGGTTTTTTGAGTCAGGGTCCTGGTATGTTCAAGGTCTACACAAAGTCTTAGACAGATACTGTCTCTCTCCTATGGAAGTTAAAGCTTAACAGCCTCTGGGAATCATATGGCCCTCTGACAAAAAGTGGCCACTGTGTTTTTTGTGACGTAGATGCTTCTTGGGTGAAAAGGTAGCCTGGCTGCACTTAAGATTGCAGTCTACTTAGAGAAAGACAATCTCAAATGAGTACATGTATGCAGTGATGGAAAACAGAAAAACAGAATGCATGTCTGTGTACAGTGTTACAAAGAATTTGGTTTCATCAGCATAACTACATGCTTCCATGATAGGATGGGAAGGACTGTTGAGAAGACATGGGCTCAATCTCACAAAGAAAGAGAGAAACGCTTTAGCACAGTTTTAATAATCCAATCAGATAAGCACTAAATTATCTGGACAGGCAGGTGACATGTCTGTCAAATAAACCTGGCACACAGAGGCCTAGGCAAAAAAATGGAAAGCCCATGATTTTTTGTCAAAGGTCCTAAGAAGAAGAAGAAGAAGAAAAAAAAGAAGAAGAAAAATAAAGTGAACCAACTTATGCTCAGCTTAGATGTCTCTATATAAATGTAAAATGCATTGATATGAATAGAAGGAGCTGGAAACCTTAATGCAAGATTAAAATTACAACTTAATTGACATAACAGAAACTTGATAGGGTACAGTCATGTGAATATGTGACCAGAATACTAATATCAAAGAGCACAACTTGTTCAGGAACAACAGGAGGGAAAAAGGTGAAGGAGATTATGCTATGCATCTCACTCAGATAGGTATTCAAAATGTGGGAGAACATGTACTGAAATTCTGAGTGATAATACGAAGGGAAAGAATATAGACGTTGGAGGATCTGCAGCACGTCCAGGAAGATCAAGTGGATAACACTTTTTCTTAGCAATTAACAGGATAGTCTAACGCACAAATTTTGGCCATAAGGGGAGATTTTAATCATGCAACTCTTGAAAAAAAGAGCTGAGCTAGGCACAGACACCTTGGTTCATTCTCTCTAGAATAAGTGTTCAGAGTACATTTGGGAATCCAACAGATTTATGTGCCTGCCTTTCTAAGTAATCCTGCTTGACTAAGTAATTTATTTGCCTTCATTTTATAGTCCTGATTTAGCACTGGAGGCACTTTACAGGTCTTTAGTGATTCTCCCTTCTCAGCATAGGTGGCACACCAAGACATTTCCTACCATGGGATGGCATTCCTCTTTTCAAACCCTCAACAGTCTAACACACCCATCCATCATGGTCTTTAGAAAGGAACCTGTTTATTAGGGAAGCTGCTTAATCTGCCTCACCCAAAACACACTTCTTATAGACAGACATACCACGTGAAACCTAAAGAAAATAAATACATCCAAGAACCAGTAACAACTGTGTTTGAACAGAATAGGATGGCTGGCACTGTGCGTGGACAAAGACGCCTCCTTCCTAAGATACCTTCCACTTTCTTCCGTCCTTTAGTTCTACCTTGGGCATCTTTTTGAAAGGCTTGAGCATGGGACCATATATTCTCTTCACACTGCTATCAATGACATCTGAGGGAATTAAGCAGTTTCAGAGTGTGAGAATAAGGAGTAGAAGAATCATAGAATCATGCATCAAGAAGAGGTATGCTTAGTAACCTGCTGCCATAGCTGAGAGAGTTCATGCCTGATTTTCCTTCCACGTGCCTCAGCTGTCCTGAAATTGGTCTGAATTGCAAGGTTGTAGATGTTATAGTAATTCTCAAAGGTATTGCTACTTTTCCTTAGGGCATGAACAAGTAAGTCTCAAGAGGCTGAAGACTCTGTGATCAAACTTGCCCTTTGTCTGTTGCAGCTTTCTTTGTTGTGAGACAGTAATGGTGAAGAACTAGTGTACAGGCACAGTCTGCTGTAGTCATGAAAACAGAAGAAGGACAGGGTGGACAACCACAGTGGAAGAGTAGCATAAAGAAAGTTTATGTCTATCCCACTCTAGGAAGACGGATACACTACACTTGCAGATTAGTTTATATGCTACACTGGGTATGTTTCCAGTAGGAAACTTTTAAAGATAGATTTCTCCTTACTGAATCATGGAACGGTTCGATAGTGACTAGAAGAGAACATCCTATGACTGCTTGTTTACAAGTTAATGCCCTCAGTTAGCTTTTTAACCTTGTTACAGAGGGAATGAATGATTGAGCACCCCTTGTTTGACATCTGTGGAACACAATCCCTTATATTTCTCTTCTTCACCTGGGATCTGTGCATTTTTTTCATTGAATTCAGACAGTCTGATGTCTGAAGATGCTGTAGTCTAGTGATCAGCTGAGGTTCAGGGTTTCTGTGATTACTCAGGCAGGATTCAGGGGGCAGTTCATCTCAGACAAGCATATAGATAGGTGAGGGCATGATGTTCCTGAGCAAGGTCATATCAAAAAGAAGACAGATTGCTGATGAGACCATAGGATTCATTTATCTGACCCAAAAAGCTGGTGTGTTGGTGCATGATAGATAGCAGGGCTTGACTTCATCTGGCTGCTGTTGTAACAAGGATGACACCACTCCTGAGTGTCAGCAACAAGGGAATGGTCTCCAGCTCCCACAAACTCATCTGTCCATTATTCTGTCTGACTTTCTAGTCTTGGTCTTAATTACCTATTGCCAGAAATCTTTTCCAGTATGATCTAGAAATTCAGCTGTTTCTGTCAAATAACTTCTCTCTAACTATCCCCTGTGCCCTAGCAGAGTTTCCTATCTCCTTTCCATTGAACATCTGCTTTAATCTGAAACACCAAATTAAAAAAAAAAGTAAAAATCTTTCTATATATAACTTTGTTTCTGTTAGCTTTATCACTTTCTCCTGGATAGTGCAATAGAGAAAGAATGGTTCCTAACATTTGCTGCAGCTCAAATAGGGTTTAAAAATCTCATTTTGGAGGTGGTTATGGAAATAGTTGTGATCTGAGCCCAGCTATTATAGTTGATTCCCAGGTAATTTGGGCTGGCCTCAGACATTTCCCTCATAAGAGAGTACATAAGGGCATTTGGGCAGAGGGTTAGCTCTGTGGATCTGTGAATAGCCTCCTATTTCAGAGGGCAGAAAGGTACAACTAGGCACATACAGAGCTTTAGGTGTCCATGCATACATACCCTCAGGATTCAGGTAAGCAGTGTACTAAAGGAAGAAAGAAATTTACACAGTAGGTGAAGTAGGGAGTGCTATCTGATCTGGGGGCGTGAAAGTGCCTAATAATAGGCAAATTAGGTATGACTATTTATGTATGATTGGTGATAATTTTTCTATCAAGAACAGGGAGAAAGTACCTAGATAAAAGGCTACATGTGTGGTTTATAAAGTTTTAATAGATCACATTACTGCTCTATATTTTTTATGGGCCATTATATTAAAATCTATAGAAAAGGAGTAAAGTTCCAGAACTTTAACTTTTTTTTTTTTTTTTTTTTTTTTCCCCTTTTATTTAACCTAAGAACTTTCGAAGTTATGTAATGTGACTAAGTTTTTAGAAAACATCTCCACTTACTTCTATATACTTATTCATTGATATTAGTGATGGGAAAGATCCCTAATCAAATGGAATTTTATTCCATTGTGAAAGTGTTGAAATAATTTCTAATCTATGCATTGGGTAGTTCACATAAACAGCATTCAGTAAGCTCAACAAGCATAATATAGGATGATGAAAGCATCAGGAAGAGAGTTTCAAATTTCCATTAACTTGTGGCACTGATCTGCAATGTAGCATGGACCTTGATTTTCAGCAGACATAACTCCTAAATTACTTTAAAAAATAAATGCATACATGAGTACTGTAAACTAATTTAGGGTTTAGTCATAGTCTGGTTTCTGTTTTACAACATTTACATGAGTATCAAAAGGTGTCAGTTGGATTACCAGTAAAAAGGACCACAGCACAGCTGCCACTAACTTGCTCTCTTCCTGTAGCAGTAGGCTTCCTGACCAGTAGTGCACACAGTAGTGGTAAATCCCCCATTGTCCGAGTACAGCCATATTGGCAGAAGTGCAGCACAGTTTGTACTGTTGTTGTAGATACTGTACATAAGCTTCACTATCTGGAACTACGAAGCTGATTTGGAATTCCCAGGCATCAAAAAAGAAGGGTGAGAAAAAAACAAGTGAGAGTGACCAGAGAGTATAAAAAACATTTGTCTTCGTCCTAATATACCATTTGATTTCAAATCCAGAAAAACTCATAACAGAAAGCTGAAAATTTTACCGTTCCTCCTTATCTGAAAGATGACAAACTTCAATTTAGTTTCACCAGTGATGAGAACTTTTAACTGCATTCTGCTCACTTATAGGTGGGTGGCATGAATTACCTCTCAAATCAGAACATGCAGGAAAATCTTTTAGCCTTAAAAAGTAGCAAGATCGGCATATCCAAAAACATTTTTAATGTTGCTGATGTTGTTGTTATGTCCCCAGATTTATCCAACCCTAATCTTTGCAAATATATGTATTTTAATTAATCTCTTTCTTTTCAGCAAGGGAATTCTTTAACGTGGTTCCTGGCATTTAGGGCAGTTCAGAAAGAAGAGAGAAACCAAAAGCAATAGATGAAGCAACAGAGAAACTAACCACATGCAATTCTGCACTGAAATACCAAAAACAGTGAAACATACTGAAAAAAAAAATCCTTTTTTGTTCAGTCTAGTGTCTTATATTCTATGGCCAACAAGTAAAGAGAGGCAGGAAAAATAATTATATGGTGATTTCCATCCCAAGTTTCTTTTTTTTTTTTTTTTTTTTTTTTTTTTCCAAATATCTAAAATATTGTTTTACACAGATAAACACACAAATAAATGTTTTCTTGACAAATATTGGAGAATTCACCAAATTCTTCCAAACTTTCTTTCTTTCTTTCTTTTTTTTTTTTTTTTTTTCCATTAATTAAAATTAGCCAAGTGGTAAAAGATGAAAAAGAAAAATGCTCCCAAGGCAAGGACAGGGACAAATTCTCTCTTACAGGCACACAAAAGAACCATGATTTCTCAGTAGATCATCTCAATGTTAATCTCTATCAGACTGCATGTCTCACTGCTGTTCTGTCTGAAGTGCCAGGAAAACAATATCTTTCACTGAAGAGGAAAGACATTGTTGGGGTCACAAAATTCCATTTCCTTAGCATTTCGCAAAAAAAATCCGTAATTATTCTTCCATCACAAAGTTGTAAAACAATATGCAAAGTTAAAGCATATATAGCAATATAGAATCAATAATATTTCTGCAGCAATAAATTGGTGGCTTTAAAAGAAGAGCAGTGATTTGTGTTGTTTTTCCATGCAAACAATTTAAACCTGTAAAGGCACCATAATTATAAACTTTTTAAAAGAAGTAGTTGAAATTGCTAATGAAGTCATTGAAATGTAAAAGACATTAATGTCCTGTTAGGTAGGCAACAGTCTTGAAAACTGTTGGAATGTGTTGAAGATACATAAAGGACAAAAATTGTTAGGCTGAAGTCATGTGAGTCCTTTCACATTAGTGGATTATACCTGCTAAAATTTATAAGGATACATTTATGGGAAATATATTCAGTGTTAACAGTGTAAAGCTGTGTCAATCATTCTTAATGTTTACATTTTCTTCACACAAAATCATTAGGTAAGACACAAAATAAGTATGTGCTCAGTCCTTCCTGCAAAGGTAGACCCACTGAAGACAAATACAGGTTGCTTCAATGTTGTGCCAATCATATGCAGTTTTGTCAAACCTCTAACTCCAAACAACTCAGATCCATGCCTTTACAGACCCTATCCAAGACCAAAGCTTTCCCCTAGCACTGTAGGCAGCATATGAAGTTGGATGATGGAAGTAATTATCATCTTAGCTCCTGGTGCTAGCTACCAGCTGTAGGCTGCCTCCTTTGTATAGCTGAAATTTAAATAATTAAATTAAATAATTAATTATTTTTTTTTTCAATGTGACAACAGTGAAAAGCATCTCATCATGTGGACTGATTTCAATGCATGAATACATTATGTTGATGCAAAACTCAGGCTATAGAAAAACCTAGGTTACTGGAAATTGTGGAGAAAATGCTGTGGAAGAAGAGAGCTCTCTTTTACTGCCCTTCCCTATATCATCTCATATGAGACATTCTGTCACAAA
Source organism: Aythya marila (assembly GCF_965140915.1). Lineage (NCBI taxonomy): Eukaryota > Metazoa > Chordata > Aves > Anseriformes > Anatidae > Aythya > Aythya marila. Next base: position 83,489,632 of record NC_139044.1, on the reverse strand, counting down.
AAGTTAATTTGGGAATCTACTGAAAGAATCTATCATCCATCATCCAACTTTTCTTAGACATATCTTTTTGCTGGTGACTACAGTGAAACAACTTTGGTAGCACCTTCCATCCTGTACCCTGGAGTCCTGTATTAGTTGGAATAAAAATGTTTTCATTAACTGTTGAATTTTAATTTCAGGAAGTATTTTGCTTTTCTCTCTTCAAATAACACAATGCTATCTGATATTATGAGCTCTTGGCTGACAGATAAATTCACAGACTTGTGTAAATTAATATCCAACAAAGAAATCCATCTGAGATTATATTTTTCAGTCCCATAAATTTCATAAGATTAATAAATGGATTCCTCAGATTGTCATCTCCAATGTAATATGTCCCAATGCACATAGCAAATCAATAGGAGCATCTTCCAGTAGAACTAATGTGAGAAATGTCTTAGTTCCTTAGTTCTAAGAAATCTAACAAGAGGACTGCAATACAGTTTATCATAGGCTCTCTATGATTAAGGTTTAATGGTTTCTCACATCCTTTAAACATTTGAATACAGTTTAGAAGACATTTATGATATTATTATAAACAGTACAGCAAGACATATTTTCAAATGTAAGGACTTAATTGAACACATTACATATAGAAATACTTGTTTTAATGTGTCACTGGTCTTTTGTAGGCACTGATTAACTTACCAAATCTTTCTGTTTTGTTTATGTTTAATACTATCTCATTTACACATATATTGCAAACTTGAAAGCACAAATGTAAATGATAATTTGAGAAGTTGGTTCCTTTCCTATAAAATCCTATAAATTTTAGGAATCAGCTTTTCCATTCTTTCATGTAGAAATATTATCAGTGGATAATTTTGATAGGACATTTGAAAAGTAAGCTCAAATAATTTAAAGGCAGCATTTAACACTAGCTGTAAGTAATAGCTTAATAAATATATTTTCTTCCGGACTATATGCAGTATATTGTACTTTCACTGCAAACCTCCGATGAAAAAAAAATATACACAAATAGGGTAGAAAAACTCTTCCTACAGTAGCCCACCAGATCTGACATTATGAATATTTCTATTAACTAACATTAGTTAGTTAATAAATATTAAGGCATTTCTTAGCACATCAATAATTATTAACTTACTATGGCACCTAGCCATTGAACTACATTAAAGATAGGACACAGTTACCAAGGCCTTCTGTAGTTTGGAGTAAAAAGCTTTGCTTTATGTTGATTTAGGCTGATTTTTAATTATTTTAATCAAATAGGACCTCAGTTAATATTCCCTGTTACTGCTACTGACTCACCCTCTTCTTGCACACACATTTTTGTTTTGTGAGCAGACAACTTTCCCTGTGACCTCTGCAGATCCAGCCCACAAAACAGATGCTTGGCATCTCAGCTTTGTGCCTTTAAAGTATTCAGTCCCCTTTCCAGATTCTTGCAATGGCAAGGTACGTATAGTGCAGCTCTTTTTGATTTGTCTGTCATTGGTGTACTGTCTGAGTTTCCTCTTCAGAGTCACAAGGTTTGCTAAATACATGGCAATACATGTACATGGTTCTGATTATAATCCAGGAGTAGCTGTTAGGAACAGAGGTCAAGACAAACTAGGGAATTGAATCCATATCCTTAAAATTAATAAAAACACATTAAAAGAATAGCTAAATAAAGATTGTTTAAAGCAATTTCAGTTCTATGCAATTAAGAGGTATTGATACATATCCTGTCCTCCTATAATTTGGTTTGCATCTGAAACTCCAAGTTATTGTGCTGCTAAGTGAAAACATGGCATCAAAATACTAGGAATTGAAACTGCAATGTTTAAAGAACACCGGTCATGAGAACTACTGCAATTGCCCCTTAAGATATTTTTCTAAGTGATTTTTTTTTTTAATGTCATGAGTAGGATTGCCTAGTACAGTGAAACAAAGCAAGTTTTTCCCTCTAATAGGGGAAAAACTGACATAAATGGAAGCTACTAAAAAGCAAAAATGAGTAGTAAAGAGAGGCAATTTGAGAAAGAACAAGCATTAAGGAGAAGAGAGACATTTTTATGTGTAGTCCTAAGTCTTCGCTGTCTGCCTAATTTTTAATCTTAAACACAAAATATCTCATGCATGAGATACGTAAACAGGCTAAACATGACCCAGATCAAGGGCAAAACCGAGCACATGACCTGCACTACCACACAGAAGGAGATGAGCTCAAAAATGCTCAGAGATTAACTCAGCTACACAGTAAGGATCAAGAGAGATTTGATAGGCAATGCCTGGTTAAAACAACAGCACCATTACAGACCTCTTTCATACATGAGGTGTCCAGTCATCTGGTCAGGACTATGAAACACACTTTGGTCTAATGAGTTTGGCTGATTTCTTAACACAAACAGTGATTTTATTCTTTGAAGTCCCAACATAGATTTCCCTACTTACACACAAATCTTCTCTGGACTGTTCCTCTGTATACTCACAAACACACAAACACATACACTAATGGATTTCTTACTCTTGTTCAAAATGACAGTATTCACCATTATATAATCCAAGGGATCTTTATGTATTCCAAAGAGAGAACAAATATGTCAGGCACAGATAAAATTACCTACTCCTTTTCATCTGGGCTACTTGCCTGCTGGAAACATTGTTTTTGGTTTACCATCAGCTACACCATCCCATCTCTGGAATTTCAAGGTCACGGGAGGACAGGATAATTTACTACAAAGTTAGTGCATGTCAAAAGAGAATTAGTTCAAAATTAAACTCCCTTTAAAAATGTTTGACGGTGACCGAAGGGGCAATTCTTTAAAACAAGATGCTGTTATACTTCTTATGACAATGTGTCTTTATCTACAACTTCTGTTTTCATTGCTGTATTAGATTTGTAATTACCAAATAAACATTTATAGGGGCAATAAGCAATTACAATTTTATTTTGAGCTACTGTTAAGGAATAGAAGTGGCACTGGGCAAAATACGCAGAGACAACAGTTGACAATCAGGTCAATACAAAAAAAAATAAGTACCCAGATTCAGGGCCTTATATGTTAGTCACAAAAGCAAAAACAGATAGTGTAAGTTTTTTATTTGTTGAAACTGAAAAGTTGAGAAAGAATTTTCAGTATCACTGGGGGCAGAAGCACTAGAAATCTTCTGAGAAAGCATCTTCTACCCAAACATGAAAAGCCCAGAGACTTGCCTTGCTGAACTTGGATACAACTTTGTAAATAATGAGCGTATATCAGAGAAGGAACACTGATTTCTGAGTTTTGCTGTATGTTACATCTCTACCCTACTAAAGACCTATAGAAGCAGAAGAACCTATTCAAGTTTGCCACCATTCCTGTATCAGATGGTATGTTCATGTTTTGTACTTGAACTTTTCAGCTGAATTGTATACAATGAGTCTTTGGTACAGTTGCTGTTCTAGGAAATGAAATGTCATTGCTTCTGGTAGTAAACAGACTAAAAGAAGAGGAGCAAGTAGAGCAATCAGTAGGCAGAGGAAGAGAAATCTGGCTTGTGTGATGAATTCACCCTAGAACTTGAATTTGTTATTGCCTGCAGGAAGATCCCACCTTGTCTGCTCATCATGCTGCTTTTCCCCTACTGCTACCAGACCTATCTATTCCTACCACTGCTTGGTGCTCTTTTTTTAGGAGGCAATGATGCTTTCCCAGGCTTCCCACACGTTGTAGAAGGACAAGTGGAACACCTCCTGTACTCTCTGAGGCCTGCTGATCACATTTGTCCTTGCCACTTTGTAAATGCCTTTTCACCATCAGGTCCAGAGTTCTATAGAGAATAGATTGGGTAGAAAGGACAAATAACAAAATATGGTGGGAAGAAGTGGGTGGCCAGGTCTCCCTGTTTTTTGTATACATTTGAAATCAGAGCTAACCTCCGCTACCTGACATACAGATAGTTCCCAGAAGTTTCTCAAAAAACGGAGACAAGGTTTCCAAACCATCAATTTGCCAACTATGGTGCTTGTTGTCTCCTTATCTAACAGAGACATAAGGTTTTCTGGTTCTAGCTCATTCCCAATCTATAGAAAAGTGGAATTTAGAAATCTGTAGAAAAACGGAATTTAGAAATCCCCACAGTTTGGGGGGGAGATAGTGTGATGTGTGATAAGCCATGTCAACACAGACATTCATACTACCCACACTGTTTTTGCCCATGTTTCATGCTGCTGCTGAAAGAGCAAGCTTAGACATAAGAATCATAGAAATGTGTCCAGGTAGACAAGATCTATACACAATGTTATAAGTGGGACTTTATGACTTACTTCATTAAGTCTTCAAGCTGTTCAGATCTTTGTACAGTACCATATAGCTGCTTATAGAGTGAGTGGCTTTTTTTCTGAATAATGGCACTAGCTGCAGCTCGGCAGGAGCTGCCATCTTCCACAGAGGCAGGATTCAGCTGACAGCTGGTCCTAGGAAATCAGTGGCTCCTTTGAAGTTCTTGCAGACAATGTGTCCACATTGCTGTAGGCAACTGCTTTCTGGAAAAAAATCTGTTAGACCCAGCAATAATACTCAGTGTATACTAGTAATGGCCAAAGGTTGGAACAGATTCATAATATTTTTGTCTAAAATGTGCTAAAATACTGAAAAATATTTCTAAAAGAAAAGTATGTCCCACCAGCACTGCCAACAACTTGAAACTGTTTGCTGTCTCAAACAGAAGGCTGCATATTTTACTTGTTTTTGCTCAGCACCTATCACTGTAAGATCCTGGGCCATGACTCACAAACTAACAGAAGGAACAAGCAGACATTTTTTCTTGACTTCATAGCTCCATTCTCTCATTGCATGATGAACTTCCTGATAGGATGAGAATTTCATCCATAATTAGTAGTTAGAAAACATGTGAAAGTGTAATAAGCATGCACATTCAAGACTTTATTAATTCTTTTGCTTTTGAATATTTTACTGAATATATTTATTAAGTAAAGCAGAGGTTCTCATGAAATTAAGTGGCTGCAAGGGACAGAGAAATTCCTTGTACAACAGTTCAACAGATGTGTCTGAACCACTCTGATGGTAAGACACCACTGTTTGGCTGATGTGTTGAGTTTAGCTGAGTCATTTCCATCAGGTCAACTGTAAGTTTATTCAAGATCATTGTAGAAAGCTACTGATTTATTAGGAGACATGTACAAGCATTGCCCTGGAAGAGAGGAAGTATTTAAGTTTTTGCTAGTATAACACGTGTTTTATAAATTTGAAACTCAGTAAAGTAGGAATTGCTCTGGAAAAATAGAAAAGGTTGATCATAATTACTAAAGACACTCATTACAGTAATCAAGAGTGGTAGAGGTCATGCAAATGAACAGCATTCAGAGAACAGGATATGAGACACTGACTTCTCTGGATTGAGGATAGGGATACAGGAGAGAGGAGAAAATATTAAAGGGGAGTGCACAGGAAGGAAATGTGAGGCAGAGTGGAAGGAAGGAGAGTCTACAATATTTACGTCAAAACTGTCTTAAAAAGGAGCAGCCAGGAAGATATTTCAACTTTTTTTCCATTTTGATGTCACTGAAATAAATTATGTATGAAATCTGTAAAGAAACTATAAAGAAATTGTAATCCTTTGGTTTTAGAGTAAACCACAGATGTTTGAGATCAAACACAGAGGACTTGATCATGAATAAGAAGACAGAATGGGAAATTGGTTGGAACAAAATAACTGAACAGACCTGACTTTGTCACTAAAAATCCCTTTCAATAGATATACACCCTATATCTCTCAGTCCTTCCAGGAACTTTGCATTGTTCTGGCTACAAATAAGCCTGCATGGCAGTTACAGGAGTCTTCTTTCCAGTGCTCCAAATGCTTCCACTCAGTCTTCCACTCAGTCTTCATTCTAGGCTCAAAGACTATTTTTTTTTTTTAAATCCAGTTCTCCCCAGAAGGCCTGAAGCCTTCCATGTAAACTCTCCACAGCTTCTGATCAGCAGAGCACAGCAGAAGATGAGTAAAGGGCTAATCCTGATGTACTCAAGTTCTCCTCAGCTCACCTGCTGCTGAATCTGGATGGAAATCTCCAGAGATGCCAGGGGACACCTCTGCCTAGAGCCTTCTGCAGGAGCAGGTATATATTTTGATAAACACTGATACCAGTGTTCATCACATTCATAGTTAGCAAAGATTTGCTGCTGGCATATTTATTAAAGACAGTCTCTTGAAGCTTTTGTCATGGCATTTTTTCCTTACCTGAGCTGCAAGTGCAAAATCAGTGGTGTGTGGGCAACGCTATGATTTAATAAGCAATTTCTCAAACACGAAGCCACAAGTATGATTTTAATTTCACTCATTCAATTCAGTTCATTCTCAGGAAATTAAAAGCTGCAGACTTTTTGCTTGTCGAGTCTTCCAGTTAGGTTTTTGTTAGAAGGCATTTTTCCAGGCTTAATTCTGCACTGTAAATGAGCCTTAAACAATAGATATTTTCTTCATGTTACTCTGTAAAGATTTGATTGATTGATCCAGCCCTCCGCTTAGTGAAATGACAAGTGAAGGAAATCAGTGAATCCTTTATAAAGAGTCAAAGGCTGTCATACTAACTACAGTTAGACGGAAAACTAGGACAACTGAAATTACATATAGAAGTTGTACAAAGAGTGTCTGTAGGAGTTATCGTGCTGTCCCAGCAATCCCTCAGTGTAAGAACACATTATAGGGAACTACTGTCTCAGAGATTGAGAGAATATGTTTCTGTACAGAAATGTCTCCAATAGGAGCACTGAGATCTCAGAGGTTAAGTTTATGTTGGTTTTCTTGTGGTGATGTCAACTCCATCTATCTATGTGAACCCAGCAAATTCTTTGTAGATTATCTCTGCCATCCTGTATGTTAGTCCACTGCTTACCAGACATACCTTTTTCCTTATAACCCACTGACAGACCATTCTTGGAGAAAGCCTTCTGAAAATAATTGTCCAAGTTCAGCTCTGGATGTAAACGATCAGTAATGTATATTTGAAAGACTGAAAATTTCACCTGAATTCTTCTTTACCTATCTATAAATATATAATAAGCTGATGAGAAAACATCAACAGAAATTAATGTTCTAATGCTTGGTTTCAATTGATTCTCAACATATACTATTTAATTAAAACACCAAGAGTTAGTAATTTCTTAGTATTGTTTTCCACAACAGGAAACATCTGATTTGCTGTAATTAGGCAAGACAGCAGTACATGCCATCACTTAGCAAGCTGAACAGCAATTGACTTTCATGATCGGTTGCCAATCTTCAGGCATTAAAAGGAAGCCAACACAATTTCTTTTGACGTAATCTCTGTACAGTAAATAGGGCACTTGTGCAAATTTGATGGGCTTCATTAAAGCTCACAGAGCAAGAGAAAAGAAAAAAGATGGTGCAGTGTAATGGAGTGTAGCCTTGGGGCATTGTACCCTGTGATACTAGAGAGTTGCCAGGGGAAACTGCAAGATGCAGATTCCAAACATGTTTTGTAAGGGAGGAAAAAATGATATTGGAATAGTGTCCTCTCTCTCTTTCTCCTTTGTGTGATTGCAGTATGTTCATGGAACTCATGTAGAGTTCTCATGTTGTGTCTTGTGTATTGCCTTGAGAGATTTCTGAGTTTTAAATTGAGTGCTGCATGAATACTTAGCAGAAATTTGCTAGTGCCAGGCTACTGCATGATTTGCCTGAGAGCAGCTCAGTTTTCAAATGCATTGTACCCAACTTCATGGGTGCAGTGAATCACACTTGGCAACCACTAGACAGAGCAACAAGAGCAGTACAGTCAACTGATCTTCCTTCCTGTTCTTTTTTTTTTTTTTTAATTATTATTATTATTATTATTATAGACATTGTCTGATTAGATCAACTCCTTTTTTTTTTTTTTTTTTTTTTTTTTTCCAAGAAATGCAATCAAATTTCTGAGATAGTCTTGTAATTAATATACAACCCTGACTCTATTTTTTACTACATGTTTTACTTGGGGTAGGCTTTCAAGATAACTAGAAACACAACTATTTTCACCACACTTTGTAGCTGAATCAGGCACCTTAATAAAAGTACATGTCACATATCAGGAATGCAACTGAAAGCTCTAAGTAGATCAGTCAACACAGTCAGATAATAACCATGGCTTTCCTTTCTGTTCCATCTTTGTGATGCAGCTGATTAGATAGTTCTAATAATTGCACATGTGCAAACCAAATTTCTCTCTTACAGGCACACAAACCAGAGAGCACAGAGTTTTCCCATTACTCTAGTAAACTTTTTTTTTTTTTTTTTTTTTTTTTTGATGATGGGATAGCAGATGCTGCCTTTCTGTGCATCTGTGCATGTAATACCATATGTATTATACACTGGACAGAGCAGACTGACATTGCCTAGGTGCTGTCCAATAGTTAATAACCATAATCAAGCCTCTGAAAACAAACAAAATCAAGGAAGGGAAGGAGGGAAGGAAGAAGGGAGAGAAGGGAGGGAAGGGAGGGAAGGGAGGAAGGGAGGAAGGGAGGAAGGGAGGAAGGGAGGAAGGAAGGAAGGAAGGAAGGAAGGAAGGAAGGAAGGAAGGAAGGAAGGAAGGAAGGAAGGAAGGAAGGAAGGGAGGAAGGAAGGAAAAGAAAGACTCCACCCACTTTTCTTAAGGCAAAGTGAATAAATCCTTCCATTTATATCTAATGTGCTGGCTGTCTCAACATAAAGCAACCACCCCTGGATCTCCAAAACCAAGTCTGGAGTTTTTGTACAAGTGTTTTTAATTTAGAGTTGCATTTATGAATATCCCCACAGCACCAGAGGAATCCTTCCTTGTAATTAGCAACTCTGAGCACAGCCTGTGGAATACAGCTGCAAACCGCATGTTTTTATCCTGTCCCTGAGGAAATTCACAAGGGAAATTCTTCCTTTCTTTATCTCATAGCCTAAGCCATCTAGTCAGCCTGCAATTCATCAGGTTGTGGTTCCTGATGCTGAGACATGCTCTTATGTATAAATTAGATTTATCAGATGCTGAATTGAGTTGATCTTTACAATGAGAAATAATTAGTTAATCCATTTTCATTAAATCAGCAAAGCTCCTAGGAAAAAATAGCTAACATATTAGAGAAATAAGTACAATGAGAGTGGATTCTTATTGCAAAGTGCCAGTTTCAACTTAATATAGAAAGAAAACCAGTTCAATTAGGAGCTCATGGATGTTCATAGATCATCCCTAAATTTGAGATACTCTGTAGTGTTTTGACTTTGTGGTGTTCGGTCTTGTTTTAAATACCTGTTTTTAAATATTTCCATGCTTTTTCCCCCAGTGCTTTTATATAGTGTTTTTATTACAAGCTATCAAGAAATGCTTGCATTCAAACATTATCATTCTTACTGTCTTGTGTTTTACAGACTGAGAAAGAGACACAGTGGTACAGCAATTTATCCAAAATAGTGAACATGGTTAGACATGTAGATGGGTGTTCTGTCCAGGAGATAACATTGTTTGCAATACAGACATGATACATGTGATACATGTTGCAAACAAAGAAATACTAAAATTGGAAATCAATCTGTCTGCAAAATACTGATAGAAAGCCAAAACACCATTATTAAAAAAAATAAAACATTCTAACACATATAAAAATGAGGAAAAAAAAAGCCCCAAACAGCTGAATATAAGGCCTACTCTTAAACACAGAACAAATTCTTAGCTAAATTGGAATATAGGGGGAGACAGGAGAAAAAAAAAACAAACAAACAAACAAAAAAAAACAAAAAACATTTCATAAGAAGTCAAAGAATTTATTGAATTTCAACCATTTCACCAACAACACCAGCAGAAGAATAGAATTTTTTTTTTTTTTTTTTTTTTTAGTGATTAGAGTAGCATATGTCATTCAAACCATTTTGGTTTACTCAGAAATTCTGACAACACATTTAATCTCTTGGATTGCCTTCTTATTGTGTATTACACAAAGGCTCTTGGCCTTTAACTGAAATTAAAGCTTACAAGTTGGAAATCTAACATGCTTCCAATAAAGTAATTCTCCAAACAGGTAGAGCCTCTGAATATGTCTACACCTATGGACAGAACTGAAGAGTAGAGGTTAGGTTTGTATATATTTTGAAATGAATATAGGACTGACATTTGATTCTTATTGCAGGGTTAATATTTGTTAGCCTGGCGTTATTTAAAATTTCTTTAGGTGGGATTTAATGTTAGCTGAGAGAACATCAGTCATGCTCCTCCTCATGACCTTCCTAATGTCTCAAATTCTTATAGATTTTCAGGCTGACCAGCTGGAAATATAAATACTTTCTATTCCCAAATTACCAGAATTTTTCCCAGATGAAGACCACAACCTTTCTGTATGCACAAAAGTGATTTACGTGAAGCTCTCTGGGCAATGTGACCTTGAAAAGGAATGGCCCATTCTGGTTCATCAAAAAACAACAATGGAAAAGTGAGAAGATGAACTACCTAGGTTTATTCTTACTTATTTATTAGTCTGACTTACTGTTGGCTTTTTTTCTTGTGACATTTGCTAGTGGTTTATAGCCATGATATGACACAAGGTCTTTCTATGGTAACCATTCTCTCTAGCTTCTGGATTGAGTGGATTCATGTTTTGTATTTTTTTTTTTCTCCAGTGTTTTGTAATATATACGCTGAAAAACTTCTTCCTCTTGTTGATAGCGCATGATATGTATGTGCATGAAAACCATAGAAGGTATTAACGTATGGTAAACAAACAATTATATAAATATCCAAACAGCTTTAGAACACTATGCTATCTGCTGAAAAGACCATATACCAGTATGTTTTGGGGACAGAATGATTCATATTCAGGTGTGAGATGGTCAAGCCAAAAAGCAGCTTGAAAAACAGCTTGCAAAAGTTAAATAGTAACCAAAAAGTATTTTTGTAAAGCTTCTAAAAGTACTAATAGAAGACAAAGTCATAGCAAAAAAGCAAAAACAAAACAAAACAAAAAAACACAAACAAACAAAACAAACAAACAAACAACAACAACAAAAAACACTATTTAATGTCATTCATGTTTGCATCCGGGTACACTGTAGAGGAGTTTAAGAAAGTTGTCACTTTGAAAGGTATCTTTTCAGGGCAGACACATCAGATTATCTGGCTCAGATTTACAATTCACTAAATGAGATTATGGAACAAATTATTAATGCTTATTTTGGCAAATCACAAGGCCCAGGTGGTACTGCTTGAAAGTTTTAAAGAAACTCAAGATACAACTGTATCTTGAGTATAGTGTATAGCAGTGATCAAGTGACGGTGAACTCTTCTGCCTCACAACATTTACAGACCTGTTGCATAACTAATCACTCCTGCATCAGTCAGCAAGCTACTCTTTGCTATATTTCAAAGTACTTATTTAGATGGATGGCCCTTTGTTCTAACCCAGAGCAGCTGTTTTTAGTAAAAAACTTTCATTATGTCTGCCATTTGCATACTAAATGTGACAAAAAGTACCATCTTAAATTAAACCTGATTTTTTCTTTTTGTTTACATTCATGTAATTTTTCCTCCACTTTGTATTAGCTTTAAATTTAGTCTGACCAAATATTTCAGAATAATTCTATTTAATTTCAAACACCATTATTTTACGATGAAGCTCATTGTAAAATATCTAGTAATTCACGATAGAGGTAGAGCTGCATTCTCAGTTCTGACTTGAACCTAAGCATGTTCTCTGTGCATCAATTAACTAAACTGAACGTAAATAGATTACTTAGCACGGTGTCTGAGATATCCTGTTATTCTGTGGACTAATAGGAATATAAAACTATTCATAACAAAGAACATGCAAGGAATTTTTGGACTCCTTTCTAAGGCTTAATATATCTTTAAAATACAATAATCTGCTAGTCAGCTACATTTTTTTAAAGAAATTTTCTTTAGGCTGATTTCATGTTATGCTTTTGTGTAGTTATAAATTTACCACTTATCTTGCTTAATTCTTTGTTTTGAATATTCAGACGTTAACATTCCAGACATGAAGTCTCATAGGAGAAATAGTAAGGCTACTTCTTGAATACATAATACCATTTTTCCCCTTAAGCCTTCCCCCTTTACTCATATCATATCATAATGTTAGAAACTGTTATTTTCCAGAGGGAAGTCAAGTTCTAAAGTCATTATTTCTTTTAATAACTGTAAATTTCAGAAACTCTGGGCCATTGAGTGTTTGAAAACACCTTATCAACAAACAACCCTACCTTATTCTCCTTATAATCTTTAGAGATTAGTAGAAGTAATAGTTATAATGTGCTGTTTCATGCCACAAATTTATTTCAGCTACAAACTCAACTTTTAAACAAACTTGGTGGCCTATATGCTTATCTCTGCCAAAGGTTTGTACCAAAAAACTAACCATTTCTTATAAGCTGACTGCCTAATAATTCATGCTGTTTAAGACCAGAAATTCTCAATAATAGTACTGTACTAGCCTACATTTATTGTTTTCCCACTTTGCATTCAATTAAAACACGCTCTGACCAAATATTTCAGAATAATTCTATTTATTTCCAAGTACCTTTACTTCAGTATGAAGTTCATGATAGTTTTTTTGGATGAGTCTCTCTAGGTAATGATTTCCAGCAAATCCAGCAGGGGTATACCAGTTGGGCTTTCCGTTGAGTCTAGCAAGTACACCATAAATATTGTCAACACTGTTGTTCAGTATTTCAGATGGAGAAACAAAATGTTTTCTAAATTAAAAATTAAGTTTGATTAGTTAAAAACAGAACCAACCATACTAAGATAATATTATGACTTTAGCAAATGTCTTTGATTACATTTGAACATTCCTCCATTGCCTGTCTACCAGATAAAATCTTGATATTCATAACTTGGCTGAGCTTCAGAACTTCAAATGAGCATTTCTTTGCTTCCTGGAGAAGAGCTAAGGATTTAGTGTTCCTGTTGTTATGGTTTGACAGATATGATTGTCTTGTCCTGAACTGTAGCTGAGAATGATGACTTTTTTAATTAGCCTCTAAGGGGAAGAGACAGAAATCTAACCTGTAATATGGCTAGTTAACAATTTTCAAATGATTGCTGGACATTTATTAATATATTTCTGTATCAACAAAATGTATAGATTGCCTTCATTTAATCACATTTCTTGATTGTTTGTTAGTTTGCTTTCAGACTTTTCTCAACTTGCAGTATTTTCCCTACACATCATGTAAGGGGTAAGGAACATTGTTTGGCAAAGGACAGAATGATTATATACACAAGCCTCTTCATTATTGCCTATTGTCCTTGCTTTTACTAATGAAGAAAAAGTTTTTAGCTCTTGGGTTTTCAAATTAAATACTTACAGTGAGATCCAAGTGTACCCAACATAACTAATTTTTTGAATATGCAGAATGATTAAAAAAAAACATGCTCTGAGGCGTGAACAGCCCCATTCATTGCAAGACTGTTACCTCATGTAAATAGTATTTTAAAAAATCAGCACTCTTAACTATTTAGTTACAGAATGCAATGTTTAGTTACGGAATGTAAATTACATGAATGCAATGAATGTAAGAACAGAAGGAGAGTGCAATATGAAGTGAAACACAGTGAAACATAGTGCAACATAGTGAAAGTGAAAAGCTGTCTGTCTATATTCTGAAGAGAGTGAAAGTTGATGGGCACAAGTTCCCTCAGCCCTGTAGGCAGGGTGTCAGTCACCACAGTAGCTGTGGGGTCTGCTTCTGGCTCTTCAAATGTAGCTTGGTGCTATCCCAGCTCCTCCAGCACCTGACCAGCAAGCTGGTAATACTACCCCAGCCACTTCTTCCCATCCTGTGGGAAGCCACTTCTTCCCATCCTGTTGTCAGGGCTGTGATAGACTGAGTGTTGCAAAGTCTCCATACAAAATCAGGTTTAAGTAACAACCAGAGTTGCTCAACAGTCAGTCCTGGAGCTGTCTCAGCTAGACTAGAAGATGGGCAGTCAGTCACTTTCCTGATAGCTTAATTCTCCACCTTTTCCTGCCCAAGATCTTTCAAAGCAAAGGCAAACCTGGGTGCAGAAAAGTCTAGAATAACTACAACATTCCTATCTTGGGAAAAAATGTGGGATTACTTTCTTTAGTTATGTAGTAAATGGCATGTTAATTTATTCAGTGGCTATAGGCATGTGCTGAAGCCCCTTCAACTTGATCAATTCAGAACAGAGGAATGTATTTCATCACTTTGTATTTGAACTCCTCTGCTTTTCATAAATGTAGGCCTTTCTGACCAGGAAGTTGCATTTTAAAGTCCTTAACTGATAGCTCTTCAAGTAATATCTGGCAGACTGTGGAAGATGTTATGATGTTTTGAATAAATCAACAACGTAATTTTGCACATTAAGCTTGTTACTGATTTCTGGTATTTATAATCTGATGGGCCTCAAATTCTCTAGCATGACTTCTACATCATAGGTGTGATGTGATACATAAAGTTACTACAATTGCCAAGAGTTAATATCAAAAGTGTCTTATTGCTTCCAAAACAGACAATGCAAAGCCAGGCACTTGGCTTAAATTTGGCATGATTTACCTTTGGCTTCACCACCATAACATCAGTATTTGCTGCATCCTGTGCTGTGTGATGTGTAAATCATTTTGAATACTATGGTATGTAAGACACAGTCAAGTCAGTATCATTATAGAATACAGAAACAGCTGTACTGATGTGTATTTTCTGCTATTTATTGTGAGTTCTTTTACTGCTAAAAGAAAAATGCAGCCTTTTGCTTTCATTGAAAGGGATGATTTGCAAACGTTCAGAGACTAAATCTGTTCCTGTCTAGCTTGTAGTTCTTGGAATTGCCCTCTGACATTTTTTCTTTTCATTATGTGATTTGAGGAAAAAGTAGTACTTCAGTAAGTTGAACCCACTGACAGTAGAGGGCCATTATGAGAAGGGTTATCTGTTTCAGACACATATCTTTAATTTATTTAATCTTATCTCCTTAAAATAGTACTGTATATTCATCAGCTTGTAATACTATTGCAGAAAAGTTCATAAAGACTAAGAGAGAAGGCCATTCTCAAATATTTTCAGTATACATATGTAACTAACATATTAAGCAGTAACTATGGTGTCTACTTTCTCTGAAACAGAAAAGCAAGGGATGAGCAATTATGACTGGGCCAAATTATTTTGCAGTAGTCCTTGTGTGCACTAACTAAATGCGGTCATTTATTTTTCATCCTTTATACAGTGCTGCATGAATTTAGATGTATATTTTGGACACATCTGACATACATCTGAATGGAAGGGTGCCTGATGCACTGTTAAGACATAAAATCAAAAGCAGAAACTCCAGGCTACAAGTCTGTGCTGATTTTGACATAAAGCCCTTTAGCTCTTTGAATTCATGCTTTTTTTTTTTTTTGAATCATAGATGCTTTTTAAAAATTGAGTGTATGAAAAAGATGTTTTACAACTCCATCTAACACACACCTATTGCTCAGTTTTAATGCATTTAGCAGATAAAACAGTAATTTGTAGCATCATAATTTCTTAGAAAAAAATACTGTGCTATCTCAGGACTGACTCATGTTTCACAGGAACCTAAGTATACACAATCATCAACCTTAGCTTTATAAACTAAACTTAGCAGCTCAGTAAAAGAAATATTTTGACAAGGCCTGTTGTCCAGATACTCTTTTTGACTGCTAGTCATTTAAATAAGCCTCTTTTAATTGAGTTCCATTCCAACTTTTCCACTGTTTTGCCCAGGATTGATGTTGATCTATCGGACCTATTTTTGCCTGAATTAGTCTTTTCACTCTTTTAATTGCTGCATTATTTTTTTCTTCCTGCGTTGCTGAAGTTCTATAGTAATCCAGGACAAGTTCTAGATCCGTTTTGCTGATATCTGTGAGGGCTTCTTGCAGTATGTGACCAGCCTTTTTTGATTATTCTCTGCTGTGCTTGGACACTATTAGAGACAGCTGGAAACTGCCACCATCAATAGTAATAAAAAAAGTTGGACGTTTCCGTTTCATCAGCACTGTGATGTGATGTGCAAAGTTCAAGCTCTCTTCCCAGCTGGTGAAAATGATTTTTCTTTCCTTAGTGCTTCTTTCTATTTTTCCTCTATTGCCATCAATATCAGCTCCCATAAGTACTGAAATGAGTCACTGCCCCTGCCCCTACCTCTTTATTCTAACACTGAAAACAGAAGTTGCTCCGGATTTTCTAGGGGCTGTATATTGGTCTGCACATCCAAGCATTTGGTAAACACTTCCGGGAAGGAGACGTAGTGATGCTTGTTCTTGGAAATCAGAAGGTACAATGAAAGTGATTTTTATTTCAGTGTAACATGCAAACCTTTTTTTTGCCTCTGATGTAAAACTAGACAGAAAAAAAATCTATGTTGTGGATAACTGTTGTTTATTGTCTCTCTTCAGAATCACTTACCATCACAGTGTCATTAATAATCACAGTACTTTAAAGACAAAGAAGAAGAGATTAGTTCTAATCCTCCAGTCTTATGAACTGTTCAACTTAGGTAGATTCATGAGCCATATCTACCAAATTGTCCCTTCGTGAAGGGGCTCAGACCTTGGAATCTCTTACTAGCTCTGAGGACTGCCAGAATATCAGCATGAACCATGTCAAATGAGGTGATGATTAATAAAAATGAATAATAAAATAAAAATAAAAATAAATTAATTAATAAAAATAGATATATATAAATATAAAATATCAGAGGAAGAGACAGTTCATTTTTATTGTGGCAATCTTACTCTACAGTAAGATGATCCTTGTGGGACCCTTCAAACATGGGATTTTCTATGATTCTAAAAGGATATGGAACATTAAAATAAGAGCAGCATAAAAATAAGTCAAGAATGATTTAAGTAACAGAGAAGATAATGTAAAATTTCTTATAGTGGACACAACTAGTACAGGGACAGAGAAATAATATTCAGAGGCAGAATAACTAAAGATACAGGAATACACAGAAGAAAATGCATTACAGTTTTGAGAAGAAAATGCAACTTTACACATAAAGCAGAAGGAGAAACATGAAATGTAACTATTGAGAATGGTAACAAACAGCACGTAAGAAAGGAATACAGAAAAAAACACACTACCAAGGATAACATGACTTTCAGTTACTGTGCTACTATGAAACATAGGTGAAGAGATGATCTAAAGTAGTGAATGGATACTGTGAAATTGGCCTTATTTAAAATCTCCGATTTGTTAAGTACAGTACATGTTAAGTATTGTGATCAAAGGTATTGCAAAGTATCTGAATCCAGTCCTCTAACAGATTTGTCAAGGATCTTATTTTTCAGTCACTTAAATACAGAGAGATAACTTTAACGTAGTCTTGCATACAACACCCAACAATCTGACACACTGGACTACTTAAGCACTGCTTAATTTTATGTATTTGCACAATTTAATTCATTCAGTTGTATCTAAAATTAGTAATATTCCACCCATTAATTTTGTTTTAAGTATAGTTCTGGAGGCTTCCATAAACAGAGCTGTGAGGATTAGTGAAAGAGGATTTGAACAACAGTGATTATTTATGAACTTGAAAGTTTATTATAATGAAAGACTGAATGAACTAGATTCAGATCCAAACTCTGGTCTCAGTTATACTGCTGTAAATCCAGAACTATTCTACTGATGTCACTGAGCTCTGGGGTGAGAGACGGAAAAGCATGTGTTTCAGTACACTAATCTAAAAGAAGCCTTAGGTTAATACAGGATAAAACTGAACAAAGTATTTTTTTTTTTTGTTACTAAAAACAAGCAAATGCTTTTGTCCTCTTCCAAGTTTGTTCCAATAGAAAAATGGTAGTCAAATTACATATCCAGACAGTAAATTTCCAAACAGGAAAACTTGTGCTTACGTCTAGACGTCATCTTCATTCTTTGGGGAAAGACTAAATAAATAAATAAATAAATAAATAAATCTTTTTCCAATCAAAGGATGTATGCAAATGCCAAACAACAACAACAACAACACCTAGAAATTTCACAGCACACATAACAGAATGAGGAGGAAAGGTATGCAGTGTCTGACTTATCTCTGCAATTCTGTCAGTGTTCCTGAGAGTTGCATGCATCACATTAGTTTGGCCTTGGGTAATTTAGACTACTTAATGTTAGTGAGGTTATCCTGGATTTATAATGATACAGTCAAAAGCTTTCTAGACTTTGAGAAAAAATATGAAGACTGCTATGACAAGAACACAGAAGTCTTTCCAGAGTTACAGGTTTGTCCTGGAGAGTGCGAGTTTCAAGGTATTTTTAGGTGCCTTGGGCAACATGCAAGCCATAACATTAAAAGCAGGTTATGCCTGATTCACAACTTGTGTAGCCAAACTTGTGCACAGGCAGGATGCTTCACTCTGAATGTCACAGTGGCTCCTGAGGCACTTTTGACTTGAACCAGTAAGGGAACATTTTAAAGCTCCAGGTGTCATTTCTGTACCACAGACTTGGCAGGAGCCAGGCTCTCTGCAGTGATGTCTACAGAGCTGGAAAGAAGACTAGTGCTGCCCTTGTAAGACTAGTACTGCGCTTGTTTTGGTCTAGACTGATCTGGTAGATCTGCCTCAAGTTAACTTAGGAAGATTTTTATTTCACATACTTGTCAGTTTGTTTCTCTCAAGCTGATTTTTAGACAGTGAGTAAGCCTTGCTGCAGTATTTTTCATCCATTTAAGAGGCTTTGCAGATGAAATATGGTCTGCAGCTTTAACTTCTGTTCCTAACAGGTGATTTTAAATAATTATTTTAACATTTATTTTGCATATTTTAATAAGCAATAACTAAATTGTAACATCAGAGACTTAAGAAATGTTTATGACCCTTTCCAAACACTTTTTGTTTAAGATTATGCCTGGGCTGATTATAACTTACTTGCTTATCTGTTACTGCATTATGTTAATAATGAGTTAACTTCTTCCTTATTTGATTATAATCAATGGGTTATGCTGAAGCCAAATTGCCTAAGGACTTTTTCAGTTCTCTACTCCCAAGCTTCTTACAGAACTTACATCTTGTTGACCTATTTTCAAGCCAACATACTAAGTACATTGCAATCTTAGATGTGAGAACCTACTGTTGTATTATCAAAACAGACATTAGGGCCAGATCCAACAGTAAGCTGAGAAGCTAAAATACCATTTTAGGCATCTGAAGTCAGATGAGCAATTTACAAAAAATACCCGAGGTGCTAAGAATTTCAAATAAAGTCTTTGGTAGATCAAAAGCCAGGCACCTCTGCCCAAACTTACCATAGAGTTCAGTTTGCTGAGTATGCTCAGAACATGGCACAGGAATAGCACTGAATTTGGTTGAAAAGTATGGTGTCTGTTATAGTCCTTCATGTGCTAGAGGAGGGACCAAAATCCCAGGCCCCTTTCCTTCCTGGCTGAGTGCTCAGACCACGAAGCTGGAGATGGGCTTTGATATCTGGTGCTGCCCTTTCAGCCCCACCTTTTCATATTCTGGCTGCATGAAGATGCAGTTCAAAAGGAATGGCAAGCTACCCCATAGCCTGGGGGTGGAGGTATTCCCCTGGAGAGTACCATCTGTGAGTAAAACCCACAAACAAAAAGTTGCAGAGCTCTCAAACCTGTAACTGCAGCTCAGCACATAGAAATTGGTCTGCTTGTTTGCAGCAGGAATCAGACTGCTGCTTCAACAGAAATGCCTAGCTACAGACTTCAAATATATATTTAAGTGGATGCAAGAGACTTTGTCTCTGATGCTTCCCCATGCTTGGTTATTTATTTATTTATTTTTGCCTAGGATAGGCTTCCCTATGCCTAGGAAACTGGCTACTCTAAGTGTCAGACTAGGTGCCTAATTCATCCACAACTAAAGATATTCCAACACCTAAACTGTGTAACTTTTATCGGGGCAGAGATACGACCACCCACTTTGCCAAAAAACAACCTCATTAATTATTTTGCTGGAACCATAACCTACTGCTTATTAATCACTTTTAAAATCGTTGTCATAAAACCAACCATCGTACTTGGTGTGACTGAAACCTAGTACTCAGAACACAGGAAAATACTAGCATCTGGATAGGCTGCACCGATGGGCTGAGGTCAACTGCATGAAGTTTAACAAGGCCAAGTGCCGGGTCCTGCACCTGGGGCGCAATAACCCCAAGCAGAGCTACAGGCTGGGAGAGGAATGGTTGGAAAGCTGCCAGGCAGAGAAGGACCTGGGAGTGATGGTGGATAGTCGGCTGAATATGAGCCAGCAGTGTGCTCAGGTGGCCAAGAAGGCCAACGGCATCCTGGCTTGTATCAGGAACAGCGTGACCAGCAGGGCTAGGGAGGTGATCGTCCCCCTGTACTCAGCTCTGGTGAGGCCGCACCTCGAGTACTGTGTTCAGTTTTGGGCCCCTCGCTACAAGAAGGACATGGAGGTGCTTGAGCGGGTGCAGAGAAGGGCGACGAAGCTGGTGAGGGGCCTGGAGAACAAGTCCTACGAGGAGCGACTGAGGGAGCTGGGCTTGTTCAGCCTGGAGAAGAGGAGGCTCAGGGGTGACCTTATCGCTCTCTATAGGTACCTCAAGGGAGGCTGTAGCGAGGTGGGGGTTGGCCTGTTCTCCCACGTGCCTGGTGACAGGACGAGGGGGAATGGGCTTAAGTTGAGCCAGGGGAGTTTTAGGTTAGATGTTAGGAAGAACTTCTTCACTGAAAGGGTTGTGAGGCACTGGAACAGGCTGCCCAGGGAAGTGGTGGAGTCACCATCCCTGGAAGTCTTCAAAAGACGTTTAGATGTAGAGCTTAGGGATATGGTTTAGTGGAGGGCTGTTAGCGTTAGGTTGGAGGTTGGACTCGATGACCTTGAGGTCTCTTCCAACCTAGAAAATTCTGTGATTCTGTGATTCTGTGATCTATAGATAGATTATATCTACATATTTTCCATAATTTAAAAGCTATTAGTATATAAACTATATTTACTATTGAGAAATGTTAATATTTCACCATATTCTGTGGTTCTCTAGGACTGATTAGTTTCATCTCCTGGAAACTTACAAAGCAAGATAGATTTTTTTATATTCATCTAATAAAGACAACTAATAGGAAGGATTTAAACATTCAGATACATACCTATACCTTCAGAGATGTCTTTGACTATATGTAAACCTCTTGTTTTGGACGGAGTGGCAGAATACATTCTGAACAGAAGTATCTGGTACGTGGTTGTCTTGTTTAGACTCCTGACTATCATCCTCACAGAGCACTGAAAAGTAAAGGAGATTATGTTTTATCAGGTAGCCATGTCTGGATTTTCACCTGGAAGTTTGTGGTACAGATATCTGGACCTTTCTGACTTTGCTAACTGATTGAGGAAAGGACACTCAAAGACGCAACCAGCTCCTGGTGCTAGGGAACAAGGACACATTGACCCATGTCTTTTGATGAAATGTTGGTTTCTGCAGAGGGAGTGAAGTCACATCTCCACATCTCCAAACCACATGTTGAACAGAGACAGAACTGTCAGCATTTACAATATGCAAGAGGACTGAGCTTGATTCCAAACCAGGACTTCACTTCTCCCTCTTCAATGTGGACCACCTTTCCTTCTTGGCCTCATAATGCCGGTAGAAAATCCCTAGCATGTTGATTTAGCTTAGGTGTTAGTTAAAGCCTATCCTTTTGGTAATATGTTTTACATTTCTATAAAAGAGGTTCTCAGTTTGGCTCGTGGTTTTACAGCTCAAATGGGAACATTTTAAAAAGTAGAAAGAAGAGAGTTTTCTAGCTTTGATAACTAATGCTCAACTGTGTCAGACCTACATCTGCAATTATACATAACAAAACAGCTGAGCATTCCTTGCAGAGCTTTGTTGAGGTTTCAAAAACAGTCTCAGTCTTTCTTTACTTTGTGATTTTGTCACTGCTGCTAATTGTTAAGTAAGCAAATAAAAGCAACATACAGTCCTATATATTATTAATAGCTGTAAGTTATGGAAAAATGAAGATGCTTAGAATGTTCTTAATTTTCATTAAAAATAAAAATACTATAACTAATGTTGTTGTACTATGCCGTCAAACAGAAAAATCCAGTGAATCACCATGTCAGCAGGTTGGCAGTATCATACAATAGTCCTAGCAAATTTGTCATAAATAACACTAAAAGCATTACCTCCATGAAATCAGTGAGAGTTTTATCATTCAAAGTGGCAAGATTTAACTGAAACAGAACATTTTGCTGTTATTTATTTATTATTTATTTGTAGTGTAGTGCTATTCAGAGGATTGGTAGTTCATTCATTGAAGAGTGCTGAGGCCCAAAACTAATTCAAAAGTTTACACAAATGAGCTCTGTTTGCATTTTGTCTTTTTATGCATTATTTATTAAGTCTTTCTTGTAGCAATGTTATGTATCAACTCAGAGGACAAAAACAATAATGTGACTCAGTGAGTGATACCATATTTCAAGTAAGTGAGCACAGAAAAAGCTATCCAAAAGCTGAAATTTGTTTGTATAAATCATTTGGTGAATAATTATGACTAACAGGAACATTAAAACAAAATCTGGATTATTGCAGAAGAGACTGGAAGATGGCAAGGAAGAAAGCAGCCAAGAACAAGATGAATTAGGCCATGCAGAACACTGCAATGCCACAGCCAAGCTGCTGCTGGTGTTCAGACACCTCATGTCAAGCCAGCTTGGGTACCTCTCCAAGTTGCTGCCATCTTGTCTCAATAATCCATTTACAATAGCTGCAAGCAGTTCTAAATCTCAAAACACATCAGTGTAATGATAGATACTGACTCCAACGGTTTCCAAAATTCTGTCACTCCTTGCTATGCACTTTAAACCTACTTTTGAATTAGCACAATTAATCGTAGTAATAACATTGAGACAAACAATGTTTTACAAATGTTTGAAAACAAAAAGAAAAGGACAACTAAACAAGACTGTTTGAGTTATTTTTCTCCACGGCACTCTAGATAAATACATACAAAGAAAGATCAGGTTTAATTTGCTGCTAGCGATTTCTCCATTGTACTTTCCTCATTCTGGCTAGGATTCCCTATGGCTGAATGGTAGTAGTATAAATTAGAATCAGAGGGAAGTACTATGGTTTTGAGCTGTGTGATGTCCTGCCGGGCTTTCTATGTGGAATTGCCATTCAACCAAACAAAACAAATGCAATCTAATAAATCCAAATACATTTGAAGTATTCAGCCTGTTTTCCATATTACTGGAGGGAAACACTGCCATTTGCTTCTTCTGACTGAACTTAATTTAAAAAAGGAAGCAACATCTGTAGAAAATGAAGGTTTTTCTGGGTGCTACAGAGAACACACCCAACCTCAAATTTCTGCCACTGGATATCATCAGCTGTTTAACAGAACGCAAATGCAGAGAATATAGGTCTTTATATTACTTTCTAGAACCATGCTAAATAACTAAACTCTGTGAACTATATTTCCTTAAATGGAAGATGAAGACAGAACACACTAACCTTTTTCTCTCACATTGTTTAACTTTTCCTCTCACAGAATGTAAGTTTAACACAGTCTTAGGTCAGGATAAAAATATGAAAGACTACCTCATGTGTTGGGTGTCTGCTTCCAGTTGAGAAGGCCTATTTGCCAGGAACAAATGATGACAGTTTGATCTGCTCTGGGATCCACTCAAGATTCTGCTTGCCCAGCTTTTGCTATGAATTGCAACATTATAGATGAACAATTTCTACAACAGAAGTGGTAATTTATGTTTGAGCATCAGGCTTTTATTTTATTTTGGTTTGTTTTATTTCCTATTCTTTTTTTTTTTCTTTTCTTTTTCTTTTTTTTTTTTTTTTTTTTCTCTTTTGCTGCAAAATCATAGTAACTCTTACCAAGTAAGGTTTTGAATGAAAAAGTTTTGTGTATTCCTCCAGAAAACAGAGCTTTTTCCTTAAGTTACCATAAATGGTGCAATGTTTGATTCACTCCATTTGGGGGTTAACTGATTCTGGGTCAGCTTCCTGATCTACTGCAGAATATATTGCAAAAAATCGGGAAATGCTCTACAGTGCTTCTGTTACCCTATAATGAGATTATAAAGGTATTTTTCTTTCTCACAGGGGCTTCATAAAAATCTGCGCATCAAGGAATGGGAGTAATGTAAATTACAGTAGAGAGAAGATAGAAAACTGTTTGGATAAGAAGTAGTAGAGAAAATAGCTATTTCTGTGATAGCGCCAAAGGCCTTGATGTGTTTTATTCAGAAGTAGGTCGAACTTCATTTCCTTGTTTTAAGAACTTCACTTGGAATTTCAAAAGCTTGCAGTGGTTCTTGTTGTCAGTAGTTTCAAGTGGTCATGTCCACCCAAACTGCAAGAAGGTTCTGTTTGTACAAACATCTTTCTTATTTTCAAAGTCAAAAACACGGTCTGTACCTTCACATACATATTATTTTAAAAGGACAGAAATGTTCAAATATACTTCAGAATTTGGGTTTTGTGAAAGCAACTTCTGAAAAACTTGAAATCATTAGAAAATGTTTCCAAGATTTTTTTTTAAATGCCAGTGAGGGACTATATATGTTATAGAAATATATTTATATAAAGTAATAAAATGAGAATAAAAACATAATTGAAGTACATTGAAAATTACACATTTTTCTGTGGCAAGTTTGTTCAGCTGCTGTCAGTAAGGTTAGTATTTAGCTGTTTTCTAGATGGAGATGGTTTATCCTATGAAAAGGTTTTATTTTATTTTTTAAAGGACATAGTTCAACTTTGGCTTGGCTTTTACAGTGGAGTACAGCAAATCCTTCTTCTACAAACAAAATGTCCTAATTGACTGCGCTCTATAAGATCCCCAGGCTTGCTTAAATTGTTCAAAGTGTTAGAGGTGTAATATTTGCCAAAAGCTATACTAGAATAAATATTGCATATATTTTTAATTTGCGGGTGAATGTAATGCAAAACAATTTTGGTTGTTAGGCACATTGCAAGCGGGCTCTGTGCAGGCTTCCCACACACATTGCTACCAAAACACTTCAGTCCTGACAGTTAACACCATATGATATTCCACTCTTGGGTTACCTTCTGAGTAGCAACTGCCAACTTGGTCTGCAAGATTTGGAACATTTGAACCCTATAGACCTGACGACTTAGTGGTTTTTTGATTTGTTTTCTTTAGCACTATGCTTTTTACACAAAAATGCTATGAATATCTATTCACTGTGAAGGATTTCTACTGCATACTTAACTTCGACTGCCTCCTAGAAAGCCAATTTTCCTCAACTAACTTTCATTTAAAGTCATAGGCCACCTTCTTCTTAAATGAAGCTACTGGCTTTTTAGTCCATCTTCTATTGATATAACAAACTTGTGTTTGTTCAGAATAGGAATACCTAAGGTGGTCTTCTGTCTTTTTCTAAAATTTCTTAGAGAATAAGAAAATGGTTAACTGTCTGTACAAGTTGACTCACTTGCCTATTAGAAAAGATACTCTTAGTACTTTGAAATAGGAATCGCCCAAGAAGTGTCTCAGAAGTACAAAAAATATTCTTCCCCCAGCAGTACTGGAAAGAAAAAGTAGCAGGTTGTGCGGAGAGAAAGGACAGCATGCCTGGTTTTATGCATTAACTCAAATTTATGTTGGCTCATTTTGTATTGCACACCAGACATTTTCCAGTTTTGTTCCACAGTGGTCAGATGAAGAAACATTAGACGATGGAGGAAACAGGCAAAGCGAGGATATGCTGCTTTGCAAAGACAATGAAGACCAGTAAACATTTTATTTGTTCTTCATTTTATTCGACCTTGCCCTCTCTCATTCATATTATGAAAGCTCAGTGTCACATGTGGCTTTGGACCATTTGTCATAGCAACCAAACAAATTTGTGTATGACTAACAAGATAAAATACTGTCCAGTCATACTTCCTTCAGAATCTTTCTGTCAGAAAAGACATCTCTAACTATAGTCTATCCACAAATATTTCCAACAGAAACTTAAAAAATAATAATATATTACTGCATACATGTAAAAATGCTTTACTTGTGTTGGAAATATACTTACCTGTAGTTTTAGAGAAAGACATTGAACTAAGGGTGCTAGAAAGACTACCTACCACCCAAAAAACAGAAGAATCAAAAATAAAGAAAAACACATATGACTGAAGCAGCGCAAAGAATCCTAATTTCATTTAACAGACAGAGTATTGGGTATGATCTTGTGACCCCTTATATTGAACTCAGTGTCATATCAAATTCACTAGAGATTAAGGGTGTTTTCAGAAATAAATCTGGTTTCAAGGAGCTGCAAAGGTCATGCTGATGTTTGGATGGGCATGCAAATAAAATTGAAGTACATCATTCTCTTTAAAATGTAATAGCTATAGAACTCATCCGTTTAGTTTATCTAGTATAGGTGCAAATTTTCCTCATTCCTTTGGCTGGTCATGCTAAGAGAAGCTCTCTGATGTCGAGCCTTATGACTTTTCCCAGACTGGAGTAGTGCAGTTCTCACACAGCTTGATGTGATACTGTAATACCTGCCCATTTGCTATGCTTAACTAGTGTGCCTGCTGGGTTCTGCTCTTTTCACATATGGTTCATTTCCAAATGAACTATTTTCAAATATGGTTCATTTCTAAAATTAAAAACAAAGTATTTACTTGAAAACAACAAACTAATAGCATGCTGATTTAATTTCATATACAAACACCCTGCTTAACAGGAACTAGCTTATTTGCTAGAATTCTCTGAGCAGTTCCTCAGTAAGCGACTATATTTGTCTAGCTCTGGTTCATTCTCTGATTTTGCCTCTGTCCAACCAGTTCATCAGGCTCATCAGGACACTGATCCCAACCTCCTCAGCCCAACAGTTATGTCATTAACATTAACGGCACTCATATGTTTGCTGAGGTGTGACTAATCCTGGAGAAGCCTTCCTTCCTTGTCTTTGAGTTTAACTGGAAGTATTTATTTGCATGATAAACAATTCATTAACCTAGTCAACTTCTCTGCTTCATTAAGAGCCTCAGCTCAGAACTACTCTGTGCTTCTCTGTGCTGCTCTTCATCCTTAATAGCTGTTCCTCCTAATCTTTCCATCTCCTTGCAAACTGATGTCCTTCCTGTCTTCAGTTTGATCATATTTGGTCATGGTTTCCATGGGCATATTTTTGTGTAAGAAATTCATGCATATGGGTACGTATGGATGGGATGGGTAGTTGCCCACTAGCATCATTCACCTTTGCTGTAGCACCTCTTCAGAGCTGAAAAGAAAATGAAATGAACAGAAAAGAAATGAAATGTCAGAGATTCTTTTTGAACACTCCTGTACTCATTACAGAATTCTAAAATTTCATCTTTATCCTGCCTTATTCCTGTTCTTCAATCACAACTGCTGATCAGAGACCCAGAAAATTGCCACTCCCACATTCACCACAAGTAGATACAGTAAGATAAGAGATCAGTTAACCAAAGAAAATCATCCTGATGCACCTTGTTAAAGTCACCAAAGGGAAGCAGCTTAGCTGCTTCTGTCTTAGTTGAACAGACAGCGTTGCATTAAATGGCCATTAGAAAAGGTAGAGAGTACTGGGAGAATATTGATTATATGGCAGTTTAGGAGGCAGGAGGACTGATGCACTGTTCACATTGACATTATTCAGCAATCTTTTCTACGCAGTGTGACAGCCATGCTAATCCTCTGTTAAAGCCTGATGTGTTTATATACCACTGGCTTTTGACACAAAAAGACCTGCATAAATATCTTGCGTGAAATAATGTTTTGTTACAGAGTAATCATATACCATATGGGGTGCATGACCTTCAGCATCATATGTAGCCATCATTACAAAGGACAATAAGATAATATCCAAAGACAAAAATTGGCCAAAGGGAATAGAACAAAGTATTCCTGTTGCAATTCCCATGTTAGATTATCAAGATGAAAGTGTGTCATCTGTGTAGGAATTACATTAAACGTGCTGTTTACATGTAAGAAATTATTCCATTCACCTCACAGGGAAAACACACAGAAAACAAACAACCCCCCTGCTTTTCTGTACTGATCTGATTATCTGTGGTGAGAGAATCCTACTGGTTCTGGTTTTCTTGGGAAAAAAGCAATGAAATTCAACAGTACAAAAAAAAAAAGAACGTGAGGAAAGGAGTTGAAAAAGATTGTGATGCAGTACAGCGATCTTGTAATTACAGAATAACTCATTTACTCATTATTAAAGCATTTGGATTTAGAAGAACGGATGAAACATAATTTAGCTGCAACAAGGTTCATTATGTAAATTCCTCAGAGCAAAGATCTTGTAGGTTTTCTGTTGTTGTTGTTTGTTTGTTCAGTTTTGTATTTACATAGATTCCAACACCAACTGGAGCTTCTGGGCACTAGTGTAATACAAATGTTATTGCTGCTAATACTACTTCTATGGTAGTAAATGCTACAAAAATATTTATAACAAACAGAAAACTGATAAAAATCTTCTGTAAAGAAAAATAAGATTAAAAAAAAACATTCTTGTGATAAACTGGGTTCTGAGGATCCACTACATGAAGCTCAAGGTCCTTACCTGTCCCTACACTTTGCTATACCTTCTCTCCAAGTGCTAAACCCAAACACTAACATCTTCTCCTTCACGTGTGGCATCGCGTCTTGTTCCTCCCTCCTCTATCCCTTCTGGACCAGTTATTCCTTCCAACTTTCAAGTGACACCACTCCCTCTGGGCTCTAATTTCCCTCCTCTGTATTGCATCTGATGTTTATCCCAATCCCCACGCATCCCTGGAAAGGGGGAAAGGTACTTTCCAATGTGCACCATTCTCCCAAACATTTTCCTGGATTAAGAATATCTCAAATTTCCCCTCCCCCAGTCTCCTTTTATCTATTTCCCTTTTCTTCCCCTTCAAACAACCTAGCTACTTGAAGATCCTCAGGCTAGTATGCTGACATGAAACTTGCATGTCATGCTGACATGCTGCTATCTTGTAGAGGAGAACTGAAGCTATACCTTAATATTTAGAAATTAAAACATATTTTATTCCTTTCCCCAACCATATTTCCTTGCCAACTTCCAATTTTCATTGCTAGCTTGTTTCTTCTTTTTTCTTTGTTTTGTTTCTCCTAGTTCACAGCATTCATGCCTTTTCTTTTGAAATTTTCTATGTACCTTCTTGGATGCAGAAAGCTGTAATGTTCCACCCACTGCATTGCAGCTGTGATTGAGAAATAGACTGTGAAGTACAGTGGGACTCCCATACAATTATATATATACTTGTAAACTGTTAATGTGTTATGATAATGCTTATTTAGGAATCATAGATTCTTATATAGTGGCATAAATACTGGCATTGTTTCTCCTCACAAGGACTGTACTCTCCTCCTTTATTTTAAGAGTTTGACTTTTTTTATTTCATTTTCATTCCATTTTCATGAGAACAGCTAGCTGCTTATTCCTTAGAAACAACTCTCTTACTGAAGAAATTCTAGTATAACAATATGCTTTATGCCTGAGAGGCAAAGCTTGCCTTCAGTCAAGTAGTCAAGTGAAGATTTAGAGCTGTCTTCTGCTTTCCTGGCCAGTCCAATCCATGAGCCATCACTGCCCAAGGTGTAGTGGAGCTCACAAAATATTTTCTCAACTCCTACTACCCAAAATAAATTTTCATGGGGCCTGAAGAGTAAAGCCCAGGCCATAATAATAGGTCAAGATGTGTATAGATAACTACTGTAATGAATATAATATTATGCTCTGAGATTTTCTCCAAAACAGGAGCTACGATCACAAGAACCACCAGAAGAGCTACCTAATGTAATTATGGGGCCAACAGCTGAGATTTTACATTTCATGTATTTTAAAAGTATTTTTCTAGCAATACAAATATCCTAACAGCTAATTGAGCTAATAATTTTATGCTATTTTAAAATAGATTTTCCTGCTTGTTTTGTAGTAGTTTAAAACAAAGGAGCAACAGTGCATAAAGAAAGAGCACCAGAAAGTGAAGAAAAGGAAGGGAAGAATGGAGGTGAAGGAAATGGAGGGAAGGAGGGGAGGAAGGAGTAAATATAACTCTCTTAATTTCTGTCTCTATCTACCCATGCTGAAGCAACAAGTAGTGTTAATTTTAGATTATTTTTTAAATTTCTTTCAGAAGACTTGCAATAGATTTTGTTTCAAAAAATGTGTATATGTGGTATACAGAGAACAGTGTTATCATAACAATATAATGCATCACACAATATTCTTTCTATATCATTTATTTAAAAAACTAGCTCTGCCAAGAACTAGTTTACCATGTGAAGAAAGTACACAATTCATCGATTTCCTATGGGTGATGACAGATCTCCTCCCTGTTACACTTGATATCTGGCAACCAGTTATTTGATACTGTTAGGGAAAAAATCTTAAAGACAGGTAAAGGAAATGTAAGTCTGACTTAGAAACTCCATTGGAAGGTGAAAGGCAGAAAAAAGTCTGTTTACTTTAGTAAACTTTAGTTTAGTTTAGTTTAGTTTACTGGAGGAGAACAGATAAAAGTTAAGAACATTTCAGCATACACCTGTTTCCTACTTAAAGAAAAAAAAAAAAAAAAGGATGTGTCTTTGTACATGACTTTTATGAAAAGATTTCTAAATGCAAAGCATGGTTTGGGCTTTTGTCTCATGAGACTTGTAGTCCAAGCCTGTGAAAATAAAATAATTACAACCATATATATTACAGCAGGATTTTATGTTAATTTGCTATTGTATGTTTTACATTAATTTGATATTTATATATTTCTGCATTTATGGAAAAGACTCTGGAGAAGACTAAGCATACTTCATGGTGTATGTTTCATAAACTTTAATACTACATTCCTTCTCATTAGATGATGAGCTGCTCCTGAAAATTTCTTGAAAAATCAGGAAACAATTACTGGAGAACTGTGTCAATTGTAATTCAGTTGAAATTCAAATTGAGAAAGACTTTTAATCTCCGACTTCTGTCTAGAACAGAGAATTTTCCGTGAGTTTGACTAATATGTGGAAGTCAGCCTTTTGTCCACAAAATATGATTTGGTTTGAGTTAGTGTTATAAAAAAAAGTTTTTATAGTGAAGTGCCAGTGTGTTCTATGGCTTATTGCCTTTGGTGCAAAAGCTGATGAAGGATTCACAAATAAATTAACACTTCTTAGAAAATATACCCTTCATTCTTCTTCGGGAATAATTTACTTATTTAACTCAGTAGCTTCCTCCTTGAAAGAGAGGTGAGACCACCTTGGAAGATGCTGACAAATCTGCCTTTAACACTTGCTCTCATTCTGAAAGATTATTGAGGAGTTGGAGTAACAGCAGTGAAACTACAACAGGCTTCCCTTACCCTGTATTCAGACAGTGAAAATAATATTCAACACTGATTTGAAGCAGATTTTCCAGAACACTTGGAAATCTCATCAGGTATTTATTATCTTGATCACACCCAGTACAGTAAATCAGAAAGAAGAAATTGCAAGTCTTCTTCAAGAATAAATTTACAAGTCTTATAAGAAGCGGCT
Source organism: Aythya marila (assembly GCF_965140915.1). Lineage (NCBI taxonomy): Eukaryota > Metazoa > Chordata > Aves > Anseriformes > Anatidae > Aythya > Aythya marila. The sequence continues at coordinate 83,458,134 of NC_139044.1, read as the reverse complement.
AAGGGAGCTGGGTTTTTTCAGCCTGGAGAAGAGGAGGCTCAGGGGTGACCTTATCGCTCTCTATAAATACATTAAAGGAGGCTGTAGTGAGGTGGGGGTTGGTCTATTCTCCCACGTGCCTGGTGACAGGATAAGGGGGAACAGGCTAAAGTTGAACCAGGGGTATTTTATGTTGGACATTAGGAAGAACTTTACAGAAAGGGTTGTTTAGCATTGGAATGGGCTGCCCAGGGAAGTGGTAAAGTCACCATCCCTGGAGGTCTTTGAAAGACATTTAGATGTAGAGCTTAGTGATATGGTTTAGTGGAGGAATTGTTAGTGTTAGGTCAGAGGTTGGACTCGAAGATCTTGAGGTCTCTTCCAACCCAGACAATTCTGTGATTCTGTGATTCTCTAGTTCTGCATTTGATCTCTTGATTATACTCCTCTGAAAAAAGATGCTGGTCTGGGCATCTTGGCACACCCTTTTATGACAGTAGTCCATTTGGCCATAGTCTTCAGTTGTTTGTTACTTACGTAGATTGAACACCAAAATGCATGGCACATGAGAAATTCAAAAGTGTGATCTTAATTACGCAAACAAAGAAATAAAGAAGATTTTATTTATTTATTTATTTTTAATTTCCAGAAAATATTGCACCTATAAATTCATGTGTGTATTAAAAAAAAAAAAAGCTGTTCATACTGTCTACCACTTGTAGCTTAATCTTATGGGACAAGATGACATTTGATGAAATAAAACAATATATATAGCTACCTTTATATATTGCAAGGATTCTTGCAAAATATTGAAATGACTGCGCCCCCCCCCATCTTAAGCACAAAATTCTTGTGTAAACGGAAGATCACACCTACGGCTGAACAAAAATACAGTTAAACTGCACATTTAACTCTCAATTAAAAAAGAAGAGAGTTTTTGTTTGTTTGTTTGGTTGGTTTTGAGTGACTGTGAACTTAGGCACATGGTCTGAACTTTTGGGTAGACCTGTGCGGTGTCAAGAGTTGGACTTGATGATCCTTAAGGGTCCCTTCCAACTCAGGATATTCTATGATTCTATGATTCTATGATGTTTTGGGCAATATTTGCATATCCAGAAACTGGAAAGAAAACAAGTCCAAATACTTGTTCTTAGTTATCCTATCACTTACCATTCTAACCAAGAAGCAGGAAAAAAGAATCCCTTCCCATCCCAATTTATAACTCTAAAGAGAGATGCCAAAGTCTAGACTCCTCATTTATCCTATGGCATCTATGCTTCTATCTTAGCCTCTTAAACCTTAACTTTAGAAACACGATATGCATTACAATTTTTTAACAGTTTCTTTATCATACTCTCTCCATTTTAAAATGTTTAGGCTGAAATTTTCCTTGTTGAGCACCATCTCTGGTCTGAGTTTTTACATAACAAAATTATGTGGGAAACCAAATATTTCCCATATTTACAAATTCTTGCAACACTTCTGTTCAGAAATATTTGGCTTTTTGAAATGAAGATGATGGATGATTTCTCTCAGTGTTTTTGTTCCTCAAGAAAAGCAACCTCAGTTGGACGCATTTTAAGTATCTGAACAAATGCAGTTCATGTGTGTTTAAAATAGATTTAATGAAGCCTTTTAACTCAATTTTCTAAAAATTCTGTCTGTAGTGTGCATACACAAAGCAACACAGATTTTTCTGAATTTCTGTAGACTGTTGTAGGACCAGACACTAGAACAGAGATCAAGGAAACAAATTGCTTTCTTAGCCTAGTAATATTTCCCTTGCTGAGGTATAGGCAGGTTGGAGGGAAAATTAGCCTCTCATTTTTTAGTATTGTTCCGTATTTTAAATATCTTTTATGAAACTTTTTTTTTTTAAAGGAAATATCTATATTAAGTAAGGCTCTCTTCTGTTGATCCGTGATTGACTCATTACTGTGAGCAATTCATAAAGTACAGTCTATAGATTTAAATCTGTATCAGCTCAAGGTATCTAAAAATTGTTTCTGAGCACAAAAAGCCAGGCTACTTACAGCCTCTTTTCTATGACTGTTCAACCCTATAGACAGTGTGTGATGATTAGTGGCTTGATCAAGAATTAGAAGAGACTGATACTGGTCTGTCTAGACCTTTCATTTCACGCCATAAGCCCAGCACTAGTGTCTGCATTCACCTTTGTCTACCCTTAGCCTTTCCATTTTTGCCCTACAAAATGGCCTCATCAATTTATGTTCTCCCTTTACCTGAAAGTTATCAACAAACTTCTCCATAGCACTGCAAGCTTTAATCGACCCTCCAAACACTTTAAGTTTTTACTGTGCTTATTTCATTAATATGAAACAAAACTAGCATCTCATGTAAAAATAATTATTAGACTGAACTTTTGAACCCATCCAGAGCCACAGCTCTATTTAAATATGTTATGGGTAATTTTTTTTGAAACCAATCGCTTCAATTTCAACTACAAAAATCTAATGTGAACAGCTAAGGCAGTGACACCAAATAACAATTTCTCAGTGCTTTCTAAAACCCCACTTTCCCACATATACACAAAGGCTGTAGACATGCATTTTTCAATTACAAATGTAGGCAACAAATGTCACCAAAATATTTTCAAATGGGTTTTAATGCAAAATAAATGGTCAAAGAGAGGCTTTCCAATAGCAGTCCCTTTAAGAACATCAGCTGTAGCTATATTTCCCTCTCAGAAATCCTGCATTAAAAAAACTGGCTCCAAGCTTAAAAGATCTCAAGCAACATACATTTTCAGTTCAGTTGTCAACATCTGGTCACAAAATACATGATGAGAACAAGTCAGAAAAGCTCTGAATACAGTCAGACACTGAGATAACTATTTATCCTGATTAATTATAAAATTCTCAATGTCTTCTGTGCTATTTTTAGAACCTTGATTTAATACAGAGGAAGATTATTAGAGGGAAGGACTTGGTGCAGGATAAAAGACAGTTTTCATGCTAAATGCAGTATTTAATGTTAATAAATATTCTATATTAATGCCACAATAAAAACTATCACCTAGTGCTTTCCCATGCAAAAAACAGCAGAAAGAGCTTTCAGTGGCTATCACTATTTGCCCTTCACACCCGCCTCATGCACTAACTGAATCTATCTTGGAGGAGAGACCTTAAATTCCTGCAAGCAAGCTGCAAGGCACATGCAGTAGCAGCAGTGTACTGACATTTGCTAAGCACCAGCGTCCCCCAAGTGACTGGGAGCGAAGCCATTGACGTCACTGAACAATAGGCAAAATATTTCCTCCTCCTCCATAGTCCTGAACTGTAAACACCCAGCTTGCACACAGCAGGCTGAACATTTGGGGAGAGGCGGAGAAGGAGAATGTGAAAAACTCTCAAGTGATGCTGCTGAAAACAAGCAGCTGTTCCTGCATAACCAGCCTCTTTTTATCCCTTCCATTCTGCTGTGAAGCTTGCTGGTGTCTCTTTAGTGTAGGTCACATGGTGTAGAAGACAAAGCTAAAACATACTATAAATAAAAATGTGTCTTCTGAACTCACAAGGAATTTTTGAAAATAAAATGCCTGATCTTGATTTAAAAACACAAACAACAACAACAAAACACTCTCTCTGGATAACTACAATATTGTAACAGTCATCCATGTATTTTGGGCACCATGTGGTGCACTGCATATAAGTGAATTTATAAACGAATTTCTATCTTGGTCACCCTCCCTCCAAGCACATACACTATTGCAAGCCAAAGGAAAAAAAAAAAAAAAGTAATATTTTTGTATTCAGAATTACAATTACAAAATCACACAGATGAGTATATGCTCTAGATTCACTATAAAGACTGTTTTAACCCCTTAAGTTGGAGTGTTATGCAGAGTTAATCCTGAAAATTGAAACCTAATGCCTAATGACAGCTTCTTTTGACTGTATCTCAGAAATACTGATACATAGATTTGTTAGGACTTGTCAGTTCTTGAGTAGAACTATTTACTTATAAACAGTTAAACAGTGCTGGCAAAATGTGAATGCAAGGAACTTTGTCCTTTTTTTTTTTTTTTTTTTTTTTTCCCTGCAGCCTCTTGATACCAGCTGCAGTCTTATGAGTGGTAAATCTTCCCTGTTTTCAAAGTATCCTTGGGAAGATCCCTGGAGTGGTGAAGAAGGAGACCACCAGAAATACAGAGTAGTGGCAGGGCTGAACAGAGCTCAGAAATGCTGTACCTCTCAAAAGGCTGAAGGAAACTACAGAACCGGGGAGCCCTGAAAGCTGCTGTAACCTACCTCAGGGAATGCACAGGCTTATTTGGTCCAACGGTGTCAGCTAGAAAAGTGGATTTCTTCCAAAAATTCCCTGGATTCTAAAGCCAGCATTTGAAGAAACCCTAAGAAAGAGTCCCATAAAGAGACAAATTTTGTTTAAAAGGCTTGTCTGAAAATATTGTTTGACATGCCTGGAGAGAACCTTGGAGTGCCAAAGGAAATACTTGCATCACCGGATTGCTAACTGAATAGTCATCATCAAGAAAAATTGATCCAGGCGATCACCATTTTTATCTTCCTCTTGTTTTATTAGGTTTTGCCCACTTTGCCCACAGAAGGTGGTGAATAAGCCTTCTTCCATCACATTTGCTCTCAAAACAAATACTCAGAAGTCACCCCCAATACCAGGTTCTGCAGAGGGCAGCATTAAGAGCCATGGAGAGACAACATTTTTTCCTGTCCAATGCTGCTCTCTGTTGAATAAAGCTGTAGGCAGCATATCACATTTGCAGTATATATTGATTTATGATTTCAAAATGCTGAACAAACAGCTCATTTTTCCAAACAGACCACAACTAATTACTCATTATCCCCCCATCTAGTGTGCAGGAAAAGTGGGTGGACAAATAATGTAGTTTTGTTTTACAATTAATCTGCTAGGCCACAGAGCATTAGGGATGTTGTGCTCATCTGCTCTGCCTGTGCTGAATTAGCTCCACTGTTTGAAGCACCCAGCCGAAGGAGAAGAACTTCATCACCTCTTCTGCACTGCACACGCTGTGGCACTTCTGGGGTTGGGCACCTACTGTGCACATGTTCTGTCCTGTTAGTCGATGAACCTTTGTAAGCAAACAAAGGCTGAAACACAGATTCTCATCTTCCCAGGGAAAGGACGTGTAGCAAAGTAACACTTCACTGGATTCTTTTTCCTTTCATCTTTCTTTGTCTGTTTTGTCTTTCCATGGGCTGCTCTACTGTCAAAGGTCTCCTTTCTGCTGCAGAGCTAGTTGGCAAAATCAGAACATACAGGGACAAAAATAAGCAGATAACTGAATAAACATCTGCCTGGCTTGACAAGGTACAGTCAGACATGTATGTGTAAGATTAGCATAAAATGTTATTTTCCTGCTCTGATAGACTCATATCCTTGCTTTACTTTTACCTGAACAACCACCTGTAATGCAAAGCAGTGCACTTGCTCCAGTGGCATACTTCTTGTTAGAGACTGGGAAAGCCTTACGCTGCTTTGGGAAGGTAAAATGTTAAGTACATTTATTTTATTCATAATAATGTACTTTTTAAGTATACCTTTAGGCAAACATTTGTGCATTTAAGTTTTACTAGCACAAATATTCACAGAGCATGCATTTCTTCTTGGTTCCTTGCCCACACAGATATGAATAGCATTTGATACATTCTTACTCTTGGTAACTTCCGAGGTTTTCTACCTTTGCCCTTTCACGTTGCTGAAAGCAGGTCTTTCTCAGTAAATACTGTGTTTGAACACACCAGCATTTCAAGTTACTCCCTGAACATGTGTGTTGAATGAATAAGGGATAGGAGAGGAGTGAGAGAAAGAAAAATGAAAGCAAACTTCCCTTGGTGAAGGAAATGGGCTTTTTGTATTTTTATAACTCAAAACATGAATAGCTAAATGGATTCTACACAAATTCACCTTCAGGCAGAGCCTGAGAAAAGAAAATGTGTTGAAAGTACTGGAAAAGTGTGCATTGTAATGAAGTCTCCTAAAATTTTAACTTCAGAGAATTTGCATATAATTAAAAGATAATGGAACATAACATTTCATTTAGTTCCCATCTAAGCTGAAACAGTAAAAAGTGTAATTTATTAAAAAGAGCATAAGGAGCATTTTCCCTTCCTTTAATCAGACCTATGACAATTAGAAAAATCAAAGGTAAAGCTAAACCACATGTGTATAATTCAAACCATTAACAGATTCTTTAGCTTTTATACACTGTGAGAAAAGACTTTGATAAATAGCATCATAGTGTTCCTGGGAAAAAATGGTAGAGCCATTGCACGGCTAAATTTTCAGAGGCTAATATTTCTTTGCAGAGCAGTCTATAGAAATTCATACTGTAGATATTGCTTTAGGATCTATAACATTACAGGCATTTCAAGCATATTGAATTAAGCCTCTCTTTCTTTGATGAGTTCTTCAGCAGTCATGAGAGGGAATTTTATTGAAAAACAGGTTTTTATGTGTCCAAAAGTTGTTGGCATCTCTAAGTTAAGTAATTATATGTCCTTATTATAATTTAGAATTTAGACTCAGATTGTGAATTTTGGCAAATATGCTACAGCCAGAATTCTAGACTGAAATGCAGTGTGTGAAGCACATATTTCTACATAAATCATCTGAGGGAACACTCATTCTCTTCACCAGAAAAAAAAAAAAAAAAAAAAGAAATAGAAAAAAGATTTTTGATATGGAAAGCAGAGAATTCTCTGGATACCATCTTGAACTTCTATGGAGGTCACCTTGAATTCATATTGCTGTTAACACAGAAGAATTTAATGGTTGGTCAGTATTTCCAGTCTTTACATAACAGCTAGATGTGTATTTGTTGTGGTTTAACCTGGCTGGCAGCTAAGCACCACGCAAAGAGTACACCCAGCTAGAGTATCAATGTTGTTATCATAAAGTGATCAGAGCAGGTAAAAATAACATAAAGTGTCACTGAAATCAGATCGACAATGATAAAAATCAAAGACAGAATGATATGTACATCTTAGCAGTAATTTTCAATTGCTGAATATCTTGACTCCAAAAGTATGGTGGTTTGGTTCATAAAAATTTCAAGGGCTGTAAAATTAAAGCAATGTGATTTCTACTACTTGGAATAATTGAACCCAGTAGACATATTAGGAGAAGCATGATGCTTCTGGCCCAGTTTTTGAGAAGTCCAAAGGCAGTGTGAGTAAACACATACTTAATAAAAAGTATTCAGTAAGCCTTAGTGAACTGTAAAAGAAAAGTTGAATTCAGTCTTTCATTGAGGACCTAAGTTAGTTTTTATCCAGTAACTACTGCAGTGTAGAAACTGATTATACTGCTGCCGAAGACAGTAAAGCTTTGACACTTAAAGGAAATTAAGCACAGGTGGGTCTATTGTTCTCACTCTGACTAATTGCATGTTTAAAATTAGACATTCATTAAAGAACACTTAATTGAAGTACAGAACTGCAGTGAGAAGAGGATTAGTTCTTACAAAACTCTCATTATTCATTGCTCTGCGTATAAGCAAAGCTTCTTCTCTGGCTCTGTGTCCTATGTGGTAGGTCAGAGAAGATAAACTCTTATTGCAAGCACAGTGGGTTCAGCTTACAGAAGCTTACAATATGGCTACAGTGTTTACTTTTTATCATAGGAAATTAATATAACTCCCATCATAATGAATTATTTGTCAGATACTTCCCATGCAAAACTCCTAGGAAACATCATACAGCCTGGAAATGTTCTCTCTCTCTCTCTTTTTTTTTTATTTTATTTTATTTTCCTAGTATGTAGCTAAAACAAATACGATTAAATTAATGCAAAACCCAAGATACTCCATAATGTACACAATCAAATGCTGATAAAGGCTAAGATGCTGACATGCAAGGTCATAGCAGCTGTGCTAAGTCTTGGCTTATCCCCAAGGTTGCCCTGACATTCCTGGTGTTATTTATAATTCTGGAAGTTAAGAGCAGATTTATTTACTTAATAGAAGGCTCAATCTATTGCTCCAGAGCTACCTTAGTAGAAAGGCTGGTGTATATCAAAGACTGATGTTTATGGATCGCTGAAAATATAAGGCAAGCAAAACAAATCAGAAAGAAAATGCACTAAGAATTTTGAGAGGTACCAGTAAAGAACAACATACTTCCTCTGGCTAGATATTCATTGTACATTTAGATGAAGAACATGATTTCATCCAACATTTCTGTGGTTAATTTGCAGCCAGGATGTTTATATAAAGTAAATAGCTGGAATTGGAAATTTGATTCTTTGCTTACCAGTAATATCTTAAAACTGAAATGCATTTCATGAATTTAGCTCAGAACCTGGCTTGTGCACAGCTAGAATTTTTACATTCACATCTACAATTCACTTAATAATTTTCTCCTGGCCCTGATCACTCATTGCCATACATCTCTTTCACACAAATACAAAGTGAAAACGAAAAAAGAGGTTATAAAATATTATTGCCCACACACTTTTTTAAAAGTACAAAAAAGCAACCATACAAAACAATGAAAAAGAGTTTCATATTGGTAATTGTAGTGAGAATCATAGTATGAAATGACATGTATTTAGAAAGTGGTCATTGGAGTTATCACATTTTAGGCATAGACCTACACAGTGGGTAAACTACCCTAAACTAGCAACTGTTTCAGCTGAGCAGTAATGAGGCTATGGAATAAAGTTATTCTGTATTATACTGACCTTAGAGAAAAAAAATAAAAATAAAACAAACAAACAAACAAACAAACAAAAACAACACAGAAAAATCAATGTTATGTCAATGTATCTTTTTTATTTTAGATTAAATATTTTTCCTCTTCCATCTTAACTTGTCTTTTCAAGATGATTGTATTATCTAGAAGATTTTACTGCACAAACTCTCTGGATTAAATTTAATCAATAAAACATTTTAAAAAAATGAGATTCTGTGTAAAATGAGCACTAGATTGTGCACCTGTAATCTGGAAGAGAGCAGAAAATGGGGATACAATCAGCTGTTATATATATTTTCTCTTCAAGCATTATCATTAATTTTGTTACAGGTTGCAGTGTTACTTTACTTAAAGGTTTCTGTCAAATGCCATGAAAATTCTGCTATTCTTTCATTTTAAGACTCCTATAAGAAGGAGTAGTTGCATTTAACAGACTTCTAAAGGAAGATCTAAGAGAACAGAAGCTCATCCTTCATGTGAGTAAGAAGCCTGTTCAGTGAGAATTAGAATTTGTCTTTAGGCATATACCAGCAAAACTGCTAAATTTCGGGCATTGAGCTTCAAATGCTCAGAGTGGACATTCTACACAAAAATGCAATGAAAAAAAAATAATTCATAGCTATCAATAAAGGCTTTCAGTCTTTCTTATTCAAGAGAGCTACTAAATAACAACCATGCAATTTCAGTCTCAAGCCATGTGATTTCTGACCTGTCACAGGATCTTACAATTTTGATAACATTTTCAGCTTTGAAAGGTCATCAATCTGAAATGGAGCAGTATATCATAATGAGTATTTATAGACATAGATCCCTTATGTGTCTGCATAGTTTTTTGTTAGATATGATACTGTGGACAAAAATCTTAATGGGTTCTATTGCTTTGGCATAAAATGCTAATTTAATTTTTTCCTTCAGACAAAAAATATTTGTCAAAAAGATACACCTTAAACTGAAACACACAAAAAATTAGGCTTTTTGTGAGTAAGGCATTCAGAATACATTATTTATGTACCAGAAATTCACATTTTATTAATTCTTAAGAGCTAGAGTGTTTTCTGTTTTGTTTTGTTTTGTTTTTCATGGTGGCATACAATTGTTAATCAAAAGGTTTCCTCTGTACTTCTTGGAATAAAGCCATAGAAAAATCACATTATGCCTGAAGGGATAATGCAAATTATTTCTCTTGTTTATTATCTACTTAATTGCAAGCTTTTTTCAACGAATGTTTGAGTTTTCACTCCTAAATTACACTGAGATACTGTTTTGTACAGACGCATCTACCATTCCACTGCCCTCTGCTGGAAGGAATACATCCAGTCTTTTCATGGAAAAGTAGAGTGCAATGACTAAGGGCTGGTGTCTCAAGACTCAAAAACTGGGTGTTCCTGGTGACGTGTGCAAGTGGTTGGCTGATACATGACCAGTGTATCCACAGGCAGATGTTTGATCATTATCTGTCTCCAGTACAAATAAAGATTCCATTCAAAAAAGTAAAAACAGCAAGTTAGGAAAACGTGAAAATTGCACAGTTAAGTGCCCCAAAGTCAGGAAATGCCAGAGGTAAAGTTTCAAATGGAAATTTGACTCTAATCCCATGTGTGTATACATATACAGTGCAGATTTTAATTATACAGAGAAAAACCTAACTCTTTTTCTACATGTTTTGGGGATACTCTTAAATTCAGGTAGTTCTTTGTATTATTAGCCACACACAGTGATTTGCATGAACCTATTATCTACATTAAATTGCCCAAAATAATTTCAAGTACTGTCTACTTTTTTGTTATCCATCCATAAACATCAGATGCAAAGTAAATTCATTCATAAAGAGACTGAAAACAGAAAGTCAATCTGAATTGCTCAAACGCTCTCTTTTTAATCAATAAAATATTTATTAGAATAATACATTTAGCCACCACTTACTACCAAGCCAAATAATTATACATTACTAGTATTTTGCATAAGAAAAGGACAATTAAATCAGGACTTGCTTCATTTTGTAACCAGTTATCTATCTGAAGTGAATGAAGGATGAGCTGAAATCATTTGTAAAACATAAATTGTGAAATGAAAACAAGCAGATCTCTCTATCATACAATCATTTTCAAAAAATCATCAATAAGACAATATGGATTAAATATTAATTTGCTGTATTTCAAAATTTCTTCATGTTTTTGACTGGCATAGCTTTTCTCTGGAAAATAAATTACTTTCAGGTCAAGAATAGCATTGCTATGCAAAAAAAAGGCTGGTAAAAGTGACTGGGAAAGAAACAGTACATGGAAGGGAAAGTCTTCCTATATTTCTTACTTCTGGTTTTGATTTAGCTTGCAGTGACAGATCTGGAAACCACTTCTCTTATTCTGAATTCATTCTGAGGAATAGAGGGGAAAATAAGAATCAAAGAGCTTAGTTGTTTCAATTTCAGATAGTTAAATTAAGCTTTATTTACAGGTGAACAATGAAAAATAGAACATGTGCTGCTGTGTTCAAGGTACTACATATCCTGTAAATGGCACAGCTATCAAAATCTATTTGTAAAATCATTTGTGTGTATTTCATGTCCAGTTTTACCTTAAGACAACTGAAGTTAGGCACAAGCTATACACAAGATACACTTTTGTTTAAAATCATACCCCACATACAATCTAGTCATTCAAGTTTTCATCAGAAACCAAAATTGTTGTTCACTTGCAGATGCTTTTTGTCAGCCTAGAGTTTATTTTAGAGAGCATTACAGTAATATGAGTAAATCCCTCCCAGCAGGAGTTTGGTACAGACTGGAGAAACCCTTTCCCTACATTACCTGGAGGCAGCACAGTGTTCAGCAAGTCCCTTGGATCTGAGCAGATGTGGTGGGAAAATCTAATTAAATGGATTTTTTTCTGGGGCTGGTGGTTTTGCATTGCTCTGGAGCAGAAATGCTAATAAAGCAGTGATAGACCCAGCCGTGTTTTGCTGTGGAGAAGTCAGAGTACAGAGTGTACGAACAGGGCATGTTCACAGACCCCAGGCGTGGAGACGTGTCTAACCTAGCACTACCAGCACAATCGGGCAGTGTAGCTTGTCTGTTCAAAGGCTTCCATCAAAGATCTTAAAGGTTCATTCCTACAATTTAAACCCACAAAGGAAAACAAAACCATCTTGACTTCCTTTGCTGGGGGAAGTTCATGATTTGACTAAGTCTGTCTGACATGTGCTTATCCCTTCTTCCAGGTCCCACAGCTTTCCAGCAAGCGAGCCACAAAACTATTCCCCACTCATTCAGACAGGAAAATCCAGCAGTACAAGAACATATTTTTCTTTCCCTTCAGTTGAACCTTTGCCCATCTTCATGTTGTGGGCCTCATTTTATTAGAGGGATTATTCCCTGTGTATTTAAATATATAGGAAAAAGGAAATTGTCTAGAAGCACACAGTGATCTCACTGCTGTATCACTTTTCCCACCAGGCTTTTTTGGACTCAAGGACAGGATCCTGGGGCTTACAGCTCAGGGCCACCGGACCTGAGAGGCTGACTGTCCTTCTATTCCCTTCCTTGGTTCTCAGCACCATGCAAATGAATCAAGAAGCCTGTAGATTTTTTGAATAACATAATATTTGACTGTTAACATATGTGGTGTTGCCTTCATTAGTGATTTCCTCATCAATTTGGTGACATGCAGTGGAATGCTGTGGCAACTGATGAAGTGGAACTATCTCAGTCTTAAATCTAAATGAAATTACTGCTACTTTGAGTTCATACAGACCTAGCATGAATATTAAGTTTAAAAGCCAAAAAATAAAATGAAAAGACAAACAAACAAAAAATCAATCTAACTAGAAATGACCGTGGAAGGATTTTATTTTATTTTATTTTTTAATTAATTACCAGAACCAATTTAAAAATTCAGTTGCTGAAGCCAGCTAAAATAGTCTTATGTAACCATTAGTCCTATGATAACACCTCACAAGCATTGACAGGTGGAATGAAAAATAGTATTTCTCACATTTCTGTCTAACTGTACAAGAAAAATGTGTTACTTTCTAGAACCTTTGAGAATGAAATGGAGTTATTCTTGCATGTATTCTCATATCCTTAAGTGAACAAGTTATTAGGGGAAGCTATGTTAAAGAAAAGAGTTTCAGCATAAAAATGTCTTGTTTTATGATCATGAAGCATATGATAAGGAAGGAGAAAGGCAATAAATTGATGGCTCTTCATTCAACTACCATGAATTTTCAGTTTTTCTCAGAAATGCCTGTTGGTTTA